>NC_140128.1:11036351-11636351 GCF_964035555.1 Netta rufina | reverse complement strand
AGGGAGATTGAGGTGGTCATAAAGCGCTTTGGAACAGGACAGCAGTTACTAGGATGTTCCAAAGTCCCTGGGCCAATGTCCAAATTAGTCCCAGAAACCTGCTACAGGGGTCTGTGATATGCAGAGAGCAGCTTGAGGTGGGCAGTGCTTACCGTGCAGCCTCATTGCTGATGGCAAACGAGCAATGCCAACCTGAGAAGCCCACCACGACTTGTGGAGGAATGCCTTGGGTGGCACCGAGTGCTGCGACAGGAGTCCTGGGCCTGTGATCCACACAGGGGTAGGGAAGAAGGGCTGCGATTGATAGGTGGGGCCAGGCAGGTGTCAGCACTGCTGGGGTCTGCTAGGAGCTCATGCATCCCTCTTGTCTTCCTCAACAGGAGCTGAAGCTGAAGGACAAAGAATGTGAGAGACTGTCAAAAGTCAGGGAACAACTGGAGCAGGAGCTAGAGGAGTTAACAGCTAGCCTGTTTGAGGTACCACCCTCTTCCTTTTCCCATCATTTCTTAAAACTAAGCTCGCTTCCAACTCCAGAGAAAGTCTACCTCAAAGGACTTCCACAGCCGTTATCACCTCCCACAGCTTCCTCCTTCCCTCTGTTGTTCTTTCTCATCGGAAAGCTGCGCAGAGCTGCCAGCAGAGCCCCACAGGAGGTGGTACCTGCTCCTGGGGAGGGTTTGCATGCGTTCCTTTCCCCTCCTCACAGCTGTATGGTGATAAATAGCACAGCAGGTATGGGGCTGTGGTTGCAAACCCAAGCAAAACCAGACATGGGGATGCCCAGAACTGGAGGTGAGCGTGACTGCCTGCCCTGTGCCTGCTCTGCAATCTGAGCAGCAGCTGCTGTGTAGCAGAGATGAGTCCCTGGCTCGTGTCAGCCCTTGCTTGGGTTAGGAGCAAGCTGGATGTCCTCTGTACGCTCAGCTCCAGTGAGTGTTCAGGTCTGTTAGTAGTGGTGGCGGTGATGTTTGTGGTGGTGTTTTGCTTTATTGTTTTTGGTGATGTGGTTCTTGTCAAGCTCAATTCTGACAAGATCCCGTTGCCAACAGCTCTAATCTCTAGATCTGACTGCACAGTGAGGGAAGCCAGAGCCCAGCTGCAGCGTTGAAGCACAGGCTGGTGCTGAGTGGGAGCGCCCAGAGAGCATCCCCCTTGTGGACAGCTGGCTGCCCGGGCTCACAGTGAGCTTAGAGACAGCACACCCGAGGGATTTCTTCCTTCGGTGGCCTTGGACAAAGTGCTTCCAGGCCGTGCTGTGGGGTGGCCTCAGCTGAGACCGACAGCACCCACCTCACCCTTCCTGTGGGAGATGCTTTCAGGCTAATCTTGTTTAGTCCCCACCTGAGCTACCGCTGCTGCGTTGCAGCCATGCCCAGAGCAGCGAGGCCACGAAGGAAGTGGGAGCAGAGTGCAATAACAAGTCAGGCGAGGGCAGGAGAGCAGTGACCTCAACCAGTGGAGGAGCAAGGATGTGGAGTCTGGGTCGGGATCTTTGCCAGAGATGGTGATCAGGGCGAGAAACAGTCCAGTGGTCAGCCAGCAAGCATGCAGTGATGACACACCACTGAGGTCAAGCCAGGAAACAACCCTCAGGCTTAGAGTCAGGATTGCAGGAGCACTGGATGGGGTGCAGACATAACTGCTAGATGGCTGAAATGTAGCACAGGTGGGTGCCAGTGTTAAAGAATCAGCCTTAGAACAAATCCCAAGGGCAAGGAGGGGCATGCCCTTGCTTCTAGCTTTCTTCACAGCACCTTTTATCAGTGAAGATTGCGACCTTGGACTCAGCCAGCTAAACTCTTAGCCAATTTAGTCAATTATACTCCTAGAAGGGGGATGCACTCCAGGACCTGAGACCCTTTTTCTGGGAAATTCTGGGGGAGAACTCTTCACATCTGGTAGAGTAAAACCCTCAGATGTGGCAGTGATGTCTGTCCCCTTGCTTGCCTGTGATGTGGCAGAGCTTTGGCCTGCCCTGGTGGCTTTATGAGATGGAACTGCAGCAGACAGACTAAAACTCTTTCTGGTCCAGGAAGCACACAAGATGGTGAGAGAAGCGAACACGAAACAGGCAGCAGCAGAGAAACAGCTGAAGGAAGCACGGGGAAAGGTGAGAACTGTGCTGTCTGTGACTTGCTCTCTGTGCTGGATTGGTGCTGGTGACTCTCGCCTTGTCTCTCGCAGATCGACATGCTGCAGGCAGAGGTGACAGCTCTGAAGACGCTTGTGATCACATCCACACCTTCATCTCCAAACTGGGAGCTACACCCTCAGCTCCAGAGCCCTTCTAAAGCTGTCTTCAGGAAAGGCCACGCACGAAACAAGAGCACCAGCAGTGCAATGATCACAGCTGCCAGCCACAACGCGGCTCCAGAGCCAGTCAGTCGCGAGTGCAAAGAGGTGGGTGAGGGCCATGCACTGCATCAGCCATGGAGCCACTGCTGCCAGCAGTTGCTGAGCAGAAGCCAGTTATTCTGCTGCATCTTGGCATCTGAGTCCCCCGTCTGTTCTGGCATGATTTGCTTTTGGTCCTTTTCTCTTAACTAGTTTGGCTTTTAATGATCACAGCTGGATTTGGACTCCAGGACTCCTTTATCAACTTTTGGTCTCTTGTTCTGTGCTCTTGAGTATGTCACTCTACTTCCTCCTCTTAGCAGAGCATATATGTAATGTTTACCTTTCTCTCTGGAAGGACTGGGCAGAGAAGCCTACAAAGCATTTGTGAATATCTTTGAACCAAACTGTGTTTAATTCCCTCCAATGATCGTTTAATAGTCCTCCACCTGCTGTGACCACAAGTGTAATGCTTTTCTGCTAGCAGGACTTTTCTAGCTGGGACCTTTCCACTACCCAAATGTATGCACAGCTACCCTGAAGAGCAGAAAGGAGGCAAGTTGGGGCACTTGATCAGTAAAAAATAAGGGCTGCTAATGAAACTAAGACTTTCACCAAACAGGGCTGTGCTGGCAGCACTGGTAACCTCACTTTCTGGCAGTAAATTCAATGGCTATACCTTATCAGCTTCTGTGTGGTGCTCTTGCTGCTAGTTTGAATGAAATGCTTCAGGCAGCATCGGCTATAACAATTGCCCTGGGAGCAGTAGCAATGAGAGATGAAGATCTTCAACTCTTTTTCACAGGCAGAGAGGAACAAAGGCTATGTCAGAAAAAAAATAAAGGAAAAAAAATGAGTTCAGTAAATGTAAAGCCCTGCTGTACTGGTTTCTCTCGGTCATTCAGAGATATGCTGGGAGTTGGAGTCAAACACATAGTTGGCTAGAAGCTAATTTGAGGGCCGGGAAGAAAAAGGTTTTATTATTTTTTTTTAAGGTCCTGTGACCTCTCCTAATGATAACCATTCCTCCAGTCAGGACAGAGGAGTTCCAGACTGAAAACCCAGTTAGGTGAACCACTGATTACACGGTAGAAGTTACTCTCTGCCTACTGTAAGCAGAGATAATTTTATTGCTGACTGGTTAGTTCATTTTTACTGTTCTTAGCTCAGTCTCAGCAAAGTTTACATTGATAATGTGTAGAGAAATGCTAGCTCTTATAAGTGACTTGCTTGTTAAAGAGGTGGACTTGTCACTGCTTTGAATTCCATTTATTTGTGTAAACAACTTCCACATTGTACAAATATCCTGGAGTTTAAAGTCCTGGGGCTACAGCTTCTGAAGTGACTAGTAAGTTTATGTATCGGGGTGGGGTGATTTTTTTGCTAATTTACTCATTTCTGACACTCGAGTTCTTTAAAGACCTGTATGAGAGGTGATGAGAGAGATGAAAGGATAGAACCTGGCATTCAGAGAGTAAACACGTGGTGCTTTATGGAAAACACTTCCCATCCTGAGTTGTGCCCAAAACTTAGATCATTTTTTCTCTTTTTGTACCTCAAGCTGAAGTCAAAAGCTGTGTTTTGTGACCGTGTGATGTCTTGAGCAGCATGCTTTATTCCCTGGAAGAGAGGCCTTGAGCCTTTGTTTGTATCTGTTGTTTTGTCTTGTGTATTTTTACTTCCCGTTCTTGCCTGTCTCTCTCAAACCTTTTCCTTTCCTGTCTGTCTCCTCTTCTTGCCTCAAAGTCTGGGGTACCTGCTGCCCTCTCTCTGCTCCTCCGTGTGCCCCCCGGGACAGCTGTCCGCATCACCTGTGAGCCAGGCTGGCAGGCACTGGGGGCAGAGGCTTGCTCGTCCTTGCGGCAGGTAACCTTCCTGGGCAGGATCGGGGAGGGGTGGGACCCATCTGCCTCTCACACTTCGAGCCTTTCAGTTCTGGTTTCATTTTATGTTAACCTCCGTTTTTGCTTTGTTTTTTTCTGAATTTGGTTTTCCATCTTGTGGCTCTGGAGCTCTCTCCTGGGGCGAGGTAAGCAGCCTCCATAGCATAGAGCAAGTGCGATAGAACTCAGACCTTTTCCAGTTTTGTTCATTCGTGTTCTTTGTCCTGCTCAGTGTAGTTTCTTAGTTTTGTTTTTCCTTTCAGCACCTTTAACAGGATTTGCTGGCCTTTTAAGGATGTGCCCTGTCAGTTTGGTGGTGGCTGTCATCTGAGGTTTAAGTGTCAGGTCCCAGAGAGTCTCAAGGACTGAAGAATTTTCAGCCAGGCAGTGTTGGAGGGAGCAACCTTCCTGCTGGTCAAGGGGTCGGAGAAAACTTGGGTCCCTTGTTGCTGAGGAGTGGTAATTCTTGCAAGCCCATCTGTAAAAGGCAATGAGCAGGCGTTGGAATTGGGAAAGCTGAGTTTGATATTCAGCTTGTCCCTGCAAGCCTGTGTGATCGCCCAGCATTCCCTTTACTTCTGCAACTCCCCGAACAGCAGAGCTCTGGGCTTGGAGCGGCCTTTAAAGGGCTGGCATACCCTGTTGCTTGGGCTCACTGAATGTAGTCCTGTTGATGGCTATTAATAGTTTTTTTTTTTTTTTTTTTTTTTTTCCCAATTCCTCTTTTTCTATAGCGGTCCTTTCCTTACAGAAGTGCTCTTTGTCCTGTGTGTCGTTGCCGCTGTGCTTTGCCATCCAGCTGCTCTCATCATTTCTTCAGTGGGCACTTGGTCAGTTCAGCAGCTGTGTGGCTTTCCTTCAGCAGAGATGCTGTCCTGTACTGGAGGAAGGTGGAAGAGAGAGGGGTCTGCAGGTTTCTGGCAGAAGAAGCCCTATGTATGGGTCTGCCATAGAACTGCAGATGGGTGAGAGACAAAAGATCATCCGAGTACGCCAGCTTCCCTGAGACACTTCTGTGGTACCCTTTCTAGATGCTGGTGTAGATGTTCTGTAGCTACACTACTTGCTCAGTAACATATCTTTTGATACGGCATCTTTCCCTCCATCCACCTTCCATTTTCCTTCTCCTCTGGGATGTTTGCTGCAGGTCGACTCTGTTTTATTTGCCGAGTTCCAGTCCTGGAAGGAATCTCCAACTTTGGATAAATCCTGCTCCTTCTTGGACAGAATTTACCGCGAAGATGTGGGACCTTGTCTGGACTTCAGTAAGCAGGAGGTGAGTGCTGGAAACTGAGGACAAAAAACTGCGCGGTCTGACAGACCTATAAGTGCACATTTAGGGAGGTGAGCTTTGTCCATCAGTATCTTCAATCATTTCTCTTTGCTGCAGCTGTCCGAGCTGGTACGAGCGGCCGTGGAGCAGAATACACTCACCATTGAGCCGGTTGCTTCCCAGGCGCTGTCTGTGATGAAAGGGTCAGCAGAAGACTGCGGTGGGCCAAAGTAAGGAACCTTTCTTATGCTCCCTTGCCTTCTCTTTGCCAATGCTGCTTTCTGGCTGCCTAGCAGAGTTGGGCAGGCCTGGCTCAGTCAGTTACGAGGGCTCAGCTGAGTGTGCCACTAGCCTATGATCAGTGGTGATGAAGTTCAACTTATTTATGCGAGAAGAATTAGATCAACTGAGCTGATCTACTCTAATTGAATGCTTGGGGGATAACTTAGTGATGTATTAGTGCCCTCAGCTTGGAAAAAGTTTTTTTCCCCCCTTAAAAAAGAAACTTTTTATGTTCTCTAAATGTTTGTGCATAACCTAGGGTGAAAGGGTTAAATCAGAGCTGCGTTATCTCATGTTCTTGTACTGCGAGACCTTTGAGCTCACCTTGCACTATTGACATTGCTGGTGCTTCAGGTGGATTTGAGCATAGATCAGATCCCTTCTTGCAAGAAGATCGCTTCTTCCCATGTCATCTTTCCCACCTGATGCTTTCACCATGCCATTGGAATTGGGGCATGGCTGCTCCAGAGCTGTGTGACCGTGTCTGATGTGACAGACAACTTAGATTGCCTCAGGAATTCTAGCAGAAGTGACATGATCTTCCAACCTGAGATAGGGGTCTTTATCCAGTTAGCGAATTCAATTTCAGTCAGGGCTCTCTGTTCTTCCCCCCCCTTACCTTCAAGCAGAGCACTTTCTAGGCAAAGATGTTCCTGTAACAATAAATGTTGCTCATGTACAGGTTTCCTACCACTCTCTTCTGCATTTTCTCTCATCTCTAGATGAATTATTCCAAGAGCACGTGTCAGATACGTGCCAATAACAACCCATCCTGTGTTTATCCTTGTCGGCTTCCTTTTGATATTTTTTCTCTTTGCAGCAGGTTCCAGTCACAAATTGTAATGTAAGTGAAGTATTAGGCAGTGATCAAGGATCTCTAATCCATTAACAAGTTACTAATTTAGCAGCTTTGAGGCTAGAGCTGAACTAAGCTAACCTTTTAACTATGTTTAATTTCCACCCAGACAAGGTGGTAAGGAGTCTTGCTGTTGGTAATAAATGCCCCAAAAGGGATTTGATTTGCCCCTCTTTGTCCCCCAGATGCAAAGTACAGATTTTTATGGCACCTTTGGTCGTGCTGTACAGCAAAAAGGAGAAAGTTTGGGTCCTTGCCACCCTGTTGTACAGACTTCAGTGCAAGGCTTTCAGGAGTCTAAACAGGCAGGGACTATGTTGGTCACGTTGCCCATATGGCATCAAAGCAAAATGCTGGCCAGGAGGTGCTGAGGATAACTGGCTTTCCGGATGGCATGCCCAGAAAAGTGCTCTGAGGCATACAGAGTGCTTAAGGGTGTAGGTACAAACGCTGTGGTTTAGGTTACTGCTAGCTAGGGTTGTGAGAGCTGGTGGTACACCAAGTGGTACCCACCAAGCAGCGACCAGTAGGATTCTCTTTTTTCCAGTGTGCTGAAGTGCTCAAATTGAGGATTTCATACAGGTATCTTGTTTACAAAGGTATTGGTCATCCTGCACGTTGTGAGAATTTAAACCCTTTAAGTTGTGTTAATATTTGGGCAAGGATTGCTTCTTATTGCATCTGAACACTCACAACCCATGCTTCCTCTCTTAGCTAATATTTGCAGCTAATATTTTCTTGTTAGCAGTGGGAAGCAAGCACCAAGACATGCTCAGAAGCTCTCTGGCACATCTGCTCCTGTGTGTGTTGTCAACTTTTGTGGCTCTCAGAGTAATCTGTGCAGCTGGGGAATGACGTCCCTCTTCCCACCTCATGTTTCTTCTTCTGGGGAAACGTGGTAATGACTCTGCAGCAGAAAATTCTGCTTCACTGCTCTAAGTGATGGTAAAGGAGGGACCACTGGCTGGTACTGGGAACCATTCATCTTGAGAATAATGGAAGGAAATGGCAAGAAAATAGAGGCCTGCTGCACCCTTGCTGGCCACATCTTTTTGCGATCTTTCTGGGAGCTGTATTGTCTTGAAAGGATTATACTTTTCTTCACTTTGGCTGAAATCTCTTTACAATTGGGAAGCCAAACTTTTTTCCCTGTCAGCACAGGAAGGGATGGGCTTGTTCTTAGGGACTTCAAGCCTTATCAGAGCCCCCTGAAGTCAGCACAAAGTCACCCCATGTGGCTTCAAATCAGGTGTAAATTAATGAAGAGGAGTCTAGCATAAAGGTTACAGTGTGGCTTGTTTTGAGTTTTAAGTACAAGTCGCCGGTGACAACAGGGTTCGTGCCACTTGGTGGTGACAGAGTGTGATGTGCAAGCTTTGGGCCATACAGAATACCTGATAGCTTCCTGTTTTTCCTCAGAGGAGGCTTTATTTTTACAATCTTCCTTTCAGAGTTCCCGTGTAATGCTTTCAGGGTTATCAGCTGCCCTTAAATGTGTTTTCCTGCAGCGTGGCAGACTCAGAGGTTTGCTGCTGGTTTGGTGCGTGGAAAAAGTCCAAGCAGGGACACCTCAAGGGACATCCTGCATGTCATGTTAGAGGATATTGAAGAGAGGAGTCCAGATGACACTTGTTATACTATGCTTCAGCTTTACCTCTTTCATACTTTCTGTGATTCTGTCATAGGCTGTCTGCCACGGAAAGGTGATGCCTTGGTTTTCTTGGGCATGGAATAATTTATGGTACCAGATATTTAGCCTCCTAACCTCACCATTTATAGGATCTTCCTAGGTGCAAAAGGCTCATTATCAGCCGTGTTTTTTCCTTCTTAATGCTCACCGACATGGGTCTGGCTTCTGAGCTCCCCCTTCCATCTCCTGGGGGTAGCCTTGAGGTTGTTGCCTTGCTGTGTTCTGCTATGCCTCTGGGTTGCTCTGGGCTGAAGTGTTGTTTTCTCTCCCTGCAGGAAGTGTGCCCTAAGCGGCCTCCCCAGGACCTGCAAGCACCGCATCACGCTGGGGGATTCTGGAAATTATTACTACATTTCCCCATCCTGCAGGGCCAGGGTGAGTCTTCCACCTGCCCAGGGTGCCTCAGCCCTCCAAAATTGTTCCAAGCCTTGAGGTGGAGGTGCTCTTGTGTCAGCCCTCAAACTGACAGAGATCTGTGGGGCTTGAGTTTGTTCTCAGAGTTGTGGTGGCTCTTGATCAGAGTGGCTAATGCAGAGGTTTCCAGACCTGTCTCAGGCCCTGGTGCTCTGGGTTATGCTCGTTCAGGCAACCTGTCTTCAGTGTGTTCACTTCCATGGTTTGATTCATTACAGGAATTTGGTTTTTATTTATTTGTCATTCTCCTTTATAAAACACCATGATTTTCTGCTTTTTAAATGCTGTCTTTTGTTACTGTTCTGGTACGGATTATTGACTCAAATTGTTATGAGAACACACTGTCCTTTCCTTTAGAGGGAAGGGAGAAGGTGAATGATTTATTAATGCTGCCACGAGGGCTGTAATTCAACAGAGCATTTAAAAGTTTTTGCCTTCCTGTGTTGTGTATCAGAAGAGCCGATCCTGCAACACATGGACTTAGCTTGATTTAATTTTCTTCACACCATAATGTGCCAGAAACTCCCCTACCTCCCTGCATGCAGACTTCCTGCACAAACTTTTAACTCCAGAGATTTTCACTGAGTCAGAGAGCAGTGCTTTAGAAGGGAGCTTGTGGACTTTGCTGCTACATTAGTTAGTGACCAGTTAGGTCTCAAGCCTGCAGTAGAAATTCCCACACTGTGTGTTGCGGGCAGTGCAGTATCCTGGCATGGTATTGCAGATGCCCAGAACTTGGATATTTTTATCAGCTTTCTTCCTGTGTCTTTCTGTCTGGTGATACGTGGTACTATTTCTTAGGTGCTGAACACTAAGAGCATACCTGCTGGGTGCTGTGGCAGGCCCCTTGAGGCAAAGCAGTTCTGTGTCTGACTCCTTTTCCTTTTTCTCTTCCTCAGATCACGGCAGCGTGCAACTTCTTCACCTACATTCGCTATATCCAGCAGGGCTTGGTGAGGCAGGACGGTAAGAGGGGAAAGTAGCTGGGTGTGGTGGGGGCTTTCTGTGGGCCACTGGGAGCAATTCAGGCCCTGTTCAGTGTGACAGGAATGGGGCCAGCTTGGGATCTCCCTGAATCTTTGAGAAACAGTTCAATGGCAAAAGAGAGGCACGAGTAGAAGGGATAAGTGCACCCATTCCTTGCCCTTCGGCTTCTTGGGAGCATTGCCCTGGGGTGGAGCTGGTTAAGGGGTGACCTGATGGGCCAGTCTCCTGCTGGGACCCTCCAGCACGTCTGCCTCCCTTGGCTGTGGGATGAGCCTGGTTGGGCTGCACAGTATGACACGAGGTGGTGTCTAGTTATGCCTTTCTTACTGATATTTCTTTATTTTCTTTTTCCCTACCCTCTTTTTGCCTTGTAGTGGAGCTGATGTTCTGGGAGGTTATGCGACTCCGGAGAGAGATGTCTCTGGCCAAACTTGGGTTTTATCCCAATGAGATCTAAGCAGATGCCTGGAGCACAGAAGGAAACTGCTCCTGAGTGAATGACTTGTCAAATGTAGCCTGCCGAACAGATGGATGAGGTGCCTCTCCAGCAGTGGCCTTGCTCCCTCCCCTACCTCCCTATGCCTGATGCTGATCATGGAGCAAAAAGCACAAGTTCCACCTCCGGCTGTCCCACTTCTCCAGCTGTGACTGGAATGCAGCTGCGAAGCTACCCCTTGAGAGCTGGGCTGGTCCTGGCTGCTGGTCCTGGGTGGCTGTCTACAGACTGTCCTCTGTGGAGACACGCAGCGTATACCCATTGTTTTTAAACTTCTGTTTTTATATGCAATCTGCTTTGGCATAGTCTGAGGCCAGCCATGTGCGAGGCAGGAGTCATGGGCTCCCTTCTTTGTAAGCAAGCCTTTCAGGACAGATGCTGGCTGTCTGTCCGTTTGTCTACTCCACTCATTCCTTGGGGCAGAGGGTGCTGTTGCGTAGCCATACACACAGGTTCTGCCAACAACTTACTCCTTTAACAACCCCGTAGATGCCAGCAGCACAAAATAATCTTACGGAGAACCATGAACTACCTATTTCCAAGTTCATCCATGCTCCTTTTAAAGAAGCCTGCAAGAGAAGCTTTCTGCCAGACGAGTCACAAGAGGGGTTTGTTTCTGTTTTTAGTTGGGGATTTGGCACTGGGAGCTTGTAATCCAGGCTGGGGGAATAACCAGAGCTGAGCACCTGGGACCTTTGGGAGAAGAAAGCAAGTAGGAAAATTGTGTAACTTGCAGCTGGCTGCAGCTTGGCTCCAGGCCTTGTTCAAAGGCCTTGACAATTTTCTGTGGTTGTAGCAGGCAGATGGAGACCTTGGAAGATGTTGCCACGTGACAATCCTTGGTGCAGAATTCCCCCATGGTGCTCCTACATACAGATGTCACCCACAGGCAAATGCCTTTGGTTTGTTACTACTCTGGGCACTGTTGTTCACACTTTGGATAGAAATCACAGTTCCAGGCCAGGTTCTTTGTCTCCAGAAAGAGCCTGCCCAGGCTGGGCATAGTCTTGAGGCCAAAATTTCCTCCAGAATATAACAGCAGACCTAGAGATGCATGCCCCTTTGGGAAACCCAGCATCTCTCAGACTGCCATCCCCAGTGAGGAAATTTGAGATGTTTCTGCATGTACACATGAGGGATGTGACTGTATGTTTCAAAATCCACTGGGAAGGATGTCACTTTTCATCTCACTTGGCATTTCTGCACTCTGGTGTGTCACCCTCTCTGCTGTCATCATAACTCCTGTGTTAGCGTGTTGGTTTCCAGAACCAGGTTGTTGTCCTCAACTCCATTAAGTTTCATCCTCTCCTGGGAGATGCTGCAGTAGGGATTTTGTATCTTTGCTGTAAGAAATCTGAGCTGCTGTGGTTTTGTCCAGGGGAGGGAGGAATAGACTGGGGAATACAGGCTTTGGTTTGGAACCTAAGACAGGGGCAACTTCACAACAGATCCGAGAAAACCTTCCCGTGGAAGACCCCTAGTGTGAGCACAGGCTTTCCTGTCACTTAGCAGACACTTTCTATATGCCACTGAGTTGCTCCTCAGGGGGCTTCTTTACTTATAGCTATACTGCACACATGGTATTATTTGCTAGGGGTTGGTAGCTATGTGAAACCTGAGTCCTCATCATCGCAAGAGCTGGAAGAACACATTCTAAAATTACTCAAATAGCTTTGAATCCACCTCCTTCAGCTCAGAAAAGGCTGACCTGCAGGTGCTGGTTGCTACCACCCCGGTTCTGTTTTCACTTAACACAGCTGAGCTGCCTCTGACTCGTGCTGATCACCCTAATTAGATGAGTGCCTGCATCAGCTGCTCTTGGCTGAAGAAATGTGTTTCAAATGTGGAGTGAAAGCCTAGAGAATATATCTTTGGGTCTTGAGGCAGTGATACCCTGCATTTATTTTGTTGGTGTCTGCAGACTTCTGGCAATTGGGCATCAGCTTTTTCAGAGGAGAAGATAAAAATACCTTTCATCCGCTGCAGTTTTCAGGTCAGTTCTATCCCTGGTAATTTCTTCTTGTATCTGCTCCCTCTGAGCTTTTGATCTCTGCATGTCATCATGTGCCATGAGCTGCTACGTTGCACACCAGATGTGCCTACGTTACAGCACTGGGAATGAGACGATCTCTATGTAGGAGATGGCTTGTAGGACAGCCTCCTCCCAGTGTCACTATGTAAAGCACTTTGAGATAAAAGGAATTAGAGAAATGTATTGTATTTAGCTGACTTACATCTAAAGCATAGAGAACAATTTGAAAATTAATATGAAGTCACTCCATTAACAGCAGGATGGGTGCACCCTGCTCTTTAATAAAGGAAAAATAAACGTTTGCTATTAACCTCCGTAAAGGTCTGGTTGCAGTTCTACGGGTAGGTTGGTTGAGGGGCGTGTGTGAGCTCAGGAGACAAAAGAAAAATCGAATTTGGCTGGCTCGTGATGGAGTAGTTTGACCTAGAATGGTGGGCTAGAGTTTTGGGGGGGAATGTACTGAGTTTTCTCCTGAAACCTTGCCTCATCCGGGCAGATTGGGGATTGATTGTATTCACAGTAAGGCCAGGGAAAAGGCTGACATGGTGGCAAGCCCTGTGCTGCATGTTTGCTGGGGAGGTCTTGTGCTAGAACATGGCTAAAGGCATGGTATCGTGGGGAGGGTGTGCAGGGATGTGCTGACTTCAGTCTTGAAGTGGCTGGAGGAGCTAACTACAGAAGGAAAAGCTAACGGTAACCTAGCAGGCAAAGAAAGTGACAAAGAGCCTTCTATCAGTGCTGCTGAGCTCAAAGATGCTCTGAAAGCAGCAGTCAGGCAGCTATATGCTCTGTGTTTCTTTGCCAGTGTGCCTCTTAAGGGACTAGGTTTTCAACAGTTTTTGTTATCACTCTGACCACTCCTGTAGCTGTTTACTTCTTGACTTCAGCAGGAGGCTAAGTGACAGTATTTTGGTAACAAGCAGCGTTTTTCACAGGCATTTCTCATTACAACGCAGGCCTGTGTGGTTGGTAAGTGAGACTGAGGTCTGCTCAGCTGTGGTCTCTTACTGGCCTGAAGCATTGCATGGGCTGCACTGGCTGTCTCAAAGGCTGGTTAATTCAAGGTTAATTCTTCCTTGCAGAGCTGAGCAGCCTCCTGCTTTTCCTAGCTCCAAGTGAAGATAGATGGGTGCGTTTCAGAGGCTGCTATTGCAAATGCACCCTTAATGATATGGCAGGAAAGTTTGGCTGGGTAGGTTTTTGGCCTATGGACTCCACAGCTTTCTAGTTCATGTTTAACCTTTCTAGCTGTGCCTGGCTTGCCCTTGTGTGGTGCAGCAGCTGGAAAGGTGCTGTAGCTCTCAAGGAGAAACATCCACTAAGCAGTTTTTAAACCTGATGAGCAGGAGACTGGGCAGTAAAATACTTCACGGAGCTGATGCAGAAATAACTTGTGTTTTTCCCAGTGGACTTCTCAGATTCCTCCCCCTGCTGAGCTGTGATTAACTCGAATGCTGAGGTGACTTTGCATCCTACGAGGCTGGGGAGGGCCAAAAGGTAACTCAAACACCAAATGCAGTTTTATCCCCACTAGAACCAGCTGCTGGGATTTATTAATTCTATCTATTCATGTGGCAGCTGGTTGCTGTCACAGTGTGTGTCTGACCTGGAGCAGCAGCCCCCAGACTTCTCAGGCTGGGAAGCGAGGCTGCTCTGGCTTCAGTAAAATCATTTGCTCTCCTCTCTATCTGTGGAAGTTAACATGGAAGATCTCTTGTACCGCTGTGATGACTGTGGAGGGGAGAAGCAGAAGATCACAGGCCTTTGGGAAATGAAACAGGTACAGAGCAGAAAACAGCATTAGGCCTCACATTAGTAATGCTTGGTGAGGCCTCCAAATCAGGATGACAGGTCCCTGTCATCCTTTACTCCTTGTAAAATCCTCATACAATCTTGTATAAATGGGGGCATTGCCTTCCTGTAATACAAGGAGTGGTCTATTACCACAGCTCTCAGGCTCCTCTGGTCAGTTTAGGCCAGCGAGGGTAGGATTTGCGCTGACTGGATTCCCGCTCATTGGCATCAGATGTCATGGGAGGGAGAGGAACCAGAGGCAGCTGAGTGTCCACAGCTGCCCAGGGGGAAGGACCTGCCACCTCTGAGACCTGGAGAACACCAGCAGGTAGCAGTGACACTCACTTGGCCCCTGGAGTAGTTGGAGTAGTGGAGGCTGGCTGCCTCCTGCCATAGCCCTGTGGTGCTTCCCTGCTGGGTCTGAGCGGGGCTGTCTGCGCTCGGCTGCTCTGTGTTGTTCAACTTCTGCCCTGTGTTAAAGCTGATGGATTTGGGATTGAGAGCTGTCTCCAGAGTAGGAGATAGATAAATAATCCTACGGATTCTGTGTTTAAAACGTGATGTAACTGGCCCTACCCGGTGCAGCGTGGCCTTGGTGTTCTGTCAGGCAGCCACAAGAGGGCACAGGCAGCCCAGGCAGGGACCGACCTCCGATCCCACAGCTTCGCCGTGAGAAAGGAGCATCCTTGGGGCCTTCCTCCCTTCTCTTCTGGCTTTTGAGAAGGTTTTGTGCCTGCAGATTTGGCTTCTGCAACCTCTTGGTGTACTTCTGTAGTCTTCCTTCCCTGCCAGCAGTAGGAGTTGGTGTTAGCTGGGTGCTGTTCTCCTGGGCTGATTTTGGGGTCTTGTGTGTTCAGTGCCAGCCCTTCAGCAGTATCAAAAGGCCTTGCTGAAGTGTGCTTTGTCAGGAGTGCCTCATAACACCCGTGTTCCCCTTCACTGCTGTCGTGCCCAAAGCCATGTTGTGTCCTGCTGAGGGACACTTCAGAGAGGTCTCATTAAGCTAATTGTTGTCAGGCCTCTGCTACTGAGAGGAAGAGCAGTGAGATGAAGAGCCCTCACCCTCTCCCTGGTGGAGAACAGAAGGTAAGGAGTAAAATCACCTAACTGTCCTTTTTCCTCCTTGTATTTTGGGCAGGCTGCTATGTCTTCGGCAAAATGGTTGTGGGGAGGTGGCAGCTAGGCAGCAGCGTGCAATGCTTGTTACCTGTGGTGTCTGCCTGGCCCAGGGCCATCCCCTCAGTATTATTTCTCACCCTGACTCTGTGGAGTTCACAAGCAGACCGTCAGAGTTGAGAGAGCCCTGCGGTCTCCCACCCTCTGCAGGGCAGTGCTGCACGAACGTGCCTGCAGAACGGCATGAAACCACATGCCTGACACCTCTCTCCATGTGCAAGCAGACTGAGCTTTTTGGCACAGTTATCAGGTTGTGCTCCCATGGCCTTCAGCCATCACACTGCTTTGCATTTGCGTCTTGACCTTAAGAGCCTCCTTTGATCCTTTTTTTCTTTCTCTAATACCGTCTTTCAGAGCCCAACTCTTCAATGCTATGGAGAAGAAGTTTGTTCCTTTCTGGGATTTGTTTCCCTGGTCCTCCAACTAATCCTGGGTCCTGCACGGGATGGTTTGACCTTGACGTATTTTTGACAGTCCTTTCCACAGAGTCTGGTGGCTGCATTACCTTTATTTCAATCTCAACAGCAGGACTGGATTTCCGTGCCCTTTGGGCAGAGTCTCCAGGTCCTTTTGTGCAAATTGTTGTATGAATAGCATTTCTTGTTGTGTTCATCTGCATCTACAACCTCTGCTAGTCTATCCTGAGCTAAAAAAACAGCTTCAAAGGGATAGTAGTTTAGACAACTGTCTATGTAGATGGGTTTGCCTTGCTTGAAGGACAATGAGCGAAGCCATTGGAGAGGAAACCATTGTTTCCCCTTCTCTTTCCCTCCTAAATCCATTTTCCCTGCAATAAAGAAGAAAGAAGGTTTTATATCTGGAGGTCTGTGTCCACAAATCTGCCTTTGTGTAATTCTCTTTCCTTTATCATGCACTGTAAACAGAAAAGCATGTTTGACCTCAATCTCTTCTTAGAGCTGTTGGGGAAGAGGTTGGTGGGAGCAGGATGTCTGTTTGTCCTGGAGATGCCCTGATAACACGGGCACCAGAGAAGGGTGTGCTGTGAGGAACAGTGGTCCTTGTGACAACTCACACAGAGCCTTAGCCAACTTGAGTGATGAAGTTTTGTAGTAATGCTTTAAATATGTAGATGTACAAGTACAAATGTACTCATATGCCCATTGCACTACCAGCATCTTCATCGTTAGCTTCTAACGTCAGTTAATCTCGGAGGTTAGGGTTGTGTACAATGAGGTGCTTTTCTTGGCACTTAGATGTTAATACACATTTAAGTGCAGAATTTAGCAAACTTTGAATGGCAAGAAAAGAGATACCAGGATTGGGAGCCTAGTGATCGTCCTGTTCTTTACCTTGCCTTCAGGGTTACTCAGGGTTTGCAAAGGACCGTAAATCAGAGTGCCTTTGCACGGGAGGTCAGGCTGTCCCCAAATACACTTTGAAATGAAGGTTTCTGGGAATGAACAAATTAAACACTTCCTACTAGTTTCAGGTGCAGGCAAGGAGAAGGGAGGAGGTAAGCAGATGGCCTCAAAACTTCTCAGAAAAGCCTACTATTCCTATGTTTTCATGATGACCAGTAAATTTCCTTCGTGACAAATACATTAAAACAGTGAAGATCATTGCAGATAGGCAGCGCTCTGTAAGCCATGGAGAAATTCCAGTTATTCTGGGTAGTGTGGCCCTGCCAGGAAGAAGTCAATATCCTGGCACAACTCTGAAGTTGCACGTGGCACAGTGAACTGGGGCTGATCAGCTCTGCCAAGCCAACACGTTCCTAATAGGAGCAGTCCCTGTGGTGCCACTGGTGCTGGGTGCCAAGAGGTCAGTTTTGCTATCTGTCATGTCAATATTTCCATGTTTGACTGAGGGCTATTGGGCCAAACTGAAAGGAGCTGGAATACTGACTTTAGCCAGCTTGTTTAAGATGGACTTTGTGCTGTCTTACATAATTTTGCAGGCTTGTCAGAAGCCAACATAAGCCCCCAGTGGGGTAATTCCCCTCGTTGTGAGAGATAAGTCAGATAACAGGATGCTTTGTGGCCCTGCTTACTCTGTGGCTCTAATGATACCCTTTGGATTTTGGTCACCAGTGAAATGCTACGATCCTGTGCCTGTTTCTCGTGGAATGGGTCCAGCAGAAGGCTCAAGTATGCCATTATGTGCTTCATGGTGGGGTTGAATGGGTTCAGTGAGCAGTGAAGCCCCTTCTAGAAGAGCTGATGTGAGGAAATGTAGTACATGCATAATGCCTGAGAATGGGCTGTGGTAAAAAAACTGCAAAGCATATGCACCGGGCAGGTTGGCTAAACACCAAAACACGTGTCCTCTTCTCATAAGAAAGACCAGCAGGAAGATAGGCAGGTGTGAGGGGAATAAGGGCAACCCTGAGCCGATAGCGATGGAAGTTTGGGAAGGAGAAGTTAATTCTTAGCTTCCTTTTGGCCAGGTGGAAACTGAAATGATTCCCCATGCAGAAGAAGCTCTCAGATTGGGTTAGCTGAACGGGTGAAGTTGACTTGTTGGTACACGTCTGGTTACTTGTAAGTAACAAAGACAGAAGAGTTGTTCACAGCCATTGGTGGAGCAGCAGAAAGCCCCCAAAACAGCTCACTCAAGGGAGCTCAGAAGCTAGAGGAAAACACTGCCTGTGCTCCCACTCCCTCCAGTAACTGCCCCAATGCCCTGAAGTCCCTTTTGACAGCCCTCAGGCTTCTCTCAGCAATTTCATTGCTGCCAGTGTGAATTATCACTAAGGGGTAATAATTGGAGGGGTGAACAAGGCCAGGAAGTTTCCTGGCAATTTCCCTGACCCATGTCCCAGGTAGGAAGCAGACTTCTCTAAGGGTAGGGTCTGGCTGACATGTGGGGCCGTTACCCTTCTTGCCTTCTTGTTGGAGGAAGTCTTGAGGCATGGAGTCGACCTCCTTGCCCTAGACAGCCTCCTGTGACTTTCCCCCACATCCTCACCACCCTGTCCCTCAAGCTCCAGGGCCTCAAACCCATCATGTAAGGGCACCTGGGGAGGCAAGGCAGGTAGGGAGAGGGCTCACCTGTGACACGGAGCAGGGACCTGTTTCTATTCCTCTCCAACTCCCAGGTTCCCTCCCTCCACCCCGACAGCGACAGGGCAGGGTGTCCCCCGATATTTGTGGCATATTGTCCCGATGCCTTTCCCGCAGGCATGACAGGGAGTCACCCCAGCAGTCTGACTCTTGCTCACACACCCTTTGTGCCCGATCTCTCCTCCCTGTTTTGCGTGTGATTCAATTTCATACCACAGCGTAGACTGATGAGACATGTCTTTGCTTTTCACTTATGGATTTCCAGCTAAACAGAAATGTTAATGGGCTAAGGAAACGAGAAAAAAGAGAAAAGGAAATAGAAACCTATAATTTCTTTTGCTTTTTTTCCTCTTTTCCCATGGACCAGGATCAGGCACCACTGAAAAGTGTATTTTTATTTTTTTGTGGTAAGTTATTTAAAACAAACACCACTACCACCCCCAAACAACAACAACAAAAAAAAACAGGTCCACCACAACTTAAACAAATAGTCCCAACTAAAAGCGTACACTAAATGTCAAAGTGTATGGCATTTAAATGGGGAACAAAACAGGGAAGAGTAGGTGACTTGTCCAAGGTCAAAGGCAGAATCTGATGCTGCCAAATTCAAGCCCAGACATTGCTTTCAGGCAAATTTTTTTTTTTTTGCAATGATATGAAAGGGATCACGGAGGGATGCTGTCATGAAAAATGAACGCTCTAATTCTGAAGTCATCCTGAAGGTGTTTCATCCTCTAACCATGTTGCAGTGAATTTCAGTTACATACATTACCAAATTAGATGTTTATTTTTGTTAATATTTAGTGAGTTTAGCCATGATCTGGGTACAAGAATGAGCAAGTGATTGGAATCAGTGCTGGCAGCTGAACCTCTGATAATGTCTGTGCTTTTTTCTTCGCCTGGACTGATGGTGAAGATTAGACTTTGCTGCTTATGTCCATTTGGGGTCATGAGTATGGCCCAAAGGTCTGTTGACTTGCAAAGGGCTATAATTTCAAGTCAGAGTGCTTGATCTGGAGTTACGTATAGGAACAGGCCTAAAAGTAACCGGAGGTGGTATACTTTCCTGATCTGGGGTGTTGCTTGGCACAGAAAAGGGCTGAAATTATTTCATAAACTGCAGTATGGACTTCTGCTGAGAGGGCAGTAAAATGGCACAGACCGAAAAGATGTAAAGCTTCATTAGCATATTATATAAATGTGCAATTATTGCACATTATTTGCATATTATACAAATGTGCAATACCCAAGACCCGTGCACAGAGGCTCTGGCTTTGATATGGTCACTGCTCGCTATGATAGCAAGCCAAAATCAGAGAGACAGTACAGTAGGGTGGCTGTGTTTTGCATGAGATGGGTCGCTGATCAGTGCCACAGAGGAGTGTGGATGTGGGCACAGGACAGCTGTTTTGCTTGTCTGATTCATTCATTAGCTTCAGCTACACCCTTTACAGCTAGGACATGTGCAATTACAAGCAATTACCGTGATTAATCTTCTCATTGTCATATAAATTCAGCACCTGGCCAATAAGGTGTGTAGCTGTCTGCGCTAAGGACAATGCTTCAGGCAAAGGTTATACCCCCGTGTCAGGTTCCCTTTCACTTGCCTTTTTCCCACTCATTTCTTGACAGTCTCGAGTTTCTGCTGAGCCTTCCTTGTCTTTTTCGGCTTGACCTGAGTAATCTGTTTGACGTTCAAACATCAGTTGTGAGCTGTCAGTGGGAGAGCTCTGCTACAAAATTGCACGGTCTTTAAGGCAAAAAGCCATCATTCAATTCAGTGGAGCAAAAAGCCGTCATTCACATCAGCAGATCTTCCTCATATTTGCAACCAAGCAACCTCTGCAGTGGTTAGATGGCACCTTGATTTATAAGAGATTACTGACTTTGGATCTTGATTGAACCAAGATACTGCTCTTCACATTGAAGTCTTGAATGCTGGATACCTTTATCTCTTGGTATCTCATAATTAACCCCAGGCAGGAGTAGAACTCCTCTAAACTAAGTGGCTAATTCTGACCAACAAGTGCAGCACAAGATATTGTGGGCTTGTGCAAAAAAATGTCTCCAGCAAAACCGGGCTTTGGGCTCTGTATTTGTCCTCAGCTTCTGGCTGGCCATCTGGAAATGGGCACACATGCTGTCCAATTCTGTAGCTGGCTGTTGGATCCCGGTCTCTTTGGGGTGCTAGGAAAGGCTTTTTTGATACAGAACAAAGCTGTGATTTAGGAGTTGTTCAGTGATTAGAGAAGGCTTTGAATTTAATGCCTGATTGCCAGGCTCTCCATTCTCTTAATGAGTCCAAAAAAAGCCAACCCCATTAACTAAAGGTAAAAAAATTGGATAACGTTCATTTTATGGTTCCATTTTTATATTGCTGTTTACACATAGCACTCGTTACCGTAAAAGCTAACTTATCCTACCTATAATCACTGGGCTTGCACCAGGATATTTCAAGAAACAAACTTAACTTTCCTTCCACGTCATGAATCGGCCTGCGTATCTTTGAACAGGGTCCCAGTTATGAGAATTTTTCTGCATTTCATCTTGCTGGTTACTTCAGGGTGTGTGTTTATACTGGAATGCATTTTAGTAGCCGTTTCCTTCGAGTTAGGCTTGCCAACAAACTTCTTGTCTTTGTTCTTATTTCCAGTAGTTAACTTTGTTGTTTAACACAGGTAAACAACAGAGAGAGTTTTAATGTTCCCAGAAGTAGAGTTATACACTTCTTAATGTAATTGATATGATATAGTAATAGTTGCAAGGGCACTATGGTCATTTAACCTTATATTTATAGGGAAAAGTGAAGTATATAGTAAATATTGCAGCCCTTGGTCTGTATCTTTGAACTGTTGGACTAGCATCACTAATATTTTCCTGTAAACCCGTACAAAAATAGACGTCTGCTATCTTTATTCAGGATTACAGAAGACTATTTTTAAACGAAACCTTTTGAATGATGCAGATTTTCAGCTTGAGTACGCTGCTATTGCTCAGACAAAGTGAATTGAGACAACTCGTGGCTCAGTCTATAAGGCATGTAGAAAAGATTCCTTCATAGAAAAGACAAACCACCCACACTGCAATCTCAGCCGTGTTTTTATGTTTAACTCAGTAGATTTCTCACTCTGCAATGGGAAATAAATGAGTTTATCCTGTAGCTCTTATCTGTGTAATTGTTTTCATGTTGTTTCTGGTTAATCTTTATCCACACCCATCCTAATTCTGTCAGCAAGTAAAATGTAAAATATATTAACTTCTGTACATAAATGAGACCTTCTCATAATTATCTTCTCCTCTCTGTGTCACTCAGCTGTCTTGTGGTGGTTCTACTTCAGCAAGAGGCTGAGCAGCACGACAAACTGCTTTTTAGCCCTTGCCAATTATAAATCTCTATTCTTAGGACATTAAGCAGCTTAAAGAGGGCTGGAACTGAAGATCTGGTTGCCTGGCATATGAGTATTTAACATAAGAGTTTTAGGCATGTTTCATGTTGGTTTTGTGCCTTAGATTCCTTACTATACATGTGCATTGCAAGGGAGGGAAGAAATTGAAGGGATTAATTTCAATTTAGGGAAATTTAATCACTCACAACCGATGAGTTGAACTTTGGACAAGCAGAGCTGAAGTCTGTGAAAGCTAAAATTTGGAGAAGTGGATAGCTTGCCACATTTCAGCTAATGCTTGCAGATTGCCAGGTACAAGTGCTGTAAAATCAGGAAGCATTTCAGTATGACTGGCATAGGTGGCTTGAGTGTAGGCATCTTAATCCAGGATGTGCTCTCAGAATTATCAGGTCCTTGTTCCCCTTCAAACTCTGCCGTGTAGGGATGCTCGGAGGTTCTGGGAACAGTTGCAGGGAGGAAAGCCAGATGATGTATCAATCTGCAAGAGTTTGTTTTTGTGTAAGAGCCTCTTCTGTTTGTATTAGGGGATTGTGTTTACTCTAGGATCAAATAAAAGTCCTAATAATGGAGCAAGGTGGGGTCATTTTCTGTTTTGAGTTCTATGACTCCTCATGGAGTGCTTTCTGTGCAGAATGAGTTTACTTATGAAGCAATTAATGTGTACTCAGGGAAAGTGGGGTATTGATTTACTGTAACAGATAACCACAGGCTGTCCTCCCCTGACTTATCACTTGGTCGTCTGATCTGGGACAGCCTATGTGATTCCTACTCACAGGCTCTGTCCATTGCGATGCGCCTCTGCAGCTGGCGATTCAGTTCAGGTAGGTTTATTTGCAAGGACAGGCTCCCAGTTCCATTAAATGTGGCTGCACTGAAGCCTCTGGGCTGACCCGAAGCCCACTGACTCCATTTGATCGAGCTGCCAGTTAGAAAAGCCACTGCAAACTGCTTGCTACAGCACTGTAGTAAGCCATTAATAGGAAGAAAAAATTGTCTTTCAGACAAATTGCAAGGAGCTTCTACAGAAGTTTTCACGTAATTATTTTTTTTTTCCTCCTCTGCCTCCCTGAAGTGTCTGGAGACACTTTTTTGAATGTTTAGGCAAATCTTTCTCAATTGAAATAAATCATTTTCTTTGGTGCCTGTTCCCAAGATAAGGGTAACCACTGCTACTGTTCCTGGGCTTTGCGAAGGGTAGCAGAGAAATCTGTCTATTGTCAATGCCATAAAAGTAATTTCATTTATTTCACCCTGTGCAATGGAAAAGAGGCTTTCCACAACAGCACTGCAGGGACTCTGGACATGACTGGAAAAAACACATAAAGCATTTTTTATGGTCAGCGAATGGTTATGATTTTAATGAGCCATGAATACACCAGGAAACAAAAAGTTCATTTTGAGTTACTGACGTGTTTTTGAAGAATGAAATAATCGGGAGTCATCATACGAGGAATGTGGGTTTGTTTTTTTTTAACAACTTCTAAAGAACATTTGAGATGTTAGGAAGGCTTTCCTAGGAAAGCATCTACTGGAAGAGGCCGTGGCTGGACCATGGTCATTTTTACAGATAGAAAAGGATGTCTTGGCCCTAATGAAGAGCTAAAATTCAGTCAGTGTGATCGGAGAAGAGAATGCATCCTCTGCATCCCCTGGAGCAAGGAGATGGGGCCTGAAGCTGTGTCCTGAGGAGGCTCTGCTGGTGCTCCGAGCCTCCCAAGCCTTTTTTTTCAGTAAAAAGCCAGGATCTTAGACTCCTCAAATTCTTGCTTAAAGGAAAATCTCAGTGTGAGTACCCTCATTCCCACAGTGCCTCTCCCTGAAAACATGGGGCTACATTCCTTGTTAGTTCACAGAGCTGGCGCTGACCCATGGCCTTGGCTACAATTAATTTCTGTTTGCTGAAGATCTAGGTCACAGTTTTAACCAAGCTAGGCCACGTTTCTCCCAGCTCCGTCCTACTCCTTCTAAAATACATGCCCGAATCTCTCCTGCCCAGAGCTTTCTTTTGCCTTCCCTGCACTTGCTGTAGTGAATGCCTTTCTCCTCCAACCCTCTCTGAACATGCTGGTGCTCCAGCCTGTGTGCCAGGCCCTGCTAACAAGCGACTGAAGAGAAGCACAGTCAGTCATTTCCTGACTATTGTTGCGTTACTGGACCTGAGACAAGCCGTGTTTCTGACTCACAGCTTCTGTATGCTGGCAAGTGCTCCTGCAGCCAGCGACGTGGCTCAGATGAGTTTATCTGCAAGTCTTTGCAGGTTTTTCAAGAGAGAAATGAAATCCCATTCATTTTCAGTGAAACTACTTAGTTTTAGTCCTCAGCTGGAGCAAAACTGTGCTTGAATTTCAGTGATTATATAATTTTAATGGCTGATTGGAAACTGCAAAGGGAAGCTTACCCAGGAGGGCTGCAATTTGCCCTGGGGACAAAGCCATGCAAAGCCATGTGAAGTTTACATCCATCCACGGCCCAAGTTTGCAGTTTCAGTAAAACTTTTTGAACAGCTGTAGCTCAGATTTTACTTCAGTGCTTTTTACAATATTAACAAGGCAGATTTCCCCAGATTTCCTTTTTTTTTGTTTGTTTTGTTCAGGGGTCTATTTGATCTGATTAATAGATGGAGAACTTGTACATTAAGGTGCATATGTAGCAGTTTGACTTCCATGGTATTGGCTGTGATTTTTTTGGAGGGAGGGGAAGAAACTGCATGAGTAATGCTGCCAGAGAAGCTTTGCCTGAAATAGTCACCAGCTTCTTATGTTTTCACAAGGCAAACTTTCTGAACATATAAGTACAATGAATAAAAGCACAAACTGCTGGTTAAGAAGTGTTGGTGACCTGTTCTTTGCAGAGCAGACCCTTTTATCTTGCAACAGCAAGAACAATGCACGAGACTTGGAAGTCACTTCTGACTATAACTTTACACTTTTATTTTTATTATTATTTTATTTCTGGATTTGAACAACTGAACATTATTTTTTTTTATGAAAAGGGAATTTTTGAGGGTCTGAAAAAATCAAGTAGCAGGGAGAAGAGCTAGTATCAAGATCTATCCTGTCCCTCCTTTCTTCTCTTTTGTACCTTGCCCTAAGGTCTTGGGGTGTGGGGGGGGTAGGGGTGGGGGAGTCCATTTGCCTAAGGTTTTTCCTTAGGCAAATTTTTCTTCTGTAGACTTGCAGCATGGTTGCTCTCCCAGAACCTCTCAGGTTCTTTCAGCCGTCATCAGTTGTAGCTGCTGTCTGCTAGGCACTGTTAGGCCAGGCTGTTGGGTTGGAAGCACTTTGGATTTTTAGGAGCAAAACAGTCCTTCCAGCAGGCAGGTCAGAAGCCAAGCTGCTAAAGCAGCACTATTTACCTAGGCAGAGGTACAAATTCCCTGCAGGAACGTTTGTAGGTGTAAAAGAGCTAAAGGTTTCCCCAAGACGAAAGGCAAGATAGACAAAAGAGGACAGAGCTAAGGAGGAAGAGGCATCTCTACTCAGGAAACATCTGCTTTGGAAACAAGAACTGAATGAGCAAAAAAAAATACAAGCTATCAGAAAGACAAGCTGAGTGTTTAAAAGACTGCACCGCTGGCGAGACAGTGTGTTTGTGGTAGAGGCAGTGAGAGGCATTCAAGGAGTCAGAAACAAATGGACATGGTAAGGCAGCCTTAATTAAGCTAACCACAACTGCCTGCTACTGCCCGGCTGAGAGGTTACAGCATCCAGCAGGACGTGACTGGGTATGGTGTTAGAAAGAATTAGAAAAATTCCTCACATTCTGTTCAAGCTTTAGACACCAGCAAGGTGTTGTGCTAACTATTTGTGGTGACACTCAAGTGAGGGGTGACGAGAACATGAAGGTAAGCCCTTTACACACCTCAGGGATTAGGAGCTGGGTTAAGTTGCAGTCCTACCTATGAGTTTCCTTTCTGTAAGCACAGGAATCTCATCTCGTTCTCCAAAGTGGGAGGTGAGAACATGGTTTTGGAGGTGTCTGGCCACAGCCCTGGAGTTGTGTCTGTGTGTGCAGAACCTTGCTGATTCTGTGGGGCTTTATTAGCATGGAAGGACTTGATAGTGAGAATCGAGGTTCAGGATTGAATAAAATAATGACCTGTGCAAATAATTAACGTATCCCTGTATCACCAACACACCTTGGTCAATTCTGTTTTCATTCACATCCCCAGAGGGCCTGGGGGAGCAGGTCGAGTGGTTGGGCAGTTCCTTCTTGCTCTCAGGACGAGGACACGCAGTCCTGGCCTCTGACTAGCAGAAGCAGTCTTGGTGTATGTCAGGCAGGTGCAGACAGGCAGAACTGGGTGTTGAAGTACACTGCCCAGCTGCTCTTGCAGGTGAGAAGACCATTTGTGGTTCCACTGGAGCATTGGTGGCAATCAATAAGTTTTGTCTTATTTCCAGTTTGATTGTTTATGAGTAAATCGCTGACAATTATAATGCTCTGCTAGGCCTGGTGCTCATTAAAGGAAGAAAATAGACCCTCTACCAAAAGGAGATATTATACCACGTAAACCTAGAGGTTTTTCATGGACACTTACAAATAGGGCTAGTGATAAAAATACAGACACAGTCCTGTATTAAGCACCCTGACCGAAAGGTGCTGAGACGTTAATGGTTCAGGGTCAATATCACAGCTTTTACTGAAGTGCTGCTATAATTAGAGAAAGAAAGGCAGGAGAGGAAACAGAGAAACCAACAAAGGCACAGTAGGGCTCAGAGCAGGACTGAAAGCCGCACCATACAGCAGCTGCTGGTCCCCACGGAGTGTGATTCCTGCAGGCAGAGCTGGCAGGGAGCACAGCCCCCCTGAGCTCCTGTTGTGGTGGTGAGCACAGACTGTGTTATTTTGAAGTGAAACTCTCTTCCGAGTGCCTCTTTTGCACAAGCACGGATTAAAAAAAGGCACGAGGTGACACCCAACAAGTCATATGTGCCTGTAAGTCAGTGCTTGTGTGTTCTAGGTAGAGCCAGAATGAATCTTTAATGAAGAGAAGGTGGAGGGCAGATGGTAAATGCCCCCTTTTTAGGTCCTCCTCTCCAATCTACCCCAGCCTTCCACTCTGTGCAATGCAGGCACTGGGTCTCATCCTCTGAAGACTTATGCTGAGCATGTTTTAAATCTGTCTGGGTTTAACTAGCTGCCTGAGCTCATGCCAGTAGCAGTTCACAAGACAGGAAACTCCACTCAAACTGTGCACGTAGATACAGACTGAAATCTAGCAGTAAAAGACACGCGTGATTCCCCCCCTCACCACCCACCCCAGCCCTCCCGGTCACTCACACCCCCCATTAAGATTCATGTTCACTTATGGAGGTAAGCGTCCAGCCATAGATCTCCAGATTTCTTTAGGGACCTGTGGGAAGAATAAAAAGGAAGAGAAGTTTGCTTGGCTTGTGAATCTTGCCTCTGTTGTTTTGTTCCTACAAAGGATTAGTCTGTTACTAAATCTGGGCATGAATCCTTAGGATATTAAATGTCTTTTCTCAGTATATCAGCTATGGTAAGAGGAGCTAGCTGTTTTGGTGTTAAAAGTTTCAGACTCAAAGAGCAAGATCTTCAGGTGATGCCCCTTGTACCAGCTGTAGTTCCTCCTATTCCGGCTCTGTTGGGAGGGCAAGCAATTGCTGAGGTGCTTACTGTAAACTTGCATAGGAACGTGAACTCTGCCTTTTAGGGTGCTGGCTATAATCCCCCTGTGTCTCTGTGTTGGGTGGATTTTCCTGTGCTGATTGCACGATGGGGCCAAAGGAGGGTTGGGAACAGTTTTCAGCCCTTCTGCATTTTGGGGCCAATCTGCTTGGATTTGTATTTGCTTAGAATGGCTTTCTTGAGACTGACGACTTAGGGGAGGTCCATGGACAGCAGAATAGCTGCTTATATTCCGTGCCATGAATTATTCCCCCTGGGGTAATCGAGTCACAAACATGAACACAGCCTGCCTGAGGGTGGTCTATTAGACTGATCTTCACCTATACTCTTAGGGAACAGTCCTTTGCTGCTAGCACGGCTCAAATAGGAAATGGCATGGGCTGTAACCTGATTTATTCCCCTTTGATTCCTCAGTTTGCAGCCCGAAGATGTGCTGCCAGCTTCCAAAGGCAAGAATCACCAGCTATCAGAACAGCATTTAAAAAGGATAGAGTTTAAAAAGTCCCTATGAAATCAGTTTAGTGCTGATCTGATTGCTGGTTTCACCAAGTACTGTGACAGAAGCTGCTCTGGGGCTAGTTCTTTCTTCTCCCATGATGTTGTGAAGCAGCTTCCCAACTGCTGTCACCTGAGGCTGCTCCACTCTATCAGTGGAGCTGTGTCACTTCTGCTGAAAAAAAAAAACAACATTTCTGCAGGTGTTTATTGGATTGTGATATGAAGGTTATTGCCCTAGTGAAACCAGGTTACAAAATACTGTCATGCTGTCTTTAAAGGGTCTGTAGTGTCCTGAATTCTCTGTAGGAAAGTACCTAGGATGTTTATATAGCAAGGAATTGCAGGCTGCAGGAATTAAAAGGACCTTACCCAACTATGTCTACAAATGCTTTTCCAAGAGGCTTCTCTTCATATTGGACTCCGTACTTGGCACATAATGACTTCACCAAAGGTTTGACTTTCCAGAAATTGTGCCGTGGCATTGTTGGAAACAGGCTTGAATAGAGAGAGAAAACAAACATGAGAAAACTCTAGAGACTAATCCCAAGGGATGGGCATCTTTGTCTGCCTCCTCATAGGGGCTAATTAATAATGTCTCCTCCTCAAACTGTACAAGTAGACAAAAGAAAAAGAGGCAGAGAGATCCATGCTTTACAGTCCTCTGCTTCCAAGTAGCTCGTGAAAATTGAATGCATTCATTCTGCTGCTGTTGTGTCTCAGAACAAAGCTGTGTTCAAGAGAGAGAATGAAAGTCAATTTATGCAGAAGAGGACACAGCTGGAATGCGAGGGGAGCAGGAATGAGGAAAGAGCTGTCTGTTTCCTTTGGGCAGAACTCATTTTCTTGCCAGATTGGATAGTCAGTGAACTTCTTTTCCATCCCTGGAAGCTTGTGGAACTGAGGAACAGGTATTAGAATCTGGGATCACCTTGCCCTGTACTTTTCAATGAAGATTTCCTAAGCTGGCTTCCAAAACAGTCAGCTTTACCCTAGAAGGCATCTCTTTTATATTTTGATTTGTCACTGGTAATGGGAAGACAAGGCATGGCACTGGTTTTAATCTTTCCTGAAACCTGGTGCTCAGCAGTGTATGCAGTCCTACACAGGTGCCTCTAGCTATGAAACATTGAAGACCTTTTAGTCAGGGTGAGGAAATCTCTGAAATGGATATGAAAGTTCAAGTAGTTAGCTTAGGATACAAGTCCAAAGCATCTATATCTTGTCCAGGCCCTGCTTTTACCATGAAGGGTTGTAGCAGGTGATCTCTGGGCCCTTAAAACCTGGATTTTTCTACAATTCTGTCCCATCTCACATGTCTTTAGCAGAGTTTTCCCTGCCTCAAGTTCAGTGTTGTGACAATCTGGTAATGACCAAATGATGCTGGGTCCATACTCACTGGTGCTCAATTTGAAAATTCAGGTGCCCGGTGAACCAGTCGTTGAAAAAGGACTGCTCGATGTTGCAAGTGGCTGCCAGCTGCGAAGGCAAGAAAGCAGCAGTGAATATTAGTGAAGCCTCGCCCTGAAATCAGCACAAAGCTCCTCTTCTCTGTGCCAGGTAAGAGAATGAAATGTGTCTTACCCCACTGCTGAGCTGTCAGAGCGCAGAAGGCTGCCCTTCTGAGCTACCTGATCGCAGCAAGGGCAGCTTTAATCCTCCTTCAGGGATTGCTGTCAGCTGTCGTGCTGACAGTGCCTTTACAGGTTTGAACAGTGGTCAAAGGACAGGGAAAGAGTCCCATTTGGTGACACATCAGCCCAACTAGAGGCTCCTAAATCTCAGCCTATCTAGTTGAAGATCAGATGGTTAAAAACTTTACCAAGATGGGAAATTGAGGAAGAAAAACCACAGAGACGCAGGAAGCCTCCTTTCCCCATCCCATCTGGTTATCGTCCAGTGTGCTTTAAGTGTAAGATCTCAATAATAGAGAAATATTTCTTAGCTACCCCTGCTATTATAAAAATATATTTGATTGCAAAGTTAGGTAGTCTTAAAATCCTCTTGGACTTCTAACTGGCTAAACTGTGATTGCTACACGGTTACCACAGGAAATGTATTTTTCCCATCCCTGAAGTTGTCATAAAATTGTGTCAGTGTCAAAAAGGTCTAAGAGGCATCTGGACAGACTGGGCTGATGGGCCAAGGCCTACGGGATGAGGTTTAACAAGGCCAAGTGCTGGGTCCTGCACCTGGGGCACAACAACCCCAAGCAGCGCTACAGGCTGAGAGATGAGTGGTTGGAAAGCTGCCAGGCAGAGAAGGACCTGGGAGTATTGGTTGATAGTCAGCTGAATATGAGCCAGCAGTGTGCTCAGGTAGCCAAGAAGGCCAACGGCATCCTGGCTTGCAACAGAAGCAGTGTGGCCAGCAGGACCTGGGAGGTGATTGTCCCCCTGTACTCGGCTCTGGTGAGGCCACACCTCGAGTACTGTGTTCAGTTTTGGGCCCCTCGCTACAAGAAGGACATCGAGGTGCTCAAAAGAGTATTCTATTATTCTGTAATTCTATGAAATTGCCTGGCAGACTTTGAAAGCCCGTGTTCAAGACCCCACTAACAACCACAATTACTACTTATACTGGTTAACGTGAGGTTATTTCTTCTCCCAGCTCAGTTATACAAAACTCATATAGCCAGTGTCAAAGTTACTGTCACTGTCCTCTGGGGCTGAATGGGACTTGGTCTACTACAGGTAAGAGGTATACTTTCAGTGCATTTATCTTACTAGGCGATAAAGAGATTCAGAAAACAGCTGGTTTTTATTCCAGTCCTTATTCCCTCAGAAAACTATAAACTTTAGAAATATACTGAGGTCTCTCTTCAACTGGGGTTGATGTATTTTCAGCACATTGATTTTCAGCAGCCAAAGATAGCGTTTAGCATTAACTGTTGATTTTCATTGAGGCTCTTCTATTTGCTCGTGTGTGCCTACAAATACCACGGGAAGGTCAAATCATTCTTGGACCTGATCCTGCCTCAAATGAAAAAGAACAACAAAGAAATCTTTTGATTGTCAAAGTTAAAACAGAAGTCTGGGCTTCCATGTCTTGAATCAGCATTACTGACTCTGGGAGAAGAACTTTACGGGACAGGTCATGGATAGAGACTGTGCACTAGTATTTTGTATATTTTTTGTGGGGGAGACTACTTGGGAATAGTGGTAATCCATCCATTGTTTTGAGTAAATTTCTAATCCAGTTTGGGGGGAGTGGAGTCAGAGATCTTGTTTTTCCCTCCCAGTTAGTTACCTGGGAGCTGAGCCAATCTTTGTGTTTCTCAGAATCAATTTCCATTGGAATGTGATTCATCTGGGTGACCCACACAAACCAGTGACTCTCCAGAAACCTTTAGAAACAAACAGAGAAAAAGCACAACAGTTGATATTGCAGACCAGGATCTCAGGTAATCTGGGGTTTATAGGGAGCAACAGGAGATGCTGCATGTGAGGAAAGTCTTACTCCAAGGTATGGAAGTAAACAACCCTCTACCTAGGGAAACTACAGAGAATCACTTCTGCAATGAATATCTGTCTTTGTAACTCTGGGACTAATGCAATTATGATTACCTTTGCAGAAGGACATTCTACTGAGCTATCCCTCTCCTTTCTCAGAAACAGATTGATCTTTCTTGCTAATTTTGCCTTTCTGTGAGTAAGGATGATCCAAGTACTTGAAAGCAAAACAACCGAGCCCTCATTAGAAGTTCTCTGAACTGTTTTTATTTTTCCAGTTGCTTGCTGGATACAGATTATTTTTAAAATCCACCTGCCCATTGGTGTTAACTTTATCATACTGGGGGTCCCACCTTTGCTCTCTGTATCTTTACTGTAATTCTGAAGTCTGACCTGGGCTGGCAATCACTTTGAAGTGGCTTATTTGTTGCTTATGGTATTAAAACTGCATTTTTAGCCCTCGTAGAACAGTCTGCAGCAATGCACTTTATCCAATGCAGGTTTTCTATGTTGAGACTGAGATGTATGCAAGGTAGTTATCCAGGAGCATCTTTGTTCTAGTCTTTAGGCTTGATTTCTAAAGTAGCAGATGATCTGAATCTCTGCTTTCACCAGCAGTAATTGCATATAATCACAGACTGGAGTAAGCTAATTAAAGAGTGGTTTCGGAAATGTTTTGAAGTCTGGATTTTGATGGGTATTTGTTTTTCCTCAGTATTTTAGTCTAGCTTCTAGAGGATGAATGAGACTGCTTATGTCATGCATCAGCTATTTAGAACAATCTCAACTTTCAACAAACTACTTGTGTCTAGGGTCAAAAGAAAACTAGATGTTTTTGTTTAACTTTATACCTTAAATATTTTGATTGAAAGTGAAGACCCTCCTTACGTATCCTTATTTCTCTGAGCAATGGGAGAGCTGAGTACAAAGGAACATTGTTCCCTAAAGCTCCTGGGGCTCTCCTCTTCCTGACTCAAGTATAACAGAGCTATTATTAACAGGGAACTATCTCCTGATGAATCTTCATGATTAATTAGAAACAATTTTGCAAGGGGAATATTTGCCTTGTTGCATTTTTAGCTTAATCAAAACATTAACATTTTTGAAATAATAGGTCAGTTGTTGTCAATTTGTCAGCTTGATTCCAGACCAAAGATGTTGGCTATGCATTTACACGGATATATATCTTCTGTAGTTCCCATTTTTCTTTGGACTGAAGTGGTTTGAGGCTATGAAAACTTAAGTCATGAACAGTGACATTATTTTTTTTTGAGGCAAATCTCCATGTTTTGTGAAGGTTTCTGTGCATCTGTTGCTATTTCTTTGTACTCTACATTTATTTATATGTTTATTTAGATAATATTTTTCATTGTGATGAAATGCTTTCCTAAAACTAATGCTGGCTGTGGGACTAAATGCCTTTCTTTGGTACTAGCCAGAAAAGCTGCAGATATCACATACAAGACAGAAATATGTATTCGGTGCTGCTACCTGGAATAGCGTAACCATCCAGTGAGTAAGCCTCCAAAGCCCTGCCATGCCTGATTCATTTTGGCAGCTCATGCTTGTAGTTCATGTTTTTGTGCCTCTCACAGAATTTTCCATTCATTAATCATACAGCAGTAATCAAATTAATACTCTTGCTGTACTAAGAGCAGCTCTTCATGAGGTCTGCTAATGATAAATGGCCAGAAGACCAGTCAAAAATCAAGATACGCAACAAGCACTTCTCCACAGATATACTGAGAGGTGAGAGGCTGCTTTGGAGGGGTCGGACTGGAGTGTAGGGACAGAAACACTGATCTGTGGTGTGAAACAGCTTTCGGAGGCCATGGCCTCTGTGTAGAAGCAATGATGTTTGCATGTAATGTACAGGCCATGCATTTTCCTCCACTGGGAGAAATGGTGCTCAGGAGGGCTCATGAATTACCTTCCCAGTGAGCTGGAAAGAGGGAGGCTCGAGGCACTTTGTCCAGCTTTAGACAATGTGGAAAATGCATGGAAGTGTTGGAATCAGGCATCATGGGGAATGAGGAAAGAAAGAAGCATCCTTGCTGAACCATCACAAGTGCTGAGCACCAGCTCCAGCTCTGCGGAGAGGAAACAGCACTGGGGGACAATATGGGGAATGTGAAGCAGTGAGAAAACCCAGGATAACGCACAGTGAGGTAAATGACTGCAAAAAACCTAAATGGGGAAGGTATGGGGCCCATAGCAGAGCTGAGACTTGCTCAGCCCAACGCTGGAGGGAGGGGAGAGCAGCAGGGAGCTCCTGTATCTCCTACCTGACAAAAGTGAGGAGAGACAGGGATCCCAGAACGCCATAGAATGGGATGTATGTGATGAAATAGCGCATGTAGTAGCTGAAGGCCCAGGCTAGGTCCTAGGGGAAGACAGAAAAATCAGGCATCTCTTAGCCTATTTCATACAGCATGGCTCTGCTGGTAACGGTGAGGACATTGGGAAATTAGCAGTAAAGTGTGATCCCTTCACACCCTCCCTTTGCCAGGTCTCTTTGTGGTGGAGAGATGTCTGGCCTCTCTCCCTGCTCAAGTGTAATTTCCTATGAGCCAGCTGGACCCCACAAACATTGACAAAACATTTCACTCACCGCCCAGAACCTGCGCTTGATCATGGTTGAGATGATTTGGATTTGGAAATACACGGGGATGAGCAGAGGTGGGAAGACTGCAAAGCAAAGGGAAATATTTTGGACATCAGAGAGACAGAAAAGCACATGACATGAGAGTGACCCAGTGATTTAGGGACTGTTTCAAGGGAAGTCCGAGCACTGGTAATGGAGGTGATGTACTGGTGATGGGGGCAGTTGCCTTTCGGTGAAGAAAGGAGGCTCTGGTTCACAAGTGTTCATCTTGACGTATCAAAGAGCATCAACAGACCACATGCAGTCATTACATTGAGCCCCTCACACAGAGATTACTTCCCAGTCTCAATTGCTTGCTTAGCTGGCAACGTGAAAGACACTTGCATATCAGTGAGAAATTCCCAGCTGATTTAGAGACCTGCACAGGTAGACCATTAATGAGACTGGAGGTCTTGGGAAGGGCAAGACGAGTTGAGACTTCAACGAGTTGCTCTGCTAACACAGGAGGGGCTGGAAAGTTCAACAGACTTTCAGTTCCCCTCACCAAAGGGAAAAAGGAGGAGCACGGTGAAGATACTCACTGAGGAAGAAGTACTCATGCTGGTGGTTGTAAGGCAGGTACTTCAGCTTCTTCTTGCCATACTGCAAGACACGGATAAGAAAGCTCAGTCTCGGACTATGACCCCCACATGTAAGAGAAGATTCCCTGCAATGCTTCTTTATTGTCTGGAGAGTTCTGACCGAACTCCCACAGCAGGAAAGCTGGGAAGTGTTTTGCTATGGTTAAATATCATGACCTCATAATTGTGCTATGTGTAAATTCCTTTTTAAAGCCTTCTGTCTTGATGTTCAGATAATTTCTTTTTGTGCGCCTGGGGGCATTTTCGTGCATTTCTACACCTTCTGCCATGCCTGCAGCTGTGCTAAGACCTGCTATTATCTTTGTTATTATCAACACAAATTTTATGCATAGAGAAATATGACCTTAGGTAAGTCATTATGCAGGATACCAATGGCAGAGCAAGGCAGTGAACCTTGGTTAGTCTTCCATGCAGATGTCCTTCACTGATCCATTTTGGCTTCTGCAGCCATCAGCCCCATGAGCCCTGGTGGCTTGTAAAACCTTACTTTACGAGCAGTGGGAAAACCAGTGTGGCCCTTTGCTCATGTGACAATAATTCAAATGGGTATGTTTAAATCTACAATGTCTGCATCACTGGTTTGATATGGTAAGATTTACAGTGTTGTCACTGAGAGAGGTTCTGCACTGATTGCTGGTTAGTGTGGTTCAGCTATGGACAGCAGATGCAGAGAAGCTCCCCCAAAGGCAGGTTTAGACCTTTGTTGCATTCTTGCAGGTGCCCATTTCTCTTCAGTGAAAACAAGGAGCCAAGAGCACCTGGTCTCCTAACTGTATCTTCTTACATAGAGCTACACAGAAGTATCTTTTTTTTGAGCTCTAACAATGTTGATACAAGGAGCTAATTTGCTGTGAACTCACAGTTTTTGCTTCCAGCGTAGCAACTTGCAGTGAGTGTAAGTCTCGTAGCACCAATAAATAAGCTGTAGCACATGGAACTTAGGGCAGTGCACTCAGGTGCCTGCACCCTGTAATGGGTTGTACTAGAAGTCTGCTGCAATCAGGAGATTACTGGTATCAGTGGATTTTGGAAGTGAAGATATACTGCTACAAAGAGCAGCAGGAAAACAAATATGTAACAGATTAAGTCTGAACAGCCATGGCTGACCGAAGAGGAATTGAATTTCTCCTTATAGTTCCTAGTGAACAGCTGCAACTGTCTCATTAAACTTCATGATGGGATGTTCTGGTTATACAGTAGAAAGAGCTTCCTGGTAATCCTGAGGGTTGAGCGTGGGACTGGAGAGCCCAGTGAATTTCCAGTGTGCTTGCTGGTCAGAGCAGACTGAAAGAACAGGGATTATAAACAGTCCTCTTTCCACTTGTACTACATCTCCAAAGCCAAGGTTGTGGTGACCTCCTGGCCAATTTGAAGCAACACAGCTGATTGTTCCCTGAGTGTGTGTGCAGATATCTGTATAACTGCCCCCTCAGATGTTTCTGACAGATCCTGTGCTGCTTCTATTTTTTGGGTTTGTCCTCTGATATGCATTGCCCTTGTGGGTCTCCTGCACAGGGAGGCCCTAAGAGTTTTGCCTGCTGTCCTCAGACCATAAGTCACCTGAACTGTGTTATTTTCTAGCAGAGTTCCCCGCTGTTTTTATTTTATTTTTGGCCTCTGACTTGCTTTCCCCATTGCTTCCCTCTCCACTTGTCAGTTCCTTCCCCCTGAGCTGATCACCAGCTCTGTGATGTCCATTCATCTCCATTCTGTTTTCCTCTGTCTCTCTACTCGGTCTATTCATGGCCACTAAAATTTTGTAGCCTGCAGGAAATAGTGGCTAAACTTTGGGCAGTATAAGATTACTGAAAAGGAATTCACTGTGCTCTGAGCTCTAAAAGGCAGTGTGCTTTGGATCATGTAGAAAAGGATTATGTGCAAGTGTGAGAGAATATTGAGATAAGCTGACACTAACCTAACATTTCAGATGTATGAGAGAGACCTAGTTTTCCTTGTTATTACAAATGCCTACATCTTCAGTTCTTCCTTTAAGTGTTAGAATCACGGTCTACTTTAAAAAACAGTTTTCAGGCACAGCATTTTCCAATGGGATGTACCAATACAGTGAAGAGCTTAATACTGATTTACATGCTCTAGATACTGGCTTTTGTATACTCCAGAGGTCTTCCATTTTAATCATATGCAAGAGACCTTTCTGCATCCTAAATTCTGTGTGTGCAAGACATTCTCTGTACATGACCATACACCAGCACGTGTGTCCCCAGCATATGTCTGGGGTTACTTTCTTAATAGGGTAAAAGCTGAGAAAGCATTAGGTTTTTTCATTTTATATTTCCCTGGGTTGGTGTTGGTTTTGTTTTAGGTAGAAATGCTCTTTTTTAAAGACCAATGGCTTATTTTCTTTGTGTAGGTTTTTGTAAAATAGACAGTAAGTATTTTGGCTCTAGGAATGGACAGGTGGAATCAAAATACCTTAACATGGCCTGTTATTCAGTGGGCAGCATGTTGGTACATAGTGTAAGAAAACAGTTCTAGCTGATGACTGCAGTAACCTAGAGTAACCCAACGAGTTCACATTTGGTCTGGTCCTGACCCCATTTTTTGGGTAAAATATAAAATTCAGGGTTAGATGATGTCTGAAGATCTCCACAGTGAGGTAAGAGTGTGATCATTTGTGACTAGCTTCTACCAGCAGAAACTTTGCATATACTTTACCTGTTCAAATCAGATCAGCTTTGGTGGCTTACACCCTCAGATCAAGTCAAAATCTCCACAGATTGTGCTTCAAGTAGAAGAAGGAAAAAAAGAAAAAGAAAAAAAGAATAGAAAAAAGGAAAAAAAAAAAAAAGCAGGAGGAAATTTCTGTGTGTATGCAAGCAATACAATATTCCTGCACATGCATGGCAAAGGCTCCAGTGGAGAGGACATTGTCAAGATAATCTGGAGCACAACTGGGGTAATATTGGAAGATATTTTCTGTGGAAATGGAAGATCAGTTTTGAAATATTCTTGATGAAGTACTGAGAAACACCACATTTTCCCCTTATGTTGATATTTCAGTACAGCAGAATGAAGTTTTCTTTAGCAGAGTTCTACATTCTTTATGGTCCCATCTTCAAGGCTTTTCCCAACCTATCCCCAAATATTTTTTCCTGTGATCAATATAGGAAATGGATAGGGAACTATACAGTCAATCCTGCTCTTCAACCCAAGGTTTAGGAGGGTATAAAGGCCAAACTCCTGTCAGACACTGACAGACGAAGTCCCTGGGAGAAGCATGTCCTTTTTCAGCATTGCTGGAAGTCTTGACTACATAAGTCATGTCCAGCAACGTTCACAAATTCCTGTTTTTTGCATGAGCATTCTCTGAAGCCCTTTGGGATAATAGTTTTCCACTTTTTTTCCCCCACTTTGCCTTACCTCAACAGGCTGTGTTTCTCCAAGGACAAAAACATGCAGCATGTTCACATCTGGGTCTTTCTTGAATATGTTGGGCTTGGCGTGGTGTTGGAAGTGACGATGGTTCCACCAGTTGGCAGAGGCGCCCTGGGCAGATACAGGGAGTTAATCCACAGTTCCTCTAGTGGTAGTTGCATTAAAACAGTGCAACTCTGTGCCCAAACTAATATTTGCTTTTGTAATAGCAGTGGGCGGCTGTGGTGGCAGTTACTATGAGACTGCTGGTTTCAGAGGGCCCGTGCCAGCTATGCCAGACTGCTTTGCCCTCACTAAAGATCACATAATTTGAAAGAACAGGCCATAAAGCTACACTCGGTGACTTGCATCTCACAATGTCTTCCTACAAGTGAGGTTTCTGGTAATAGCTGAATGGTAGGCTATTTCCACTTGGTGCCTTACTGACTGTTGCTGCTGCTTTCCCTCTATTGAGCAGGAGGAGCCAGGCAATGCAAAGTAGGTTTGGGAGAATGGGCAAAGGTATGTCCTACCCTGCTTAAGTTTCTACTGCAAGTGGGTGCTGAAATGCTTGTCTGCTTTGGACCTTGCCCATGATTGAATTCTGATGATACCTGGAATGAATGGGATATATCAGGACGGGACACTTAAAAAATACTGAAGCTTAGTGGGAAGTAAGTGGAAAATATGACAGGGTGTTAAAACAGTGTTTTATGCAATTTAATGAGCTCTGTCCTCAGCTGCTATAAATTAGAGCAGTTCTACTGAGGTTGGTGGAATCGCTGTGTTCTGTAACAGCTGTAGTTGTGCCCTCATATCTCTAGCTTCTATGCAGCAGCTCCATGTGCAATTGCTCACTGGCTTCTCCTCTCTGCATCTGCTCCCCATGGAAAGGCTGAGAGCTGCAGTTTCCTGCTTTGATGCAGTCAAAGCGACTGCAGCTATTTCCACAGTGCCCTGTGTCCCCAGTGACCTTTACCTTCAGGTGTCCAATCACAAACTTGTGGACGAGGTGGTTCCAGGAAGACTTCTTGAAGACAGACAGGTGTCCAAAGTCATGTTGCAGCCACCCTGCCTGGGCCTGGGATGATGGAAAATAAATCAGATAAGTGTTTGAATGTTGGCAGGCTCAGTGCTGAGACCACATCCCTTGGGAGCCTAAGTGCTCAACCACCCTCTCAGTGAAGAACCTTTTCCTAATATCCAGCCTGAGGTGTTATAGATGGTCTTCAGGGAGAAGAGATCAGTGCCTCCATCTCCTGGAGAATGAAAGGTGCAAGGGGCAAGAAAAATGTGTGATGCAAAAGCACCAGGGGCAGCCAGAAGGCACCATGGGGGCAGATGTGAATGTTTTTCCTAGTTCCTAGGTCTAACAAGAAAAGTTCAGTGCACGTTGACCTCCTTGAGTACCCGGTATGCTCTGTGCCTACTGCTTCTTACCTGAGAAGTTGCAAGGATGAAGGCAAGGAGGAGAGTTGTGATCCACCCGGTGCCGAAGTATGAAACCATTAGCCAAGCCAAAGCTTCCAGTGCAATGATATGGGCCAAGTAAAGAGAGAAGAACAAAGGGCTTGCTCTGAATAAATTCATGTCCTCTGCTGTCTTCCTCAGGGTCCGGAAATCCTCCACCAGCTGGGGCTGCAAATGGACACGTAAGACACAGCATGCAGCGTGTGAGTAAGTCTGAATGTGTCCAGGGAAGGCTCCATCCTAAGGACCTTGGCTGTTTCTTGCTTTGGTTGGCTACCCCAGAAGTAAGGAAGTACTAATCTCCATATTCACACTGCTTTCTAGCTTTTCATAGCACTTTCCTATGAATCAACACCCTGGCTGGCCTCAGCCTGGGTCCTGACCTTTTGCACCCTGAGCTAGGAGAATTCTGTGAATCAGCAGCACTACCTTGCTATGTCGTCATACCTGTTGATGACTCTAGTCTGAATGAACTATACAAGTATTAGAGAGCTGGAGAATGAAAGAATTCAGTCCTATTACTTAAGCATAATTCCAGACCTTCTGTGATGAGCACCTAAGGGCTGGCTGAAGGATATGGGATGGATGGAAAAGGTACTTGTTGGGTTGCTCCTTCTTAAGCACACCCACTGAAATGGGACATCTGTTTCACCTCACCCATGAGTACCTATTGCTGTGCCACTCATGGCACAAACACCTGTACAGAAGTCTTAATGTTTCAGCTCCCTCTCACACACATTTTTATCCATGCACATTGCTGCACAGAGGTGTTCAGCTGCTTTCTCTTTTTCTGCAGCTGCCTGTACTGAAGACACCTTTACAATCTGTCTGATATTTTTTCCACATCTTGGAGAACATCCTGAGAGGGGAAAAAAATGCTGGAGTATGCCCACAATAAACCCCAGCTCAGAAAAAGTACTCACATTTTTGTCTCGATCTTGGCTGGGTTCCCCTGGAGCAAGCTCTCCAATCAGTAATGGCTTGAGAAACTTTTGCACCAAGGTGGGATTGATATGGAAGGCCTGGAATGCATCCTGGAACAGAAATGTGAGTAAATGTGAGATTCAGGACTAGCTGGACTGACTTCCATCTCTGGGATCCAACGTAGTACTGCTACTAGAGAAGATTTCTGCTAGAGGCTGCTGGATTTACTTACCTGGTAGAAAGTAAACAGCGAGAACTGGGATGCTATCTAGGCAGATGGAGAAAGGCACCTCAGGAAACTTCCTAAGCACCTAAATACCTAAGTCCTGCTAATTCCCTTGGAAGGCAGGCCAGTAGGAGTTTGTGCAAATCCCCTCTAGGATATAAATACCCTTTGAAAGTCTGCTGCATGGAGGCAATTCAAGAGAGGACGTTTTTAGAGTGTGTTTGATTTGGTGTTCACCTAGAGCATACGGCAAAGTGGAAGAGAATGAATTTGTCTAATAGATCACTATAGGTTTTGGTTTTACTGAACAAGCTCTTTGGTATACCCTCAAGGGTATTGATAATAAGTGCAGGTCCTTTTGGACCAAAATCAGAAGAAAAAAAAAAAAGAAGCTTCACCCTATCAAGGTACTGTTATGTATTATTTTTAATTCCTTTTCTTCGTATCTAAATTTTCTAAAATTGACCATCTCAGACCCTGATTATTCCATGCAACATCATTTATGAATCTGGTGCACTAACTATATCTTTTTTTCTCTATTCCTTCCTCATTCCATATCTTTTTGTGTATCTGTGTCTGCAGATACCTGATGAGAACATATGTTTGATGTATCTGCTGCTAGTGAAGTCTTGCACATTCCTCATTTCACATGGCTTGAATTTTAACCCCAAAGGGGTTAAATTTTTTGGGGGGCTTCAATTTTAACCCCAAAGGTAGTAGTAGGGACAGAAAGTTCACCAATGATGATCTCCTTTTCTCATTGTATTGCAATCCCTATATTGTTAATTTTATGAGTAAGGGAAGTACAACTGGATTATGGTCAAAAACAGAAGTCAGAAGTACCATGCTTTAGCCTTTCTTCTTCTGTCCCATTTTCTAACCAAGGACCAGCTAAAATCTCACCTCTTGTTCTGAATGGGAAAGGCAGATTGTAAAGTGCTCATTGTGTCTAGCTGACCTTCCTGTGAGCTGAATCCCACTGATAGGCCAGCTGTGGTGTTTGTAATTACCACCAGCAACTTTGGTTCCAAAGTCCTCTGAAACTTTCAGCTTATTCCAAGATTTAGGATTGAGCCTCAAAGTAATACTTGGACCATAGACATTTCACTGTAAGAGGCAGGAGAGTGAAAGCTGGTCTCTGCCATTTAGCTTGAAGTTAAAGAAATAATATATGAGAAGAGAATCAACAGAAGGATGGGAAGAACTTTTTTTTTTTTTTTTTTATTAGTGTATATGTATGTATAAATATTAATAAAGATTACAAAAGCTTAAAAATGCCAGAGGCTATGAGGGAAGATGCAAAAAGGAGAAAAAATGTCATTACAGCAGATGGGGGAGGCAAACTGAAATGCACTGGACTTTTCTAGTTACTCTCAGCTCAGCTCTCATGACATTGCTAAGTGTCCAAACTATCCCATTCGGAAACAATTTCAGAAACAAAGCGTTATCTGTTATCACGGGGGAAAATTTGGATCGGTTTGCCCTGTTCTACTGGTAAAACTTATCCCAATTTCAAGCATGAGTGGGACCAGTGCTTTCTGATTGCATTATGTTATTTATTGGTGTTACCTTATTGGTGCCAAAATGAAGGTAAAACTCCAGGGCCAGCAAAGCTGTTACTGCAGTTTCCTTGGTATATTTTGGTATATTTCCTTGGTATTGAGTTTCCCTGGTATAATTTGCAGAAGGTGTGAAAGAGGAGGGAAGACCAGAAAGAGTGGGGAAGTGAGTATCTGACTATACCTGCTGCAAGGTTGTACCATTTTGAGGCGAAAAATATGACAGGTAAAAAAAAAAAAAAAAAAAAAAGGTGAAGGGTGAAGAGGGAGAGGGTGAACACTGAGGAAGCACTGAAGAATGTTCTCAATATTGTTCAAGTTAATGGGGGAAAGCCATCCTTGGAGGTCTGGCTGGCTACCTCCTTACCTCCATGATGGAGATCACTCAGGTTTATGTAGTGTTAATGGCAAGGTGACTCAGAACAGCAGCTTCTGCCTCGCTGCCCAGAAGGTATTTCTGTTCACCTAAGGCTTCCATGGCAGCAGCACATCTGTTTTCTAAACATGCTCTGTCATGACTTTTCTGGGGAGAGGTCTCTTCCATCTCCGAACCCTTCTTCCTTGGTTGGTTGAAAAGTAAAGGTTGAAACTGGTCAGAGATGTAAGCATGCATGTCAGAGCACAGTTCTTACTTAAAACTATATACTACTGGTCTTCTACTTCACTGCCATCTTGAGCTTATTCCATGAAGAAAGTGATGTTAGTAGGAAAGCTTCACCTTCACTGGGGGTAGCTGTAAAATAATACACATATCACTGGCATGGGTATAGGATGAGATTTTTCAGTATAGTCTCCAAGCAGGAAAGAGAATAACATATCCTAATACTCCTACCATCATCAGGCAGAAAGATATGGTGAAGGAAGAATTGCTTTTTGATTGGCTATATCTCAGGTGTCTCCTTTACAAATAGGTTTTGAAATTTGTAATTGTCCTCAAACCTGTATTGGAGGAGATAGAGAGCAAAAGGTGGAAGATACACTCTGGAAAATGCCACGTGATATTTACATCTGACCTCTCAGTTTGGTGGTCTATTGTCCAGGTAAGCTGATGTGTCTTCTGGGAAGTGGGAATTATCCCAGCTGCTTTTTGTGAAAAAAGCTTTACTTTATTGAGGTATGAGCTGTACATAAGCACTGAAGTACTCAGTGCAGTCAATGCAAAGACATTCTTTCACATCCTTGAACATTCCTAAAACAGATGCTGGAAGGTGTCTGCTCATATTCTAAGCCTTGTTCATTTACTGAAAGCAATTGTGCATAATGTGATGCCAGAGCATGTTCTCCCAGACTGGTGTGCTTCAGCAGTATCCTAAAGTATGGCCTAAAATGAACGAATGCCCAATATTGTTAGTACTTGCAGGGAAAATTCATGTGTAAGCTAGCCTGGGCACTCTTGACCTGATCAACATCAGCTGAACATGCTGAGCATAAAAGCTGTCATGGAGCTTTTCAGTCAGCTATCTTGTGAACATCCTGAAATGAATTAGCTCACACATCACCAACCAAGTTATTTTAGAGCAGCCCCAGCGTGGGTGTAGAGTTCAGTGAGTCTGTTTGTGGGCAGTCCGTGATAGATTGATACACCTGATCCTACAGGGTATTGGTAAAAGATAAATGGAGAAGTAGCTGAAGTTCCTTTGGTGCACCTGTGCTGGACTGTAGGTCCTAACTGCATGTGATGCTAAGGGGAATTCCAGAAAGGTGAAAGCCATTAAAGAACTAGGAATGCAAACATGTTGAACTGAGTTTTTATCATTGCCTTTTCCTCCTCTTAAGCTCTTCCATTTGTGATGTCTTGCAACTCAAAATGAAACTTGTTAGTAAAGCCTTGACAGACTCAAGGACAAGGATTTCTCACTCTGAATGTGAGATTTTTTTTTTGGTATTAAAATGTGATTCACCATAGGAAAGTTGGAATCCAGATACCAATTCCATTTTAGTGCTCGGGATGGAAGGGACAATTTCAGAGCACTCTTAAGACCACGTCTTCTTGGAGTATGCTCTGAGCATAGTGAGATGCAAGGTACTCTGGAGAGGTGGTAGAGGAAGCTAGAAGGACCAGCAGTAGTAGACTCACAAATCTGATTCAGTTTCCCTTGCAAAGATCAGAGACAAATACACTAGCAGATGATTTTTGGTTTCTAGTGGAGGTATTAAAGTGCATTCTTGGGGACAGGAGCCCAGCTCCTCTGATTTTAGCAGTCCCTGCACTTATGCAGCCCAGAGAAAATCCTCACCCAGCTACTTCTTTTGGAGGGAGAAAGCTTTTCATTCAGAGGTTTTACTGGAAGGGGACAGGAACACCAAAATGCATCTCAGTGCTTTAAGGAAACCAGTGGAAAATAACCACAAACCTCAGACAGATGGAGAAGGAAAGGAAAATGTTAGTAATTCTTGCCGATTAATTCTGTCACATGCACAGCCTCCTTCTTGATAAAAGTGTTAAGAGACGTGGCAGATACACAGTTAAAGTTACAGCTTGATCCCTTCTGCTGCTTACCATGCCCATGGAAAAGCTCTGAGGCAGCTTAAATTTATTAACTCTGGGCTGGTGCTGGGGGTGAGGACACGCTCCCTGTATGCGCTTCTGAAGTAGGTGGCTTTGGGAGAAACTGCAGACAACACTTTCTGAAACACTTTGTTCCTTTTTTTTTGTTTTTAAAAGTTGCTGAAACAAGCCAGCTATGAAGCGTAGGAGCAGCTGTAGCAGCAGCAAACTTTTTTTTTTTTTTTTTGCCCTGTAGAAACCTGCAACAACATTTTCTCGAGAATTCTCCACAGGGAAAAGGCTAAAAAGCTCCTTGTTTTAAAGCCTCAAGCTCACCCTGTCCAACAGAAGCATCTTTGAAACGCGGGCTGGACTCTTTTAACCCTTTCTTGTGTTTGTTTTCGGTGTAGCTCGCGTAACTACGCCCTGGAGAGGGGGAGACTGGGGACACTTGGATTACGAAGCGTCGAAAGACAGCACAGACAAGAAACAAAGACAAGCAGCAGGGCTTAAGCAGAGCCGAGCAGTTTTTACCAACCCACTCTTCCAGATGTTATTGCCCATGGCTGAAGGGAGCTGGCTGCCCAGGCTTTGCATGGATGCGCGCCGAGCGCTTTGCTCCTCGGTGCTAGAGCAGAGCTGAGCTGCAGGTGGTAGAGAGCTGGGGGAGAGGGAGGCTGTGCAAAAAATAATAATAATAATAATCTCGTTCTCAGTAACCCTGAGGATGGCAGTGACCTGTCAGAGGCTGCTGGCGAAGCCTGGAGGCAGCCCCGCGTGTGTCCGTGCGCTCCTTACCGTGGCATCTTCCCCGGCGCAGTGGCTGATGACTCGGTGGCCCCCCGGGTGCCTGTGAGCCCACTGGGTGACATTGTACACCTTGCGCTCTATCACCAGCCACTTGTCCGTCCTCAGGTTGTGCTTCTGGATCTCCTCCCAGGTGTAGAGGGGGATCTGCGCCTTGCACTCCCCCGACTCCTCGCCTTTCTCCCCCCCTTTCCCCATGGGGCCGGCTGCTTCTTTGTCTTCTGGCCGAGCGGGGGGGACCTGGCCGCGCTGCCCTCGCTCGCTTTCGCTCAGCTGCTCCCCTGCCCTCTCCCTTTCCTTGCGCTCATGTCCTCCCTTCTCTTTGTCTCTCGGCTCTGGAGCCGGCTCGGAAGTGCCCCCTAGGCTAATTTTCCCGGCGCTGATGTACTTTCACCTCGCACACAGCCCCGCTCCGTGGGAAGCTCGGCCCATTCCCCCCCCGCTCCCGCACCCCCCGCACCCCCCGCGTCCTCCTGCATTCAGTACCGGTGAGGTTTCCCCCGGCATCAGCAGAGCTCCTGCACCAATCCCGGCCCTCCCGAGCCCGAGCAGGTCCCTGCCATTGGTCTCGGCCGATCTTTCGAAGGGCAAAGCCGGCAGCCGGCCAGGCTGCGCCGCCAGCCCGCGGGGGTGCGACTTGCGCCGGGGGGCGAGCAGTGCTGGGGCAGGCACCCCCTCTTCCCCTCCCCGTAACTCCCCTTTTTTCCCCCATTTTTCTTCTTTTTTTTTGTCTTGTTTTCTTTTCATCAGGACTTTGGCTGCTGCTTTAGAAAGCATTTTTTCCCCCTCCTCCTCTTTTTTCTTTTTTTTTCTTCTCTCCGAGAATCACTGCCTTACTTCTCAGCTAGCGCTGCACTTCAAAAGGGGATGTTTGATATCGGTGTCCTGCCCGAAATTTACATCGTTTCGCTCTGCCCTGCAGACTCAGAGGCTGTCAGGCTCCACAGTTCCTTCCATCACACAAGACCTGCTTGTTCTGCTCACAACGGCTCAGCTAAGGATCCCCCGCTCAGGGCGATGCTTTATTCACAGGGGAGAAAGCGCAGCCTTTTCCTTGCCGTGGGGCACTCTATGCTAAAATAATCCTTGTCGTTAGGTTATGCAAGGCGTTGCAGTGCAGGAGCAAAAACAATGGGCCAGCGTTTTCGCTGATGCCTATCTCACATCTGGGGATATCTGTGGCTGCTCTCCAGGGCAAGGCAGTCATGATCTGCAGCTTTCCTGGCACTAAGTATCCTTACTTGTGGCTGTTTGCTTTAGTAAGTGGAAGGTTTATTATTCCTTTCTCTAGAGGCTCTAGCTGTTCTTAAGCAGACTTCCTACATGAGCTGTTCAAACGTTTTAGTCTACAGATTGCCCCCCTTGAGTTAAGAGAATAGAAGTGTTTTTCTGCCCTATGATCAGATCTTAGGACAAGAGCAAGGCTGGGTTCAGTGGCTTGGACCTTCGTTTGTCTTGTGTTTCAGTAGTCCTGTGTCTGCAAAAGTAGGGGGGGAAAAACATTTGGTAAACTATCAAATGTTTTAAATTCTATGTATTTATTTACTCTTTAGCCATCTACTCCACATCTCTGCTGAAAGAAGGAGCTTATACATAAGATAAGAGAGCACCTCCTTAAGTGAAACTTCAAGATGCTTTTCCAGCCCTGGTGCTCTTGTGCTCCTGTCCAGAACCAGCCTTAGTTTAGAGCAAACACGGATAAGAGTGCTCTGGTTTTGCTTGCTGTCATGGGCTTGAAGAAGCTGGGAACAGTGACTGAATAATTAAAAAAAAAATCTTTTTCTCCTCTCCTCCTTCCCACCTACGCTCCCTACATGGGCTATAGGAATGGAGACTGAAGTGAAAACACACCCATTGCTTCTATACCAGTGGGAATCACTTGGTGCTGTCCTCATGCCAAGGCATGCTGTAGGTTTCTTCTGCTTCTGCCTGGTCTCATTGCTGCATGAGAACCTCAGACTATCAAGCAGCCTTTTCTGTGGTGTGGGATGATGGAAGTCAAAAATGAAAGGAATGTTTTCCTAAGACTTGCTAGTTTTATTTAGTTTGGTTCAAAATAGACCTCTGACATTTATTCATGTCAGAAGGACGCTATTTAAATGGAGCTGAAGCTTGCTGCATGTCACGCGGGAAAAGTTTTCCCCCTTAATTTTTGTGCTGTGTCCTTTGAATTTCAGGATTCCAATCCCACTGGTGCTGTCAAACAGCACGCTGGATGCTTTAAGCCTTGTAGTGCTAAGGGTGTGCCCTCACAGCCTGTCTTTGCTCGTAATCATGCACCTGGAGGCTGCCGCCGCCGTGGTTTTTTGGTGGAGTCCACGTGCTTCTATCTGTGCGACCTTGCACAGGTGCATACTAAAACCTTGTTCCTTCTGTTATTTCTGGTTTATCCTGGGAACTAATTGCCATTGATAAATGGTTCATTCTTCTTACCCCCTCCTTTTTTAAGAAAAACTTTTTACCTTGTAGCTTTTAGTTTATAACTTCAGAGTCTACTAGATAATATAGTAGGTAAATCATTGATAAATCCAATAAATATCACTCTGCAATGTACGTCAAGAAGGCTTGTATGTGCATGTACGTGTGCACTGAGCATGCAGCTCCTGACCTCATCAAGTGTGCTTCAACCAGTGCTAACATCATCTTAGGCAGGGTCACCAGTTTAAGTGGCTTTGGTTGAAAACTGTTTAAAACCAAGCAGGTTCCCAGAGAGGATGTCCAGAAGAAGACAATTGTCTGGAAGACCCCATTGCTTCTTTCCTTGACTGGTCATTGTTGTTTCCTAGGAAGAAACCCTGCCAGCAAATAATTTGTCCGTCCACCCTGGAGGATTTGGGGCTTGGTGATGTGAAATGTTGAGCAGCCTCACTGACCGATTACAGGGGCTGTAATGACTTGTATAGCAAATAATGGATCCTGAATGGAAGCCTGGGTTGGACTGGTGGGCTGAGATTGCAGGGAAAAAGCACCCTCGCCCAGAAAAATCCAAAGGGAAAGAAACGTGAAAAAGAGTGATAGAGTCTGGTGGTAAACGTGGAACTGAATGAAAGGGACAAACAGAAATGCTTTAGATATATTCATTTTGCGTTTAGGTGCTATCATCCTCAGAATGTTTCTGTTTAGTAAAAGGAAATATATATATAAAAAAGGAAAGGATGTCACAGGAATGACATAGGCTAGGTTAATGTGCCCAGATTTTTCTGTTTTTGAAGCACTTCATTTATTTAAGATTTTGCGACAGGAATCAGTAAATACCAGGAGCAGTGTTGTGAAGCATGGGATTTCATACCAGCTTGTCTGAGGCTTTGGTACTCAGCAGGGTAAGTGAGGGAGAGCTGGGACTTGAAAACTATGTGCTGTCAATGGGACGTCACTGCAGGAGGGGGAGAGCAACTAAATATCCCAGCAATTGCCTCTTTGGGAAGTCAGAAGGGGTGGTCATTAAAAAGATATTGGTGCACTTCTGTGAAAGGCATAACTATCAAGCTATTAGCCTCTTTGTCTTCCTCTTATTCTTTTCCTTTCTCCCATTGATAAAGTTACTTGATAATTATTTGCAAATGCAGCAAATCAGTCAGTCAATCACGCAGAGACATGTTAGTTTGTTTTCTCGTGATTTTGGATGGGGGCTTAAAAAATGTTTTTTAGTGAACCATGCCTGATAGAGTACAGAGGAATTTAGTGTTGAAATTGCACTTAAGGAACTCCAAATGCAATGAAATGAGAAATTATGTCTAAAGAAACATAAACTCTTATCAGCAGTGAGAGTCACCTACCTTTTTCATGAATATATATTTCTGCCTTTTTTTTTCAGGTCATCACTTTTTCGCCTTTTGCATTCTGCCGATCTTTTTACAAGAGAGCTCCACCATAGAAGGCAAACAGAAAGAGGTAGGGGTAGAAAACATGTCTGAACATTTTATTTAGGAGCAACTCTGAGAGACCTCTATTCTCTTTTTACTTTGGTCCTGTTGTGAGATGTATCTACTGATATTCTGAGTTTCTGCTTGGGAGTATAGTGTAATTTCTCTATGGATTATTTGAATTTTCAGTCTACAGCTCTGAAACAGGGCACTAACTGTAAAACTCAGGTTGTTATAAGTGTTGTTTGCTAAGAAATATGGTAGTACAGCCCCCACACAATGATATGAACTTTTTAGTGCGTATGAAGATTTATTTTTGGTTTTCATCTGTAATTTATAGTGTATCTGCGGGGTCATTTGAATTACTTTAACACTTCCACTTGTCGTAGCAGTTCAGAACAAAGGCCTGCAGCATCTCTTGCCCTGCTGCTTCTGCAGAATGAGATTCTGCACAGCTTTAAATTATTGAATCCAAATGATTTTCCTGTTAATAGCAACTCAAGATCTGATTTTGTAGATTCTTTCTGTCTGGTGAGAGAGACAGTAGCTCTTCTTTGAGCCAGGAGGTTGGACTACAGCCCTCCAGAGCTCCTTTCTCACCTGTATTATTTTATAGAAGACTGCAAAGCTGAAGAGGATAGCAAAGTCTAACAAGAGGAAGAGGGCCATTGGGCAACACGGAAAAAGAAATAAGAAAACACACTATGATTAATTTTCTTTAGGATGCATTTCTTCAAACTTCCCTAAGGTTATTGTATCATTAGAAAGAAAGCTCGTGTGGGGAAATCCACTCCAAAGCCAGATTTTTTAAAAGGAATTTAAGTTTGCAAAGTCATGAAATATTTTTGCTCATTCCGTGTCCTAATTAAAGGTTATGTCCTCTGTATCCAAAAGTGGTTTCAAAGTCATGGTTTCTTTTGACCTTGTAGAGATAAAGATATGGATTATTTGTAGCTCACAGCATGAACTGATGGGCATAGTCCATCAGATGTCTAGTCAATAAAAGAAAGGCATTAGATTATTTTGGTGGCTATTTCTTACTAGTAATTATCTTGTTTATGTAAGACTTTTCCAGTCAGTCCATGGAAGTTCATACTTCAGAGCTGATGACTTTAAGCAGTGGATGATCAATGCATGGCTGGCTACAGATGGAAACTCTGGGCTTGAAGTGTAGATTTCTCTGAGCATGTCCTCCCCTGGGAGAAATGAATTGATAAGAAGGTAAGTGCATTTTGGAATCGTCTGTCATATACGTGAGATGGACATTGATACCAAGTCTGTGTACTGATCTCTTCATTTGATGCCCTGGATATTTCACAGATAATTGTGTAATAACTTAATGGCAAATCATTTAAAGGTTTCTATCAAAAAAAAACCAAACCAAACCAAAACAAACAACCACCAACAAACAAACAAAAATCCCAGCACTATCATCTTTCTGTAGCACAGTCTGTAATGTTGGCAAGGCTTTATGTGGCACTTGCTCTAGGGTTTGTTTGGCTCATGGGGCACAAAACCAGCCAAGGCAATGAGAGAATGGGTTATTCTGTGGCCAACTAGGTGAAAGGCTGCGTTTGTTGTGTGGTGCAGCTTTAGCAGCACGGAGAGTTTGTGCAATGGACACAAAGGCCCTGAGTTTGATGTGGGTAGTCAGGAGAGAGGGGCAAAGATGGTGAGAAACACAGCAGTCAATAAAGCATGGAAATGGGGATATGGAGAAGTGCAAAGCATGGTAGTTTTTGTGGGAGTGTCGTGGTTTAACCCGGCTGGCAGCTAAATACCACGCAGCCGTTCGCTCACCCTCCCCCCTCCCTCTCTGGGACGGGGGAGAGAAATGAAAAGTGAAGCCCGTGAGTTGAGATAAAGACAGTTTAATAAGACAGGAAAATAATAATAACAAAATAATAATAACAATAATAACAATAATGTTACAATGGTGATAATAGGAAAGTAATAATAATATGTACAAACAAGTGATGCACAATGCAATTGCTCACCACCCGCTGACCGATGCCCAGCTTAACCCCAAGCAGTCCGGCCCCCTCCCCCCGGCTAGCCACCCCTATATATTGTTTAGCATGACGTCAGGTGGTATGGAATACCCCTTTGGCTAGTTTGGGTCACCTGTCCTGGGTCTGTCCCCTCCCAGCTCTTACTGCACCCCCAGCCTGCCTGTTGGCAGGACAGAGCAAGAAGCTGAGATGTCCTTGGCTTGGTATAAGCACTGCTCTGCAACAATTAAAACATCGGGGTGTTATCAGCACTCTTCTCATCCTAAGCCAAAACACAGCATTCCACCAGCTACTAGGAAGCAAATTAATTCTGTTCTAACTGAAACCAGGACATCTATCCACCCCTTATTCCATACCATTTATGTCATGCTCAGGTTACACTCTTTTCCATACATTCTAATTAGTCACCTACAGTAGTCATAGTAGTGATAACCTACAGTATTATATAGTAATTAACATGGTACAATTCAGTTCATGGGCTATTCTCACCCAGTATTAAATCTCCTTGAGGTACACACCGGACCTCTCCGTTCTTTTGCATCACCCACCAAGTGTATCCAGGTCCCTGAGCGAAAACAATTCCACGAATAGGTTTGCCTTTTCCTGAGGCAGGAGTAGCCCAGACTGTTTTACCCAGCATATTTCTTACATGCACTACAGGAACTTTATCCCCATCTACAGTACGTAACAGGTTTGATTGGGCAGGTCCAGCTCGGTTGGCAGATCCCCTAGTATTGACTAACCAGGTGGCCTTTGCCAAATGCGTATCCCAATTTTTGAATGTCCCAGCGCCCATTGCTTTCAATGTAGTCTTTAACAGTCCGTTGTATCGTTCAACTTTCCTGGAGGCTGGTGCATGATAGGGGATGTGATACACCCACTCAATACCATGTTCTTTGGCCCAAGTGTCATCGTCGTCTCCGTCGTCTCTATACCTAGATTTGGCAGAAGACTCTCTGCGTTCTAAACGACCTGAATCTCTATACCATTTTTTCACCTTCTCTACAGGGGCAGCTTGCACTGCTACTGCTTGTTTCTCTGACCTTGTTACAGGGTCTGCCACAGAGGTTGGAATACCCTCTGCAGGGTCGACTTGCACTGCTACAGCTCGTTTCTCTGACCTTGTTACAGGGTCTGCCACAGGGGTTGGAATACCCTCTGCAGGGTCAACTTGCACTGCTACAGCTCTTTTCTCTGACCCAGCCACAGGAGCTGGAGTGGCTGCAGGAGCTGGAGCAGCTGCGGGAACCGGAGCTGGAGTGGCTGCAGGAACTGGAGTTGGAGCAGTTGCAGGAGCTGGGACTGGAGTAGCAGCAGGAGCTGGGACTGGAGTGGCTGCAGGAGCTTGAACTGGAGCGGCTGCAGGAGCTTGAACTGGAGCGGCTGCAGGAGCTGGGACTGGAGCGGCTGCAGGAGCTGGGACTGGGGCGGCTGCAGGAGCTGGGACTGGAGCGGCTGCAGGAGCTGGGACTGGAGCGGCTGCAGGAGCTGGGACTGGAGCGGCTGCAGGAGCTGGGACTGGAGCGGCTGCAGGAGCTGGGACTGGAGCGGCTGCAGGAGCTGGGACTGGAGCGGCTGCAGGAGCTGGGACTGGAGCGGCTGCAGGAGCTGGGACTGGAGCGGCTGCAGGAGCTGGGACTGGAGCGGCTGCAGGAGCTGGGACTGGAGCGGCTGCAGGAGCTGGGACTGGAGCGGCTGCAGGAGCTGGGACTGGAGCGGCTGCAGGAGCTGGGACTGGAGCGGCTGCAGGAGCTGGGACTGGAGCGGCTGCAGGAGCTGGGACTGGAGCGGCTGCAGGAGCTGGGACTGGAGCGGCTGCAGGAGCTGGGACTGGAGCGGCTGCAGGAACTGGGACTGGAGTGGCTGCAGGAGCTGGGATTGGAGCATCTGCAGAAGCTGGGACTGGAGCGGCTGCAGAGTCCACCGTAGGGGTCACAGTGGCCGTTGGATCTGTCACGGGACTTGGAGTGGCCGCAGGGTCTGTCACTAAGTTGATAGCAGTATCAATGGCAGCTCGATAGGCATGAGCCAGGCCCCAGCATGTTACAACGATTTGTGTTACTTTGGAACTGCCAGAATCATGACACCTTTTTCTCAAGCATTCTGCCAGTTTTTGAGGATTTTGCACTTGTTCAGGGGTGAATTTCCAAAACACTGGGGGTGCCAACTGCTCTAGATGCCTGCCCATATCCTCCCATACTCCCTGCCACCCACAACTATACTGCCTCCGGGCAGATCTCCGGATGAGCTTCCTAAGTAGTTGTTTAACTTTAAGCAGAACCTGAAGTGCATTCAGGAGGCAGAACAACAAGACTATGCTGGTCTGAGTATCCCAAGGATATTCAATATCTTGGAGAGCTATTGTAGCAAGCTCGGAGGGTAAGAGGGTGGTGAAGGAGGAAGGCATAGTGATCCAGGAGGATACAGGGGTGGTGAAGGAGAAAGGGAGAGTAATCAAGTAAGAAAAAATATCTTCCCCTTTCCCCTCCACAGATTGACTCCCTAATGGAAAAAAACAATAGGTATAATTGCTAATAGTTTCCAAGATACAGTTTCCAAAATACAGAGTCGACGATGTTACTGAGTACAAATACCAAGTTAGAGTCATGACCAGATATCTCATCGTCTCATAAGCCATTGCTACAACACTCAGTACCATAATGATCTGAAACCAGGGCCCGGAGAGGATAAACAACATGACAGAGAGCAAGTACGGAAAATAATGTACTATAATACTCAGTTTGGAAAACAGGCGCAGCAGAGTTGAGATTAAAGCGATCAGCATTATGACAAGTGACTATTAAGCAGGTCTAATACTTACACCAATTTTAGTTTAACACACTGTGGTCAGATCTGCCGTTATCTCAACCTTTCGTGCCCCACGTTGGGCGCCAAAAAGACTGTCGTGGTTTAACCCGGCTGGCAGCTAAATACCACGCAGCCGTTCGCTCACCCTCCCCCCTCCCTCTCTGGGACGGGGGAGAGAAATGGAAAGTGAAGCCCGTGAGTTGAGATAAAGACAGTTTAATAAGACAGGAAAATAATAATAACAAAATAATAATAACAATAATAACAATAATGTTACAATGGTGATAATAGGAAAGTAATAATAATATGTACAAACAAGTGATGCACAATGCAATTGCTCACCACCCGCTGACCGATGCCCAGCCTAACCCCGAGCAGTCCGGCCCCCTCCCCCCGGCTAGCCACCCCTATATATTGTTTAGCATGACGTCAGGTGGTATGGAATACCCCTTTGGCTAGTTTGGGTCACCTGTCCTGGGTCTGTCCCCTCCCAGCTCTTACTGCACCCCCAGCCTGCCTGTTGGCAGGACAGAGCAAGAAGCTGAGATGTCCTTGGCTTGGTATAAGCACTGCTCTGCAACAATTAAAACATCGGGGTGTTATCAGCACTCTTCTCATCCTAAGCCAAAACACAGCATTCCACCAGCTACTAGGAAGCAAATTAATTCTGTTCTAACTGAAACCAGGACAGGGAGGAACACATAGATGGGTACATCTGTTCTTCAGAGTAGTATAGAAATGCATAAGCTAATGAGTAAGTGAAGGCCATCTTGCTGAGCTAGCATGGGAAGGGGAAAGAGAATGCTAGTTGAGGTATCTGCTCTGTGTTGTGCATTGGTTTGCTGGTGTAAAGGTAAGAAACAGATTCTGAGGAATTAAAATATTAGAAAATACTTTTTTTTGTGTTGGTTGTCTTGTCCCCTTACAGAGTTCAGTGCAGAAGTTAAATAATAAGTCTGGCAGGCTCCACAGCAGCTGATGGGAAATGGAGCAGGTAGAAGAGAGCAGTGAGTAAAGGACACGTGGGAGGAACATGGAGCAGGTGTTTGAAGGGCACAGAGAATGTTTGGTTGTAGCTGAATGAAGACTGGGGATGTGTGAGCTTCAGAATGAAACATAGGTATAGGATATACAGTGCTGAAGAGCAAGAAACACCACCACCCTGAAAGATTTCCACTGTTGCATACTATACAGTTTGTCTGCAATTTTTAGGGTTTAAGAAGAAAAATAATTAGTATTTCCGTTGACATATGCTAGCATTTTGAAGAGAATTGGTGACACTTGTCTTGGCTGAGAGCTAACTTTACAAGGCAAACAAACAAAGAAAATCCAGAAGCTCACATTATACTGCCAGCACCGGCATCAATTTCACCTTCTGCAGTGGATCTTGGATTGGCCATGTGGGACTGTCAGGTCAGGGCACAAGCTGGTCTGCATGCCAAGGAAGCAGACTACATAATCACCCTTAATTGGTATGGGAAGCAGCAGGCATTGCAAATACCCACCAGGATGAGAAAAAGGAAATAAAAGTTCTGTTTTTAGCACTGCCTTATCAGTATAAATTAATTTGTAATAATTTATAATGAAAACGATGCTAAAATTGATGGTTTCCTCCTGCATTTGCTTCGTCAGAGTAACTGTTTTAATTGCATTGGCAATGGTCTGCATCTTGTACATCTTCAGCTGTTCAAACAGGAGCTGCTCCTGATCCTAGCATTTTCTCCTTTAACACCTTGATCCTGTTCTCAGCCTCTCTGCTGACACACCACGGTGCACATGCATGTACTTGGTGATCCCTTATCACCGAGGTCACCTGGGTATCTGAAACGGCTACAGCCACATGACTGTAGGGACATGAGGAGTTTTAATATCCCTGACTTGTGGCGATCCCCAGCCATGTTAGGAATGAACTGCAGCCAGGTCAGAAGTCTGAAACAAAGATCATCTATCTTCCCTCATGTTTTCAGTCGTCCTTGATAGTCTGGGAAGCTGGGTCATGGCTAGAACATGACAATAAAGAGAAATGAAGATGGGAGTAGTGGAGGTAAAACAAGTTAGAGCACTGAAAAGAGGGAATGCTGCTGGAAGAACGGAGCAGCCAGGTCTGTTTTTACCTAGGTAAAAAGCAATTAAATATAAGACTGACTCTCTGTTAATGCAGGTAGTCACAGCTGGATGTAGGATGTTAATAAGTGTATAATGGCAGCTGTTTTTTCCTTGCACTCTTTATTACAAAGACTTCATTCTTGCCAATGTGAGGCCCATTGAGCAGGCTTGCAGCAGGACATTGAACCCCTCGCTGCCTAGACTTGAATGGTTCAAGTAGCCTGCAAGATGTCTTGGACTGAATCATCTACTGCGGGAACAAACAAAGCCATGATTTTGTATCAGAAAAAGCTTTAATGTTAATTCCATTACATAATTTGTCTGGGAAAATCTGTAAATAAGTTGCTAACATTGCATTTAGCTTCTGGTCCTGCTGAAATCAGAGGAGCCCTATAAGGGGAACAAGAGTGCACTTTATCAAACTCAGTCACATTTTTTGGTAACTGTTAAGATCCCTTAAAAAAAATATTCCGAAGGCTCAATTTGTATAAGAAGAACAATCTTTTTTTTTTTCTTTTCAGATGTTGTATATAAGGAAAACTGTGCCACCCATATTCATGATGAGAAGTCAAACTGAAAACATTAACTGAACTTGTGACAATTATTCATTTGTGCAATAGGTAATCAGAAAGACGTAGAAACTATTCCTGCGCTATTCTGAATATAATGGTTGAATTTAAGATGCTAAGCATCATTTATCAATGCTTTTATGGTTATGTTTGCAAGACAGTCAGCAGCCAACATAGTAAAAAACAACATTTATTTTTTGCTGAGAGTAGGAGAGAACCTTTTCCTTCAAGGACAACAGTACAGATGTGTATAAACAGAGATGCCTAACTTGAGGTATTAGCTGTGGCATTGCTAAAGGAAAGGGAAAAAAAAATAAAAAAAAAATTATATTTGATCCAGTGTTTTGTGCAGGCACAGAATTCCAGGCTGGAAAGTCTCAGTGTAGTAACAGGGTGATGTTCAGAATGAGGGGATGCAGTCTAGTGATCCCTCGTTTCTATGGTTACAGACAACAGTTACTGCTCTATCTAGGTCAGATGGGAAGGTGTGAATGAAAACAAAGAAACTTGGAATCAGCAATGAGGGTTCAGAGAGGAGGCTTGTGAGTGAAGGCCATAAGGGAGCTGTACATGAAGGCAGTCGTTTTAATGTATATGCAATGTATGTGTGTGAATTCCCACGATTATTCAGTAGTCTGTTTGCTGGGGATGTTTGTTTGAAGACTCATTCTCAGCTGTGCGAGCAGGGATATTATGTGATATAATGTGATATGGGGCACACCTAGCCATGGGGATGAGATGGGCTGAAGGGGGAGGCAGGAGAGGCAGAAGAGAGAGATGGATGTGCTGGGAAGGGGAAATGCAACCAAGGAGTGATGAGGGGGTCCCCAGTCCAGAAATGATGAGAAACAGGTTATAAAATTGTCCTAAAGGAAGCACCTTGGGTGCAGGTAGCGCTGCACAGTCTGTGCATCCTTCCTCTGGCGTGGCTCCTTGGTCTGTTCTGCTTTCTTTCTCTGAATCCTATCTGTGGATACCACAGAATCCTATCCGTGGTATTTTCTCAGATGAGCAAATTGTATCAGTTTTTGTGTCTTTACCTGGCATATAATGTTGACCACCCAGCCTCTGTCCTTCCCAACTTGCAAATAGTGTAGGACTTGAGATTCTGATCCTTTCCCCATGCTTTTACCTCACAGTACAGGACTCTACACTCGCTTGTGTGCAACTACCTGATGTTCCTGCCAGCCTGCCCTTGTGGCTTGCAGAGGGCCCTTTCCTCCCCCCCATATCGCCTCGATGTGATGTGACACAACCAGTGAGTTGGATCAAGCTGCATCTCCCATCTCCCTGGCTGCAGGCAGAGGCACATCAACAGCACTCGCGCCAGCACCGACACCTCGAGGATCGCGACTTGCAGCCAACCAGTCCTTAAGCAAGCCAAAATTATTAGGTAAATAATATACACTGAGTTTATATATATATATATGTATGTATACATATAATTATGCAATACGTTATATATAACAATGTAATATACCATGTAATACATAATACATAAAAGCATATAAAACAATACATAAAAATACATAAAACAATACAATAATATAGCACATACTATATAGTAATATTATTAATATAATGAAGTATATTATTACATAGTATATTATATTATTACATATATATTATATGACATAATCATACATTATATTGTATATAATACAATATATAATATATAATAAAATAAATACAATTACATATTGATATATCAACGATTATAATTGATAATTAGTATAAATTATCAATAACATCGACAATTATTAACGTTAATTACCAATTATATCGATAACCAACACCAATGCTAACGTTATACTTCATGTTACATATAATATATTCCGAATTATTTCTTCCTCAGCTGCAGCAGCAGCATGACGAGGTATCCCCGGGGCTGTTTGAAGCTCCGTGCCGGCAGCTGGCCGCGGTTTTGGGCTCATTTTCCCCCATTCCCGGTCTCCCCACAGCAGCCCCGGGGCGCTCCCCCCGGTGCCTGAGGGGGGTCAGAGCCCCCGCGGGGCGGGGTGCGAAAAGGGGCGGGCACAAGGCGAGCGCGGACCAATGAGCGCGGAGGAAGGGGCGGCCTCGCCGCGGAGGCAGCCAATGGGGGGCGGGCTAGCGGGACGAGGCGAGGGGCGCGGAGCCGGCCGAGCCCAGGCGGGCCCGGAGCCGGAGCCGGAGCCGGAGCCGCGATCGCGCCTCAAGATGGAGGCCCCGGGGCCGGCCCCGGCTCCCCGCCGCTTCACCTGGGAGGAGATCGCGCAGCGCTCGGCCCGCGGGCCGCCGCCGCAGGAGCGCTGGCTGGTGATCGACAGGAAGGTGTACGACATCAGCCGCTTCCACCGCCGGCACCCCGGCGGCTCGCGGGTCATCAGCCACTACGCCGGGCAGGACGCCACGGTGAGGGGCGGCTGGGGGGTGTCACGGTGTGCCGGGGAGGCTCAGGGTGGGAATAAGGAGAGATTTCTGCTCAAAAACAGCAGCCAGGCGCTGGGACGGGTTGCCCAGGGAGGTGGTGGGGGCACCGAGCCTGGGGGTGCTCAGGGAGAGGCTGGACGTGGTGCCTGGGGACAGGGTCAGTGGTGGCACTGGTGGCTGGAGGTGGTGGTCCTGGAGGGCTCCCCAGCCGTGGGGGCTCCGCAGTTGGCTCTGTGGAGGCACCCAGGGTGCTGCCGGGGCTGTGGGGGGCTGCCATCGCGCCTTCCCGTCTGAAGGAGCAGCTGAGATGCGCACAGGTACGGTGTCTGCAGCTGGCTGCGTGAATCCAGCTGGTTTTAGGACACAGACAGGCAGCAGGAACGCTCCCGCTTCGTGCACGCCTGGCCGCAGACCAGATCTGGAAACAAACACCTGAGCTTGCTGCTGTGAGCACAGGAAGAATGATTCCTTGCAGCTGTAGGACCCAGCTTTTGAAGAATTATTCCTTGCAAGGCTAAGACCTAGCTCCTCGAAGGGTTATGTGGGAGCAGGGTAAGCCCCTACCTTCAAAAAGCCAGCACAGTGTTTCCACGAGATTATAGGCGGGCGAAATCTTTTTAAAAAATCGTTTTTGTCTGAATGCCAAAGGTGAGTAATCATTGTTAGAGCTGAAAGTGAGGCGTGTGGTAGACTGTGGTTCCTCTGGTTGTCTGCCTGTGTCTTTTCCCCCAAAAATAAAAGAAAGTGTGCATTTCTCCAGGTGTAACTAACTGGACACTGGGGCAGGTATGAGATATGAAGCTCCATCTCAAGTGCTTTGCTGGATTATGTTTCAATTCCTTTTAGTCCCTTTTAACTCTAGGCACTGAGCAGAAAAGATGACACTTGAGACCTAGTGCTTTCCTTCACTCCTTCATATCTATGTAGCGTAAAGCCAAAGATAATACGTGAATTTGCACATACTTCAGGAGGTCAGGACATGCACATGCATTTTGTAAGCTCCGTCGCTGTTGTGCGATCAGAAACACATTGCTTGTGGTGGCTGCCAGCGTGTAGGGCTGGACGCAGCCGGGTGGTGTGATTGTATCCGACTGCATTCTTTAGGCATTATGATCTGTGTCGCTGCTGGGTGCAACTGAACTGCTGACCTCTCAGGAACCTGAGCCAAGTAAATTCCATTAAAAAAAAACAACACACACAAGAAACAATCTCCTTCCTTGCCCCCCTAACAAAAAATACACCCGAAAACAAGTAAAGAAAGAGCAGTTTTCCTTCTAGTTTGCCAAGTGCTACTACAGCGCTCTGATTTCTAGAATGTAGTCCTCCGTTTCTCAGCCTCCCATTGAGATGGCTCTGCCAGGTTTTACAGCCTGCATTGATTGTAACGATTGGTCTAAATGTGTGGTACCATCCTTCTCTGGCCGGCCCACATACACCTCCCCCTTTTTTTTTTTTTTCTCTTTCAGTGAGAAAATGCAAATGAACATGCCTCTCTCTTCTTTCCCTCCTTTATTCACATTAACTCCTTTATTCACTTCTTTCCCTCCTTTATTTGCATGTGTGATGCTACATCTGAAGTGCAACAGAGCTGACCTGGAGCTAGCTGCATCAGCCTCCTTTTCAGCCCATTTCTTAACTAGAGATCTTTCAAAGGAAGGGTGGGTGCTGGAGATTGCCAAGAAGGCACGTCTGGAGCAACATGGGGGCTCTGAGAGACTGGTGTGGGTCAGCAGGAGCTGCCACCATCTGTGTCCTGCTTGTCCCATTATTCTTCCCAGTTCACCTAGGTCCTTGAGTTTTTGTGCTAACATTTTGCTTTTCTCTCTGGTCTGACTTTTATTTCATGGTATGTAGTGCCGGGACAAATAAGAATGATGCTTAAGGCAAAAGGGAGATGGGAGTATGTGGTTTAGATGATGTATCTTGAAGTTCAACAGGACGTGAAGTGTTAAGATTCAGAAGTTAGATGGAAGTGAGCCGGTATTTCTTGGTGAGCTGTGCACAGAATCACAGAATGGTTTGGACTGGAAGGAACCTTAAAGATTATTTAACTCCAACTCCCCTGTCATGAGCAGGGGCACCTCCCACCAGACCAGGTTGCCCTAAGCCCCATCCAGCCTGTCAAACACTTCCAGAGATGGGGCATCCACAGCTTCACTGGGCAACCCGTGCCAGTGCCTCACCACCCACATTGTAAAGAATTTCTGCCTAATATCTAATCTAAACCCACCCTCTTTTAGTTTAAAGCCATTCCCTCTTGTCCTGTCACTGCACTTCCTGAAAAAGAGTTCCTCCTCAACCTTCCTGTGGCCCCTTTTAGGTACTGGAAGACTGCTATAACGTCTCCCTGGAGCCTTCTCCAGGCTGAACAACCCTAACTCTCTCAGCCTGTCTTCATAAGAAGACTCCAGCCCTTTGATCATCTTTGTGGCCCTCCTCTGGACTCGTTCTAATATGTCCATGTCTTGTGCTGTGAGCCAGATCCATTAGTTGGGTTGCTTTCTACTAAATATCATGAAAAACTTCCATTTGCCGTTACCTGAAGTGTTTTTTCTCATCCTCTTCCTTTATCTGTATTTCAGGATCCTTTCATAGCGTTTCATCCTGACAAGGCACTGGTGAGAAAGTACATGAGCCCCCTCTTGATTGGGGAGTTGGCACCAGATCAACCCAGCTTTGAGCCCAGCAAGAATGTAAGTGCCTTAAAAACCTGTTATTTGTGTCAAAACTCTGCTGTTTACTTTCTCTTACTGGCAGCCTGAGATTCCTGTACATCAAATAGTGATATTTTATTACTGATAGTAATGATAGTGCCTTGTGGAATCGTTGTCAGTTTGAGGCTTCCCCGTGACTTAATGTCATTAGTAGTGGCCTAGGGTTTTGGGGCCTCTGAGACACGTTCTTATGCAGCTTTCCTGTTGTAGAGAGACAGAGGAGCTGTGCTCAGAATGACAGGTGTGTAAAGGAAATTCAGACTGGCAGAGAATTTCCTTTACTATTGCAGCGTCTGTCATCTGTGGGTGGGAATGGAGAGGGTAAATAAGTCAGCTATAGAAACTCCTCATTGTCACAGAGGTACGTGCATACTCAGGGGTCATAAAATAGCTACTGAAGGTTTGTCTCTTAAGTGACTGACTCTCAGCTTTAAGCCATTGCCACGTTTCTCCTTGAGAGGGGAAACAGAGCTCCTCTCAGGGTTCCTGAGGCATTTTCAGGCCAGCACACGCTCACCGTTGGCTCTCCCTGCAGAAAAAGCTGGTAGAAGATTTCCGTGAACTCCGTGCAGCTGTTGAGAAGATGGGACTCCTCAAACCCAACCGCACCTTTTTCATGCTGCATCTCTGTCACATCTTGTTGTTGGATGTTGCAGCTTGGCTCACCATCTGGTATTTTGGATCATCCACAGTGCCTTTCCTCATCTCTGCAGTGCTTCTAGGCACTGTCCAGGTAAGCAACTAGGCACTGAAATGGAGGGAGGACAAAAAAACAAACAAAAAAACAGCCCCAGAAACACCAAAAGCCAGTCCTTTGAGAATGAGGTCCACGTTGCCATAAGCACAGGGGAAATCTTGATCTTTGTGGACTTCTCAAAAGTCTGCTTCTCCCTGAGTTCCACAGAGGGGGCAGTTACAGTACCATGACATGATTTTTAGGTAGAGTGGGCTTCCCGCTGCTTTTTGCTTTCCGTAGTCGGTCAAAGCCCTCCTTATTCCCAGCCTTCTTCGTTCTGTGTAAGCCATGCTACACTTCTGAGGTCCCTTGTGTCAGAACTCTAAGGAACTGTGCATGAGCCAAGTTGCTGTGTTCCCATGGGAACCTACAGTGAATTAGAGAGAGAGCAGAACAGCTCTGAAAGCCCCAGCTATTTCTTCTGTGGCCAGCTGATCCTCCTGGAATTACAACTACTCAGAGGAGGCAGCAGCAAGCTGTTCCTTAAAGGAAACTTCGTTGCCAATTCCAGTGCAGTTTTGTAAGAGAATAAAAGCTGTTTCTTAGCTGTGTTACGTTTTTCCTGATTTTTTCTTTCCTCATGAAAACAAGGGTCTGTGAGCAAAAGTCATTAGGCAGAGTCTGGACTGCACTGGTATACAGTAATTGGTAATTGTTTGGATGGGGTATCAGTAATGGAAATGCTTCTCTGTGACAGGGTGCTCTTGTTAGCCAGTGATAAAGTCATGAGGAGAGTGGGAATCGTTAAGTGAAGAGAATCCCCTTTTCAGAAGTTCCCAACTCTTTTCCCAGCAGGACTGATTTTTTTTTGTTTGTTTCTTTCTTCTTTCTTTTTTTTCCCTCCTTTTCCAGGCCCAGGCTGGCTGGCTCCAGCATGATTTTGGACATCTTTCAGTCTTCAGCGAATCCAGATGGAACCACTTGGTGCATAAATTTGTGATCGGCCATCTGAAGGTGAGCAGCCAGTGCTGAGAGCGGCTGCTAGAGACTAGCCTAGGAGTCTCTACAGTCAAAAACAATCTCAGTATGAGAAGGAAGGAAATGCAAGGAACTGCTTGGGAGGGAGGACTAAGGGCAGAAGATGCAGTTTTTTAATGGCATTATATTCTCATCCCTTCCTGCAGGGAGCACCAGCCAGCTGGTGGAATCACCTCCACTTCCAGCACCATGCTAAACCCAACTGCTTCCGAAAGGACCCCGATGTTAACATGCACCCCTTATTTTTTGCTTTGGGAAAAACACTTTCTGTAGAGGTGAGACCTGGTGAAGTCTGAGAAGCTGCAGCATGCAGCTCTGGAAAGCTGCAGAGAGCTGGGAGACTAGTGACCCCTTGGTTTGGTCTCAGTATTTCAGGAATTTGTTGAAAGTGCGTCTTGGCTTTAGTGGCCTTTGAAAGAAAAAAAAAAAAAAGGAGAAGAAACAAAATCCTTACGCATCAGTAACTTCCATATACTTAATGCTGCAGCAGTTTTCTATGTGTTTTTTTTTTTTTTTTTTCCTTAATGTATTCTTGCTGTGGGTTGAAATTTTGCAGATTTTTTCTGAAGGTTTTAAAAAACCACATGCTTCTGTAAAATGAGTACATCCAGAAAATGGCTTAAGATGAAATATTCGTCATAATGACAAGTTCATGTAATTCTCTGATTTGAAATTAAGGGTCTGAAAATTTGATGTGGATTATGTTCTAGTTCTTAGCTTTGCATTATGTGGATAAATACTTAAGGCATGTGTATAACTTCAGATGAATCCTTACACACTCTAAGTTAAATACATTAAATCCAGCACAGTGATGTATATACCTGACAACAGAGCTGTAAAAACGCTTTCTGAATCAGAACCTAAGCCTTCTGTCTTCATGATTAATTCAAATTGGGGTCATAATCAAAGTGATCACTAGAACCATCACAAAAGAAGAGGCAGGAACATGTGGCTGCTGGTAGCAGCTCCACAAATGTTGAAAAGAGGGCTGCTGTTCAGAATGAGTTTGGACATGTGCAGGGATGTACTGGAGTCCCTCAGGGAAGTCAGTGATGTGATCTGTTATGTTTATACAGTGAACACCGAAAAATTAGCAGTCTCGAAGGATAATCTGTTCACTCGTGTTCCTGTAGACACAGTTTAATGTCTAGATGCTAATTTCTCTGCTTTGGAGACTAACTGTAAGTAGGTGGGAGCTCTACATGCTGTCTTTGTTAATAGTATCACAGGTTTTCCTTTTTAATGGAGCTCTATCCTGGCAGCAAGCTGTTCTCTGTGCCTTGTGTGGTTTTCGATGTGAATGTTGTTAAGCAACGATGCCCTCTGTAGGGAAAGAGCTTCAAGTGCACTTTGCTGTTTGTGCTGCAAGGGACTACCCAACCTATTGTGCCTCCAATGCATGGTGAGGAGGTTTTCAGAAAATATATCATAGTTGTAGGCTGAAGTACCAGTGAAAAATGAAGCCAATGACAAGGTGGATGCTGGTATGATTTGGTAGGATACCTGTTTCAAAGGTTAGGAGGTATCTAAGTACGCGTTTCTTTGAGAAAGTAGATAGGAGTGTGTGCACAAATGTCTTTAGATGTCTTTGTGGCCTGAATAGTTTACTTGTTTTAACAGCTTGGTGTCCAAAAGAAGAAATTCATGCCTTATAACCACCAGCACAAGTACTTCTTCATCAGTGAGTAACCCTACCTTTATGCAGTTCTATGGACAGCATTTTCTCAAGCCCTTACTTTTCCAGTTTATCTCAATGTTTTTATCACACTGGTATGGTTAATGTCTCTGCAATCTCTTTCTTTGTTATAGTTGGTCCCCCAGCTCTGGTGCCTCTTTACTTCCAGTGGTACATATTCTACTTTGTGGTACAGAGGAAACAGTGGGTGGTAAGTTAGCTCCGTTTTGCCAGTGGTGACTTTTCCTAGTTTTGTGGATACATTTCAGTGTAGGAAATGAGGCGTTATTGGAAGGGACTCTGAGCTGTTTGTCTCTGTGTTGAGGAGGTGGGGTATGTGATCAGGGAAATGTTTGCTGGGGGAGATTACCTACCATGCAGCCCTTCTCTTCTATGAAGATCCATTCACATCTGGGTAACAAAAGGTGTTCCCAGAGAGAACTGACTGATGTAGCAGCCAAACCTCTCTCCATCATATTTGAGAAGACCTGACAGTCAGGTAAAGTTCCTGGTGAATGGAAAAAGGGAAATGTCAGTCCCATTTTTAAAAAGGGTAGAAAGGAGAACCCTGGGAACTATAGACTGGTCAGCCACACCTCTGTGTCTGAAGAGATCATGGAACAGATCCTCTGTGAAGCTATGTTAAGGCATATGGAATACACGGAGGCATTTTGAGACAGCCAACGTGGTTTTCCCGAGGGCAAATTGTTCCTGACCAATCTAGTGGCCTTCTGTGATGGAGTGACTGCATCAATAGGCAAGGGAAGAACAACTGTTGTCATCTACCTGGACTTCTTTGACATGGTCCCACACAACAGTCTTGCCCCTAAATCGGAGAGAGATGGCTTTGAAGGGTGGGCTGTTTGGTGGATAAAAAGTTGGCTGGATGGCTACATCCAGAAAGGGGCAGTCAAAGGCTCAACATCCCAGCCTCCAGGGGGAGATCAGTGATGAGTGCTGTCCCTCTGGGGTCCATACTGGGACCAGGACTATTTAATATCTTTAGTAATGAAGTTTTATCTGTTTCCTGTATTCCAGGACCTGGCCTGGATGCTTACCTTCTACATCCGATTCTTTCTCACCTACCTGCCCTTGCTGGGTGTGAAGGGTATCCTGGGGCTTCATCTGTTAGTCAGGTATCATTCAACTTCAAATTCCTTCATTTCTTCTACTTGGTTCCCTTCATGGCAGCTCTTCTTCAGCCTGCTGGTTACCTTTTCCATCTGCTGCCTATTCTTCTGCCCCCTTATTCCTTTCAGCGAGACAGAGGTGGTTGGTTTGGTGTGGGCCTGTAGAAGGTCTGCATAGGCTTCATCTACTGAAAAGATGTTTGGTGTTAACTTTATCAAATGATGACCATCTTACATGAATAAAAGTGTTTTGTACTGACTTGTTATAGCATGGGTGTGAGATTAGGTGTTTTTTGTGTGTGTTTTGTGTGCACAGGTTCATAGAGAGTAACTGGTTTGTCTGGGTCACACAAATGAATCACATCCCAATGCATATTGATTATGATAAGAACGTGGACTGGTTCTCTACCCAGGTAAGACCTTCTTTACAGAGAGCTGTGACTTTCAATGATAGAGTTTATCGATCGGGGTATGTAACTCTCTTGGGTATTGCCCAAGACAGTTGATCGCAGCAGTGGTGAGAGCTGATAGCACAAGCTGCTTATGTTTTCTTCTCACTGTGCGAAGTGAGTGATATGTGCAAAGAAAGTAGGCAGAAGTGGGATGGAGGCTTCAGATGCTAAGCAGATCTCTCAGGGAAAAGAACCAGAGATGCTACAGTGGTCTTCAGATGGAGATCTTCCCATGCATGAAGGCTGGATCTCTCTTTCTCTGTGCTGTGTCTCATTTCAGCTTTGAAGGCATTACACATTTCTTCAAAGTGAGAGATGTGAAGGGACTTGTACAGTGAGTTATGGTTGCTTATCTTACTGGGGAAGTCAAGTCTGTTCTCCTAAATTATGTCCCTAACAATCATATACCACAGCATGACCATCTATGTTGACTAGAGATGGCTCTTGGACTTGTTATATTCAATCAGGAGGCACGTGATGATAAGGAACTTGTACCTTAATGTTGTCTGACAAATGTAAGAGAAGGAGCATTCCTAAAAGAAACACTTAAATGTTATCATTTTTCTTTTTTTTTTTTTTTCCTCTCAGCTCCAGGCAACCTGTAATGTTCATCAGTCCTTATTCAACGACTGGTTTAGTGGACATCTGAACTTCCAAATCGAGCACCAGTGAGTTGAAGCATGGGTTGGGAATGTGAGAGAATTTGGGGGAGTGCTAGTTACAATAGACCTAAAGAGCCTTCAAGATCCATCTTCCTTTATCAGCTAAGACAAGAACAAAGGAAAATGGGGGTAAATTTTGTATTCTTAATATGAGGAGGAAATGGGAAATCCAAATGATGGTCATAAACTTTGTGGAGCACTGGGGAGCACCAACACCCCTTTGGATTTGAGTAGCATGGCACAGGAGTGATAGAGAGTTGCCAGTTTCACGGTTAGTGTTGATACTGAGTGAAGTGCTGTGAGAGGGACTGCTACAGAGCACTCATGGCTATAGGCACAGAGGGAAGCTGAGTGTGCCTCCTAAGCTTAGGTACAGAAGAGGTGTAGGAATTCTGCAGGGCAATGGATGCCATTGAAATCACCATATTCTCTTCCACAGCCTTTTCCCTACAATGCCTCGACACAATTACTGGAAGGTGGCCCCTTTGGTGAAGTCCCTGTGTGCCAAACATGGCATTGAGTACCACTGCAAGCCACTGCTCACCGCCTTTGCAGATATAGTGCAGTACGTATCAACCCAATGCATTCCCTGGGTGAAGGGCTGTCCAATATTACAGAGTGAACAAGCAAGACACGTGGGAAGTGGAGAGGCAGCCAACTTGAATCACAGAAGAAGTTCTGTGAATAGCTGTAGATAGCATGGCTGGCTGTGAACGGGACTGGAAAAGTGTTCAGTCATGGCACTGGTTTCAGTAGCAGCAGGAGAAGGTATCGGTATGAATGACCTAATGGAGAGTTCCTTTTCTTCACTTCTGCTTTCAGTCAGTAGGATGCCAGATCTAGTGCCTCTGTCTCAGAGTATGCTCCAGGGAAAGCGATGTTTTCAGAGAGATGAGTTTCAACTGTAATTCATGCTCTTTTGTTACCCTTTCTTTCCCTCCTTCAGCCTTCCAGATATTTCTTTTTCCTTTGGTAAGTCATAGAATAATGGAATATCCTGAGTTGGCAGAGACCCACAAGGATCATAGAATACAACTAGTGGATCTGCACAGGACCACTCAAAAATCAGGCCACATGTCTGAGAGCGTTGACCAAGTGCTTATTGAACTCTTAGAGGCTCAATGCTGTGACCTCTTCCCTGGGGAGGTTGATGGAGTGCCTGACCACCCTCTCAGCGAAGAAAAACATTCTTAAAACATTCTGAAGCCAAGCTAGTGCACAGCAAAGCCTGGAGAGGGGAACCCGCCTCCTTTCCCCTGTCCTTCAATAGCATGTGTTTCTCTTCTGCCGTGCTTGCTCCTTTTGTTTTAATTCTACTTAAGTTGTTTGCTTTAACCTTCCAGTCTTGGTCTGATGTAGACCATGTGGTTTGTTTCTTCTTAATGTTTTCCAAGGAGCTGTAGACTACATTACCTTGTCTCTAAGGGTTTCTTTTGCTTAATTTATAGATGGGAATTCGTCCCACGAGATTATATTCCCTGGATGCAGTATTTCATTATCTTGTTTGTAAGGAAATGTGGTTCTCTCTTGGCAGCTCTTTGAAAGATTCAGGGGAGCTCTGGCTAGATGCCTATCTACATAAATAAGAAGCAGCGGATCCTTACAGAGGAATTCCCCACCCTTGGTGCCTCCTGTGGTGATCACCTGGAAGATACTGCACAAAGGAGAGAGAGCTGGCTAAGCCAGAGGTGGGGAGATGACACAGCTTAATTCTAGTGATGAATGTGATTTAATGGACTTTTAAAAAAGGTGTGTTCTTAATTCTTCTTGTGCTTTTTTGATTTCTCTTCTCTGGGCTTGAGTTACAAGGAAAAGTTAGAATGGAGGAGCTTATGTTCCATCAAGCTGGAGAGGCTTCTTTGGGGCTGGGAACAGATTGCCTTCTATCTGCTGATACTGCATTTACTGAGTACATAGGAGGGAAGTCTCTTAAGTAACATAGCGAGGTGGCTCTCATTATGAATGTAGTAAGAAAGCTGAGACAACATGCGATGGGAGTTACTGAAATGCGGAGGCAAAAAGAAGAAACTGTAGGTGCTACGCTTTCAAAAACCCATGTGCAATTTGCAATGGCAATGGAAGTACCCAAACCAAGGGGGCAGTAGGGAGCATATGAGAGCTCATGCCAGTATGTATGTGTACAGGTGAGGAGGAAAAAAAGGTGCGGGGAGCAATTCTGTAGGAATAAGCATGAAGAAATTAGAGACCTAACTAAGGCAGAGAAACAGGAAAGAACAGGTTATTCCCCAGGCCTGTAAATGTGAGAGCTTGGCATGCCATTGTCTGTGGGAATGCTCCCCTGCACATCTCTTCTGTGCTGAAGGCCTCTGAGTTATTTGCCCATGTGTGATTTCCCATGGAGTATCTGCAAGTGTTCTTCACAGCACCATACTTTTGTGTTACTGAACCAATTACTGAAAGTGAGAAGAGATAACAGAAATATGGAACGCCCGTGCTCGCAACTCAACCCACGTAGGGATCCCTAAGGAAGCAAAAGGATAACCAGTCTGTTGGCCACCTGAAGCTTCACTTATTTTTGAAAGTCTGGTCAAATGGATGACTTGTTAAGCTGAGAGAACTCGGAACTTCTGGCACAGGGAGTATCAGGTGTTCCTGTCTTACCTGCAGACAAAATTGATTGAGTTGTAAAAATGTTAGGGTTTAGGATACTGTTTAAATTATTTTTAACTTTTCAACCAGCAAAAGTCAGCAGGCTGCATACCCATAGGCGCACATCAGCCAAAATATTACTGAACTTTCTCTGTTGGATGATGCACATTCAAAACGCACCCCACAAAGGCATGTACTGTGTGATTAGCCGTAGTGCCTTCCCTGGTGTCTTTTCCTTTACTACACCAAATGGGCTATAGCTCTTGGCATACCAGTAATGAAAATGTCTTCATTACCATTTTGCCTTTAAGCCTTTAGCTTTTTTCTCTGTGTGTTCTGGGACCAATCCTCTTTTTCTATTGTTTCTCATGTAGATAAAGAAGGTAATTTTCCACCTGTTCAGTGTTCTCTTCTTTGCCAATCTACTAGCTGTTAATACAGTGTGCCTGACAGCTTTCCATGACCTGTTACCTCAATAACAGGTGGGTTAGTGCCCTAGAAGGGCTGATTTTGAGGAAGATAACAGTGCCTTCCCTGGTCAGTGTCAAAAAGGAGTATGGCTTGTGAGGGAATAGAAGAAATGCATCTCTTCAGGCCAAGGTTTTGTTAAATGCAGAAAAAAAAAATGTAATGGAAAAAAAAAAAGTCATAAAATCATTGATAAGTGTTGATTAAAAACTATGAAAAAAATGAGCCAACAAAGGCCCAGCTGAGGCCCTACAACTCTTATACCTTGTTTTTCCTTGTGTGTTTCTCTCCCTCTTCTTATTAGAACTATTGATGGAAGAAATAATAAATTTCTTTACCTTGCTTATTACTGCTGCCATCACAGTAAAATGTCTGTGCAAGATTCAGCACTCTTTAAAATGTGGAATAAATGTCCACAGCTGCAGAAAGAGATCTGTCATAAACCTCAGCATTTGTATTTCAGGGGAAGGGAGCACTTAACTTTGTCCTTTGTAACTTGTGTGAAGTGTGCAGTACAAATAATAAACCAAAATGAATCTTATTAAAATAAAACCATACACCAGTTCTTCCACCAGGATGATGAGAGAGAAAAATGATCCCTGACTCCTAGAAGTTGTACTATTACATATGTAGCAATGTACATGTTTTACGAAATCAAGAGCTGTTCTGAGGACTTCCCTTCAACAGGCTGTTAGCTCTCAGGTGAAACTTCAGAGTGGCTCTGTTTATCTCACAGCAGCAGGAGCAAGCCTCGTGTCTTTGGCTGCTCTTTATTTCCTGGGCAGTATCACCCAGTTGTGGAATGGAGAGTGGGTGAAAGATTGATGTTTGACTGCATTTTAAATCATTTCAGCACGTAAGAAGTCACTTTTAAAGATCTGTGTTGCTGAGCACTGCCAAAAGTTTTCTCTGACCTTGGAGTGTTGGCCATAGGACACAAGACAAAAATCTTGTTATGTTAGGACAGCTGTTGTTTAATGTCTCGGCTCTACAATGGAATATCCCGGGCTAGGCTCTTCATGCGCATGGAAGCAGTTGGACAAGGATGTTTCCCGAAGATCCTCTACAGGGATTGCATCTCCCTAACTCAAATTTCACAGCACTGAATTTTGACTACTGGATGAACCACACAGATAATCCTGGTAGCAAGTGGTGCTAGAATGCTATGTCTTGTATTTTGGCTGTAATTAACAGGTTTGGAAGTAAAGTTCACTTCTGCTTTTTTCTGTGGACCAGTGAATCTTTAATTCAGACATGTAAGAATGGTTTCAAGAAGCAAGAAAGGTATTTTTTTGTCAGGACAAATTTTTGATCTTTGACACGAGAGAGAACTGACTTTATGTTTCTCTCGTTGCTGGATAGAGTATTCTAGTCAAATAGATATTTTTATATACTTTATAAGGATGCGAGTACTTCCGGTGTGTTTTGGAGGCTTCAGCTCAATACATGAAGTTTTCTTTGAAAGTACTTATCAGATGAATTGTGACGAGAGGTAAGTAGGAAAAAAAAAATGTGCTTATATGTCAAGTAAGTTGTAAATACTCACCAATGTTGAAGTACTGGTGTTGCCCAGCTTTTTGTCTTGAATGCCCAGAGTCAAAACATCAATATCTGGATGTTCAATTTTGAAAATTCAAATAAATTTAAGCTACCCCCAGGACTAGGATGATCTAAAAATTAACAGTTTTGAAGACAGCAATATGCCTAAGTTCCATTTAGTGCCTAAGACTTTGGAGGCTCTTTCCTTTTCTCTGTCCCTGTGAAGAGGAAACATCCACAATATAGTAAACCAAGTGCCCAACTAACCAGGGAAAATAACATGATGAACCGATTCACATCCAGAAGGGTAAGACCAAAAGGGAAGCTGAATCAAGATAAGTAGTTCTGCATACACTGAATTGGCTAGAAACAATCCAGGACAGCTTACGTGGATAAAAAAGTTCTATGACAACTCTTGAATTTTTGTCATCAGTCGTGGCTGTTTAAATTCCTCAGTTGCAGATTTCTCTAAGATGTTTGATATTGAAACTTTACAATATCAAAATGCAAGTCCTAAACTCCTTTCAGTTTCTCTGAACATGCACTGGAATACACGTTTTAGGGACAAACTTGCCATTTAGTGGAATCCCTTTCACTTCATCAGTAAAACACAGAACCTAAGCACTGCAAAACAGCCACTTGGTGGCAGTAAGGCATCGAAAGGGACACAGGACGTCGCAGCCTCACAGAGAACTGAAGTTTGAGTGTTTAAAGGCTCCAGTCTTGGTGTTATTCTACTGATCACTTAAAGTAACTGATCACTTTAAGTAGTTTGAGGAGAATCGGCCACTGGTGAGAAACACAATCCACTTTGCTTTTCTGGTCCTTCCTAATTATGTCTCTTATTTAAGTTCATATCTGCACTGAGAACAAGTCCCAGCATCAGGTAAGTGGACTGTCCATAAGGTAAAGGGGCAGTCAAAAACCAAGAGAAAATATCAGACTCCTTAATGCCTATGAGCTCTGGTTGTGGTTTCATAAGAAATGATGACTGCTATCTTTAATGCAGTGCAATGCTGATATAAGGCAAGTAAGAGAGAAGAGTAGTCCCAGAATGATGTGAAAGGAAGATGGGGGTAAGACTAATGAAGAAAGAAAGCAGAGCAACTTCAGTACGGGTTTTTTTTCTTTTCTGAAGACTTCCTGTCCTCATTCCAGAAACGACTCCTTGGGTTCTTCTATGGTTATCAACAGCAGTGTGAACATTAGCAGAAAGTGAAGAAAAGGACGAGAAAAAAGAAGGGTACTTTTTACTCAGGATATCTTCTCCCTTGCAGAATGTGAGCCACACTTTTTCCTAACAGGAAAAAAAAAATACAAGTTACGGAACAGCTTGTCTGTTCTAATCTAATTAGCTTTTCTCATTAAGCCAGACACAGGGTAAGTAATTTTGCTTTCTGTCAAATATTTACCTCTACAGCTGTCCAAAATCAACTAATAAGTAACCAACCACTCTAATTTTATCTAGATTGAACATCTGCTTCTGTATCAAATTTATCACGTATATGTTTCCATGCATATCCCGTGTTACTCCAACATCAATATCTTTATTAATGACGCAGACAGGAGGATCTGCAAGTTCGGAGATGACACCAAGCTGAGAGGTGCAGTTGACAGGATAGAAGGAAGGGATGCCATCCAAAGGGGCCTGGTCAGGCTTGAAAAGTGGGCCCACGTGAAGCTCATGAAGTTCAACAAGGCCAAGAACAAGCTCCAGCACCTGGGCTGGGGCGCTCCCAAGCATCAGTACAGGCTGGGGGATGAATGGATTGAGAGCAGCCCTGCGGAGGAGGGCCCCAGAAATGATGAGAGGGCTGGAGCCTACAAAGAAAAGCTGAGAGAGCTGGATTTGTTTAGCATGGAGAAGAGGAAGTTCTAGGGAGATCTTACTACAGCCTTTCAGTAAGTAAAGGGGTTTATAAGAAAGATGGAGACTCTTTATCAGGGCAGGTAATAACGGGACAAGGGATAATGGTTTTCAGCTAAATAGAGGTAGATTTAGATTAGACATCAGGAAGAAATTCTTCACTCGGAGGGTGGTAAGATGTTGGAACAGGTTGCCCTGAGAAGTTGTGGATGCTCCTTCCCTGGAAGTGTTCAATAGTGGGGCTTTGGGCAGCCTGATCTGGGGCAATATGCTCCTGCCCGTGGAAGAAGTTTTTAGAACTAGATGAGCTACACGGCAGCCCCAGCCAGCACAGGGCAGCAGTGTTGATGGCATACCTAGCTTATGCAGCAGAGGTCAGGGCAGAGGCCTGCCCTAATTCTGGGCAGAGTGCTACAGCCACCCAGTTCAACACAGGAATGGTGTGACTATGTTACTCTGCTGCTTCACCAAAGTAAAACTTTTTGCTACTGAATTTATCTATTTAAAATACACATGTGGTGTTTCAGTGCATTTTACAAACGTGTCCTTGGTCACTACAACAGTACAATATCATCATGAAATCCATTAAATATTCCAGAATAGCAGGATGAAAAATTTCCATGATGTAATTGGCACCAGAAATTGTCCTCATTTCCACAGAGCTTGATGAGCTCTGTCAGGGTTGGTTCTTAGACGCATACTATTTGTTAGTTCCAATAAGTACTGTTAGTTATTCTTATTAATAAAGTTTGGGGGACTGTAAATAAGAAGGATAAATCACAGATACGGTGCAACACTGATTATCCAGATAGCTGAGTACAAGCAAAAGAAATGCCTTGGCACAGCCAAACATAAAATTTCACATCTAGGAAAGATGGTTCTATATTAGGGTCTCAAGATAGGTGACACCATACATGTATTTAAAGAAAAAGATATGGAAATCATGGTGTGTTTTCTGTTGCATATGAGCTTCCAGATGAGTACGGCATAGATTTTGGCAGGTGTGTAGGAAGTCGCAGAATACTGAGTATGCTGCAAATTCACTTCAATTGATTTCTCAATTCTATCTCTGGATAAACATGCCTGTTGTGGCTTTTGCTAGCTATCTGGGCTTTTCCAGAGAACTCTGAAATTGGTTTGGTGACCTGGATAATACAGGCAGAGAAAGCCTCTGCTTTCAAATTCGGAAAGGATGTGCTCTCACCAGCCTGTAATCTTCCCTGTCATTCTTTTCAAGTAAAATTTGCGTATACCAGCTCACTGCAGTCTTCTCTAAAAAGAGTTAAGCATGCTGCCCACGGTAAAATTCTTTCCACAAAAACTGTGTTTTTAAAGATTAATGTGCCAATTTTAAACGTACATAATCCTTTCAGCTGATGTTTTGTGCCATGCTGTAATGAGCTTGCTGCAGCAGTAGGGACAAACATTGAAGCTGTCCGGCTTAACAACATTAGTCCAGACAAACCACGCCATTTTGGTGATCTGTGTTGCTGTCTCCTGTACTTTGCCTAAAGTCCAGGATTTTTTTTTTTATTTTTTACCAAGTACTCTTGGTCAATACAGATTATAATTTTATGTATATGGTGCAAATTATCTTCCTCTATAGGAATTATTTCACAAATATAGACAATATGCTTTGCAGAGCATTACACTAATGTCAGATGTTGGGGGTCAGATGCATTGCAGGTGATTTCCTAAAAGTTCATCTCTCATAAGGTGCTAATCAGAGCCTAAGAGCAGAGAGGATAATCAACATGTAGCAGGATGGAAAAACTTTCATTTCTCAGATACAGACCTATAAAACTGAAATTGTGTATATGAACTTATGCATAAAAGGCTTCTGGCTCCTTTTTTAAGGTACTGTATACTTACTGTTTTATTCAGTTTTAGAGTTCCTGGGAAGAGGAGCCTCCATAAAAACGTACAAAAAACTGCGGGGCTGCGGGGTGAGGAGCACAGAAACATAACAGAAAGATTTCCTTAGACCTCTAAGTCTGGACAGGGTTACTGATTATTCACCTTGACAAATGGCCACTAGGTGTCTGTAGAAAGCTCATCTGTTCAAAATTGCACCTTTCTCTGACTTCTAGACTAAAGAGCTCAAAGATGGGCCTTATCTGAACAGAAAGTCAAGAGGAGTGACAGACTGTGCAAGGGAAATCCTATTCCTGTCCAGAAGTGTGCAGATCTGTTTTAGTCCTGACTAACAGTTAGCCCCCATTTATTGTCAGAGCTAAAATAAGTTTTGCAGTATCTACTCTTTCTGGAAGATAAAGGAGTACAGTCAGTGTCTTCACTTTTCTTCTGGAACATTCACTGAAGAGATGAGTTAAAGAAGAGCTGTAGTTTATCTGGAGTTTTCTGTGGTGTTTTTTTTTTTTTTTTTTTTTTTCATTATTATTCTTGTTATTCCATATTTTGTATTTCATTTTCAAACCGGTACTATGAATGGTTCTTGAACAGATCAGTTTGTGTCACTGCTGTAATTCAGTTGCCCAGAATATCAATTATTCTGAAAACAGGGAACTATACGAGACAACCAGTTATTCCTGCTGTGTATGGAACTTCAACGTACATTTTCTTTGGCCCTGGTGTAATAAAGACACGATTTCAGAAACATCATTGTATTCTAAGCATGGCAAAGAGACACATCGTTCACTGATGTGTTTCCCTATTCCTCAGTCCATATCCACGGGGCAGGGCTGCTGGCTGAAGCCTTCTGAGGAAAGTCTTGCTTCTAAGCAAGTAGTGCTGAAACCCTGTGTGTGCCCAGCCATTCATGAAAGGAGTGGAAGCTCTGGATTTAGAAAGTCTTACGCTTTCTAGATGGTTACTTGGAAATTATATATATTTGCAATGGCAGTCAAAGACACGCTGTAACAGTGTAGTGGGTTTATGTGGCGAGGTTTTAATAGCATGGGGCCATAGGGGTGGCTGCTGTGAGAAGAATCCAGAAGCTGCCCCATGTTAGGTAAGGGTCCCACTGCTGACCAGAGCCGAGCCAATAAGTGATGTTGTTTGCACTTCTGTGAGAGCAGATTTAAGAAAGGGGGGAAAAAAACATTGCACCCAGCAGCTGGGAGAGAGTAGTGAGGAACAGCCTTGCAAGTGCCAAGGTCAGTGTAGAAGGAGGGGGAGAGGCTCTCTAGGCGCTGGAGCAGAAGTCCCCTGCGGCCTGTGGTGAGGCCTCTGGTGGAGCAGGCTGTCCTCCTGCAGCCCGTGGGTCCCACATGGGGCAGATCTCCACGCTGCAGCCCAAGGAGGAGCCCCTGGTAGAGCAGGTGGATGTGGCCTGGAGGAGGCTACAGCCCATGGAGAGCCGCCGCAGGAGCAGGCCCCAGGCCGGAGCTGCAGCCCGTGGAGAGGAGCCCACGCAGGAGCAGGGGGCTGGGGGGAGCTGCTGCCTGTGGGGGACCCATGCTGGAGCAATTTGCTCCTGGGGGATGGATGGACCCCGTGGGACAGAGCCATGTGGGAGCAGTTCCTGAAGAGCTGCTGCCTGTGGGAAGCCCCCACAGGATCCCTTCGGGAAGGACGGCATCTGTGGGAGGGACCCCACGGCACAGAGGATGAGAGTGACCATGAAGGAGTGGCGGAGACAAAGTGTAAGGACTAACTGAAGTCCCCATTGCCTGTTCCCCTGTGTTGCTTGTGGGGAGGAGCTGGAAGAGGGCAGAAGGGGGCAAGGCGTTTTTGATTTCTTTACTTTGTTTCTCACTTCTCTAACTTGTTAGTAACAGGCAATGAATCTTACTGTCTCCCTACTCTGAGTCTGGTTTGCCTGTCACGGTAATTGTTGAGCGATCTCCCTGTCCTTATCCCAACCCTTGAGCCCTTTGCATCGTATTTTCTTTCCCTTTCCCTTTGAGGAGGGGGAGTGAGAGAGTGGCTGTGGTGAAACTTGGCCGCCCACCTGAGTAAAACCACCACAGTGCTTTTTGGTGCCCAAGACGGGCTTGAGGCATTTGAGATAAGGATGATTGTTGAGAGAAGTAATAGGCAAAACTTGGACTGGATGTTTTTATAAATGTAATAGTTGTGAGGAATTTAAGAAACCAGTAATTGTGAGGAATATGTTTCATGGTAGTGTGGTGAAGGGACAAGGGATGGAGTGGAGTGTGTGTACATTGTCCACTTCATCGGTGTTGCGATGATGTTATGCTTGTTTTGGTGTGGGAATTCTTTTTGATGTAAGTGATGATTGTGATGATCGTAAAGTAAGAGTATATTGTGATTATTCTTAAATATGCTTTTCACAGAGGCGAGGGGTGGAATGTAGTGGATTTACATGGCAAGGTTTTGGTAGCAGGGTGGCTTCTGTGAGAAGAATCCAGAAGCTGCCCCTTAGACAAGGGCCCCACTGCTGACCAGAGACGAACCAATAAGTGGTGTTGTTCGCGACTGCAGGGGCATATTTAAGATGGGGAAGAAAAAATGCTGCTTCACAGCAGCTGGGGGAGAGAGAGAGGAGTGAGAAACAGCCTTGCAAGCACCAAGGTCAGTGAAGAAGGAGGGGGAGAGGTGCTCCAGGCGGCGGAGCAGAAGTCCCCTGCGGCCTGTGGTGAGGCCCATGGTGAAGCAGGATGTCCCCCTGCAGCCCGTGAAGTAACTTGGCTGCCCACCTGAGTAAAACCACCACAAACAGTCATATTAATTGTAATGACACCTTGCTGCTACAATGAAATCCATATTTGGCATGAGCAGCTTTGATGGACAGTGGCCGGGAAGGAAGTTCTCAGCACTGAGCAGATAGGACTGCAAGTAGTGTTTCTTCCTCCAAGCAGAAGGGAAATGAACTAACGCTGTGGAGCTAGAGAGGCTCCCAGGAGCAAATTCATACAACACAGCTGTGATTCAGTTTTGCTGGTGATCCTTTTGTCTTCTAAATCTGGATGGGCTGGTTCCAACATGATCTGGGACACTGCTCTGTCTTCAGGAAGCCTTACATGGAATCGTCTGCTGCAGATCATTGTTATAAATGTTCTGAAGGTAATTGCCTTGCTGTGGGAATGTTCTGGGGGGCTAATCTGGTTGAAGCAATGAATGGGAGTGTCACTACATTCAGGCCACACTGCTTGTGAGGAAAGTGCAGTGCAGCGTTCAATAACAGGTGAATAAATAGTGATGGAATTGCTGATATTTTTTGAATTTGAATCCCTGGTCTTTGACTTTTCCTGCAGGTAAAGCTACCTGGTAGCTGGTGGAATCATCTGCACAACCAGCACCATGCCAAACCCAACTGCTTCCACAAAGACCCTGATTTCAGTATGCACCCTTCTTGTTCAGCTTGGGAAAGACGCTCTCAGTGGAGGTGAGGGGGGGGGGCATCTGGACAATGCTAAGATGTAGCCCGGAGAAGCAAATAGTCATAAAAAGATTATGCCATAAAAGATTTTAAAGACAGAAAGCTATAGACTGAAGTATAAAAACATGGATTGTCACTTTCTGCTTAAACCTGTGACAATTTCCGAAATGTTCAAAGGTCTGACAATCTCATGGTCTATCGTTCATGCCAAGGTTCCAGTTTGATGTATCTAACTAAAACACCTACCTCAGACCTGCTTATCATGATGTTTAGGTGCTAGGTCCTGGGAAGTAAGGTCTTAAAATCAGTACTTAAGTTCTCTAAGTTGCTAGAAGAGCATGGTAAGCACCTTGAAACCCTTCCAAAGAATGAGTCAGCCCACTTGATTAGTGTTAGATGTTGTTAGTGATATTGTAGATAGTGAGTCAGATGTTCCCTTGTGGTCTTTTTGGTTGTGGGAGCTGCTTTGCACCTAAGTCTAGCACCACTATAGCACAAGCATAGCAACTTATTTCTTAATTGTAAATTTTTTACTTTCATAAAAATTAAAACCATGAACACGTCTCCCCCTCATTCCTGTCATTTTAAATATCATTAGGCTAAATAAGGTCTCTTTATCTTTTACTTCCCCAGCAATTCTGTTTACTCACAGGACAAAGAAAGGGCCTCTTGGTTAGCTAAAGCACCCTCTTTAATTGTGTCTTTCTCCTTCAGCTAGTAATAAGCAAAGAAATTGCAGTTCTCTAATGCATGTAGAAAATTCCAGCTCCACTGTCTCAGAAAGACTCCTGGGAAGAGAGCTTATGCAAAGTGTTTATTCATAGAAAACTGTTAGCTGAAACCTGGAAAAATTTAGCCAGTTATCTTCTGAAAGAACTCTCATGGTTATATATTAGCATGAACATGAAGTATCTAGAATGGAAGTGTAGGAAATTAGTTCTCATCTCTTTCTGCTTTTAACAGAAGTGAGTCAGGCACAGTGTGGATGGGCAAAATGGATTTCAGTAGTTTAATTCAGTTCAGTTTGATTGGTTGGTTCCAGTTGTTTGGGTCTAGTGTAAATATTTTGGAGGTTTTTCTCAGTAACAGGGGAGCTACGGAAATAGTTTGCTCTACCTCATTATTTTGTCCTTCAAAAATCAGGAGCACGAAACTTGCAGATGATATCAAGAATCCTTTCATGTGAATAGTGGAAAAAAAACACTGTGAAGCAATAAACATACTCACGCTATATAAATATTTAATCTCTTTGCTGTTTCATGAAATTAAAATATTCAACAAAAAGGCAGATGCCTTTGTAGAGTATTTACTACTTGGATCTTGTAGAAATGATTTTGCAGTCATTATCCTATAATGTCCAAATTCTTATATGTTTTCTGACTACTGTCTTTACCACTCAAAAACCTGTGATGTTCATCACCATCACTGAAAACTTTCCTGCAAAACTCAAATGCCTTCTGAGCATTTTTGTTATTTTTAAGTATTTTTCTATCCTATCATGAGTTTTGGAACTCTTCCTAAAAATTGTTGTGTTCTGACATCTGCATATATTGATATCTGGATGTAGAGGCTCATATGAAATCTGTTTCTCTCTGCTGCTTTGGGAGTTCAGTACCTGCTTTTCAAGAATTGAGGTAGGATTAGACAGATTTAAGAGGTATGTTAAATTAGTTTGTTATACATGAATAAGGAATATTTCATGAAGTGTCTTAGTTCTCCAGCTAGCCCATTACAATGTGTTTTTTTTTTTTTCTTCCCAGCATGGAAAAAAAAAAAAAAAGGAATTCATGCTGTACAGTTATCAGCATAAATATTTCATCTGTGGGTACTTTGGCTTTCTTGGAGCGTGTTTGAATAGAGGTCAAAACAGTAATGAAAACTAGCAGAGAAACAGATCAAGATCAGAAAACGAAAGTTAAATACTGTCTGGAACTGACAACGTAGACTAAAGCAAAGTGATGAGAGAATTCTTGCAGTTATGAAATAGAGGGTTTAATTCATCTCAGTGAAATGCATTGATCTGTGACATTTTGGAACGTAAAGCACAAGCAAATTGAAATAAAAAATGTGAAGCAATATGAGTACTTTATTGTAGCTTGAAACCATACAATAACAAAACTGACAACGCTGTACTCTAAGAAAACTTGCTATTTCTGAAGAAATAGCTCCCTTTGAGAGAGAATTCTAGGTACTTTTTAATTGTCTCAAAGTGAGTAACATCTACTTTGCCATAATACAAATAACATCAAAATGTTCAAAACACCACTAGGAAACTGGCCTAAGTCAGAACACTCTGACCTTTACCACTGTGTGATCCATAAGATATCTCTGTCTTAATGGGACAGTATGCTGAGTCTTTCAAAGTTCAGTCTAAAATGTGGTAAATAGTAGTTTAAGAAGCAATAATATTCCTTGAACAGAAGTTTATGTCCTTATTTGCTCTAAATGTAAATCTAACTTCATCACTGTAATTTTTTTTTTAGGCTATTCTAAGAATTTCTTAAGATACAAGTTTGCAAGCTTTTTCTGCAAGGTGGAGGATATTAAACAAATGCCCTAGTTTATTAGCAATACGTGATGTTTTTATTTTACTTGACAGCTGTTATCTGCTGACATCAACAGCAGACTCTGTTGCATCCACTTCTCATTCGCATTCTTTCTTTTCCGCTTGAGTGAGGCCACCAAAACCAATTCCTTTGGGACCAAAATTTTTTGCGTAGCAAACTGCAAAAGAAGGAGGAGGGTAAATAATATTTGAAATGTTTTCATGTCGAGGTAAAGGACTTGTGTCTTTAGTACTAGTTCCAAACACAAGTTGATAAAAAGAAGGAAATGTGAATATCTTTCTCAATAGTGTCGAGTCTAATAGTGAAACACATTTGACTTAAACAGAAGTGTCGCATCTGAGCTTCTCCAAAAAAGTCAGAAACAGTGTGTATCCAAGACTTAGGTAATGTTTTCTTTAAAGCTGCCTTCCCATCCACCCAGACCATCAGAGATTTTCGAAGGAGGTTAAAAGAACTAGAACATACTCCAGCCACCTTTGACGGTAGTTTAAGCTATGCCATGTTAACTGGGTATTGCTAAGAGTATGCATGTTTGTTTATCACAATTCTGTTTAAGTAATAATGGTCAGCATATTTCTCAAAATATGCCTATTTGACTACGTGCTGTTGTCAGACTGTGCCCAACTTAAGTATTTTTTAGGACTCTCTGTAGAGTTTAGCGTAGGATATGAAAACCTGGCATACTTTGTTCTTTAAGCTGTTTTGCATAGTTAAGTGAAATCTGCAAGGTTTGTTGATCTGAGAAGAATATCTGGATGTATAATTTAGCATGAACACATTTTCTTTTCTACAATCAATATAGCAGAAGTATCTTTTAATTCTTCCTGGCAAGAATTCCAATTGGGATCATGACCTTCAAAGATCTACCTGTATATTTGTGATTTAGTTATTTATTTTTTTTTAGGAGTGAGTGAGATTGTGTAGGAACAAAAATTTGCCCAGCAGGTATAGCCAGTGTTCCTGTTAGGAGGTCTGAGGATAAATCAGAGAGGATGTTGTATTTGTAGAAAAATTACAGATTTAAAATTTAAATATTCATAGCAGATGTGATTGCAATGCTGCCACAGTTCTTTCTTTGTTTTTGGAAAGTTGTGAAAATAAAATGAAAATTCACGTAGTAGTTAAACATGCAGCAGTAAATCTTGATGGCAATACTAGGTCTAAAAGGAATAATCTTACGTTGACTCGATAACCTAGTTGAGGTCGTTGCAATCCTTACCTTTACAGTAGAGCTCTCCATCTTTGTCTGTAACATTGGTAGATTCTAAACTCTTGCCACAAATAGCACAGCGGAAGCATGTCTTATGCCAAGGCTGAGGAAATGAAGACAATTCATTGTGTGTTACAGCAAATGCACAGCTAGCAGATGCAAGAAACAACTAACTGTTGCTTTTGCCTAAAACTGTCTTCTTGCTCTTAAGGCTTTCACTTCTTGTCCTTCTAGATTTTTTTTTTTTTTATTATCTCACTTTATTATCCCATTATTATTTAACATCTTACCTAGCAACTTGCTTGTTAATAGAGCTCTAGTAAAACACAGAGAGCCTTAGATAGTGCTCTCTCATAGTGGCCTCTCCCTTTGTATGCGGAGGTAATATTCTAGCGAGAGTTCAGAGCAGAGGGTCAGCATGTCACGGGATGCTGGCTTTCCTTTTTTTAGTCAAAGAAAATAAGTGTTTTTAATATAATCTTTAGAATAATATAATATTTAATACATCTGCATTTGCCACTACAAATAAATGTTTAAATTAGAACTATTCCAAGAGGTGTTGGTAGGATGACGGTGGCAGAGGAGGCAGCCTGTACAGTAGCCAAAGGAAGGGTTGTTCCACAGACATCAACAAGATGTGGAAAATTCAGGCTTATGCAGGAGCACATGACTTTAAACCTGATAGGCGATATATCAGACTTTACCAATTCGTTATCATCTTCTTATGAATATGAAGAAATCATCTTCATATTTTCTTCATCAAGACTGAGTAAAAACTTCAGGGAATGATTAGCTATAGTCTATCTCCATTTGAAAAGCTTTTATCCTAGTGTTTTAGTAACTACTTACTTTTCCTCCTCCCATTATCTTCTCTGCAGCGTACACTGACTTGCCACAGCGGGGACATTTATCCACATCGACAATCTTTTTGGCAAACTTTGAAGGATTAGTTGGTGTAGAAGGGCGAGCAGGCTTGGGTGACCCCCTACAACAGAAGTTTTCAGTGTTTTTAAAATACTGCTTAAAATGCTATCTTCATTTTAGAAATTTGAGGTTGTAGTGTTTGTTTTTTGTTTGTTTTTATAAGGGGGAAATACGAAGTTAGTGGTCTAGGACATGCAAAAGGGGGAAAAAAAGAAACGGGAATTGTAGAATCAGAGAATCATTTAGGTTGGAAAAGACCTTCTGTTGTATTGCACAGTTGAAAAGCTGATACCGTAGCCACTGATATTTCCTGTACTGGACTGAGCAAATGGAGCTAACGTTAGCCACATTTAAAGAAAAGTGGAAGTAAAAAATAAGTTTTCTTTTTGTTGAGAGGCAAAAAGAGAAAAAGAAGCAAAGGACCCCCACTTCTTGTAACTGGCTACCTGCTAGTACTCAGTGAGCAGATCTTGAAAAACAAACTAACGAAAAAACCAACTTGATTTTGCATGCTCTTTTTTGTTATTTTATTTTTATTCACTGCAACATTTTGACAAGGAACCGTGGATCTTAGGTGACCTGGGGTCAAAAGCATCAGAAAAATAAAGCTTTGCTTTGTATTTCTGGACTTTGTGCTTTATGTCCTTGTGCTTGCTTAAAGGCATTGACAGAACTACTTGTGAATTATCAGGTTGTTGGACTGCAACAGGTCACTAAATCTACAGGACATAACAGTTCTGGATGCAGAACTCTGCCCACAGTGGATGTACTTGGGAGTACAGTTAAATAAGTTATTTGAGCTGTTATTACCTGCCTAGCATATTTGTTGATGAGTTCCCTTATAGTAATAGCAGAAGACAACATTTTTTTTATTTTGAAATGTGCAGCTTTGAGAATCGTAGGAAAATAGTTTAGAAATGTACTGTCAGACATAATTATGTGGAGCTGAGGGTTTTTAGAGATGCTATCCCATGGGAATCCCTTTGTTCAGGCATGTTCTCCGTGTGCTTGCAAGTATTGCTCAAGCCACAGGGAGGATTTAGAAACGTTATTTCTGTATTGAGAGGAGTAACAGTATGTGGTATTGTGATTATTTGTCTAACAGTAAAACTTAACTGTATCTTAGGCTCTGATAAGATAAAGAAAATTCTCATGTTCTATGGTGAATGTGATCTTTATCACAGTGCTACTCATGGCAAATTACAATTGCAGTGATTGCAGCGTAGGTTTGTTGTGGCATAAAAAGGCTGCTGCTGCCAATTGAAGGAGGAGGAAATTCATGAAGAGAGCTTACAGAGGCTGGAAATTATTAATAAATGGTACACTGCTGTGTCCACTGAAGAAAAGGTTGTAGGAAGTTCTGTTCAGCCACTCATACTGCGTATTGTTTTAGGAACAGAATAAAATATCCCTCTATACCATATATACCCCACTAAGTGACAAGTGGTATCAGAAAAACAGACAGTGCTGTCAGTGGGATTTAACTCACTGTTGCAGATTCAAGCCTAGATGATCCCCAGTGTCAGTGCTGAGACATCCTGCCCCTTGTCCAAAGCCAACACCTTTGGGGCCATATTTTCTTCCATAGCAAGTTTTGCAGTAGATTTCAGATTCGTGAGCTGCTACTGTGGTGCTGTCCAGAGCTTTTCTGCAAGCCACTAAAAACAGGAAAAGAGAGGCATGGATAAACATTTGCATATTCAAAGTTGAATTAATGTGGTTCAGAATTATTAGTTAGTGTTTATTTTTGTTCATCTTCAAAAAATACAGAAAGGGTTAGTGCGTAGTCAGTATAAAGCCTCACTGGGCTGTTGCTGATGTAATTGTTCATGCACACAATGTTTGCGCTCTCCAGTTACACTCTAACCCCAGAAAAATCTTGGGCTTGTCAAGACAATTTTTCTAGATCTGTGAGGCCAAAGATGGATCTGAAGTAATCATCCCAAACCCTAAAAACAAGGGAGAGGTTGTAGGGGTGTCGATTCTACTGTGCATCCTCACCTTTCAGTATAGTTCCCCTGAGTCTGGAGTGTCTGGAGTGGCTTTCTCATGCCAACCTGTCATATTTTAGGCTGGCAAGTTTTAAAAAGAGAATGTAACATGCTTGCACTGTCCAGTCAGAATCAAGCAGGATATATATATATATATATATATAAAAAACATATATATATATATAAATAAAACTTTAATATATATATATATATATATAAAACTTATTTTTTATTTTTTTCTTTATTTATATCATTGCATTTTTTGGGGCTGTAGTGCCAGAGGAAGCAGTGATTCCAAATACCTGATTTTCTCAACTCTGTTAGACTTATTCCAGGACGACAAGAACATGATGATGCAGATTCTGAGACCACAAGGACCTCCTGCTAGTCGTATTTGTTATGGAGAAATACCGCGTGGCTTAGCTCACCAGAAAAGGTCTTGGAGACTTTTGGACAGAAGATGCCCCAGGAGCACCACATGCATAATGGAATGCAAGTTATACTCTCTATGTCACTACTTTAAATCTAGCCTCTAGTTGAAAGGATCAAAGTTAATGAGTGCTAACAGCTGCTTATTTGAGGTCTCAGTAGACAAGTATCTATGTTTTGAGAAACATAGTCCACATCTTGAGCCAACAAACATAGCTAAGTTCGGTCTTGTGCATGCTTTCTCTCAGCAAATGTGCATGGAAGGTAAGGTAGATAAATCTGAGTTCTCTGGGGTGCTTTGCTGATCTGAAATCTGGTCATCTTTTTATGACCAAATCCTGTTACCAAGACAGCATGAATCTCCTTACTTTATATGCATGGAAACCTGGACAATAACGAAAGTAAAAAATAGTAGTGGCAGTCTTCATGTGCTTGGTGACTGTGTATGCCACGCTGGTTTGGAAACTCAGTGGACAGTCCCCACCCCATCAAGAGAGGATGAAGCTTTCAGTTATGAATGCCTATAAAAAAAATGGATTTTGTAGTATAATTCTAAAAACAAAACAAAACACTTTTTTACAAATTGTGCAGTGTGTCCGCAGTAGCTGCTGGGGGAGGAGAGTGGGGGAGTGTAGGGAAATAATGTTCTCTTCAACTTCCTTTGACCAGGTGCACATATCACAAAGGGCTCTCCAGTCATGTGTGTCCCATTGATAGCTTGGAAAACAGTTGCTTAGTTCATATAAGTAACACAAATATGTCAATTGCGCAAGTATGGATGGAAGATCAAGCCTCTAGTAAAGCTCTCTGAGTGTTTGATTAGTCCTTTTTTTCCCCCTGCGTTTAACTGTCCTGCTGTGAGTTTTTTCTCAAATTCATTCAAGTCAGAATTTAAGGATTTAAGGTGACATTAGAGCTTTGTTTCCATTGCTGTAGTGTGTAGATGGGAAAATAATTTGCAAGGACTTGTTTAATTAACAGAAATAAAATGAGGGGCTTCTGTAAATGTGTGAACTTGATCACTTTGTGCCGCAGTCTCTTCTGCTTTGGGATTATAATTATGTTTGCTGCAGGAGTTAAGGGATGATGGAAACTCTAGCAGTAGATAAAGTGTTTCTATTTCTGGCTCTGTAGGGATAGAGTATCAATCCGCCACAACAGATGGAGCAAAAGCCCTTGAAGTGCTATTGTTGAAATAACTTTGAGACCTGTCATCTGCTAACAGATACTGTTTGCAAGCTGGCACTAAGAAGTTTCAGGTTTATGGCGAGAGATCCTGCCAAATGTCCGTCACAGCTGTGTTTTAAGCAAAACCTGACAGGGAAACAAGGTACGTAAACAGCAATCTGTGCAAGGAGAAAGGTTTGTTGGAAAGAAGCTTTAAAAACTGTCTGTAGGGAAAAACTATGGAGTACAGATACCATTATTTTATAGTTCCACATATCTCATTCTTACTGTCTTAACAGGTTGGTTTGAATTGCCTGTAATTTTGCCCAAATTTAACTTTGTGATCCAAAAATATTAGCGTTTTTCATGTGCCAGGTCAGATAGAATAAAAGCTCAACTAAATTGATTTAAATTGTTTTTTTGTACCCAAGAATGGGTACAGAGAGGACTGTTTTTCTTGTCTTGAGAAACGAAACCTTTAACCGATTCATTGAGAAGTCCACGAACATGATACAAGATATTGAATTATCTGGTCCAAAGCTAGCGTATGTGAATCATGGGAAACATAAAGCCAATTAACATACCTCTCACATGCCAGCTGGGCTTAGCTGCATCTTTAATTTTTGACCTTAGACATACTTCTGCTGGGAATCCTTTTTTTAGTATCTAACCTATCAATAATTTAGTTCACACTTATGAGTACAATAGACAAAAAAAAAAATAAAAACAGCAGACCTAATGAATGCTTGTTGTTTATTGTGAGTTGTTTAAAAACAATCAGCTGTGCTAAGATTGAAGCTTAAACTTCAGTCACCTATGTTTCAATATTAGGTGTCTGAGAATGCACATAAGAGAAGAATGTCCTGTTGTGTCACAGTTAATGATAGCTTTTTATTTTTATTAGACACTGGAGAGTCTATTCATTTGACTTCTCTTTGCATATCGCTTTCTAGCATTGACTAAAGCATAAGTGTCAATTAAATATTTTATCATAATTAACACATCCATGCTTCTCTCCCTGTAGCTTCTGTGATCTATAATACTAATTGTTACAGGCAGCACATGGAAGCAATAAGCAGTCTCTAGTTTTTACCAAACTAAGATTTTTACCATCTGTAAGAATTGGCTGGAGGCTATCAATTAACTACAACATGTTTTGAGGGAATTCTTTCTTAGTCTTTAGGCATCACTTGCAGGGGATGGGGAGAAGGGCAAACAAGACTCATGTATGTCCTTTGAACTGGTCCTGTACAGTGCTGAAGTGTCATCTAAGCATGTAAAAGCTTTCTCATTTATGAGAAGGAAAAATTTTCAACCTATCCAGGAAAGGAGGGTAAAAAAACTAAATTCAGTACTATCAATTGTGCTAAACTTCATAGCGCAAAGGTCCTAAACCTCAGTTGTCTGCAAAATACATTATTTAGCTATCTTTAGTTCTTATCAAATTGTTTTCTCTCTTCACAAAGGGCAAACAGAGGTGGAGTGATACGTTCTCTCTCATTTTTCAGGTGCTAACTCATCTGTAGAGAAAGCTGTCTGCTGAACATCGAAGATGCCTGGGGAAAACCGTGAGTGAAATGGGACTGTAGGAAATATGGGGAAGGAGAAGACTGAAGTACTTGCAGGGTGTTGGTGGGAGATTTTGATGCAAGAGAGAATCTTTCATCTTTTCTGTGTGCATTTTTTTTCAAGGATTAATTATAAAAATACTCATCTACTATAATATCCTAATAAGACATACTTCCGTCTCAAGAGCGCTGTTCATTTAGTTCCTCTAGACTTTTAAACTTGAAACCCATAATACGCTACACTGTGGGACAGAGTAGGATTTCTTCAAGATTTACCTAGATACCGTATTTCTGCAGCGCTCTAACATCCCTAACAAAAACCATCATGCTTCATAAAAGAGAAGTCAAGATCCTGAGAGAGACATTGTCCAGTGGCAAAGGCTTAGAAAATTGAAACTTGATGATTAAGAGCTGATGTGGAGTGGCAAACTGGTCTTTCGGAAAGTTGACTGCTGTTTCTGAAAAGTTGCAATCATTTTCTATCCTTCAGTTGCTTTAAAAAAAAAAAATAATGGTGGTGGGGGAACCAGTTTTCATCTTTAGTGGATTATTCTCTGGAACTAAACTAATCAATCATCCTTACAGACAAGGATCTCTCAACTCAAAACTGACTTTCTACAGAGGTTTAATTAAAACGTACTGGGGTTGAACAAACGTGCTTAAGTCTTTGCTCATTCATCTTGTTCCCCTCTCCAGTGTTGCAAGCAGTATGTGCAAGGTGCGGCTGCTTATGGTAGGAATATTTTCTTTGGCCCCAAGGGATCCTTGAGGTTTCTAGAGAGTCATTCCAGAGTCAGCCTTGCTGTGCTGTGCTTGAAGTAGCAGGATTAGTGTGTGACTGCTCTTTCCTTTGAGTTTTCTCAGAATTAAGATGTATAAGCCTTTCAAAACTTTCCCTGTGTGGAATTGGGTCTGACAGTGGCTGTGGCTACTGTCCTGTACCTTGGTTGGGCTGTTTATGACCTGCTGTAGGTGCCCCATGGGCAAATATGTTGAGTTAGGCCAAATATGAAGCTTCTTTATGGTGTTTCTGCTTGGATGCAAGTTAAAAAAAAATAAATTACTAGCTTTAAGGGACCATCCCTACAGAGCTATGGAAATAGCGTGAAGTTAAAACACTATAGCCCAGCTTACTGCAGAGGAAGCACGTCTTGTGAAAACTCCTTCCATTGCACTGAATTTCCTCAGCGTGGTACACTGTCTTCTCGCAGGCACCGCATTTGGCTCCACCTCCCCAGTTTGGCATCTTTGTATGCAAAGGTCAACCTATAAAATCAAATTGCATAAATAAATGCAATGGAAAAAGTGAGTTATTTTAAACAGAACAGCTTGATTTTTTTTTTTTTTTTCTTTTTCCCCTTATTGTTCCCAACACCATCACCAGTGAACTGCTATTGCGGGGTGGCCCCGAGCCAGGATCTGCTCGGGTGAATTGTACCACAGCACTCGTAAATTATCTGCTAGCAGAGAGGTGAGATGGCAGCTGAGAGTCAGCACAGGTCTGCGTGCCAGGCCCTGCGTAGGAAGGCAGACCTGGGGAGACCTTCTGTGCTGCTGGGACAGTGGCTGGCGTAATGGCTCTTGGAGGAGACACGCTGCGTATCTGTGCTGTAGGAGGAATGTCACAGCAGACAGGTCGCGGGGTGAGGGCACCAGCCTGGTGCTCTCGGGGGGCAGCCTTCGTCCTCTGCATGGCACTCTTCTGTAAATAAGGTCGTTCCTTAGCATGCAATCAGGTAAATACAGTACATGGTAAATATGTTAAATGATTGCGAGGTGTTTCGGTAAAAAGATTATAGGGTCATTCTTGCGTCTTCTGGAGAAGTGAATCTAGGCTGTATAGTCATTTAATTTCAGTTCTGCCCTCCCTTCTATCCTAGCACAGCCTTTTCCCTTTAGTTCTTGCTTTCTTTTCATCTGTGCTGATGAGGCAAATTTTAACGAAGGCTAACAAGCACTTTTAAGCCTTACAGGAGCTGAAAAGCAAAAACTTTGGACAGAATTTGACCTTAAACTCTCTACAGAAAAATATTGTCTGTAGGCTGTGTGAAGAGACACTGTATTGTGCTCTTGATGCATTTCCAAAGCATGTTATATTCTCCAGTGAATAACATAGATGTTATATTCTCCAGTGAATTAAGAGCTGGATAAATTCTACCTTGAAGTTGAACAACTGTATGATGTTATTTCAGAGGACGCTGGAGTAGAAAGTGTGTTCTTTTCTGAGTTTCTCATAAAACGCGGTCACTGTGCAGCAGGATTATTGCTGCAGCAAGTTATTATAAAGTAACGACAGGTTCCTAAGATGCTTAAACTGTGCTTTCCTTCATCAACTGTTGCTAAAATCTAAAGATGGGAGAGAAAGGCAGTGGTGCTTACTGTTGCAGTTACTATTGAAGTGCCTTTCCCAAGGTCATGTAGGAGGACAGTGACAGAGCCGGGAGCTGAAGGCACACCACCTGACTGCAGGGACAGTAAGTGCCCTTCCTGATGATTGTGCTATCACCCATCTGAAATGACCACAGCCTATGGTTTGCCCTTCTGTATTCTTGTTTGAGTCATCGTTTCTGGAAAGACTGGAACGTCATCTTGTCATCTGCACGTCGTATTATCAGGTTGTTCCAAGCTCCTGGCTCGAGCCTCCTTTGTCCTTCTTGGAAAGCCAGTCATTTTCTTATTATAGTTCTTTCAAAGCCTGCTTGTCCCAGTCGTATTTGATTAAATCCACTATCAGATATTCTTAAATAAGAAAAGGGTTTTCACTACTGAATCAAGTCTGCCACCTGAGAATTTTCTTCTGATGTCATGTAAGAGAGGGGAAATTATCATAGCAGTGATGTAACATAGCTCTTACTTTAAACAGCTTGCATTTTACCCTAACATTTTACAGTGTCTGTACATATGACTCTAACATCCCATTTACTCATAATCTCAGTGACTTCTGTCCCATATCTGCTAAATTTCAGAATGAAATTAATGTTTTCTACCTGCCACTTCTACAAGATTAACCTGCAGCTGAAGGGAGTTCTGGCTACTAATGCTAAACATCATGCAACTAGAGGAAAAGGCAACAGTACCAGGCAAAACCAAGACAGGACTGTAACATAGGAGTGTGTGCTCATGCTGAAGCAACGGCACCGAGGATGCAGCAGTGTGGGCACATTTTAACTACCAGTGTTTGATAACAACCCAGATATTAGCATATCCTGACGTATCCACTGTCGCACTCTGGTTATTAGTATATCCCCAACCCCATTTAATCCCCCATTCACTGCTGTGACTATTACCTGCAGTAGACAGCATATCTGACATCCTACTGCAAGACCCAGGCTCTCCTTTGGGATGCTGATTTTGGCTTAGTGGAACCAGTTCCTTAGCTTGATCAGCCTAGTCCTCAGCTGCCATAAAGCAACTGCTCCATTAAATTCTTTCAGACCCTGTCAGTTCTCCTGCTGCTCTGACAGCTAGAAAACCCTAATGATGCATGAGAGAGAGGAAGGCTCAGCTTGCCTCTGTGTTTATTTGTAATGTAACAAGAAAGAAGGAGAAATACAATATAGAGATCTGATGTAGCTGAAATAAATAAGAATAACTGTATGCAAGGAATGGATGATAAATCCGTTTCCCTCTTACTCAGGAATGCTTTAACAAAATAGTGTTGTTTAAATCTTTTTCCAATTTCTTTTAAATGGGAGAAAAGGGAATAGGGAGAAATATTTCACTTTGGTAAAATCTTTTCTCTGTCTGACATTTTATGTTCTCCCCTTTTTAAAGCATTTTTTGTATAGGTGTTATTTTTTCTTTTAAAATTGAAGTAATACTTGTCAAAGATTTTAAGAGAAGGAAGAGCAGTGACAGAAAATTCAGTGCTGTGATTGAAAATTAAAACAAGATTTTTGCATTCACAGCATCTCCTTTGATTCAAGCAGCCAGTTGAATCCTGTACCCGCTGCAGCAGCATCGGCAGCTGCCTGGGAAGAGCGTGGTTTGCACCTCTAGTTACTAACAGAGTAAAACTGCTTCTGCTGTTCTAGTTCCCTTCAGAGACACACAGAGTATTTCAAACTGTGGCAACAGGAGACTTGTTGGAAAACTAATTCTGATTACATCATTAGCTGAAAGAAACAAATAATCTCTGAAAGTCTGATAATGCTTGATAGCTACAGGCTGTGGTTAGAGCTCTTAGAAGAACCATTGCTCCTGAGGCTAATTATAGTTACATGACTGGGCATGCATACACATTTTCCATGCTTTTTTGGCATCACCTGATGGGAAGCTGTAGGAGAAAGAAGTCATGGTAAAAATGTTATGCCAGAATCCTTACGGGAAGAGTGGTAGTGGATGGCATGATGTCTGCACTGCCTGGCTTAAAAGCCGGGTGAGGGATCAGGGCAACTCCACAGTTCCACAGTTCAGGGCAAGAACTTGTGTTCTTGCTTTATTCATCTCCCTGAATGCAGAACAGCAGTGGCCCTCCCTGCAGATGCTGCCTGTGCAGCAGGATTACTGCAAGCCATAAATTCAATTTCTGTCTGCATTACCTGCAAATAGAACTCAGCCTCCTACTTGTCATGCAAAAATTATACCCAAAGTCTTAATTCCACTTAATTAAATTTGGTGCTAGTATCTAAACTCATTTGAAATGCCCTGAGTTTTGTCATCTTAATCTGGCTAATTTACAGGGACTGCTAGCAATGTTTTGTTTGTTTGTTTTTTAGCATAGATCACCAATATATAAGTGTTACCCCTTGTTGGCAGGCACTTCAGGTACTGTTAAGCTGGAGGAGCATGCTTGGCCTTGCTGTAGTATTCAGCAGCTTGTATCATTCAATTTCAAAATGCAGCTACTACATGGAGTAGAATTTATTACACATTGGACGTGCAGCCAAGGATACGTGCTTCACTTTATTTAGATTGTAACACCACTATATAGGCTTGCCTCAGACCAAAGGAGCCTTTGAAGTGTTTCTGTGCTCTTCACAAGCATGAAAAAAATGTGAGTTGTCTTCTCCTGGGCTATTAGGCATGCTGTACAAATCTAGCTGTAACATGATTGTCACAGAGTGTGTGTCACTGATCACAGTACTATTGATAAGAGTGTCATCCAAAAATATATTTAGATCCATTGATCTAAATGGGAAGTGGATGAGGTAGTGGCCTTAGAAGTTTCCTAGAGGAGCAGAAGATAGTGCTAGGCAGTGCAGTGCGGGTGAAAAAAGATATTGCGCGTTATTTTGGTGTGTGTTTGCAAAATAGTAGGTTTTCCTTTCTAAATGCTTCTGTGTTTGATAGTCTAGAGCTCAAGTAATTTCTGTGTGAATGGCAGAAGTCATTTATCGTGTGGCTGGGAGGGTTATCTCAGGGTGCCACATGTGCTACAGGCTGCCTTTGAAGCAGATAAATAGACTGGGAAATGTAGGTCTTCATGATCACTTCACTGATCCTGCTGTGGTGTAGGGGCTGAACCAGGGCCGGCAGGAGCGCTGTGCCTTGCATCTCTGGTTCAGTCCTAGCTAGGGCTGTTTGGCCCAGACCTGGTTAGGAGCATAAAAACACTGATTTCTTCTATAAGAAACAAAGAATAATAATATCAAATGAAATCGCTGTCTACGCTGAAGTGCAAGCATCGAGGCTATGCTGGGAATTCTTCGCCCTGTGGAAGTCTGTGGGAAATGTCAGCACGGGCAGGACTCCCTTCTGGTATCTAATCACAGCACTGCTGCTGCCCTGTCCTGTGACAGCCAGTGACTCACTCAGCCCTCCTCAGTGCTGCTCACCTCACCAGCCCCGTGGGGATAAAAATACACGGCTTCCTTTGTGAAGACCTTCGAATAGCCTCAATAGAAAAGGTAGAGCTGGATCCCACTGTGTATATGTGGAGATCTCATCACGTTGCGTGCAGTTCCTGCCGGGCCTCTGGCTGCTGCTCCAGTAAGCCAGCTTCCCTCACCAGCCTTGTCTTGTATCTGTTGGCCTCGTAGGAACATTTTGAGTATTTTTGGACATCTAAAATGGCACTGAGGGCAACTGAATTCTATCTATAGTGTCTCTTCTGAAGGAGTAGTAATGTCTTCTGGTGTTTCTAGTTGATTTTCTTTTTCTCTGTCAGTTTTACTGTTATTTAGTGTAGCATTCCTTATTGGCAAAAGCTTTGTTTGCTTTAAAAATATTTAAGCATTTCAATTCTATTTAGAAGTAGTGATAAAATGCTGCTATAGGTTTTCTCTTTCTCTCTAGCTAGCGCTCAAAATGTTCTGTTTTATCTTGATGTGTCTGCAGTGTAAAGCACGATCCTTGCTGCAGCATCCAGAAACGCCAAAAGGTGTTTTGGTCAAAATCTAATCCATTGTGGAAAGCATTGTATGTCTTAGCAGACTAAATCTACAATAGAGAAAATGTTTGCATTTGAGAAGTGAGCTCGCTTAATGAAAGAGGCAGTATTGTTATATATTGATAATCATATTTCTTACGTTCTGATGCATTCAATGGACTATGGATACACACAATTTTTAGGTCAATTAGTGTAATATATTCAACCTCCACCATGATGGCTAGCATTTCTTCCTTTATTTCTGTGGTAAACCAACATGTAGAGATGAAGGGATGGGATCTTCCACGCTGACGTGGGAAGATGAACATTGGTTTTTCATTGAGAGTGGTCACTCTGAGTTCCATGAGTGCTTTTGAAACAAAAGATTTTAAGTGACATGACATGAAGTACGTGATGGGCAAAGCTGATAGGGAAAAAAAAAAAAAAAAAAGTCCTGTGCCTGCAACTTCTGCTTTAATCTTCGTATCCTTCCTAATTATCTATTATTTTCTTTCATAGTAATGCTGTATTGCTGTTAAAAATGTCTCGTTGCACACTTTGAGAGAAACTTAAGCTGGCACCAAAAAACAAAAGGTACCCTGACACTAGAACCAGGTACTTAGTTGTGACTTCAAAAAGGAATCTAAAACCCAACCCTTCCTGCCCCCTGCACGTGCGCTCACCATTTCACATGGATTCATGTGGCTGCAGAAAGCTGCACCCCGCTGTACAAATGAGATGTTCCTTTTTCCAGAGCTAATCCTCTGCTATCAGCTTTCACTTTTCCTTCCTTTCCTTCTCTATGCCCATAGTCACGCACTAAGTCTTTTTGTGGCAAGCAAAGCTGTTAAAGGCTGTAAAACATTGCCATGATGATTGAGATTAATTATTTTATATAGGTGTAAGGCTTTATTTTTTGAGATAATTTGATTTTTAGATGGATAGCTTTTCAAAGTAAGCAATGTTTTGTTTTTTAAGTATTGTGGCTCTTCTGAGTACCTTGCTGATCATGCTGCCCTTTAATGCTTGTGTAATCAGTATCTGAATTCTTTCATCCCACATTGTTTTTTTGCCTTTTTCTTTTTAGCCAGTTTGCATAGAATTTTTTCTTGTATGATATAAAACCAATTAGTGACTGACATTAAATCCATTGAGTTTGTTTTATTTTCTAGAATACTTCTCTCTGAGAAAGTCTGAGAGCAGGTAAATTTTTATGCTTTAGAAAGCATATGTACGTGGACTAGCTGTGGAAAACACAATTATGTAGTTCTGGAACAATTTTAAAGTTTCTGAAACTTCTGTTATCTGGTCCCGCACATAGTCAACGCGTGCCTCATTAACAAGGATCTCCACAGCCCTGTTCTTGTAACACCAGTAGCTACTAAGTAGGCTGAGAAGCCCAGACGAATCTCTTATCAGTTGACTGCTACAAACCTAAAATAGTATTGTCAGCTCTGTAGGGCTCGCTATGCATTTTCTTAAGCAATAAGCAAGTTCTACTACCTGTTGGGGAAAAAAAACCAAACCCTTACCAGCTGAACCCCATATAGCGTACTTACCGGAGTAGCTTGATGTTTTTCCCTGTTTTCTTATGCCTCCAAGGATGTGAACTGGAAGGATTCCTGCACTCTTTAAATGCAGTGGCCACCACTGCTGGCCCTATAGGCTGGGAGGGGAGGGGAATGAGAGAGGGCTTCAGGGATCTGAGCAATGCCATTGCTATCATGGAGCTGAAAATAACTTCTGACAAAAGCCTGGCATTTTGTTCCCTTATGTCCACTTGTGAGTAGGTGGACAACAATGCAGCCCCTCAGATGACGCCTAGAGGGCATTCCTAAATGCAGCCTAATAGATCATAAATAAAGAGTAAAGTTTTGTAGTCGCTATTGCATTGCTTAAATGTGAAACATAAGATAGTGGTTCCTGAAAATGAGGATTTAGTCATGAATGGTCACATTGCAAAAAATAATTTGCCAAAATAACTATAGCTATTCATATGTAAAGCTGTTTGTAGGAGCCCCTCTGGAATTCAACAGCTTTAAACCAAAGAAATTTTCCTTCAGCTGAGCAGTTCATAACTTGATATCTACAAATGGTGTGTCTGATGAAGCTCTTAGAGTTCAGAGATTTTTTTTTCCTATAATTTTCTAATTGTTACCTTTTTTTTAGGCATTAAGATAGCTAGTTAATATGCATGATGCTTAACATGTCTTACCACTGTGGTAGTAAATGTTTGCTGTGCCTCGGTGAGCCCCTTGGAAACGGATGATGCCACAGCTGTATGAGAAATGCAAAAACCCAAGTATGAAGCACTTAAAGTTCCTTTTTGACAGACATTTATTTTAAGAGCTTTGAAAATCTGGAAGCTAATTCTTGTTTGCTAAAAGGATTTTTAAATTAAGAAACTTGCTTTGGTGTTGTGACTTTTGTGGTGAGTGAAAAAACCGAGCCCTTCCAGCTTAGGGTTTGAAAACTGAACAGACTGACGCTGAAGGTCCCCACTCTGGGACGTTCAGGGAAATGCAGGGAGCTGAGATGCCAAATCCCTGTCAGACCTTAGGGTTTTAAGGGCCTGTTCACTCAGACTACTTTGAAAGCTCTTAGGAGCCTGTAGGATCCCTTGACTGCTGAGTCCGGCAAAGATTTCCTAATGCAGAGACAGGTCCTCGATGCAGAGTTAGGGACCTGTTTTTTCTTGAGCAGGAGACCAGGACTTGACCTCTTCTTGGTCATTCTCCCTGGGCAATTCTTGAACTCTTTTGCCTATATCAAATAAGGCTGCATGCAGAGGTGATGCTGCAGTGTACAGGCAGTGAACATTTCTTGTAAGGTGGTAGCAAGGAGGGACTGGGGCGTGATTGAGCTCACTGCTAGTGCATGGCAAGCACTAAAGCTTTCCACGAGAACCCAGTGTTTGCACCCTTGGTGCTTCATGAATTGGGATCCTTGACATTTGAGAGAGCTGAGTGTTCGTTAACCTTCACTCTCGTCTTCAGGTAGATCACGTGTTTGGATGGATTTGCACCGTGTCATAAAAGAGGGACTTTCCTAGAGCTTGGCGACAGTAAATGAGGTAGTGAGCTTCCATCTACGGAGAGGTTAGACATGTAGAAAGAGCAACAAGCTCGACTAGTCAGAGTGAAATGCAGGTCTTCTGGGGAATAGAGTACTTTGAACAGGGAGATGGTAGCTTTTCAGCCTGCAAAGTGAACAAGAACAAAGTGCTAGGTATGATGAAGCCTGCGGGAAAAAGCAAGCAACTGCATTTTGATAGGAGTCAAAGGACACTAGGCAGCAAGTGGGAATATATGTCCAGCTTTTCACAATAGGGCACTGTTTGTGACAAGACCTTTTTCCAAGCCTAATTACTGCAGTTTCTTGTTTTGGCAGCTGCGCTATCCAAAGCCAAAAATTCTGTACTTTCAAGTAATGCAAGTTTCTATAAACCTTCGCCCTTGTACTTCTACAGTTACACTGATAGAACGAGGTGTGAGGAAGATTGGTCTGATCAATGATCATGCTGGAGAAGAAAAAGAACTCTATTTGCTGCTGCAGGGAGAATTGCTTGGTTTTCCAGCTTGTATTTTTCTCTCCCCCTTAGGTAGGACTATTTCCATAGTTATCCTGTCAGATGTATTTTGTATGATAAAGTAACTTCATACTATTAAAAAGCAAGCCAGTCAGTTTTACTGTTAGCTGCTTGAACTGTATTTCATTGCCAGTCCAATCCTGAATCTTGGGCTTTACTGTAGTAGTTTACAGAGCCTTTCTCCTGCCCTAATTTGGGCAGACAGGCATATTTCACAGGGGAAGGCACATACACTGGACTTCGCTTAAATTTCATTTAATTTAATTTATTCCATGTCATCTAAGATGAATGTGAGGCTTTATCTTTCGTCCTTCAGCACTGAAGAGACTCCAGTGTATGTATTTATACACGCGTGGCTTAACTTAAACTGTTTAAAATTGCAGAAGGGGAGAAGCAACACTCAGAAGCTGACATCGATCTCAGCTAGAAAGTGGAAATGAACTGTGCTGCCTCTTGGCTGAGGTAAGACCTCTGTTCTGTGAGGCTTCTCTTCCCTTCCTTGTTGATGGTTTAAGTTAAAATGTTCACTATGTCCCCATACAGCACAGTAAAGGAAAATAATGCCATACACATACTACACATGCATAGCGTTACTACAACTTCTGCTTCACAGCTGATCCAGGCAGATTAGGGCTAAGGACAAAGTAAACATTTCATGGAGCAGAAGTATTATGGCCTCTGCTGTGGCAGGCTGTTATGAAAGATTAATAAGATAGTGTTATACATTGATCCTCTGCTAGGGTAAGTTATAGCAGTGTTTAAAACTTAAGGTGGACTGAAGGAAAAGGTAGTGAGGCTTTAACCAAAGTTCTGCCTTAAGAATTCTCTATCAGAAAAAAAGTAGTTTTAACGAAGGAAGTTAGGGGGACAAGCCCTTGAATTATGTAATTCTGTATGAAACTAGTAATTTTTTTTCTGTTCAAGTATTTGCAGCACAAGGTGGTTTCTGCTTTGTCAGTTGTTATTTTGAGGGCAAGAGAAGATAGAACATTATTGAACTCAAAATAATCTAGCTCATCTCTGTAATTGTGAATGGGTTTTCCAAGGTTTGAACTTGATTTTTTTTTTTTTTTTCAAGCTACAGTTTCTTCTACTACCTTTCTTCTGTAGCAGGAGTGGTTAGGGGATGTTCAAGAGAGGTAGAACTCCCTCCTAGAAGTCAGACTTCACATTGCAACGGTGAAGAGCTGGTGCTTTAGTAACTATGTGTGATTTCTGTCACGAGCTGTTTTACATAGATACAAAGCCTTTGGGCAAATAGTGAAGAAACTTAATGTTAGGCTTGAAGCCTGTCTGCTATTAAGAGAACGTATTTGCTGTGTGTAGCACAGCAAGCATCAGGCTCAAATTCTGAGAACAGAGCAGAGGCAAGGTAATATTACCTAGTCTTACTGAAACTGGCTGTTAGTGTGAGGCCCAAGCTATGTAACTTCTCCATTCCTTAACACCTCAACTGCAGTTCATGGAATAGTCTAGGTACTTCTAATCCCACCTATCATGACCATTTTCCTCTAATTGGTATAGGGAAGCTCTACAGAGAGTTGAAAAAGGGAGACTGAAGTACTTAAATGCGCCTTTTTGATGAAATATTATGCCTTTGTTCAGATTATACACACCCCTAAAAAAAGAGTCCAGTATGGTGTGTTACTCAACTCCAGTAATTTAATTTCATTAAACAAAAAAACTGCCAAAATTTGACAGTTTGATGTAAGTTGAATCTGAACAAACTGATTTTACAATGCAGTATAAATAATTCTTAACTTATATAAAACTTGATTAAGATTCTTTTTACTAACTTTACAAAAGAGCATTATCAAACATTGGAGCAAAAGAAATTTCAACTATGGTCTTTTTGTTAAAACAAAATATGTACACACTCACAGTATTTTCTTTGTGCAAAATATGTACTGACAGACTGTACCTTTCTGTACAAAGGCAATTTCAGTTACTTTGCATAGCAGAAAAGCAACACAGAAAACACTAGATACATAACATTGCTGCTATAATTCCTTAAGTAAGTCCTTTGGAAAAAATATTAGACACTAACTTTCTCATTAAGAGCCAGTTTTAATTCTAAAGCATTAAGGCTATTCCAGTATTGCAGTCTTGCCAAAACACGTTTTGTCCATAATACAATTCATCGTGTGCAGTGTGTTATCAGTAATTATGCCTGTTAACACAGTCAGCAATTTGATATCCCCAAACTAGTCTTCTGACACTTCAAGTTTTCGTTGAGGAATATATAGGGTTCCTTGAGAGGTTCTGTCAGTACCATCTGAGTTTGCAGACAGTGTAGATACTGTGTTTGGCCCTCCTGGTGTGCGGAAAAACATTTCTGTTGTTGTCTGGGGCTCTTCGGGTTCCTTTGGAACACTAGGCTAGAGAGGAGAGAGAGTTTACTTTCATTTAAGAAAAAAATTGAATTACAGTTTTAGGTTTCTGCAGGATATTAGCAAACAGTTACCTGAAATTTTTAAATTAACAACTCTACAGAGAGAAATTAAACTATTTATTTTCCTTGAAATATGCATGTCTATACAAAATGGATTAAATAGAGAAACTGCTTTCTCAAATCTATCTCCTATTTTTAGCGCAAACAGACCTTAGACAATACAGTATTATATATATTACACAGAGAAAACTCCATGGGAAACAAGATTCTGTTATAATGCTCTGCTATCCTATGAATAAAAGCTACAGTTAAGTAGTAGTTGAGAGTAAATTAGGAAAGTATTGACAAGGAAAGACAAAGTAACAGATCTGTTACTTTAAGGATATATTATCTCAGGTTCATCCAAAATCTTCTAAGACAGTTGTCTCTTCACACCTTATCATTCTCCAGCTGGCTCCACATCCTCAACAACTAGGATACGTGTTCTTCCTTTGTAACCTCTCACTTACATTGTACTTATGCTAGTCTTCACTGCTTTTTGTGGTCACTAGTGATTTATAAATCAAGATTGAAAAAATATTGGTTTAAAAAATTTACCTGCAGAAAGGAATTACTGCACTATTATTTCCCACTGGGCACGTGGTCAAAGAAGTTGCGATGTTTTTACTTACCTTTTCCTCTTGTAAGTTCGTGTTTTCTGAGCTGTGGTTACTATTTTCTGCTTTTGGAGAGATTGGTACATGCTGAAGAACAGGATTTGCAGGAACTTGCATACCAGCAGGTATTAGTCCTACATGTTGCAGTGTAAAGTTCAGTACTGAAGAATTTGGATTTTGGGCAGAACTGGTGTCGCTTGAATTGAGACAGGAGTTGCTTAGTACAGGTGCAGCAGCAGCTATAGAAGTTGGTGACAGCATTATATTCAGGGATGTTATGTGAAAAGCAGGAATGTTAACTGCTTTCAGTTCAGATGCTGTCACTGGAATGACACCTGAAACAGAAAAATCAAGTGTTGAAGGAATTAAGAATTGAGGCTCTTACACTGTGTCTTCTGGACCTGAGTAGGATCAGTCTGGCTCATTGTCCTTTGAACCAGATAACTGTGTACCTATCTTGTTTAGTACTCACCAGCAGGGGGTGAGCTGAAGGAACTGTGCTGTAACGAACATATCCCAGCTTTCTCTTTATTAGAAAGGCTTGCTTTATTGCCATGGTGGGTGCACTGAGTAAGAGGAATAAGGTAGCCAGATGGAAAAAAGCTCTGAAAAAGAAAGACAACGACACACCTTTACCCCAAAGATGTAACAAACACGCAAGTATTTCTACAAAGTTGTATTCCCCTTGCCACCACCTTATTCTTTATCCTCCCTATGACCAGGATCCTATATTCCATGCCTGTACTAACTTCTGACTGAAGATAGTCTCAGCCACACATTGCCAAACAAGACTGTTCAAGTCCCCAGAAATCAACTGGCTCAATTCCCAGATGATATCCTGGGAGAGGAACTGTCAGTCCACACAGTACAATTAGGCTTGACAAAAGAAATCCTTATGTGGAATACTACTTTTGGACAGAAGAAGCACCTGGACTCTGTAGTCATCATGTCATCTCATTCCAGGATTGTGTTTTTTTTACGACATTGTTATACAATCCTTTTGCTTTTACAAGGTCTGTTTTTGTCAGCAGAACTGTTCTTGATATTCAAGTTCTCTGTAGCAGGAAGTCTTAAGTGCAGAACACAGAATTTTACATAGATTCCACTGTAAATGAAAGTATTTGAAATGAAATGCACACAAACAACAGTCTAGGAAGGTATAGTATCTTAGCATTGCCTCTGTCTGCTTAGGCTTAGTTGTCTTCATCCCAATCAAAGCCTGAAAGTCATTTTACTACTTCTTATGTGTGTACTTAATTCAGACATAGAATGGCCCTACATTAAGTAAGTTTTTTTCTTAAAGCACACTAAAGATAATCCAACTAAAGGCAATCTATATAGATGTAGTTCATTACAATTCTGTTTCTTTTGCAAATTGTTCCAAGTAGTGTTTTTCTAGGTAACAACGATCTGTTGCGGTCTCTGACAAAGCTTACTTCATGAGCAGGAATGGCAAATGCCACAGGAATGTCTTGTTTAGGTTTGGTTCTGGTGTCATCTTCTGGAGCATCTGCTCTTTTACATTGGTCAGAGCAACTTGCCACACTTAGGTCTAATGTTTCAGATTCGTTCTGTTTCTCTTCCTGTAAATTGTCCATTTCACGATTCATTTGTAAGCCACTGGAAGGTGGTCTTTCATTTTTAACGGACTCTCCCTTTAAAAAAAGTATATATGAAAACAAAGGTAGACATTGGGAAGGACTTGACATTCTCAATTACAGGTCTAAGACAACATTCATATGTTTGAAAAGAGAGTTTGTGCTATAAAAACTTGTAGTCAGTAAGAGAAACAGTTCTATGTGATCCCCTCTTGCTCCTTCACAGCAGGCGGATAGTTGGTACCACACACAGCCACACCACTCTGGTAACATTTCACAGCTGTTTTGACAAGCACAATTTAAAGCAGACTGATAATTTACAGACACTAAAACATTCAGCAACTGAGGAGTGGAAAATGATCCAGACCTAGTTTCTACAACCACATCAAGTCTATCTGAACCTCTTGTTCTCTTACTGTGCTGTATTATTATGCCTAAAACGTTAACAAAGTACAACGCTGGATAGAAATACTTAGAAGGTGTCAGGATGTGGGGGATGTTACCTGTCCAGTAACTCTCATGAGTCTACTTTTCCTCCCAACACCTTCAAAGCCAAGAATGAATGTCAGCCCTTCTACAAAGATGAGTAACCTGAACTGCTCCAGAATCATATTCTTAAGTGGGTAAGTCTTGAAAAAATGTTTTGGGAGTTGTTTCTTTCTGAAGATATCTGTACACTTTGACACCTTCTCAGAAACAGCAGACAATTACAACTTCATCTTTTAACTGTTTGCATACCCTCCAAAATTATTCCTCAAAGGTAAAAGAACAGGTATTCTGAAATTCCAGTACAGAATATTTATACTGCAAGAGTTATACAAGTCTGTAGCACAAATGCCTCTATAGTCAGCTAAAGGATTATGTATTTATAAGGTTACTCCCTTGTCTGGCTTCTTTACGATTAATTTACAAATTGGACAACATTGGGCAGGCTCCTAAACCAGTTTGAAATAAGAAGGTGGCACCATCTTTAGGCTATAGAACAGGTTAAAAACCAAACAAACAAAAAAAAACTTACCACAGAAGTATCAAGGCTTTCCTCATCACTTCTATACTTTTTAATCGAATTATTCTCTTGTAATGCTTGTGATCTTTTAAGGCACCTCTGTGATGAAGATTCAGATTGCATAGATGTCACGGACTTTGGTGGATCATCTGCAGCTATGTGATTGTCCACTTCCTTGGTGGTTATTTCATTTAAGACTTTTGAATTAATACTCTTAATTCCTGTCACATTAGCACATGGTAGAGGCTGTAACGTGAAACTTGGGCTGTATGTTGTCACAGTGTGGGCTTGGGAAGGATGCAGGTATATTGCGTATGAAACGCCAGAATGAGTCTGAGGTAGTATTACTGGTGATACTGAACTGTGGCTCGGAGGTAAGACACCTAGTGGCTGAGTGAGAACTGACTTCTGAGAGGGTGCTGCAGTGTGAGTTTCGGGCTTGGGGGCTACCTCAGGTGAGGACGGATTATTTTCCAAAGTAGATCTTGGCAATTTCATTTTCATCCCTTTTGCTTTCCTTAAGAAGAAAAAAAAAAAGAAACTAACAAATATGCCCAAACATGTATTTTAATACCTTCATTCAAAAATACCCTGACTAATTATTTTCTGTAATACTAAGACTTAACACGAACTTGAGTGTCTCAATCCACTGAACAGAAAATAGTAAGTAAAAAAAAAATAGCCTGCACTATCAGGGCTTATTGTTTTTTGCAGACTATTGCCTGACTCAAAAGAAGTATAGTTTGAACTTAATGGTCAGTGACAAAATACAACTTGTCAGTATAACACTTCTGCAAACTTACTTTGATGGTCCTTCCAGCTGATGTTGAGCGATCGCTGCAAGCTGAGACATTTTACTTGTGTAAGCTGATAAATTTTGATCAGTACCTGCTGCAAGGGGGAAAACAAAACAGATGATGTACCAAACGTGTAAGTTTTCTACCTTGAGATGGCATTATTTAATATGGCATACAAGTTTAATGAGAAGAAACTAAGACTCCGTGCTATCTATAAACTCCAACCCAGACTTGATTTGATCAATTGGATGGTAACTTACATCAAAAAAATATTAAAGCCTCAGTTTTTTTTTTTCCCCTCCGAAGAAGACACTTAACAAGAACACAAACATGGATAGGTAATTTTCTGGCAATTTTATGGAAGACAGAACTGCTGAGATAGCAAGATATAAAATGTAGCTTCCGCAACCAGCCACAGTTAAAAACAGTTCATAGAGAAAGATACAACATCTAGAGAATAAACTATACTGCACAAAGTTTGTAACCAGTAATGTTTACATTGCAACTGCAACAGCACAGCACAGGCTGTGATGGGATTTCATCCATTAAAACTAGAAAGAGTTCTAATAATTGCAGAGCTTATTCACTGAACATGGATTATTTTAGATTTGTTTTCACTATCAGTATTCTAATGCATCCATTTTACAGGGAATATGTATTTCTGCCATCATGTCTATTTCTGACTTTTTCAAACATGTTTTTGTTGTAAGCAGGCATACTCACACATCCACATCTCCTATGAGATGATGGCAAGCCTGGAATATTTAATGCGAAACTATGTCCAAGTCAGAAACATACTCAGGAAAAAAAAACAAACAAGAAAACAAATGCAGTTTTTAGCTACATACTTGTGCTTATTTTAACTGGACTGGCTGGAGCAGATTGGATCTTCCTTCTATCATTTTCTATACTTTTAACTAACTTTATTAGGGACGGATGCCGAGTGAAGTTCTGCTTGACGCTTGAAGGAAAGAGATTTTTTGAACACTGCTCTCTGGAAGCGATGCGTTCTGAAACATGTGGAATGGAGGTTGCAGAAGTTGTTTCAAGTTTTGTGTCTAAAAAGCAGAAGAAACAGAAGAGTAAGTATGTATCATATGCAGATCCAGTAATGAAAAGCAATTATTTGCACCTAGCTTATAAATATTGAAGTACTAGCAGCAGCAAAAATGGAAATGCAAGAGTCACGATATAGGAGTATGTGCTATGTGGAAATATATTGGACATTCCAAGAAATACTAATGTGCTATGTTGTTGAGGAGCAAGTACAATGTGACTGTCAAAGACTCTCTGCCTAGTTTACTGTCTTTTGGTAAAAGATTTTCAAAATGAAGAAGAAAGCCCAACAATCAGCAGATCAAAAGAAGATGACGTGTAACCTACCCTGAATACTTGGCAAGACCTCAGGTCCCGTCCATTTGAATGCTGGTTTCCTACCTCTCTCCTCTGTAACGTGAACTTTCTTGATAAGCTCAAGGCTACTGAGAACATTTGCTATGTCATAAAGTCTTCTAATTTTGGCTGAAATAAAAGAAAACAAATGTAAGTTGTAGCGATTTTTATTAGCAAGATACCATGGATCAGATTAAAAATCTGACAATGGCCTTTTAGCAGCTGAAAGGAAAAACCTTTCTAATTTATTTATGAAAATTATTTTATGGTACAGGCATTTGTGCTATAAAATAACGTATCATAAAATTTGAAGTGGAATGACATAAAGATCTATAAATCTATATAGTGGTAAAGATATTATGCTAAATGTAGAAAAACACATTTTCAAAACAAGTTAGGCCTCGTATACTGGCCAAACCTACACAAATTCTGTAGTGAAAACCAGCAACATCTAAAGCAGGTGTACATATGCAAGGAAGAACACGAAAAGCATGGAGAAGAGACACACTGAACTCCAACAGGATGATCATCCTGCGTGTTTTTAACTGTGTTCAGGTTCAACCATTATGAAAAAGTTTTAGGCAGTAGTAGAACCACAAGTGAATTGTTTAACCACTCAGAATGTGCTTAATCCAAAGCTTCTGCTACTGAAAATTTAAAGTCTAGCAAGTCACAGAACTTCAGACTGCGTTTCTTAACCAAGAAGATGGTAAAATGTGATACCGTAAGTATTAACACATGGATGGCACAGCATGAAAACGTTAGCAAGACGTAGATGTTATGGAGGAAGAAGAACAAATGAAAACTAACAAAAAAACACTACCCACATGCACTGTTTTGCCAAGATGCAATGGAAAGGAAATTATGAACTGAAACCAGCGAGGACCGGTCTGTTGCATAGTTTCACCAAAAAAAAAAAAAAAAAAAAAAGCCTGAGAAGCAAGGAAGGATGTAATTTTCAATGAAATGTGAAATTAATTCTTAATGCCTCAAGAGCAGGCACATTTTCAATTAATATAGATATACCGGCCTGGACCTAGAAGTACCTTTACGTTTGAATGGTGAGCAAGAGGAGGAAACGTGCAGGGAACCGAAAGCAGGGCAAAAGAATGAAGAAATAATTGGCAGTTACAACATGGGGTTTCGCTTCCTCAAGCGTTTAAGCTATTAACAAGACTTCTAAAGCATTTCTTTAGATTTCCATCGAGTAAGTTATATGACCAGAACATGGATTTGCATGATGCTAAGAAACGTTTGCTGAAATGATGCCCATCTCTGTCACAGATTGCTGGAGAAATCGTTACCGATAAGCGGACGTTACTTCACCATGAGAGGATTCCATGGACTTCTCTTACATGGTGTGTATGAATGACAGTGTACAGGTGGATCCCTAATAAAAACTGTGCACGGAGCTTACTGGGTTTTTGGAAGTTCAAATACAAATGGTAGTAAGATGACAACATTTTATACTACATAATCTTGTACTAGATATAGCTCATTTAGCTTACACTGTGTGTTTCTATTTAAAGCATGATCAAAAAGCAAACAGGAACAGTAGCATTTTACTTACTTTTGAACTTGCTTTTATCTAAGTCTTCTAACTGATCTTCTCCAATCAAGATTTTAGCAGCAACTTCAAGGCTTACTATTTGAGGAGTTGATACAAGAAACAGCATCACAAATTTCTGACTCATCACTCGTAAAGACTTGTCTTTCCTGCTATTTACTGATGCTGCAGCAGACAGGAAAAAAGGATTAAAGCAGTAAGTGATGTGGCAGCTACAAACGCTTTTAAAAACACCGAAGAAATCTGCCAGTAACAATGCTGAGAACAAACAGTACGGCAATTAGGCAGGACCAACACGGACTCCAGCATTGAGTCTCTACATGGCAAGAATCAGGTCATTAGGTGGATAGCATGTCTAACTACACAGCAGTGTGTGGTGTCTCCCTTGGTATACCTTTCCTATCATCTGACTTGGACTCTCAGAGATGTTTAACTGTAGATTGTATAACAAATTTAACAAGTGTTAGTGAGCATTTCTCCCATGAATCAAACCTAAATTTTAAAAATTAATAATTTATGGTGTCATGTAGACTTTTGGCTTCTGTAAAATCCTGCAGTTTGATTATATGTTGAGCGTGTTTGTTAGTTTCACCTGTTGTTCACCCCTTGTTCTTGAGCCCTAAAAGTAAAACACATGTAAGAATCAAATAGGACAACTAGAAGAAAGTAGAGCCTTCCTCCAACCACGAACAGATGTGGTGCTTTTCAGGCAGTAGTGTTTTAGAAAAAAATACCAATGTTTTTTTCATGGGCATAGATACTTATAATCATGAGTACATATTCTTCTTGGCATTGTAGAGAAATATTACCAGCACGAAATTCCATTCCTGGGAGCTCGACAAAACACATTTCTGAATTCTCATTTGAGACAAAAGACCTCGGCATTTCTTCGTTTCTTTCACCATCTAAATCAAATTCATGTTCATACTCTCTTTTCTTGATCATCTGAATTTGTTGTGTGTATTTGTTCTCTTCTCCAACTTTTTTCAAGGTCTGCAAGGTTTTGGTGAGATTATGTCGCCCGTGCCAAGCATATCTGTTTTTGGCAAGGCGTCTCACCATGTGTAGGCTCTCTAGCACGTTCACGATATCATATATTCGTCTACGTTCAACATCTAAAATAAAGAAAAAAAAAAGGAAGATCAACATGATATCTTTACTACATAAAATACTTTATTTCATTCATTTACCTGATACACAGCTTGCACAGAAAAATGAAGTTTCCCATACTTCTCCCTCCTAATACAATTCTCAGGTGTTTTCACCAACTCCTAAGTACCAACAGAAAATAAATCTTGCAGATCTTGCGGGCAAGAAAACAATTCTTGCTTCAGACATGGCAAGGACTTGCTCTTCCAGACCAAGTTATTCTTGTACTTGTATGTCTTGTATTGTAGACCAAATTCTTCTTGGTCTAGAGTACAGCTTAAGAACTAAAGCTCACTGTTACCAGTAATGTCATTAGATGGGTCTCAATACAGATTTAAAAAAAGCATTTTTAATTATTCACTGCATCAATTTTAGATTGCCTTGTTAAATACTCTTGGAAACTCACAGTAAAAAACATACTGGCCTTTTCTGTTGTCTATTCAATTCTCATTTTTGAGTAGGTGTTTTTTAACAGATGATATTTTGTACAGAAGTGTATGGATAGAATTTGCAGTTCATCCAATCTGCAGGATACTGTATTCTCATAGCTCTTACAAGAAGAAAAAGCTTCAGCTGCTAGCAACTTGGACTCTCAACAGATCATTGGTGCGATACAAGATAGCAGAAAGTAGTTTCTTGCTTTGATGTCATGATTGGACAGGAAACTGTGGGCTCAGCATCAGAAATGCTAGCTCCTGCCATAGAAAAGTCAGCCACGAATCTTAGCCATCGTTTCTAGGTTCAAAAAATGCAACTGGTTATTTGTGGTATCTGCAGTAATGTAGATGTTTAATCTCAAACATAACTCAGAGGTTCTTAACTGAGTTCACTAAGTGAACCTGAGCTTCTTAAAAGAACTGTGGTAAGAACAAAGGCTGTAAAGCTGTGTTTAGGTAAATGTGAGCGTACACAGTGAGCATTCAAAATGTTATGGAGCAAGAAAGTAATAAGCACAGAAGGGTGGTTTACTGGCACATTTGCATGAGGACGTATAATGGCATATACAGCAACTTACTGAGCTCTTCAGCTACTTCATCAAGGCAAATGTAAGTGTTCTCTGCAGTGCTGGGGTAATCAGGATATCGGGCTAGGAATTTATGACACAGTAACCCTAGGCTTTTCTCCTTGCGACTTGGTTGCAATTTTTCATATTCATCGCCAGAGAAGTGCTCCTATGCAGAAATAAGAAGAGACCTTGAAACATTTTACACCAAGTGTGTGAATGTATACATTGAACACCTTGGTTGTGGGCAGCTGTGGAAGAAACATTCTGGGTGTTGCGTGTAACAGTGTGACGCTGTTGGTTACATTTATAAAGGCTATACAGTCAGAGCTGGAAAGGAAGAGTTGCAGCATGTTGGCTTGGAGGTTTTTATACGGAATAGTCTTCAGCTAAGGGTTTATTTTTTAAAAGAAGAAGAGGAGACCTTCAGAGCATACCTGCGTGCAGCACTGGGTCTGCAGGCCGTCCCCCGCGGCGCCTGACAGCTCCTTCCTGCGCTCCCGGCTGCGGATCTCGGGGCTGGCGGCGCTGATCAGCACCTTCAGGTTGGCGGTGGGCGTCCAGGGCTCCGCGGGCAGCCCGTCCTCGGGCTTCGGCGGGGTGGCGAGCGGCTGGCAGCCGGGCTGCAGCTCCGCCAGCACGGAGGGCGAGGCGGCCGCTTGCTTCCGCGGGGTGCCGGGCGGGGCGGGACGGTTCTCCTGCGCCACGGGGAGCGGAGCGCGGTCAGGCGCCGAGCCGCGGGGCTGCCGGCCCGGCCGAGCCCTGCCCGAGCTCCCCCCGCCGCCCCCAGCCCCCTACCTTGTCCTTGTCCTTGTCCCTGTCCTCGGCCGCCTGCATCCTGCCGGGGGCACGGCGCTCGGCCTGCGGGGACACAGCCGTGAGGCGGCGGCGCCCCCCCTGCGGCACCCACCGGCGCCTCCCGCCTCTGGGCCCGGCCCGCGCCCAACGGCCCGGCCCCGCCCCGCCCATTGGGCGCCGGTGCTGCTTGCGGGCGGGGCGTGGCGGGAGCCGCTTTAAACACCGGGCGCTGCTGCGGTGGCGGCGGCAACAACACCGCCCCCAGCAGCAGCAGCAGCAGCAGCAGCAGCAGCAGCAGCAGCAGCAGCAGCACCGCCGATTTGAATCGAAGGCGCTGAAGCCGCCCAAGGCAGGGCGGGGCGGGCCAGCCAATGGGCGCGCGGCGCCGAGGCCCGCCCGGCCAATCGGCGCGCGCCCTCCTGCCCTCCGCGGCCCAGGCTGGGGGTTGGCGGGCTGGCGGCGCGGGAACCGGCGCGCGCGGGGCGGCGGCGAGGCGGGAGCGGGGTGTGTGTGGGGGGTGAGCGCGCGGCGAGCGCGCGGCGCTCCCCAACGGCCGCAGCGCGCGGGGGGGGGGGCGGGGCCAGTTCTCTCCCCTCAGCCCCCCTCACCTCAGCTCCCCTCAGTAAAGCGCCGGGGCTGGCACCGGTGCCCGGTTCGCCGGCGGCGTCCCTGCTGCCTCACCCCGGGGCTCCTCACACACGGTGGCTCTCCCGAGGGGGTTCTGCGTGTGCCTGCCAGCTCCCAGCCCCCGCCAGAGCCCCGCCGTGAACGTGCGGCTTTACCTGTGCGGGTTGAGGCGGAGTTAACTCGGAGCCGCCTCACGGGGGTTAAAGATCGCCTGTGGTGTGCCCCGGTGGATCAACCGAGCCCCGGGACGATAAACCGGGATTACAGCGAAGTTGGTAAATGAGTCAGGAGTGCCCAAAGTGCAGGGCTGCTGCTGCCTGAGCGCTAGGTAAACACGCGTTCTGATCTCCCCCACAGATAAGTTTTTTCTTCAGCAGCCTGAGCTATGCGTTATGCTAAAACCAGCCCTAATCTGCTTTGTGTGCCCTGCTCACAGTTATACTTGTACAAACACGTTGTCAACGGCTTGGTTTGAGCCTGGTCACGAGGCAAAGTCCGTCCTTTTATACCTGTGTGCTCTCTGGATGCGGTGCTGGGCTCCTGTCAGGCTGAATTTCAACTACTGGCTCCCATAACGAAATGCACGAAGAGTTGTGCTGAAATAACTCTCGCCAGGTGATCCTGTGTGTAAGATCTTACTGCAAGCTCCCCCGCACAGCACGAAGAGGCAGCCAGTCAATTAATGTGTGCTAACTCTTTATTCTGATTAATGTGACTCTTTTGATCTATTCTACAGGCAAAATGCCAGAATTTGAATTCATTATAGAAAAAGAAATAATAATTCTTACACATCATTTCATTATCAATGTCTGTAAATGCCTGAAGGGAAGGTGCAAGCAAGGCAGAGCCAGGCTCTTCCCAGGGGTGGCTGGGGACAAGAAGAGGCAATGGGCATGGACTGGCAGGCAGGAGGCTCCCCATGAACATCAGGGAGCACGTCTGTGCTGCGGACTGTCCTCCAGGAGGTTGTTCACAAGCCATTAGACGTGGTCCTGGGTCCCCTGCCCTTCTCTGGTGCCCCTGCTCGAGCAGGAGATGGGGACAGATGGACACAGAGGTGCCTTCTCACCTCAGCCATTCTGAGACCTGTAATCGTCAGTATTGCTGAGTGTGTGTCTCCACTGGAAAAATTAAAAAGGCAGCGCTGATGTTACGTGAATTTAAAAGATTTGGTGGTTTGTATGACCCATTGAGCTTTCCTGCCCACTGCCTGGTTGTTCTTTCAGGCTGCTTTCCTCAAGGAACTGTTTTGCAATTACCCTTTCTGGGGCTGTGATTGTGAATTTACAAACAGCAGTCACCTGTGGAAGCAGGAAAAGTGCCTGAAATTAAGCATCCAATTCTGTTGATGAAATACAGCTTGTGGGAATCCTTGCAAGTGATGCTGTGATTACATATATCTTGTAATTGTTTTCTTGCAGTATTTCATTTTCTTAGTCAAGTGAATTTTAAAGGCAGTAGATAACAGTTTTATTTATGCCTTAATATATGCCTGACGGGTACCTAGGTAAACCTACACTCTTCTGCAGGTATGAATTCCTAGTCAAGTTCATGATATAAGTATACCCTGAAATACTGCAAAAGTCTCCCAGGGCTAAAACGAGTATTTTTCATTTTAAGTATGGATAAGAAAATTCATTTATCCAAAAATAATGAAAAAAGGAAGAGTAGATTCTAAATTAAAATGTAGTGATTTAAAACCACTATATTTTCCTTATTCCGATGTTTCTATAAATTTCTTCAGTCACTTCAAAATTCTGCGGTAATTAGGATTATAACTTTTTATACTCAGTTGTTCTCATCTTTGCTGAGGCTTATGTTGTAACAAAAATATATCTTCGTTTCAGGACTACCGATAAAGTTTTCCAGCGTGTGAAGATAACTGAGGACCGTCTCTCTCAGGAATGGCATCATCACTTGTGCTCGCTAGAGGTCAGACTTCTTTTACTCCTTTGTGTCTACTAAGAGACGGCTGATGTATCGCATGGTTGTGCTTGAGGCGCTGTTAGATGTCATACTACCCAGAAAAATTACACGATTAATTTCATACAGCCCATAACACAAAATACTTAAATTATTAAAAATGACTTTCAAAGATGAAACATTTGCAGTAGAGAATCAATGGCAAGTAATGTGACAGGCGGGTTTTCAGTCGGCCGCAATGTCTAGAAGTGATCTGATGTATTCTCTCCACCCCATACCTCTATAGGTGGGGGCATGCAGCCCACGCAGCCTGGGCAGTCAGTAAGATCAGCTGTGCAAGAGACATATGCAAATTGAATTGCGTTTAGGTACCCAGAGGAGTCACTGCTGACACTTTCCTTCCCTGGAACTGGTGCCCTTGAGGAGGGAAAGCAAGGCTAATGCCTGGCAGCTCCTATCTGGCTGCTGCAGCAGCACAGAGGCAGCTGGGTGCAGGTTGCAGCACCCGGGGGCAGTAGGTGGCAGTGGCTGATCCAGAAAGTGCTGCGGCATGCTGCTCTCTAGCGTTAGCTAATTTTGTATTCATTAGTCTGCGTGAAATTAAATCATATTAAGGCATATTATTGCATGACTTGATTCAATTTTGCTTTAGCTTATTTGCTATCACTTGTTACATTATCTTCTGAAACAAGGGAAATTAAATCAGTTGGTCGAAATCTTAGGTGAAAGCTACAAAGGAAACAAGCATTGCAGAAACTGGAATTCCTTGAAAACAAATGTTTTTTTAAGCATGCTAATTTCAGGCAGTGCTAATTAAAGCCTTATGCATGCACCAGAAACTACACTGGAAGAATATTAATAAGATGGTACAAAGAAATGTAGTGCTTAGGTGCTTCGCTTCTGCAGGTATGTTTTTTTCTGTTGTGGTGGTTTATCAGGAAAAGAAGATAACAGCACAGAACCAAATGCACCTGAGATTCAACAGGGCACTGAGCTGTTAGCACTGTTACAGGGCATACAGAGCAAAGAGTTTAGAGTACTCGAGGTACAAAACATGTTTCTACTTCAAATGCTCTTGTAGTCTTGTACTCTTTGTAGTCAAACATCTTACAGGGAATCACATCCAAATTATTGTAGTGTATTAAACATAAATTCTGTTATTTCAACATTTGAGAGATGAGCTGTCTAAGTGAGACTTATGGCCAGGTAAGTGAACTGGTGTTTTTAAGCATGGAGAGGATTGCTACTTGCCAAAAAGAAACATACAGACAGATCTTTCACTGTAAATGTTACTCCTTGATCCAAATTTAAAGCACAAATTTGAGCAAAGGCCTGTTTACTTCATGTCCTTCAACTAATGAATTACATTTAGAAGTATATTTTTAAAGGGAAAACTACATTGTGTGGTTTCCACCTCACTTACTGAAGTCAGAAGTTCATGGGTCAGCCAGAATACAGGCTCATTGCTCTTCTGAAAATACATTGTTGTAACGATGTCAGAACCCACAGCAGTTCTACCAAACCTGCAGATCCATTGCACGTTTCATGTGTTGGTTGTACAAAGATCTATCCTGATGTCTCCCATGTTTATCAGCCCAAGCTTCTGCATGTTAGATATCCTCTCGGCACTGGTGATTGAGAGGGTGCTCATGAGGAGAGGAACAATAAAAAAGGGTTGAGAAGTGTGTAAAAAGTGAAAAATATCACTGTCATTTGCATACAAACGAAGAAGTTATGAGGGGCTGTGATGGTATTCATTTCCAGCTGTGGAATGTTGAAAAGAGGTGTTCTCTCACTGCTAGGTAGGTATCACGAGGGAACATTGTTATAGGTGATGTTACAAGCTTTGTCGTGCTACCCCAAAGGTTACTGTTACATACAGGTCAAGCTTGAGTGATATTATTAGTGTCTGACTTTGCAATTCCACCAGAAATTTGGAATGACTATGCCATTAAAAGGTAATTCCCTGCCAAAATATTATATGTGGTAGAGCAAAAATAAATAGAGCTTGTTATTATATTGTTGTTTGCAGGAGCCTTTGGAAGACCTGATTTCCTTAAGTGTTTGTGCTACTGAAATCACTTCCATTTAATTTCATGTAGTTAGTGTAATCAAGAATGGATTCCTATAGCAGTCTACAAAGCTTTTTTTTTTTTTAATTTTTATTTTTTTTTCTTCTTTTTTTCCCCTAAAGACCTGATTTTTACTAGGTTCTTACCAAAAAACCAAGTAATATCTAGGTTTATTCAAAAGGTTTCTTACTGCATAAATATGCCCAAAATTAAATATTCTTTCAAACAGCTTCCTAAACATGCTGCACCCCCCTCAGTGCTTTGCTGAGAAATGATATATAATGTTAAATGGCGTATCATTGGCAGAATACTTTATACTGTAAGATTAACAAAATAATCCATGCTGACATTGTGCAGACGTTCTTTGCACCTGTGATTCCACTGACCACATTTACAATATTGTTGCACTGAATTGTTTGGTTTAATTCATCTGTTGGAATAATGTTGCATTCATACCAAGGAAGGTATTTTCTTCTAGAGCAAACTGACTGTTTCAGAGGATTTACATTAAGAATGGATTTGGTTCGAGAACGTTAATAGTATTTTCTGTTCAAAATTTTTCTCCATTTCAATGAAATTCTTCCCCAGAGTTTTTGTACCATGTTATATTTGAAGCTTGCTTCTTTGAGTTTGCTCTTCACATGTCTTGCTTTAAACCTTCTGGCCAGCTTTGCCTTTCACCTTTTCATCACATAGTGCTTCTTGCTCTGTAGGTTCTCTTGCTCTAACTTCTGATGGCTTATTTGCTTCACACTAATTTTCTTTTAAGCCTGCTCTTGGAAAATCCCAGCTGTGAGAGGTGTGTTCTTGCAGTCTGTCAGCACACCGATGGGCACGTGATAGGTACCCGCATGGGGGCACGAGCGTGCGTTAATTCGAAGTTAGAGATATACTGGTGAATGCATTGAGCAGGGAGTCAGCACTCCATCTTCTTAGTTGGAAGGATTACTTACTGAATGATACTGAAACTTGAGAAGTCTGGCATTTTCAGAGGTACTCAGCACCATGTGCCCTGTGTTCACTGATCCTCATAGTAAATATGTCTGAAAGACTGCTAATTTGTGCTGTGGATTCCACACTGTGGAAAGGGTAATAAAATTCCTTACATCTTAGAAATAACATGTATTATAACGGCATAAAGGAAATAGAGTATTTGGAGTTTCTTCTGTGTACAATTAAACTCGATTTTGTTGAGTTAAAAACACTTTTCTTTCCATTAGCTAATTTTCCTGTATCCTCTCTGTGTGGAGGGAATTATTCAGCGCTACAAAGATAACCTTTTTCTTTTTCCCCTGAGAGAATGCTGATTGAGTGCAGTAAATCCACCTCAAAGCCTGTAATATCTGAAATAAACTTTACTTGCACCTGCCATCTTCTGTTCCAAATGCCATCTCCATTGAAACACTTCTCTATATTCTGGATATAGCATCTTAACCAAGCTGAATTATTTCATCTGCCATGAAGGGATTAAACACGTCAACAGTAATTATCTTTGCCTTATTCTGACAGTTGTTTTTCCTTAACTATACTCAGAGGTTCATTATGACTTCCTCATTAAATCTCTTGCTGCATAAATCTATCAAGGTATAATTTGCTGGCATAGTAAGAGCAGAAATGTGTGTCCGCTCTTGCAAAGAGAAGATGGTCAGGGGGTACTTGATCATAAATTCTAGCCCATGTTGTTCTTGTTAAAATCCCAGCTGAACTTACGCTCTGCTTGGATTCTCATTAGGCTTCCATTAAATATATATATATTATACACTATATATAATATATATATATAGTGTGTATACATATATAATATATATATACTTAATCTATGAGAGGAGTGAGTTTTGTTATTTGTAGAAAATACTTAGTGCTATAAATTCCGATGAGTCAAGCTGTACTTTAAGAAAAAAGAGCAAGGAAGAAGAATGGCTAAATCAGTCAAACTTTTATAGACTTTTCAAAGACACTACCATCCAGTAATAGTCTCTTAGGCCCTGTGTGTTTCAGTTTATGCAATTGAACAATATTTTGTAGACAATATTTCAAGTGCTATTTTTAGTATTATTTAAAATAGGTATCATTTCATGTTGCTATTAATCAACATTTTTGTATTATGGGGACAGTAAAATGTCCTTTACCAAAGCCAATGAAGATTTTGATTAATATATCACAAAAGGTGAAATAAATGGAAATTATTAATGTCAAGTTTTAAGAGTATTTTTTTCAAAAAGGTGAAAGCCATTTTTCATTTCTTTTGAAAACTGTTTAAAGAAAATATTTGGTCAAATATAAATTAACATAGAACTGTATGAAAAATTAGTCTTTTATTGAAAGGAAACTTGAGTTTATTACCTTTTCACTGTATTCCTGCTGAGAGCCTAGCAATTAAGGCTAATAACTAGACAAATACATTTAGGGTGCTCTCTGGGCATTATAATATTGCAGATGAGGTCATTGGCATAGATGGTACTACACAGTACTGTATACCCATGCTCCAAGAAGGCACAGGGGATGATAGATACACATTGCTGCATGCTCATCAAAATGAAATCCAGTTTGTTTCATTTGGCAGCCTCATCAATTCTTCACAGAAGCAATAATTCTCTGAGGATATTTTCTTGTGAAGATACAAAGAAGGAGAAAAAAAACTTAGATGCATTTGAATATTCATTTTTTAGCTATCTTGTTCTGTTTTGTTTTGAACTCCGCGGAGAATGCAGGGAAATGTGTGGTGCTCTAACAAAGAGCCCTTTTTCTTCAGAATAATCTGGCACAGGGAAATTTTGCATCCAGTGAAGATTATGATTAACTCGGGTTTTCACTGTGAATTCCCTCCTGGCCGTACTCCAAATCTTGGCCTGTCAGTCAGGTGTAGAGGATTCTGCAGAGTCTGCTCCTTTTTCCCCTGAAGGGACCGATATGGTGTTTAGCCACAATGGAGAGTTGTCCATTAAAATGACAGGGGCCTGGAAAGACGCTCGGCATACCACACTCATGAGATGAAGCATAATAGACTGTTAACAGTCATGTAGGCACCTTTTTCAAGGGCCGTTTATCCTGAAGAAAGCTTGCTGTGCATCCTCTCAAGTAAAGGGCACCTTTGCATTGTCAGGTTGAGAAAGGGAAGCCTTCTCTTTGTTGCACAGTGTAGTGTGAAATGATGCTCAGCAGCGTGTGCGCGCACCTGACGGGCCCGGCTCTTCCATCCCTGCGTGAAGGGCTGTCAGGGGGCTGGGACTGTCACCAGCTGTTTTTACACCCATTTGCAGTTGTTATTGCTTGGCTGAATTCAGTAGCATCCAGCAGTGTCAGCTGCATTGAAGAATCTGCTTTGGTATTCTTTCTGTTCACAACCACTCAACACACGAGGAAGGTCTGCCAGTAATTCTGGGGTCTGGTGCTAACTCCAGTGAATATTTAACTCAAACTACGTGTGTACTGTTTGGTGTGGGGTAAGAATGGCATGTGTGTGCCCTCACTCTTCAGTTGGAAGGGCTTTCTGTTTCTGACTTGTTAAAAAGCCTGTTGTGCTGAAGCAGTGAAAGAGCTTCAGTGGAAGAAGTGAGTATATTCTCCCGGTGGTTAAGGCCATGCTGAGGAGATACGACAAGGATGTTCATGTCTCATTGTGCAGAGAATTCCAAGCATCTTAGCAGGGAGGATTTCTAGCTGTGTTTTGTGGGAAACAGCAATTGTTACTACTGTAATAAATGTCTCAGTCTGAACTATATACATTAACCACTCTGTTTTTCTTAAACTTGTAGTTATACAAGGGTATGTAAGGCAGAAGGTCACATTCATCATTCCATGCGGCCCTAGCATTGTTCCATATTGACATGAATCAGGTGAACACATTTCACACTACTTAAATGCAGAATATGGTATGGACTGAAAAATCCTGAGGAGAAAGCAGTGCTACTCATCAAAATTACAGAGGCCAGAGAGGGATGGAGGTGAAGCTCCCCAAAAAGTAAAAGTAGATGTACAGAAGGAATCTGTGCCTATTCCTATATGAAGTAGCATGTTACATTTGGGATACTGAGCCACTTTATGCTGCTACTCCTTGCCCTGCAGCTAGTGATAATAAAAATTTGAGTGCACGTCCTCACTGCTTTTCATCAAACATCTTTCTGAGATAATACGATAGAGTACCAAAATAAACATAATTCAACATCATTACATCTAAACCTGCCTGCCTTTAAAAGTATGTTGCAAATATACAGTGTACAAAAGTACAGTCAGGCTGCAGATGTAAAGACTCCTTTTCATCTGATTGCCAGTAGAATGTGAATATTAGATGTTATGCTGACAGAATATGACAACTTCTGTTCATATCACTTGAGGGGGGGACGAGTAATTATAGTTTCCTTTATGAAATCTATCTACTGATATTTTCACTCTCAAAACTTATCTCGCTAAATGGTGTAGAACCTTGAACTTGTATGTTTAGAAGTAGCTTATAGTTATTAAATATTTAATTATTTGATGGAACTATTATCCATGATTAATAATGTCTGTTTTCTGCTGGCACATACAGTGAATTTAAAAGGAAAGCAAAGCATAAACAACACAGTGATCTGGAAAGAAAAGATTTTAAATGAGCTTATGTGTTCTGGTGAAGTGCCACAAGCAAATAAGCAGCAACAATCATTTAATATCTGTTGTCTACGATGAGAATGCCAATTACAAGTAGTAGCTGTGCTAGTACACAATATTCACAAGACTATATGTGCTATTGAAAATTAATAATTTGGGTCATTTTTTTTGTGTTTAGTAGTATCAGTGACTACAAGAAGACAATCCATGTGATCATATCCACAACCTTGTGGTCTTTGCTGACGATATATATGTTAGCTAGAATCATTTTTCGCATTAGAGTGAAAGAATTGGGGAAAAAAAGTTATTTAGTTTTAAGATGTTTAAAAGATTCTCCCATCAGTATGTGGAAGGGCATTGAGCTGTACTCTCTTTTCTGTTTACGTGATCATTTTTATATGTTTTTATTAATGGAAAGTAGCATAGAAGAAATGTCTTTCCACAGGGACTGACCAAGTCTGATCAAGGCATAAACTTGGATAGTGGTGAATTCTGGAAATAGCAGAAACCATAAGAGTAAATTGTGGCTCCTCAGTACCAGGCATATCGGCAATGACCTGAATACACTTCACTTATATCACTTAAGGTTTAGACCTGAATTTTTGTTTAAGTTTTCCTAATTTAGGGTCAAATTCAGGGGGTAAAAATGGATGGAAGTCTTTGATTTTGAGACGTAGGTTTTCTCATGAGGACAGCACATTCCAATGCAAAGTTCAGACTTTAGATCCAGATCCAACCTTCCTCAGTGTTGCAAAGTGCTGGGCACATGCTTTTTAACTCTAGCCCATATCCATAAGTATGTATAGAAACTATTGCAAAAGTTGCAGGAGCATAAAATGATTTGAAATAATACGTTAAATGCCCAGGTTTTCACTGACTCTTGAGTTTGTAGATGCAAGAATATGTGCCCTGTATGCATAGCTTTTAGTCTATTCAAATTACTTCAGATTACTTAAATTAAAATGAAAAGTCAAAATGTGGGATTTTGGGGGGGGAGAGGGTAGAGAGGGAGAGGGAAAGTGTAAGATTCAGGCACATCTGTCTTTCCACTTTCCAAATCACCAGATTCAAAAAATCTAGAGAAATTTCAAAAAAGAAAGCACTGTTGCTGGTTTTGATTTCACTTCTAAACAGATGGATTTCATATCCAAACATGATGAAAGATAGGCACTATCAGGTGGGTAGGGTTCAATATTTTTCCTTTTAAAATTACAGTATGTACAAACTAACATGCTTTAAGCAAATTAAATACCTTAATCAAAACCAGGGTTATGTTTTCATTTGAATGGGAGATATGGGTTGACTAAGAAGGGAGGGTCAGATTCACTCAATTGCACTAAGACAAAAGCTCCCAGTACTGGGAATATTTGCCAATGTGATCTTCAATAGAACAATTCAATGTGTCTTTTATAGAACAGAGATGTGGCTCGCAAAGAAAACTGAGTCATATGGTCGATGAGGTCTTAGCATAGAAAGCTGCTGTTTGTGTTGGAACAGGCATGATGAAAGCTTGTATGTACCAAAAAGCAAGCCTTTTTTCAGTGACTGTAGTGACAGCACGAGCGGTGCCCTAAGTGGCCTTTATACATGGGGCAGATTGGTCTCAAAAGTTTTGTTTTCCTTCACATAATTGCCTGAATGAGGCTGAGGTGGTACAAAGCCAGTTCTTTGCTGCTGACACCGGGACTGTGTGTTGGGATGGTTGGCAGTCTGCTGGGATAGGGGGAAGCATGTTTCTCCAGTTGTTTGCAGAAAGTCCTGCCTCATGTTAAATCATTTATTTCTGTAATCAGTGAATCACAGATCAAGATAAACACTTGTGCAGAGTCAATAAACATAATTTTTATTTTTATAATTAAATCTTAAGAGCCACCTGATTTCACATTGAATAGAGACTATAATTTCAGCAGTAAACATCTGATATTTTATTGTAATGAAGAAGCAGAGAATGAATAGAGCCACATTTTTGATTAATTAGAATTTTGTTGCCAAGGAATTAATCTGTTTTCCCTTCTCTGGGAACAAAAAAAAAACCAATAACAATAACAAAAAAAGAACTCTAAAATGAGTTTCTCAGCAGGGATAATTATAGGAAATGTTGAGTGAACTCCAGCAGCACGTGTTTCAACATTTCTTTGTTTTCACGGATTAAGAGGGTAAACAGGGGAAATAGGTGACCAGCAAAATAGGAATGATTTATTTTTCCTGAACGTGAAATAAGAGAAGTGCCAGCTCTGGACCCAAAACTTTCTAGTCCCTAGTTTTTTTTTCTGTGTGAAATAGAAGAGCAAGATTACCTCTGACTATAACTGCGTGTACTGATGTAGAAATGGCTCCAGGGCTGAAGTCTGTACTAGTTAGCTGCTGCTATAACAGCTGAGATGCTGCTGTAGTAATACCTTATATGACTACACATCCTTAGATGATCTCCCATCTTCTTCTAAGGTCACGTGAATCACTGCTTGCTACATTCCTCTTGTCTTTTCCTCCAATTTTGCCACGGTCTCCATGCCTGCAGCATGTTGCACCCTCATGACAAAGAGGCATATCATTTATTCTTCCTCATGCCTGACTAGAAACATAGGCACAAATAAACTTCTGCCTTTGGCTAGTTTTCTGATTGATCCTGTCCTGATTTCACCTGAAATTTATCAATATCCAGTTATCCCAGCATTTGTTCAGCCAGTGTGCTAGTGAAATGAAACCAGCAAGAACCTCAAAGTAAATGCTGAAAAAGATTTTGTTTGTACCTTAAAATCTTATTACCAATTTTTGTTATAAAATGTAAGGGAAGAGTCCTCGAATTTAGAAAAAAATGCTATCAGTTAGTGAGTGATGCTAAGAGAGCTGACAAGCCGAAAAATGAGTTCACTATACAGAATTAAACTTTACTGAGTTGCTTGCGATTTATAGATGTTAATCCATTTGTGCACATGGCAAGCTAATGCGTAATTTCTGTGGGTATGAATAAATAGAGCAGCCACTTAGTATTTTGAAAAGATGCTTTCTGTCATCACTTCTGACAGCAGGGGATGCTTTTCATTTCTTTTAAGTTTAAAGGCAGAAATGTTTTTTTCTTCGCTGAGAAAAGCTACCGGTTACGTGCTTTGTAAGAAATGATGTGTCATTTGCCATATTCCTGCTTTAATATGTCTCTTTAGGATGCAGAAAGCTATGTTCAAAATAACGATAACCAGACAGCATTAGAAAATTTAAAAAGATACTGCCTCTGTATCAGAAGTGGGGGATTCAAATGTCACAGCTCAGGCTCATCAGTATTGGTAAGTGTTTTAGATGTGAGTAATTGAAACTTGCTGCTGCTGCGTGCTTTCTAGCAAAGTGTGAAATTGAGGAATCAGAAGACAATACCCAAATGCATGGATGCATGACTGCAGTTGGAGTGCTTTCCTTGTGGGTGACTGAAGTGTTTTATTGTCTGGTTACCACAGAGTAGACAGTACAGAAATACCCTGGGACAAGAGCACTTTGGGTCCTAAGCTTTCCCTCCTTGTTTTACTTGTAGCAAAAAATAACAAACACAGAAGCCCCACATAAGGCAGGTGAATGGTATAACAAGCAGTTAGGTCTTCTCGTTAGTGTAGTTGAAACTCTACTCATATTTTTAAATTACTTTCTCCAGAAGGGATGTAGTGTGTCTACATACACAAGCAATCACATATATGGATTAAAAACTCAAATGCACTGATCTGGACTATTCCCAAAGGAAATGTTTGTGTTTAAGTGAGGACTGGTCTGTTTTGTCCTCCAGCTTGCACTAAACAGTGGCTGAAGATTTTGTCCCACGTTGAAAGTTGTCTCCTGTATTAATCATATCTCCAGTTGTAGGAAGAGGGATGAAGAAGTTGTTCCTTTAAAAGCCATTTAAAGTGGCATTAAATAAGTTTCCTCAATAATCAGAGTTCCTGTAAATGAGATATTAGTTCTTGAGCACTAGGTTCTTAAATATTGGATGGCAAATCTAGTAACTGTAGAAGAAGGTAATAGATGGTTTTGTGTTAATGAAGTGCTTGCATAACAACTTGAGAAACTGAAGTGTTTTCCTGAGTGTGATTCAGTGCACAGAGCCCTTGTTATTCAGGAAAATCATCTTCAGCAGATTAGATATCAACACGTGAATAGATGGAGAGTATGAAGAGAGGGTGTAGCATAGCGGAGTTGGATCTGATCTTTCAGTTACTCAAGGTAGAACACCCTGAGTGTAGTTACTTGACAAGAAGTCACCCTCCCCAATGACAATTGATAGCTTACTTGTTTGAACAAGCAGACTATCGTATTTTTTGATTTACAAATCTTTGTGTAAAACCATCTTTGTATCCTTGTAGGATTGGCATGGCTGTTTTTCCCCTGTCTGGTCAGCTATGTTTGTCACATGTGAGCAGTGAACAAATGTTATTTAAATTAAGGTACCTCAATATATATATGCATCAATACCTTTTTTTTTTTTTTTTTTAAGACAATAAGATGTTGTATACATGTTAGGAATTGCAGCCAGTGTCTTCTCACTTTAAGAGGAAGTCTTGAATACAGTAAATCCAAATCCAAATTTCTTCTTCTCCTTCTTTGGAGAGTGAACCAGTTCAAAATTTGGGTATTCCACTCAAATCCATAATCTACCTTAAGCCTCAAACCATGTAAATATCCAGTTACGAAGTAACCCAAACAGTAGGTTTAGCTTGACAGGTAACTTGTGGATATATTGTGTTCCTTTTTTGCTTGCTCCTGTTAGCATTTCAATCTGTATACAGTGCTGCATGCACTAGCGTGAATATCCTTGTAGGAGCTCTATCATGTGGATGGGGAGGACCATTTGAATAAATTATTTCCTTTCGCAATACTTCTATTTTCGGTAAAATAGGTAAATGTACAATATTTTTCCTGGTATTCATTTAAAAAAAAAAAAGAAGGCAAAGAACTGTAAAGCAAAGGAATACTTGGACTCCAAACAGTTGCAATTATCTACCTGCCCTCAAAATACAAGAAAGGTATCAGAAGCTCGAACCAGTATCCCTTCATGCTTGCTAACAGATTTCCTTCTTTCACACTTCTATCGTAGATATGGGCTTTAACCTTTCTGGTGTTAATTTCTGGTTTAAGAAGAAGAAAGACTTTCAGTCAATTAGAGTTCTAAAGTATCGTTAAGTATCATTTAATTTCAGTCAATCTCCTTAGAAGGTTGTCACAGCAGTAGTGAACCAAAGATGAGTTAAATGCAGTGACAATAGTAATTTTGTTCTTAACATTCCTATATATACAAAAACAGGCAACAAAAGAAGATTTCCAGCCCACTGAAAATTCTGCTCTGTTACATCTTCTTAACTGACACTTAGTGCTTGGATTATCATCAGAACATAGGAAAAAAGATTATAGCTTTACTTTAGAGACACGAGAGTTATGGCTGAAGAAGTGCTTTCATTCTAAGCCTTCATTTTCAGGCACTTACAGCTTTCTGAATATATTACCCTTTGGGCTCCCATTGCGTATGCTTGCTTTCATCCCAAAGGTGGTTTGTGGCATATTTGCTTATTTTTTTCTTTATCCTTTTATTACATTTTCTTGGCTAGTTGTTTGATACCTAAATATGTGGAAATTCATTTTTTCATCAGTAGTTCAGATTTTGCTTTCTGTACCTTGATATCAGTGCTTCTGTAGAACATCTGCCTTTGGTAAAGTATAGGAAATCTCTTGTATGGATAACTATTTGAAGTTCTTAAAACCCACCTGCTCTGTTCTGGCTTTTACTCTTAAAATAACTGATAAATTCTAAATATACATGTATATATATATATAAAATAATAATAATAATAATAATAATATTCCTGTAATGTGATATCATGGTTAAAAGTGTAAACGTGTACTAACTTATTCATGAAATTGCCTTGTGTGAATAGTGGCTATGCATATCTGAGTAATAATAATAGATGATTTTTGATGTTTTAGAGCATGTATCTAATGAATCCACTCTCTTTTATGATGTGGTGGGAAAAAAAGCCTCTGTTTCAACAAAAAATGCCATAAATAAAAGCTAGAGTTCATTTACAGCTTCAGTTTCGCTAATGAACCCCCCTTTGTTTCTGTACAGTTTAGATTAGCAGACAATGTGGGAAAATGATGAGGAACAGCGAAGGTCAAATCCACTGCTATGGCTTCCCAATGGAGCTCCTAACTGTCAGCCCACAACAACAAAAATTTCAGTCTCTTGGCTTTCAGTGTAAATGGATTAACTCAGAAGATGAATTAACATTGAGGGTTTTGTATTTCAGTGAGAAACTACTGTGTGCATGTGCACACGCACAAAAGGAATGGAAGGTCAGCAAAAAGAACCAAAGATCATTAAAAACAAACAAAACCCAAATCCTGAGTGGGAACTTTCTCTATCATGACCATGTCTGGTCTACAGTCATTCTTAAGTTATTTAAGATGGTGAATGTTGTTTATTTAAGAGAGTAGAGAGGCTCATTATTACATTTTTAATCACAGTTAGGTACAGATTCAGTAGTATATCAATATTGCCCATTTTAATTGTGAAAAAAAGGTTTTAGTAGAGAAAAAGCACCTGTGTAAAGCAAATAGTATTTTTGTTATCTGCTTGCCTAGGGCCAAGTCTGTGTTTGACCCAAATGGTACTGGTAGTAGCATCTTGAAGTAATACACACAAAATATATCCCAGCACAGTCGTCCTCACCCTCAGGGTTCCTACAAAGCCAGAATTTTACAGTGGAAGTGGTCCTGGCAATGGTGGCTAATGATGATCTCATCAGGACTGGGAATATGTTTTTCTTTTAGCTTTTTCAAAACACACAGAGATCTCAGAAGATCTATGTCAAAGACAGCGGCCTTTTACTGAAAAGATGCATCCCCAGGAGAGGAACATAAACTGATAAGTTCACAGAAATAGTCTTGGTTTTCAAAGCCACCACAGGGCATTATAAGGAGACACAGATCAGGGAAAATCTGTAGCTATGTAGCACTGTATGCTGTGAGCAAAAATCCTGCAGCCATAAGCCTAAGAAAGCCAGCTGACCGCTGTGAAAAACAGGTGTCTGTTTTGAAATGAGGGTTAGTTACGGCAGAGATGGCATAAAAGTGATGGCCTTGAAAATACACGGTTTACTTTTAAAGAAATGTTAGGTATGAGATGAAAGTGTAGTTTCATCCTTTCTCTTCCTTCTTCTCCATCTTCTTTTCCCTCTCCCCTCCTTCAAATCTCTCACAATAGCTCGGTCAACAGCATTTTCTTGCTTCAGTGGTTTTGAAAAGGACTTGCTGCTCCCTGCTGTTAGATTATTTCCAGGAGACTGTCTCAGGTCAATAGTCATAACATTCTTTGCTCAACTCTTTCCCCAACCCAGACAGGAAATAAATAAATAAATAAATGAGGAAGTGAGAGGGAAGCGTATTTTCATTTACATGATTGATCTAGAGTGTTTTTGGTAAGGAACTTTCTTTTTCTTTACAAGTACCTGTTCTCCACATGCAATTCCCGTAAAGAATCTTCTCCTATAAGATGCGAACAGTAGCGACTGGTTCTTAGGTGAAAACACAGAAAAATAGAGGAATATTTTATTGACACTTCACTACAATCTTTGAGGAAAAAAAAGAAAAAAAAAAAAGAAAAAAAAAGATTACTTGCTCCAAGAAGTCTGCAAGGTATTGAATGTAAAGAAGACAGTAGCCAAAATAAATGTGATCCGGTTGTGGTTAACTTGGATATCAGTTCTTCAGTCTTTAGATCTCATTTCTACTCTCCTTCAGCTTTATTTTCACCATTTATAAAAAGGCAGAAAGGTGTTCACCTCAGGTGCAAGTTTCCCCTGATGTGAAGCTGGTTGATGTGCATCCAACATTGTTGTTATTTGTATGTGTCCCTCCAGGATCATGCACTTAGGCAGAGGCCAAGCTGCACACTGCACTGGGATGCTGAATGCATCACTCAGACTAGGAACACCTGAATTTTCATCTTTACCTTATTCCTACTTCCTTAAGTTTGCCTGGCCAATCTGTGGTACCCAGGAGAGCAGAATTTATAGCATCAGTTGCATTTTAGAACAGGTGTTTGAACTAGTACTTGGTAGTGCTAGTGTCATGGAAATAATTAAATTATAATTGAGCATTAGCTCTCTGAGTGACTAATACAAGCAAAGCCAATCCATGTTCACTGTCTCCCTACAAGGATGGGATAACAGCGAAGCCAATATTAGTAGTAAATGAACAGATGCACAAACTGGAGAGTCAGTTCGATTTTGAATGTGTGACACAAAAAGAAGGAAAGGTGTTATTTACAGTTTTTAAGCTGTAAAGCTGCTCTTAGTGTCTCAATGTTTGCATATAGGAATTTGGTATAAATTCTTTTTTAATAAACAACAATACAGGCAGAGCATGTTGCATTCTGACAAAGGAAACACTCATTTCTTGGGTTTCAGTAGCTTCTGCCATGAAGACAGAACCAGCCATCCTTAGGATTCCTTACACATTGCTTTTTGAATAAGTATTATTCAGTTTAGATGTGGAGTTCAAACATCCTTGCTTCTGTGCTCTCAAGGAGAGATTTTGGAAGTAAAAAACAAAGGTAAGGGAACAGCTTGTTAGAAGGTAGAAATGCATCCCTTACAGCACTCCAAAGGTATTTCTATACATCAGAACAAAGAAACTACAGCTGAGATGTACAATTTTTCTACCTTTAATGATTTTCAGGTGTAGATTAGAGAGACTGCCTGAGCTGATGTGGGGGTTAGTAATAGCATTTGCTGTTAACCTGGGATAAGCAGTGTCTTGACCAATACCTTTTGTTTGTTGCTAGTTGTTAAAACTGTTAATTTAAGTTTTAATTTGTACTTTGGAGCTGAAAAAATCAGGTTCTGTTGATGGTGAGCTGTTAGTGCGTAAGCATCTGTGACTCACAAGGTGTTTCTTAAAAAAATATATATATTTTTGCTGGGATGGTCCTTATTTTAAAGTTGGTGGCACATATGCTGTTGAAGTATGTGAGAGGTTGCTCAAACCTGACAACTTAAGGATAAATGTATTGAATAATTGTCTCATCCATTTATCAATAAAATGTCTAAACATAAGCTAAGGAGAATGACTGGCCTGATAACAGACAACATACAGAATACAGGAGTTTGGGCTACAGAATCACAGAATTTCTAGGTTGGAAGAGACCTCAAGATCATTAAGTCCAACCTCTGACCTAACACTAACAAGTCCTCCACTAAACCATATCCCTAAGCTCTACATCTAAACGTCTTTTGAAGACTTCCAGGGATGGTGACTCCACCACTTCCCTGGGCAGCCTGTTCCAATGCCTAACCAAAGATCTAAGAAGATGAAGCTCCAAGTCTTGCTTTGAACCAGGAAGAACTGAAATCCTTTAGATGTGGATCTTTTGCAACATCCTAGTGCTGGCTATTCAAGGCTTTTTCACAGAATCATGGAGTAACTGAGGTTGTAAAGCAGTGCTGGCGATCCCGTAGTTTAACCATTTATTCAGTCAGGGTCAGCTATAGAAGATTGTCCAGGTTTGTGCCCAAGGCTGGAGACTGCACAACTTCTGTCAGCAACCTGTTCCAGTATTTATCGCCCTTAAACTAAAAAGACTTTCAAAGTATTGAAACAGAATTTCTTGTACTTCAACTTGAGTCCAGTTCTCTTGTCCTTTTACAGGGCACCACCGAGAAGGTGCTCACTTTGTCTTCTCCCCCCTACCCAGTGAGAACTCATATGCATTTTCACTAGTTTTAATACAAACAGATGACAAAATCATGTGCAATGCATGGGTGCCTATGCTTGGCCATCTGTTTGTCTTCAGAGGAAGACTTGTGAGTACTCATTTCTTGCCTCATACAAGAGCTAGAGGGCTTCACCTGGCTTAGGCTACGAGCCACAGGCTGCTGGAGCAGGGAATGTACAGTAGAGAAATATAACTGTGCTCAGCTTGTTCTTATATCTTTGCGCAGCCTTTGGTTATTCAGCACTATTAGGTGATACTGAACAAAACAAACTTGCCATGACTCGGTATATCTGTTCTTATGTTTTAATATTTTGGGGTAATTTTAGAGGGACAGATGCTGTTGGCTTTCCTATAATACTGTTATTCCTGGTTAGTCTGCACAGTGATTTAGCTTTGGGGATTGGGTGTTGTTTTTTTTTTTCAACTTGCCATACTCCTTGAAGAGGCAGAGAGATGTAGCAGCACAGAGCAAAGGGGAGGCTAGTCTTTTAATGATGTTCTTTATTTGAAACAAGCAGTTGCTGGCCAAAGCGATTGAGGATCTCTTATTTTTGAACACTTAGAGCACTACCCTCCTACAGAGTTAAAATAAATAAATAAATAAATAAAATAATAATAATAATAATAATAAAAGCTTAGATGTTACTCTTGAAGCATGATTACCGCACTTGTAAATGAAAGGTAGTATCCATGTATCAGAATTCAGGTCTTGTTTGCCCTTTACAGTTAGTGTGAAATGAGCTTCCACTTGTTAAGTATGGGTATTCTTGATTGATGTGAACCTATTTTCTCTGTAAGCAGATACTTCTTAGTTTCTAGTTCTGCTCAGAGTATGAATAATCAATTATTCAAAAAGAAAAAAAAAAAAAGACCTTGAAAAAAAATTGTGAAGAGGTTCATTTCCTAATGCCCCAGGACAGCAAGAACTTCTGAGCTAGGAAATTACATGCCCTTAACGTGATTGTTGACTCTTTCATTGAATGAAGGCTGTACATCAAGAGATCTCTCATTAAATGATTACAGCACAAAATCTTCTTAGAAGATACATGGCACTTTCTCTTTGGATTCTGCTTATGACTTGTTTACGTCTTGGAGAACTAAATAATGCTTGAGAGGAAAAGTGTATCTGTGACCAATGAAAACATAAAAGGGAAAGAAAAGATGCAAGGCTTCATAGAATACCTGCTCTCCTCCTCAAATTCCAGGACCCCATGCATTAAAGGCTTTATATGCTTTCTGAAAAATACAGTTTTTATAATTTCTCAGGACTTTTCATCCTTTGTGACAAATTCTGCTAACTATCAAGATAATTATATTTATGGTTATGTTGGAAGCATACCAGGTTAGCAAAGGCAGAGGAATTTGGGCATTAAAGGTGTAAGTGCATTTTAATGTATTGTATACCGTGCATTTTCCCCGCCTCAGTTCCAGTGAGTGCCAAGACTCCTTCCATGCGCTGTGGTCTCTGTGAATAGTTCTCTAACTCCACTGATCTTTTTTATGTTATTTCATATTTTCATCAAATTATAGTCTGTCCGGGCTCATCTTCTTCTTATTGACTAGGCCAAAACAGTTAACAATTTTCAGTACTGTGATGAAGACTTGAAAATAAGCAGGAATTTTACCTTTTTATTATGGTATTGTAATGGTGGGAAACTTAAGTCAGGAGCTTTTTCAGTCTGCCTCTGCCTGTTTGGATTTGTGGCTAGATTGAGGAGGATGTCAAGCATCCTAGTCTGCGCTTCAAAATGTGTATCAATAGCATCAAAACAAGTAACAGAATTTCAGATGAAGCTGTGGTCCTAAACTTTGTAAAGCAAATCCCTTTCAGCACAAATGTACTCTGTAAAATGTGTTGCCTCTGTCAATTTAATATATTCAAAACAACTTTTTTTTTTTTTTTTTTCAAACTAATCTATTTCTTGTCTATTTCTGCTTCTGTCGCTGTTATCCAAACAGATTTTGTCTGTATATAAGCAGTTGTAAACATTTCTGAACAATTTTTGGCAGTATGATGAATTGCCTTGAAGGTGCATAGGATATAAATAGAGGAAAATAGTGGGTTTTCCATATGCTCTAAGTGCTATCTGAAATTTTAGGAATGCTATTTCCCACTTTTATCCATTAATCTCTTTGAGTTACAATCTTTCAATCATTACCTTTTCTCTCAGGACTGCTGTGAGGCTTAATTCATTAATGTCTGTAAAGTGCTTTGAAATCCTTAGATGAAAGGGATTATAGAAGTGCAAAATATTAATATTAAAGCAAAAATGTGAATCCACAACTGCTCTCCTTCCGTCCCTTAGCTCACCTGTTCCGTGATCTTTGTAGTGATCGATATAAACTTACCTTAGGATCGAGGTAAATGCTTTCTCCTTTGATGTACAGATAACTTAAGGTTGTAAATGTCTATTTTTTAAAGACTTTTTCTTATTAGCATAGTTTACGTAAAAACTTCTTAGCAATGGTTTAAATCTTCTTTTCACAGTCCCACTGCTTCCCCAATTAAAATGGTTAAATCCAGCTGAATCTTCTTGGGCTGCACCAGTGCTGAAAGATTCCTACTACTCTCCATAGGCTTAGATTAGGAAATCTATCAGATTTGTGTAATTTTAGACTGTAAAATAACTGGCATAACGCAGTCCTTCCAAAATGCATAATTTGTTTTCTGGGTGGGAACCATTTTTTATCCTAACATCAGCATTCATTTCTGTAAAGCATATTCTCTGCTTTTATAGGTTCATGGGATAATTCAGGTTAGAATGACCTCAGATATCTGGTCCAACCCCTTGCTCAAAGCAAGGTTAGCTTCTAAGATCAGACCAAGTTTCTCAGGGCTTTATCCAGTTGGAGATTTTCTTATCCTGCCAGCTTCTGTATGGAGCCACTAGATCATCCATGAACTCAGCTGCTTCTGTTTCCATTATAATCTGAAACCTGTAGAAGCCTCTAGTCATCTTTAGCAGAATTAATATGCCCAAATCCAACACCCCATAATAATCTTCTCAAAAACTGGTGCAGACGTTACTACTGGGGCACAAGGATTATTTTTTTTCCAGCTTAATTTCTTTCTGTAACCACAAGGCTGTGCAGGGACCTTCCCAGTAACTTCTTTTTCCCTGCAGGGAAAATCAGGTAGAGGGTACAAACTGTTAATGAGCCTGTGGGAAACAAGCCAACGGCCTTTTCAAGACATTGCGGTACTGCATTATTTAAGGGCAGAGTTAGGGTAAGGAAATAAGGGCTACCTTCTCAGCTTCTTGTTTTGGATACTAAATGTCCTCCTCTCCTATGCTGCTTAGATAAGAACTTTCCTCTCTCCTGTAGCCATTAATTAAAATCTGCAGAAAATTGTTTTTTCTCAGGCATTCATGAGTGCCCTCTTAACCCATACCAGGCATCCTCATACTGACTGGCTTTCACTGTCCCCAAGAGGAAAGGATCAGTTTCCTGTCTTCTGAGCCAGTGTGAAAAGACCGACCTTCTGCAGAAGGTTTCATTTTTCTCTCCAGTACTGGTCTTATGGCTCCCAGCTGGGTAAGGCTTTGTGTTATTGCAATCTTTACTGACAAGTAGAAAAGAGAAAACTCGGTGCAGACCCCCATGTTACCACCAAACCTCTATTCAGAACTCAGTTAAAGCATCCACGATGATCTGATTCCAGTTGTCCAGAGCAGAGTAGCTAGTCATACTTTTAAAAAGATATTGCAGCACTTCTCATCATCCCATTGGAGTTTATATGAACTTTTCCAACCACAGCTGATTTATTTCAGAATAATTCCTTTGTGCTGCTGTTGTGCTATTATTCTGCTCTTCCAGTTCAGCCATTTAATGTGCGTAGAAAACTCTGGTGACCTGTTTATTATGCAGGCAGAGCAGATATCTACAAGCCAATTGTGGAGAGCAGCTAGTTTGAATCCGTATTCAAATACTCAAATAAGCACATGTTTATTCAGATTTCTCTTTAAAGTTCAGACTCTGAAAGTTTCTCCTGTATTACATATGCACAGTGTTGATATAATCTGGAGTTCTGAGTTGCTTGTAATATTGCTACTAGACATTAGACTAGCGTTGTTTTAGCACCACTTCTTCCTCAAAGGAAAATTAATCATTTACTAAACTAGAATGCTAACATGAATGATTGTCTTGTTATGCATATGCTGATTTGTTTAAAATTTTCAGCCTTCTAGGTCCCTTTTGAAAACAAGCTTAGCCAACCAAACTTAACAAGCTTTTACTTGAGTGTGTGTAAATGTTAAATAAACAAAATATTTTTGCCGCTTATGCTTGCAGTATTCAGCTTCATTAAACATGTTTGTATGCAGTCTGTAACCTTTTACAGTGTCACAGGCTGAATGACTAACTTGTAAGACAGATTCAGTTCAGATAGAAGAAGACATGGAAAATGTGCTTTGGACAAGTTTGGATCTCCCTAGACAAACTCAGGGTGCCCTGTTCAAGCAAAATAAAGATTTCTGTCTTGGAAATCATGAGGCGTATACCAGGTCAGGCTGGCTTCTCAGAGATGGACTGAAGCTGGCTGGTTTCCCTTTCCATTTTATAAGCTTAATAACAATTAATAAGCTTTTTGCAATGTGAAGTTGTGCATGGTTAACTGTGCCCCTAGAGCCAAGCACGAATCCTCTGGTTACAATGCACTTGTAGGCCCAGGCTGGTGTGATGTGAGGTTTGTGCATCCCACTTCCTTTGACAGCCTGAGAAAGGGTTTGTTTCCAATTAGGCGGCTGGGCCAAGCTTCAGAGGCCAAGGACGTTTTAACAGCAGAGAGAATTTTAAGAATGCCACCACATCTGGCAGATGCTCAGGGAAGACCTTGAGAGCACAGGCAAACAACCAATGCCTGCCTTTAGCCTCACCTGCAAAAGTATGGATTAAACAAATGTGAGCAAAATTGCATCTTCTCACCTTTGTTTTATTCCAAAGCACGCTGGCCAATATCAAGATTTCAAAGCCCTTAGGCACAGTAAGTACTTGCTTATTCTGAAAATAATGCCATCAATACTGAGGGAATTACAGCATAGCAAATGCCACTTACTAGGAAATTCTGATATCCTGAAAGGACGTATTTGCTGGTTAAAGGAACGAGCAAGTTGCTTCTGCAGTATGGAAGTCATAGTAAATCTCAGGGCAGTGGCTCACAGTGATCCTAACAAATCCCTGCAAAGATTGTAATAATGACAGACTACAAAAAATACCAACTAACTGTGCACGCATACAAGCCATGCATGAAGTTATTTACTTTAAGAAGATGTGTCTTGTAGTCATGGAATTCAAGTGACAACTCTGAAATTAAAAAAAATGCTGGCTAGCAATGCAGTAATTGATCAAGAGGGTTGTCTTAAAATGTTTCCCATGTAAATACAAGGAACTGTGAAACAGTCTTAGCTCAGAAAAAAATACTCTAGAAACATGGTTTTATGGTATATTATGACATAGAAACATCTGTCCTTATGAGCTATGCTGGGGAATCTACTTAAGTACTTCTTCCCAAAGAGGTCAGGGTACCCGCTTTTTAATGAGTGTAGGGTGGTCATAAGTCTTTGTGAACAGCTGCCCCTTCTCTTTCAAATCTCCCATTTAATTTTAGCATTTGAACTTTCTCTTTTGTCTGATGGTTTTCAGATTACAGAAGAAGTAATTTGGTGAAGCAGCTTCTAAGATGTTAGATACCGATCTTGCTCCATTAATAAATGAGCAGTTGACTTCATTTTGTATAAAGAAATCTTTATTAGTTAAAAAAAAAAATAAAATAATAAAACACTCCTGGGGGAAAAAAAAAAGAATGACAGCATCTGGCTGTCACCAAGTAAATCTATTAGCTATCTAAAGAGTTAACCTTTCAAAGACTAAACCTAATAATATTGGATTTCATGGAGGTAAATAGATTCTTAAAAGCAACAACTCTTTTTAATGTACATGCATTATACAGTACTATTTAAAAAAATGCAAAATAAGACATTTTTAAGAATTCATTGCTGTAAATCGGAACTTATATGAACATTCAATTTGATTAGCTATAGCCAAAAGCTAAAAGGTTTGTAACAGAGCCTGAAAAATTAATGATAGCCTTGCTATTTTACTTTAACATCCCTGTTTTTTTGCTCTCTAAACATCCCTACCATTGCAGCCATCGGTTTCATAACGATGTTTTACCAGACCCTGAAGCAGACGCACAGACAAATGAACTCAAGATAGTTCTGAAAAGTCTGTGAAAACACCTCAGGAAATGTTGACTCTTACAGTATAAGGATCAAAGCTGAATTATCTGAAGTTAAATTATTTAAATTCCTTAGATGATGAATTGCATGTAGCTGTTTGTGAATGTTTTGTTTTCTAATTAGGAAACTTATTTTTTACTTATTCTAAAATGCTAGTCTTAAGAGTAGGAATACTACTCAGCATTTTTAGGCATCTTTTACTGTTTTATAACTGAACTTTCAGTGACATTTTGTAGTGTCATAAAATATGCACTTACAAAGGAAGCCTTGTATTTCACACGTATGGTGAGCAGTGCAATTATGGCATCGTAGATTTCATCTAATTTAAATGAGTGTTGTATCGCAGTGGCAATTAAAAATGCATTGGGCCAGATCTTACTGTCCTTGCTGAGCCCACAACCCCAAAGCATGTTCAGTGTTACTTGCTTTTAATTATTGTGGATTTGGAAGTTTCAGCAAAGACCAAGGGCTTATTTTGTTAGAATTCATATGGAGTTAGTGGTAGAAGACAGTCTTTGACTTACTGCATTTGCAGTGCAAATCCCCACGATAGGCATTTAGTTTTATCCTGTGGGACCCAGTGTTCTTCACCAGTAACCGGTGTGGGTTTAAGAGACAGAAATCTGACAGACTCGGGAGTCCCAGGCTGGCGCTCCTACCACAGCAACATTTCATTTCTCTGAACATAATAGGTGGCTTCTTAATGGCAACTGGGATGTGAATGGCACTCTGTGAACCTAAGGTGTGCATTTAAAAAGTGTTGTTACTGATTTTTACGGGACAATGACTGCTAGCTGTTGTTTTATAAGGAAATGACTACTGTGTTAACGTCCATTGAAATCATGAAATTGCTCCGGGTTTCAGTTCTCATCCCTGACATGAGAACTTGGGCTTTGATCATTATCTTTTTAGAGTCCAAGTCTGTAATTTAACACGATTACTTTCACCTATCTAGCAGGCTGCAACACATCAAAAGGGTAAGAACCAACAAGAAGGGGAATAGCCTGTGGTTAAGATGCTGATGTTAGTCTGGAGAGCCGATTTTGGCAAACGCCTTTCATCAGTTCTGCGCCATAGCTTCCTGCTTCTAAAACAGAGATGAAAACGTGTTTTTTCTTTTTCCTCTTGTCTTTGCCTGTCTAGGTTGTAAGCATCGGTGAGAGTACACATGTGCAACATCTTGTGTGTTACCGCTTCTCGGTGCGGCTGCAACATTTAATCAATACAAACATGCCTTGTGCTCCTTTGATTCATAAAACGCTGGATGTCTCACTAATCTGAGCCAGAGAGGAACATATATTTGCAGCTGACCTTTAACTGGAAGGCGCGGAAGATCGCTGTACTTGCTTTGCAATTGAGGAGTACAAAACCAGTAATGCAAATGTTCAGTTTCTGGCATGCAAATCGGCAGGCGAGGTGGTAGCACACCTGCGTGTTCAGCGCCCAACACATCATGCGTGCAGAGGAAGCAAACAGAGGGTGATGCTTGTGCAGTTCTCCACAGCCGAGGATTCCTCCAAAGAGAAAACCTCCTCTCCTCCAGGTACCTTAAAAGATGTGCTTAAAGCAGCAACCTGGTGCAGAAGCGGCATTCCTAATGCATTATAAAGCACCTCCTGTACCAACATGCCACTGCCTTTCCCCCATTTGGTTTAATTTCTTATTCTTGGGGCTTCCAGAGGACCGAGCGCTCTCTGGGCGCCCCCTCACAGCAGCCCCGCGCCCCCTGCCCGGCCGGGCCCTTCAGCGCCATTTTGTGCCGCAGGGCGGCGCTGCGGGGCGGGGGCGGGGCCTCCTCGCCACGGGGGGCGGGGCCTCCTCGGCAAGGGGGCGTGGCCAGCGCGCCTCCCGCCCGCAGCGCGGCTCTCATTGCCTCGCGCGGCCGCAGCCCCCGGCCGCCATTGGCCCGGCGGCCCCACGTGGGGGGCGAGGGGGCGGGGCCGGTTGCCCGGGGAACGGCAGGGCGAGGAGCGGCGGCGGCGGCGGCAGCGCCGGAGCCCAGCCGAGCCCTGCGGAGCCCTGCGGAGCCCTGCGGAGCCGGAGCCGGAGCGGAGCCGGGCGGCCCCAGCCCCGCGCTGCCCAGCGTCAGGTACCGGCACCGCGGTGCAACTCGAGCCCGGCAGCCGCGGGGCTCCGGGGGGGTGCTGGAGCCGCAGGAGCCCCGCGGGCGGTCTGTGGAGAGCCCCCATGAAGGCGCTGAGGGGTGTTTGGGGGGGCTTGGGGGCGCGGGCAGGGAGCGTCAGCAGCTACCCGCCCGGTCAGCCCGCTCAAAATGCGCTTATTTATTTATTTGTTTTGCTTCTCCTCTCCTCTTAGGTGTTGGTGTGGATGCGTACGAGAAGAGGATGACAGGCGTGCGCGGCTGGTTGTACGCAATTAGCACCTGCTAGATGGGCAAAAGGCAATTATCGCCGGGAAGCGTTTACATTGATTTATGGGAGGAAGGCGGCCCAGGAGAGGGATGCTGATAATCTCAACGCAGTGGATTAAATGCACATTTACACCTTTATTGACGTATAAATTACCCGTGCCAGCAATGCACTGAAGAGGCTGCTGATGGAGCAATAATGTGGCACGAAGTACTGGGTCCGGATTCAGCTCCGTCATCCTTCTGTAAGGCACGGAAAGGGAACCCCACGCCTGAGCTGAAATAGAAGATAGAGGCTCACGGAGGGGCTGCCCGGTCAGATAATGAGCACTGATGGCAGACAGGAACTGAGAAGGATGACAAAAAGCATGGACGAGGTCTGAAGGAGTCCGCTTGCTATTTTTTTTTTAAGTTACTTTTAAATTTTTGTTGTTGTTCGTGCTATGGATTTTTAGGGAAAGCTGAGAGAGGCCGGAGGAGTATGTGTAGCTGGGAAATGGAACCTGGCTCTGAATCCAGCCAACATCAGAAAAGAAAGCCCGTGACACATGGACTGGAAGATCAAAAAAGGGTAAGTGACAAAAGGCCTCTCTGCTTAAATTGTTGGATGAGATGCAAGTGGCAGAAGAGCTCCTTATAACTCCTCTGTCAGCTGCAGTTGCTGCTCACTGTGCCTAGCCCGCAGCAGATCTCTTCTCGCTATATATTAAAAAAAAAAAAAAAAAAAAAAAAGTTGTCTTTCTGTTCAGACTTCTTGCAATATATGGAGCAAGTAGCTGAGGGGAATGGAAATTGCAATATGAGTAAAGTAAGGGAGATATCTCCAGAATGTTGGCTAGTTGTTGGTGAAGAGATCTGTGGTGTAAATGAGGTACATTGACTCTTGCTAAGTCTACTTAAATTGTTGATTTGTTGTAGCTTTAACTCTTACTGGTATTGCTAGGGAGACTAAAAAAATTGCTTTCTTGGGATTTGGCCAGTAAATTTGCTGAAAGCGTGGCATGGTTGTCAGTGTCCTTATTGTCCTGATGATAATGTTATCATTTTTATGTGGTTTCCAGACGTGACCAACTTGAAACAACTCAAAATGCACAGTGGAACATACTTAATGTCAGCTGACAGATCCCATTTTGTGCAAGTGCTTTGTGGAAGCCTGGTGTGTCAAGGTGGCATTGTATTATTTAATGGTAATTGATTGGCTCTGTGCATTAAGTTGACCTAAATGAAGTTGCCATCTCTGAAAAACTGTAGCTTGCGAACAACTGGGGCTTCAAAGTTGTTTTCCTGGTACCAGTCAAACAGACGGTAACACTTGACATGCTTTTGCTGTATGTATCATTTGTATTGTTTTCCATGCAGGTTTGTTTGTTGGTTTAAAACAGCAAAAACAGCACCAACAAAAACCAATGCTGTTACTTGGCTTTGTGTGAAGAGCTCCCTTTCCCTGTGGCTTTTATCCATGATTTGTATTTCATGTGAAATAAGTTGGGGTGGGGGGTACGAGGGACCATCAAATATTATTTTGCTGTTCAACAGTGCTGTCTAATTTTGGAGAGGAGGAGGCATGTGTCACAAATTGTTCGAGTCTACTGAGGAGTCAGAGTGGATTTTGTCACTCCATTAGAAATCAAAGCAGCTTGGAAAACTTTCAGAAATGAGATAAAACATAGCTGTTTCCTCAGAAGAATGACATTTCAGGAGTACTTATTTGGGCAACTGACTAGAATTCCAAAATATATTTTAATTGCACCAAGCGTGATCTGTTACCTGATAAGCTGACACGGTCTTCCTTCTGCTTTTTCAAGGAAGCCTTTTGGAGCTGAAGAAAATCAATAAGGGCAGCAATAAAATCCTTCTATTGACTTTATTTCTGGAGGCCACTCATATTTTATGTTTTCCTCAGGCATGCAGTAGTGTACTGTTTATCGAGTAGATGGGAAAAACATTTGGGACCTGAGACACCAAAGTAGACTCTGACTGTTTGGATGCCCCAAAATTAATATGCCGTGATGTCTGCCTCTCCTTGCTGATAGGTATAGAAGCCTACATCTCCCATCTGCTCCTGGCTCTGGGTATTTGGTACACATGTAGTATAGGGTCTCTGAAAGTATAATATAACCCCAAGTGAGGCTCAGTGGCAGCTGGGATAACATCAATTGGTCATGCTTTGCTGACATTCATTTTAACTTGAACTCTAGCCGTCATGGAGATTATTAAATTTATAATGATATATGTAAGATCCATTTTAATGACTCTTCATGCTTGGGTGATCTCTCTCACTTCTGTTTGCAAAACAAGTCTTAATAGAGTATTACATTTCATTTCCTATTGAATTTTCCAGGGAAAGGTTACTGAAGAGAGCTTCAGACTTGTGTTTACTGGGAAAAATAATTTTGGAATAAAAGTGTTGACACGACTCAGTTGTTATGGTGGAGTTGAATAATAATGTAAACTGTGATGTTCTTAAGCTTAAAATTGTTTGATTTCTTATTGGAAAAAATGTGTTTGTGATCCAAGGCTGTTAGAAGTGTCTACTGATGATTAATTCTGTTACTGAAAAATGAGACTAGTACTGGAAGAAATAAGACCAAGCTCATTTGAAATCAGACAAATGCTTTTTTTTTTTTTTTTAATTAATGGCATATTTTATGGCTATAAAGTCAGCCTTTCTTTAGTGATTCTGAAGCAGTAAGCAATCAGTGTGTGTATATATGCCAATCAATGATGCATCTGGCATATCTTCCCCAAGTAAAGTACCAGAAAGCTAGATTTTCATTTATGGTATAGAAATAAAGACGTTGCATGATTTGCTTTTTTCTTTTTGTAGGCATATTTCTAGGTATCTACTTCATACCCTCTATTGATCAAAGCGAGACAAGGTTTAGTATTTGTGTTTATTGTTTAGTGGTACAAGGCTTGGCTTTTTGCAGTTTGGCTGATCTGCAAGAACTAGAAATTGAGCTGAACTAGAAATTTCACCACGGAAATCAGTAGAGGTGGAATTAGCTTTCCCCCCAGGCTTTAAAAGTACTTTAATGTTCAGGGTAGCGTGGCATCTAGCAGCACAACTTAGGTTGGCTGTGATGAGAACTACAAAGCCAAATTCTTTGCAAGTTGTAATATAGCCCTAAAAAATACGACTGGCTTGAACAACCGTGTAAGTGGTCCAACTGAAGGTAGTCGGATTACTAATGTGAATAAAGCAAGCAGTTTTTATGCCAATATGTGACCTTGGGAACAAAGTCTTTCAATGCAAGAGATGACATAGCTGATTTTGGAGGCTTGTTGAATTTGTGTGTAGATTATTTTATGTTAGCAAAAATGGACAGTCAGTCATCACCAGTAACTTGGCAGTTAGGTTTTTCTTTGCAGAGGGGACTTGAGGACATCACTATAAAGCAGGTAAAAGACACGGCTACAGTCATCTTGGTGTATTTCAGCTGTCCTAGATCATGGAAGACTTTTCTTCCCTGTGTTCTCATTTAAACACACTTTCTGTTGAGGATCGAGAGGAAATATTTCTTCAATTGGCTTCTAGCCTTCATTCCCAGTCTTTCTGATTGCCCGTTTGGATTAGTAGCTCTGTTACACTTCTGACTTCTGTCAAAGTCAGCTTAAAAAGCATAAGTGGTCTCTCAGGTATTGACCTTCTGTTACACAGAACAAGTAGTGTTTAAGGTGGGGCAGCGTGGGCTGAGTGCCATTTTGTTGGTGGGTGTTTGTGCCGAGACATTAAAGCGGCTGATTGCTGCTGAGATGTCAAGCCAGTGTGAAAGCACTCAAATATAACCCCTATAAACTGTAGCAAGCCTTAGCTTATGGAATTAACGGCAAGCTGCGGTGTGGTGCTTCGAGAACGTTGCTAATTGGTCTCCTCTGGAAAAAGAAATGCAATACAAATTCACGGAGTGGAAGAACTGAAGAAAGTCATGGTCATGCCTTCATCTAACAAATACTGAAAACCTTCTGTAAGCATACCAATTGATGTAAGGTTTTGGTTCTTAACTGTGGGGTTTGTATATTTTTCTTGTAATTAAGATCATTGAAATGCCTACTTTCAACTTTCAGTAAGTCAGATTTGGGGCTTGGTTGCATGGATGAGTCTTGGTGATCTCTCTCATTCTCAGCTTCTGCATGCAGGTCATATGTTTGCTGCATTTAAGATGTTCCTGAAACCCATTTTATGGGCATGCTGTCTGTGACTGTTTCAAGCCACTCTTTGTTAAGAAACTGGCTCAAAGAAATGAGTGGTTCTGCTCACATTGTAAAATTGATGTAAAATTGAATCTTCGTGATTGTTACAGAGTATCTTGTATTTATTTTTCTTTTATTTTTTTCCTCTTAAAGTTGTTTCTGTAGTGGTTTTAATGAGGAAGCTGTAGGAGTAAGTGTGATTTCATTATTGCCAGTCCTTTCCTAATCAGGCTAGAGTCTTAACGAAATTTCTTGGATGAAGAAACAGTGTCAGCTACAGCTGTCAAATGTATTTCTATAAGGTAAACAGTGAATCTTGTCTGTTGATGCCTGTTGTAATATCTGGCTGGTAAAAGGAACTGCACTTGCGCAAGTTTTTTAAAATTGGGGGTGACTTTTTCCAACTTGTGTCAGTTTACATTAAGATGTGGCCCAAAGGAGCTGTGCTGATTTAGACCTGTCAAAGACAAGGCTGCGAGCGGTGGCCGTGGCATCTCGTCTCATCCAGAGCTGGCTCAGGTGTGGTGCTGTCGGCTGGCCGGCTCTTTGCCCTCTCCTCTTCCCCCAAGCCTTCTGTGTTCCTGTAAATGAAAAAGCTCACGTGTGATTTCTTTAGGTCTTACCGATACTTGTGCAAATTACAGGTCTTTACCTCTGTTCTGTTGTGTGAAAGGGAGTAAACGATACGTAGCATATGTACATATGCTGTAAGTTGTGATACAGGTACAGACGGCTCTGAAAACGGATGGGGCATGTACGGGTGGGCCCTGTAAGGGAGGTGTGCTGGGTTAGATATTTCTGTTCCTCTTGGTGGTCACCTTAATACTGAGACTCGTAAGATCAGTGTTTCTGTGGCTATGTGGGTAGGGTTTTATGTGGTGTTCAGTGATCCAAGTGAAAAATCAAAATCCACCTTCGTTTGAGGTTGAATTGAAGCAGATCTGTTCACGTTCAAGGACTGAATGTTGGCATACAGAGCCTGAAAATGAAAAAAAAAGTTTACAACTACTGCAAAACTGGAGAGAAGAGAACAGCGATTCCCATTTATGTCCCAATGATTTAGGTGCTAACATGGCACACAAACCTCTTTCAGGTCAACTTCTTTTTGGTCTATGATTGAAATTAAGTTTCTTGGTAAATAACTGGTATCAAATTGGTCTTTCTCCCCCGGAGAATAAAGCTATAGTTGTGGCGGTGTCAGAACCACTTCAATCTTGTATATTAGGAATGATTTTGTTTTTCAGTTGTTAACGTTCTGGAGCCTCCTTCCAAACCATTATCCCTGAAGGGGTGCCTCCCGAGATATTCAATATGTTAATTATGCGATATCATAAGGAGGAAAGGGGATACCTCAAGAATAGATAACTAAATCCAAATGATGACTTCTGCCTGATGTGCAATGATTATCTCGTGTCTGCCAAGCTGTTTGTGTTACTACATTATGCAGTTTGTGTGCATCAGAGTAAATCTAGCTTTAAGGAATCCCTGTATGTTGGAGTGTTTTGGGGTATGTGCATTGGCATGCTTCCATCCTCTTCTTGCCTGGCAATGCTCAATTAAATTCTCAAAGGCATTTGCTTGATGGAAAAGGACACTTCTTACACTGAGCGAGAATAAAATAATGAACAAAAAAATCCTGTGCTCACTGAGACCCTTCTTTTCCTCACCTCAAGTGAAGCTTATTAGCCTAAAATAACTTTACCTTGATTTAGGAGTTCACCTGAAGTTCTAAGGATATGAAAAGCATCCATTGATAAGCACAGTGTTGTTGCACAACTTTGTCTCGTACCTTTCTCAATCATTTGGGTGTGCTTTGAATATCCTGATTTTATGGATGGGTTAAGTGACCAAGGGCAGTGTTGGCTTTCCACGTTAACACATCTTCAAGCTTCTGTTAGAGAGAGTAAAGTTGATGAAGAGATGCAGCCAGCTGAGAGACCAGACTGACAAAGAGCTGCTGCTTGTTGTGGCTATGTACTGATGGACTGGTTGTGTGAAATGTTACGCTGCTGAGGACAGACTCTGGAAATCTGTTAAAAATCTTTACAGTGCCTTTTGCAAACTTCCTGATGGTGCTGTTCTCCAGCTCTGGGTCTTTATCTTAACTCAGGGTATAGCAGGGGGATAAATTAGACCGTGTTCATGGGAGCTGAGCCTGTCTCTCTGCCAAAGCAGGTGGTTTTATTACCAAATTCTGGAAAGCCTCTGGAAATGATTGTGTGGAAGAGCATTTACACAGGGCCATTTAGCCCCACAGGGGTGGGGGCTGGTGCTGACAAGACACCCAAACTGCTGCCCTCACCTGCAAGAACGTCCCCGCTTGTATGCATCTCCGTAGCATCTGGTTTTACACTGGCCTTTTTTCCTCTCGGGTGATGACAGATTAAGAGTACACTGGTGTGATCTGTGGGGACAGATCCGCAGCAGCCTGTGCGGTGAGCCGTGCGCCCGCGGCGCTGATCGATAGCTGCTGTGTCGGGGCAGTGGGATGAGCCAGGCTGGCCTCAGACCCCGCTGACAGGGCCTTCACACCCTGAGGCATGGGACACCATTCGCCTGATCTCTAATGGCCACGGGCTCTAACGGGCATGAATTAGCCAGGACATTTTAAAATTCAGCCAGGCAGCTTGGTTTGGGGGGCGTCTTCAGCCAGCAGTGGGCTGCGCGGGTGGGCAGTGCTCAGCGCTGAGTGCTGTCTTCTCCATCTGTCCAGCTCCTGGTTGGGGCCTGGGGAATGGTAGGGACAGCTCCAGAGCCAAAGCTCTGACGCTGGACTCAGTGGTGCAGCCCTCCCCAAGCTTTTGAGGTGTTCAGTTTTTGTTTTCTCATTTTTTTGCACATGGTGTGCAGCTCTTGCATTCGGGACTTTCGCGGTGCTGTCCCGGTATGTGCCGCCTAAGGTACTACGTGTGAGCGACCCTGTTACTCCAACTCTGCACGTCCTGCTGTAATAATTAGGATTTGATTGCTAGGATCATAACAGCTCCATCAATCTAACCTCAAAGATATCAAAGCCAAAAGTTTTAGCAGTAAATATAAGTACTATATAGTCTAAGCACTCTTTATAATATAAAGAGTGCATTATATAAATACATTATAGCATAAAGGACACTCAGTTCAAAAAAAAAAAAAAGTATTTAATGCTGAACAGGGAAAGCCTGCAGCACTCTTATCAAACATGGATTATAGGATGCTACAGAGAACTTGCTGTCTAACAAACTTCTGGTTTGGGTTAGATTATCAAAACTTATTCTGGAATGATCAGGTTCCAGAGTGTCCTTGGAGATGCTTCTCCAGCAATGAAATGTGCTTATCTGTTCCTCCCTTCTTTTACAGTGCTGATGAATCTGCTGCTGAGATTTAGCAGAAACGTCCGTATTTCCCATGTTTTTTCTGTTTGAAATGTAGCAAAACCATCTCTTCTGTGCTATAGGATGCCTTTCTACTGATGCACAGCGCACGTAGCCAGCCTGCTCCTGCAGTCCTTACACATGTGAGCAGTCCAACGTAAATAAATTAGTGCATTTCTTCAAGTCAGTGTTGTGGAAGTGAGCCCTGTGTTGTTGTTTGTTTAATAGAGCAGGTGTCTGTCTCGGTCTGTTACTTAAAAGGTACAAGTAGGTAAAAATTAGAGGTTGTGTTTTTAATTAAAGTATTTTTATACAGTAAGTGTGACTTTTAGATAACATGCGCTAGAACTCATTAGTGTGTAGTTTGCTGCGCACCTCTTTAGAAAAATGTTCATTATTATGCAAATGGATAGCCTCTGGCTTTGAAGTAATTGTAGTATGGAATAATGTGTGGGCCGTGATATTAAATTCTTTAAAACCTAACTATCTGGGAACCTCATAGTGGCCAGATATTGCCTGTCACAGTGTCTGTGCCTGGAAGCGAGTCTGACACACCAGGGCTCGGCTATCTTTTTTGATATCCATAGTGAAGGGAGGGGTAAGAAAGGCAAAGGCAGTGGGAAGAAGGAGGGGCAGGAGTGCAAAGGGAATAGACTCGGTGATAATACTGACTTATTTACTAATTTTAGTCCTTATCACAAGGCTAAGCTTACCTCAGGGGTCTGTTGGAAAGGCAGGCATTAGAGAGACAGACATGCATTTATTCAGCATTTGTTTTTAGGCTCTGAATGTTAGGGTTTTGATGTTGTTTTGGTGTTTGTTTTCTGATGGCTTATAGTCTAGTTTGACAGATGTGGCATAAGGTTATTTATGCTTGCGTAATATTGCAGCAGTTCTCAGATATTTAAGAAAAATATTAGTAATGACTTCAAGTAGCAATAAAGCTATAATGTATTCTTTGAGAAAGAAATTAAATTTGGGTTGTCTGTAGTACTGTATCTACATCTTAAAACATATTGATGCGTGCTTGTGGCTCTGTGCTAGTGCAGATGAAGGAGATTTTTTTGCAAGTGAGAGAGATGCATTTCTTGGCTATGCATGTCTCTTTGGAAAGCATTGTATGTCTGTCTGAATTTAAGTTCATGTATCATTTTCAAAGGATTGCTGAAAGAAGCATCTAGAACATAATGCAACCTAGTAGTAAAATAGCTGTGTTGGAAATGAAAGCTGATATTTCTTTCAACATTGTTCAAAGTTACACTGGCCTAACTGATAGGAAACTGCTGGACTAAGTTCCCTGAACTTATTCTTCTAACCTGCAACCTGCTTTCAGAGTGGTGTCTCACTGGTCTTCATGTTTTCCAGATCAAGTCAAAACTTCCTTTCTCTTTGCAGATGAAAACTGGAAGGAATAGTGTATCTATGAGCTTTTTTTTTTCTCTCCTTTTCTGTGGCACTTTTGCCCTTGACCAGTTCACTCTCTCTCTCCTCTTTTTCTGGCGATGCAAAGTGACTCAGAGGTAGGAGAAGACAGCGAACCACGGTCTTAGGTGGCAATGGCCAATGCATAGTATTATAGGAGGGACTGAGCCAGTGGAGATATCCAGACCTTCCTGGTATTCCTCAGGAGCTTGCTGCAGCTTCTGATGGGAAGCAGACCTGTCCTTGGGAGCCTGAGGTTGGCAGGAAGAGGCTCCTGGCACATTCCAGTGGCAGTAAAACTCGGTGAGAGAACAGTCTTCCTTCTTCCCTTTACAGAAGGCTGTCATTCATCCATTAGAAAGGAATCAACTGCCTTACAAATTAGCCTGTCCTTACGCCATTAGGGGAAAAATAGCATGGTATTGAAGACTCTGCTTCCTTTTCTTGCTAACTGAATATGATGCATGGATGTCTCTTGAGGCTATCGCACGCTGATGGTAATAAATATGTACTCAGACTTGTCTAGCTGTTTTTTAGTGTTCTGCTCCTGAAAAAGGAGATGCGTTCAAGGGAACTGAGGGGTAGGGGAGCAGCTTCCAAGATGTGATAATAGAGTAAGTTGAGAAATCAATAGAGACGAGGTAAGCTTGTTACAGAAAAAAAAACTCATTTATAGGTGGAAAACTAGAAATCTACGTGCTATAAACATTTAGCTTGCACTGTGTTTGTTTATTTTCCGAAGTCTTCAGTTCTTCCTTGTGATGACAGCAGCGACTATCAGATCTTCAGTGACTTGGAGGATTTGTTTTGAATAAACAACATACATCTGATATGACTACTCCAAAAATGTAACAAGGCAGATGGAGTTGCCTGTGTTATTTGTGTGTATTTCTCTGAGTTTTTCCAATTCCAGTATCTACTGTTTTCATCAGTGATTTTGCTGTATCACGTCAAACAAGGTAATGATTTTTTAAAATGTCTCGATTTAGTGCTGTGATACTCAAAATTTTGAGGCACAGCCTGTGAACACAGAAATAAGAGAGGTTAGAAACTGGAGCACAAAATGGCTAGATTTTGGGTAAGATAACTTGGATTGTAGTTAATTTGCTGCAAGGCTGACAGGAACTGGGCTTCACTTCCTTTTCTTTTTTTTTTTTCCCATTGGTCTACAACATAAAAATGAGATGGTGGTAGTTGAGTTATTGAAAGAAGTGTGTTCTTTCCCTATCGGCCAGAACTGATGACTTGATTAAAGTCAATATAAAATACTAAATTAAGTAGACGTTGCATCAGTTTGTTAGTTGCTTAAATACTGCTTTAATGTTACCTAGACTTACAGCTCATGTGCTAGTAAATGGAGAAAATCATCGCTAAACACCAGAAGAGATCTTTCTTTCAAACATACTTAGTTTTTGTAATTTTAGGTTCCTACCACGCTTCGTTGTTGTGAAACTCATGTTAATCTTGCATGCTATCTCAGTGCTGCAAAGCTGTTTGTGACATGACCTAGGTGCCTGAATCCTGGAATTTCTAGTTTCTGTGAATAATTTTTTTTCCTTTGAATTTGCGTTCCAAACATTCATTGTTCACTCAAAACGCTGACTTTTGGAGCTTGTGCTCAGCAATAGGAGCAGCCTGTCTTTAAACTTGTTTTCCTTTAACCTCCTTTCCTTGACTAAATAAAAAGAAGATTAGTTATACTGTGTATGTGTTAGGACTGGAATAAAATCTTCATAAATATTTATCAAGTGGGAAAGCAAATACATGGATGCATGCTTTGTAAAGTCAAATGATGTGTCATAATAATCAGCTGGCAGAGGATGAAAGTTGAGTATAGGGGACGTTTTTCACCTTGTAGAGTCTTCATATGAACTTTGGGTGTAGTGCAGCATGTTGAAACACTGAAATGGGTGGATGAGCGTACAGACTAGGGTTTGTGCACATAGACCATGGCTTTAGGATGAGCCAGGAACATTAAATCTTGATGGTGGGTGGCCTAGTATCATCTGCAGTAGCTGAATCTGAAGTGAAGATGTTTAATGTTGTGACAGAATCAATACGAGCCTGAATATACATACTGCCTCGTGACAGTGTCCTAACTGTTGACCGTGTGATTTAGGAGGCAATACTGTTGACAGATAAGGTATAAACTGCAAATCCTACAGGGTTCTTCTGGCTTTCCTGGCCCACAATGTCTTTTTTATGGGAAAGTTCATAAGGTAGCGTAAAAGGTTTCTGCCTGTTGGGCTCTCCTATCTGTAACATGGGACAAAATTCAGTTTGCAAAGCATCTTGAAACCTAGAAACGACAGGGTTGAGTGATGCTAGCAAAAAAAAATAGATCAAGCTTTCTTAACATACAGTGTAGCCAATAACGGCATAAACGCAGTATCTTGATGATGGTCTTGTGGAACTGTTCTGTCTTTGTTTGACCTGCAGATAATTATCTTCAGCTCCTAATGGTAGCTATTCAGGTTTTTGGTGCATGTGAGCACCTCTGTAAAGAGCAGAATATTAGTTCTGGTAGATGAAATGAATCTGGCTGGCAGCATAGCCCTTGGAGGACCCAATGTGGGTCCAAGGTCCTGGGCTGATCTCCGGACCAGGGAGAGCTGGATGGTGGTGGAGGAGAGCTATGGCTGGCTTGTGCTTTTCCTCCTGCTCCTGCAAGTTCTTGCAGTTCTGTTTGTGTTTTGTTTGTTTGTGTGTGTGTTTATTTGTTGCCACAAGTAAAAATGGAAATTGTAGTGGGTAGTCTTTATGAATGACAAGAAATACTTGTTCTTGTCTGCCGCAGCTAAAACGCAAAGCAAGCAACGTGAAGGCGAAAATAAGGCAAGCATTCACCTCATACAAGGAAATCATCTTAAAAGTTAAAATGTATGCTTGTCCTTATTGCTATATGGGCTAACAGAAATTCTCTATGCATTCTGGAAATAGCTGTTCCGTAGGAGTGGCTTCTCATTTTTCTATTTTCCCTGTTGAAGCACAGGGAGTTCCTACCTGTGCAAAATCCTGATGTGTTCTGCAGATAGTGACCAGAAGATGCATGTGTTCATAAAACAGGCTTGTAGCACCAGAGGAGTGTGTGGAAATGGCAGCGAGCCATTCCTCCTGCTGTTAGGGTGTAAAGACAGCCAAGTAGCTCCATCTAATCTGCATCAGTTGTACGTGTTGCCAGAGATGATGAAGTAGAGGCTTCTCCCCTCTCCCCCCGCCTGTTTTCATTTCTTCTGCCTTAAGGTGATGTATCATGGCTGCATATGCTGTTCAATAAAAGCTGGTGGCTGCACGGTGCAGAATGACCTCTTTACGATCAAGGTGCATGTAGAAACCAATTGAACATGCTGATTAACTTTTACACTGTGTCTTCAAAGTAAACTTCTAACTTATTTCACAAATGCCATGATTTTGGATGGGTGGGGACAACAGTGTAAAGGTCTCATGCATCCCACTTCTATGAACTACAGTAGCGGTTAGGATTGCAATTGACATAGTAAGCCTTTTCCGTAGGTGTACTTCAAATATTCAAAGCAGAGCAAATTTTTATTTATTTAGTGTTTTTTGCAGCAAACCTTGTCTGAGTGGGAGAGTCTAAGATAGCAGAATGGTTAGAGGAGGTCAGGGTTTCTTCTCTCACAGCCCTCCCGAGTGCCCTGTGCTCCACAGTTATAACTGATAATTAATTCATTTCCTTGCATCTAATCCTGGAGTCCTGGGAAACTGGTCCAGATTCAACAATTTCCCTACACGGAGGACAAGAAGGGACAATCCCTGTCTTTGTGCCATAACACATGCAGAATTCCCAGACCTCCCTGGTCCCCGATGAACCTCGAGGCGTGCTATTACCAACCTCGTACCGGACGGAGTGCTCGCTCCGGAGTGCCCCGTAAGTGCTGCGCTAGCCGACCAGCTGGGGGTGGTGATACAGAGACCATTAGTGTGGTCCTTGGAGGATACAACAGGACGGCATTATGCGTCCTTACAGCTTGCCTGGGTTTTCAGCAAAATTAAAGGATGCCCGGATATCGTGCCCAAATTCTTTTGGGAATTTGGAATGACTGACTTTCTTCTGTAAGATAATAGCATGCTGAATTTTTGGTTGCAAGTCAATTCCTGTGATGAAATTTAATGACACCTTTTGTTGCCCATTAAGATTAATAATCTAGAATGGTTTTTACATTGTTACATTGATTACTATCATCACAGCCATTCTTAATAGAGTGTGGGTTCCCAGGTAGGATTTTAGTGCCATTTAAGTAATGAAAACAGTCTGTTTTGATTTCTATTTAACGATTGGAGGAAGACTTTTTTTTTTTTTTTTTGTACTATGGTATCTTTTTATGCAGACAGTGTCAAAGCTAAAATAAAATGATGACTGTTGAATTAGGTTACTTTTCATCCTTATCACTTGAGAGGAAAACATGTCTGTGCCCTTCAGCAAATTGCTCGGAATTAAGTTTTAGGCTCGAGTATCTTAACTATTGGGTGCCTACAACTTATGCACGTTGTCAGTCATATTGCACCGCAGCATATGCTACGTTAACCCAGAACTTCGTGCAGCTACAAACCCTTTGGAAATGAAGGCTTTCATGAGGCAGACCTCAAACATCTGACACACTGCCTAGTGTTGAACTTGGGAAGCCAACAACTATTCATAACTACTGATGGTAGCTTAATATCCATGTTTTTGTTGGTTTTGGCTACCTGCCCAGATTCTACAGTGATGAGTAGTTATCTTTGCGACCTTTCACATTGTTGACTGTGGTTATTAATGTGTTGCGCACGCTTGCGTTGCATCAAATACCAATTTTTTGGTAATAGGAAAAGAATATCTAATTAGGGAACTAATGTAATTCATTTCACACGCTGTAATTTGGGTATTGCTTTTGGAAAAGAGTAATGAGTAGTACGCAGTATGATTTCATGATGTAGTTACAGGAGTACTAGGTTGTTAATTTGGTCGATATCAGCTTCCTATTGTAGTGACTGAAATGGGTTCATACGAACACAAGCATATCTAAAAAAATACTCCGAGGAAGAAAATCTTTTAAATCACTAGATGCCTTGTATAGCCTTTTAAATGATAAATCATACTGATAGATAGCAAATGCTTGTAAAAACAATTCAGAAATCTTGTTTTTGTAGGCAAAACTGCATGAAATCGGTAGTGTGTGCTGATAAGCACACAATACCAGATGCTTATCTTCTAGGCATTGTGTAGAAAATGTAAAACTGATGATTGGAAGTTGAGATGCACGGTATTCTCGTAGTTGGGTACCTTTCATGTAATTACACCTCACTCAGTTGCTATAGTATTTCTTCTATTGCTGGCACGTAACTTGAAGCTTAATGTTTTTTCCTTTCTGAAGGCACTGAAGCAGATTGCACCTCAGGATATCCCAGCAAGATAAGCAATATCAAGGATGTAAAAGAACTGAGCTGTGAGATAGGTCATCTGTGATGGATTTCCACACCAGATTTTTCCTGAAATTAAGTTACCATTAGCTTTTCTACTGTTGGAGTAATTGTCTGTTAAGCTTCTTTACAGAAGGCTGTACAGGCTCCAAGGGGTTTTTAGTGCTGTTACATTTGCACTATTTACTAATGCAGAACCTGTAGTTGTTTCATGGATTAGAAAATACGTATATATTAATTTCTATTCACATGGCTAACGGCTGACATATTTAACTGGTATTCTTTCTGGTTTGTGTCATGGTTACTTCATTATGCTGTAAATGTTTGCAGGACCCCAGACCTTGTAGTACTCAGTGGGGAATTTGCATTGAAATTAGCAGGGGTTCTGAGTGTTGAAAGCTGCTTGAGTGGGCATCAGCTGTGATTTCAGGCAGGCAAGCTTAAGTGGTAGAAAATGAATGTGTATATATTCTATATGTATCTGCTAATGCACTGTTGGGGCAATCAAGGGGATGATTCTTTTGGTGATAGGCTGGTTAGGTGAAAGGGGGATGTGCGTTCACTTATGAACAGGAGAGATTTTTCTACCCAGAAAGCCTCTGCATTAGAGCAGGGGCCAACAGAGAAAATACAGGAGTATTTCAGTGAAGCTGAACTATGTGGGATGAGGATGGAGGAATGTAAGTGCAATGAAGCAGGATTGTGGCTGAGCAGTCAAGACTTATTTGCACCTTTCTCTCAAGTATTTTGAGCCTACTTGGAAAACTGTACTAAGCTGACATTTTCTAAACGCTGTTCTAGCAGTTTGCTAGGATATATGCTCAAGTAAAGCTACGAGAACAAGAACGTGTGTTTTGAAAATGAATTTAAACAAAATTCATACCAGGTTGGAAATCTTTGTGCAAAGAGCAAAGGAGAGTGGTACAAACTTGCTCCCTGTGCTCACTGCAGCCTTAAAGGAAAGATTCTTAAATAACAAATCTTGTGTTGTGTGGAGAAGAAACACAGTTGTAACAAGTAAGTTTGGCAGAGAGGTATTATAGGTGTCTCTTTAAAAATAATACTTTGTATTATTTACTACTACATCGAGGGTTTGGCTGTGACCTGTATTTCAAGTGCATTCACACAAGAAGAATGATGAGCTGTATTAAACTGCTGAACAGTCAAACACACAGCTTGCACCTTTGCATGCTGTTTTATCCCCAGCCTTCATCCTTCTGTTTTGTCTAAATAGCTTGCAAGATCTCTGGGGTGAGAGCTCCTTCATCTCTCTGTGGAAAGGCACACGACAAACTTGAACCATGAATAAGAGGCAGCGTTTTTTGGCCAGGGTCTTCCCATGAAGACGCATTCGTTTTTATAACAGTAACTGTCTCAATCCTTCCTTTTCCAGTGAGTTGATGAAAATGGAGAAGCAAGAAACTAGGCAAGGAACAGCTCTCTGATGGTTTATGCTGTTTCTGGGTGTACTCTTTCTATCTTTCTGGATGTGTTCGTACTGCATTACCTCCATGGTCCATTCACAACTGAGAAATGAATCACAGTTACTGGAGGAAGAAATGGAAAAAGCTGAAGAATTGCTCTCATAGTTGGTTTTCTGTGGAGGGAAGGCTTATTTCACAATCTAGCTTTCATTTTACTGTAGACTACCAGTGGTGCTTTAAAGCCTGTGTTATTTCTCCAAGTACTTGGAATACACAGATGTGAGTTAGGCCGGTCCTTTTCTGCTGTGAATTTCAGTGTGTGATCCGTTGAATAATTTTCAGTTTAAGCTCTTGTGATTTTGTTGATACACTTTAAAGAAAAGCTAGGTTACCTAGCCTCATTAGAGGCCTTGCATAAGGGGCTTGATTTTTGCCCCTTTTTCCTTCCAGACTTGAAGTATCCTTCTTACTTCAGACCCAGTGTAAGATCCTATGAGGTATGTAGATGATACTCAGAAGAGCGATGTGCAGTGATCTGTGCTCATGGTTGCTGAAGACTTGCCTGTAAGCAAAGAGGAAAACTACTTGCCTGAGAACACGAGGGTTTTCCAGTACCGTGTTTCCAGAGATGTCCTTCCTCAGCAGTACAGTCATTTGCAATTAAGAGCTTAGAGGCAAGGACTGAGGCTCGGCATGACGTGAAAAGTCCTATGATTCTCAGCCACAATACACCACAATGCTTTTCCATCAGGAATGTTCAGATTTTCATGACATTGCTTAGAGATGTGTGTACACGAACAAATCTGGAAGTGATTTAGAAACCAGAACTGGCCTAGCATGCTGTGGAAGCAGATTGCTCTATGGTCATGCTGCTTTGAATACGATAAGGTGAGGCTTGCAGTTCCTGTCCTTTGCAAATAGAGAGAACACCGTCTATCACTAATTTGACCATTCACTGTGTTGCACTAGAGGCGACTTTACTCACAGAGATAACCATGTGTGGTGGTGTTCGTATTATGGCACATTAAGGAATCCCTTTTTAGTACTGTGAGTTCATTTGAAATGCACACTGGTAAGAGAGTAATGGGCAAGACAGTCGCTGGAGAGGAAGAAATCTTGTTCTAAGTGCTCTCTGCTTGCTCAACCTGCATGGTTGGTAGCTGAAATACCTGTCCTAGGCAAGAACAATCTGTGTGACTTGTCCGTGAATGTGCATCTTGAAATTTAGACTCAAAACTGAATCAGTTAATAAATACATGCTTTGATCACGTATTGTCATCAAATTCCCCACCAGATTCTTGTGGCTACGCTCTCTGGGTTAAACATCCAGTCCTTGTACCTCTGTTGTTTACTGAGAAGGTCTGGCATTGAAGTAGGGCCAGACAACGAGCAAGGCATTGCGGCCTGCGAGCTGATAGCCAGCAGAAGTTGTTTCTGGGCCATCTGACTTTCGCTTCAAGCAGCTTATTTTCAAATTCTGTGTAGATTAGATTTTGTTTTTGTTGGATCCCCGTTCTAGGCCTTTGATGATAAAGAAAACTTCTGACCAAATATTCTGAAGACTTGTACTCTGTAAATCTCTTCATGTTTTCCAAGAGTAATAAGTTAAGAGTACAAAGACTTTCTGTCCTATGATTGCTACCAAATCTCCCTTTATTTATTTATTTTCATTATTAATGACATGAATCCATGGCAGGCACATGGTCTGGATTTCCAGATTCCAGGTCTTCCATGGAAGAAATGTTGCTCAGTGCAAAATAGTATCAGCGCGTAGCTGAACATAAGGCTTGGAGTTCAGAGTTTGTATATGATGTGTCCCATGTTTGCTTATGAAGAGCAAGATGAAGAACAGAAGCTGGAGTTAAAACTTTGTTGTGTTGTGGTGTGAAGGCTTTAACTGTGCTGATTTTTAGAGGATGCTGACAGATATCCAGACAGAAAATTGATTCTGAGCTGGAACTCCTCATTCTCAGTGTGAGATGCGGCCGCTTTTCCATCATGGCTGGAGGTGATTGAAAATGCTTCTCTGCCACAACGTCACCAAGAACTGAAGGCATCAGGATGCCCAGGTGCCTTTCAATGTTTGATGTTGGGTATGGTTCAGAAATTGAACGGGTAGCTATCACAGCTATGGCGTAAGGCCGAATTGGGTGGTACCAGCACGACTAAACGCAGCTTCCCTGCCTGAGTGCTTCGAGGGCCTCACCAAGCAACTGTCAGCTTTGGGTGATGTTTTTCTGATGCTGGCTCCAGCAAGAGTCTCCATTGCTCAGTCACAGTTTGAGGAAACTGAGGAAAACTCAATGTGGTGGTGGTCACCATGCTAGTATGTTGGTGATACTTAGCTCCAAGGGGCCTGTTTCATCTGTGTCTCCTAGTGTGGTTGTACCACCAGTAATTCCTTCTGCATGTGGCTTAAACCATGTCTTCCGTAGCTATTAATGGAAAAAAAAAAACACAAAAACACACCTTGAAGGCTGTGTATATCTGGCTGAACATATGAGCATGACAGTGTAAGCAGGGGGTATGTGATGTGTGTATCAGGGCTGGCTCATACAAATGAGATTGATATGTTACTTACTGAGATCTTCTAAGTGGTAATGTGTGGTTTGTTGACACAGGAAAATAATAATCAACCAAGATGTATATTTCAGAGAAATGCACTGTTATATCTAAGGCATAATAATTCTCATAAACCTCCAAGTTAGCCTTGGTGCCATGCTGAGTGAATGCAGAGCCGTGTGGTCAGTGCAATTACCTGCAGATGTGGCTGGCAATCTGTATGCTGAAATGCATCTATTTCTGTGCATATCAACGGAAACATGCATGATTCATGAGGATGGATCAGCGAAAAGAATTAAATAGTGAAGTATGAGATGAAGAGGCTATGTTTAGAGCACGCTAAACTGGTGTGTGTATAAACGCATACACTTCCAAATTGTGCAATACGTGTGTATAAAGCACCCTATTCTTTTATAAATATTTGTATGTTTCAGCCTATCATTTTGGTTAAAACTATGTAATCTACCACGGCGAATACGTTTTTAGACCTTGGCAGACCTTGCCAAATGATTACTTTTACCAGCTGTTCCCACTACTGAAAGAGCTTTACATTGAAAATAAATAAAATCATAGCCTGTTTCCTCACTTGAATGCCACTGAAAGATTTGGACAGTTGCTCTGTAATTAGCTGCCTACTTATTTGAAAGGTTAGAGTTGCAGTGAATATAATGCCTTTGCCACTTCAGCTAGTACGTCAGGATCCCTCTCCTCTCTCTTGCTGAGGAGAGACAGTCATCTCCGGTCATGTAAACCCCATTTACAGGTAAGGCAAATAATATATTTTGAAAATAGAAAAATGCTCAGATAGCCCCAAAATTATAAAATCTAGTGTTGTTGATGATAGCTTTCATAAGTTTCTGCTGCACGGTCCATTTCTTGAGACTGTGCGTTTCCATCAATTTTATTTAAAATTTAAGGATTGGCCCTAAAAGGGAACATGCAACAGAGCCCACTTTTGTGATGAAATGCAGCGCTGGTGTGCTATGACCTCTTCTTGATTTGTACTTGTAATTTAGAGAATATGGTGTTTTGGTTGTGGTTTCCTGCATGTTTGTGGCTTTTTGAAGCTTCCTTCCATACTAAATTAACTCTTTATTTTAAATATTAGCCCCAGCTGTACTACTATCCATTTGAGAACGTGATGAGCATAACTGGAAGCATAGGGTTAATACTCACTTTGCCAAGCTTCAAATGAAGTTCAGTCATGTTCTCAGTGACCAAGAAAACCCAAAGCTTAAAAGGTTGAAATGAGTCTCATTATAGCATTCACAGATATATAATCAAGTAGTGAAGTTGGTTTATATAAATGCGCTTAGTTTAAGCAAGCAAGCTGGAGAAGTCTCTCTACAGTAGGTCTGTCTTGGTATAGGCAATTCAAGGTGAAGAATACTATTTCAGTAACTTGTTATTTTCAAACAATTGTGTGTGTTCTCCTGCTGATTTTTGTTGCTGGTGTTGAGAGTTCACTGGGTTGTTCTTTTCCCTAGTATTTTCCTTGCTTGTATTAATGGAAGTGTGAGGGCTGGCTGGATCCCTTGGTCTTCCATTTTCAGCGTAAGCCTGTGAACTGCTGCATGCAAACTTATTAGCTGGAGAAAGAAAGCAGTGGTGTTTAACAAACAAACAAAAAAGGCAAAGTTGTTGCTGGTGTTTATGTCATGTGTCACAGTAGTCTAGTTGGTTCCTGATAACAGCTAGAGCTAATGTCACGTGAAGCATTTTTGTGAGTGCCTTGCCCTCTGATGATGATGATGGTTGGTGTTGACCCTGTCCCTGATCACAATGCCACGTCTCCAGCTGCTACGGCCTGGGGCTTGGAGGAGCATTTGTCCGGGGGCAGAATCAGCCTGATCCACCGCTGTTTGCTGCCAGTAGGCTTTTCTTCTCTGCATTAAGAAAGCGTCACGTCAAGCATGTAATGAATGTGTCTGTGCTGTCAGCTGAAGCAGAAATACGAACAGTACATAACTTTCGCATTGTATTTTGTTCTGTTGATGTTGTTTGCTATTTCTATTTCATAGTTTGTCTTAAAATCCTGTAGTAGCTTACACTTATTTCACCCCACTTCACGGAATAAGACTGCCTTTCCCCTGCGAAGAATTTCCTGTTCTTAGTGGGGAAAATAACACATCGGTTCCTTCCTGGATGGCTCTTCAGAGGAAACTTCCACTCCTTTGGTAACAAGCCCTATTAATCCGATTGTGGAACAGGGCTGCGCCTTGAAGGTAATTAAAAGAACCAAGCTGTATCTACTAAAATGTTTCCTCTGAGAGAGAGGCTGTCAGAACTGGATGGGTGCATTTGTGCATTTTTTTCTCTTCCCTTTCGAACAAAGGCTGAATTGCGAATTCGAAACACTTTCAGTGTTTGCCTCTGCACAACAGTGATTTTAAGTAGGGTAAGTGCCCTACTTACTTTTGTCTTTTTATCCTTATTTATGACAAAGTGTGCTTCTGTTTGGCACAACTGTGGACTTGAAGATCAAATGCATAAATTCACAAAACCTCTGCAGTTGCTCTTAAACTTTGCAACTGTAGTCGCTCCAGCTGTCGAGTTAAAATAATTATTTCTCCTCACAGGAGTTTAAAATAGCTTTGCTGGTAGAAAAAACTGTGAGCAAGAGCAATATAATTGGTTTGGCACCCTGAGGTCTTTTATTTAGCTAGCTTTCCCAGTTATGCCTCTGCAGTAATGCTTATCTGTATGTTAGATCCTGAATGTGAAATGAATAATCCTTTGTGTAAACATAAACAGATAAAATTTTATCACTTACTACAGCTATTTTCATTTAGTGAGTTGCATCTGAAATCCAGAATGACAGATTAAAGCGGGAGATGAAGTCGAAGATGTTAGCAACAGCTTATGACTAAAGAGGCTAATGGGGCGCTGTAGCAGTCAAGGAGGGGGGAAGCTAGTCGTGGCTGTGAGATGGCATTCAAGGGGACAAGCAAGGTGAAAAATCTGAATGAAAGGACTCCTTTCCTAACATGGGACAGCTTTTAACCATCTCATTTCTGTCTTTCCTCTTGCCTCTTTCCAAATAATAGAGCGTGCGTGTTTCGGAAAAGATGTAAAATGTGTTCTTGCCTGGCAGTTGGCAAAGATGGGATCCTAGAACATCTCAGCATTTAAATACGTAAGTAAGCGGAGGCATTTGAAGTTGATGCCATGGTTTTTATGCAGCCAGAAGCTGGACTTAACACTGGCATCCTCCGTGTGAGTTGTTAGTGCTGGCTTCTAGCTGGAGCTAGCAGCTTACTGTTCTCAGCAGGTGCCTAATGGACACCTGAGCTAGCATTTGAGGCAGCGGTGCTTCTGGGTGACACAAAGAGCTCTTCCTCCAATTTACAGCTGTGTTAGCTTCTGTATTCAGATGTGTAGCAGGTATTCCCCGCTGAACTGGTATTTACAGCCCCGCAGAAATATTTATAAAGCACTTACATTCACTGCTCCCTAGCAGCTTGGTGCAAGCTCCAGGGAAGCAGTATCCTGCCTCCTTTTGTGCGTCTCGTGATTCACTACGTCTCAAATTTATGGCCGCTGTGTTAATAGAAATGGAAATGGCAATGCTACCTGGCTTCAAGGATATTTTCCCTCTCCTGCTGACTTACTAAGTGCTCTCTACGCTCCCTGCTTCCTGTGGGTCAACCGAAGCAGCTAATCCTGGCTCTGTCCAAGAAGAGGTTCCCTTCCCTGGTTCCGTTCTCGTATTTCTCTCAAGGTCCTTACTGATCTGATGAAAAGTGTGTGGCTCTTGCTAATGTTTGGAGTGAATTTATGATTCCCCCACAGTCCCTCTCCCCCTCCCGCCTTTCAGCTATTCTGTAGAAAATGATGCTTTGCACTTTCAGAGCACTTCGTAGTCACCTATGAAGTGACTATGTCACCTTTGTAGTTTTCCATAATATTTCAGTTGTCTCAAGCTTCCCTCATACACACTAGTGCAAAAAACAGCGCCTTGTCCTTCTGGAGGAAGGAATGAATGAAGAGCTGGGCAAGTCTGGTGGTTTGGAGAAGTACCAGTTATATCTGAGTTTACATGGGGACGGAGGTTAGACCAATGATGAGTGTGCCTCTGGTTTGTAAGCCTTGACTGCTTAATTTCATCTTCTATGTGTGTGTTTAAATATAAATCCTTATTTATTATTAATAGTGATACACATGCTTTTAAGAAAAATAAAAGCCAAACTTGTCTCCATCCTCCTGCTTAGTACTTCCTCTGATTTCAGTGAGACAATGAGGGTAGCTGTAGGTGAGATCATTCAGATCAAAATATTTGAGGTTGTTAATGTATCTTGGCTTTTTTCCTGTCCTAGGCTTATTTCAGTAAATGATTTTTTTTTTTTTCAGTCTGCCTTTTTGTAGCGAGATCACTGATTCCCGTTCCCTGTGTTGGCAAAACCAGGAGATTGCAGGTGCTCTGCAGTACTGACCAGCAGCCACGTAGCTGTGGCTCAGATGCACGGCAGTAAGGGCACGCTGACTGCCATGCTCAGAGGAGTTGGATTGTATTTTTTCTAGTTGGTTTTGTAGCAGTCCTTTACCTCCAGAATAACGTTATGTCACTGTAAGAAAGGGTATATTTTCTATTTTGTTTTATTTTTAAACTGCAATATATTTGAAATCAGTATATTGGCATTAGATTTGATTTTATTTTTTCCTTTGAAGCATTATTTGGGGAAACGTACTGTTTTGATGTAGGTCCATGTAAAATATACAACCTTCTATGGATAAAAAGAAAAGGCTGTATACAGAAAATACCTAGCTCCTCAAATAAATGTGGCTACTTTCATGCCTTATAAGAGAAATGTTAATAATTAATTTATAATTAACATTTCTCTTTACAAGGCACTAAAGAGAAAGGCTGTATAGTGGGGGTTGGAACCAGCAGATCTTTAAGGTCCCTTCCAAGCCAAGCCATTCTGGGATTCCATAAATAAGGCAGGACCTTCAAAGGAGTTAGTTACAGAGGTGCCCGCCCTGAAGACTAGACGGAGCTGAGCACTGCTGGTATAAGGCAGGTTGCAAACTTCCTGTTCTTTCAGGGTGATTTCGTTTGTACCCCTATGTTTATTTGTTTTTAATATGCCATTAAAAAAAAAACAACAGTCAATCTCCATTCACTCTTCAAGCACTTAGTTTTAGCCATGCAAAATATTTCTTGTATGACATGTCGGACTAAGCACTTTCAACATCAAAACATGGGCAGCAATTGCTGCCTTCATTTTTGCCAAGGCACGGAACTCAGAAGAGTTATTTTTGCTTTCAGGGTATTTCAAAGGATGACTTTGCATATATAATATTGCTTCTTGATTTGAACGTTGGAGTGAATATAAAGGAGAGGATGTAGATGACAGGCACTCAGCGCTATTTTTAATTAAAGAATGGTACCTTACTTTCTGGAAGAACTTGGATGTTTATACTTCTCTGGTCATTAGGTACAAATATAGTTATTGTATTGAAAGTAAATATTGGAGAATTGGGAGAAAAGCATATAGCCAAGTGAGCTACTGCCTGTTTGTTGATCACAGTTAATGCTATGATCGGTTTCCCCTTCTGTGTCTTTTCAAGTATACTTGAAAGCCTATCTGCAGCAATTTCTGAATGAAAGGAAGCAGAAATAACATGGTAAGAAAACTCATGCCGTGAATTTTGTAGTTTCTGGTTCTCATTCCTGGTAAGAACTGGCTGCTCAAGCATGCTTCAGTCAGGGGAAGACGGAAATATAAGATAAAATATTTTGGACAAAACTCCTAGCAGCTCTTGTTTACTGAATAGTTGCGTCTAAAATGCAAACTTCCTTATCAGTAATGATAACTGCTGAAAATTGCTTGCTCTCAAAATAACTATTACCACTTGGCTTGAATCTCTTGGCAGGCATCTCCAGCTATTTAAGATCAAAATAGCGCTCAATGGGTTTAAGTAATCAATAGTCCCAAAGACTTCTGAAGAACTTAGTACATGAAATATTCATAGTTTATATTTGTCTTTTAAGGATCTACTCAGATTGTTAACACGTTGCAAAGTGCTAAGTTTGCAAAGTGCTTCTATTAAATGATGTTAAGATGCTTACAACAAGTACAAGATGTTTGTTTTATGTATTGATGCAAATAAATGCTATTTCCATTCTGTTGAAGTACATAGTTACTTTGAAGCTTGCTGTAGGCTGTGATTTGCTGACAGGCTCGTTTTCCTGCAGGATGGCAAAGTACATCTTGAAAAAAAAAATGGCATTTTCCTTGAGTTCTTATATTTGAAGCCACCATAATATTTCTCTCCCAAAAATGTCTTGAGCACAGCTGCTGGACGTGTTCATGGAACAGCATCTGTGCAACTCAGTTTGGTTTGATCTGGGGGCAGGAGTGAGATGCGTGCCCTCTGGAAGCTGGCTGAGGCACCGGGAGCTGGGCAGGAAGAGGGGCATCAGCCAGAAGGTAGGTTGTCAGATGTCAGGGTACGCTTCCGAAATCCCCCAGCAGCTCTGAATTAATGCCTTGTTTCAGATATCAGGCGTTTCAGTAGAAGTAGGAATTTGAAGGGAGGCTGTGCCTGCCCTGTGGATGCCAGGAAAAGTGATGGCTGCGTTGCAGGACCTTGCTGCCCATGCAGGAATTTTCTTGGGTACAGCTATTGAGAATAGTAAATTTGCTGCCCTTTGTAGTCCGTGTTCTTCCTTTTCCTCCCACTTAGGACTCTTCTAATTTTATCATTGTAAGTTCTTGTCCTTTGGAAAAATGCTGTGCTCAAGTAGCCCTGGGACAAATTCTCTTTTGGCTGCAGCAGAGCAAGGGCAGCCAAGTTGGAGGAGAGGAGGCTGCGGGCCTAAGAATAGCAGAGCCTTTATTTTAACTAGGTGGCTTTGGTTCTATGACAAAGTGTTGACATCAGCACTGCAGAATTGTATGAAAAGCATTATTTTCAAAAGAATAGCTTTTATGCTTTTGTTGGCCCTCTCCCTGGAGAGTAATACACTTATAAAATCCTATTCTTGATTGCATCTTAATCTGGTATTAAGTTTCTAAGCACAATAAAAAATAGTCAATAAGCTCCTTGCTTTAAACTTTTCTGTCTACCAGCAGGTTTTTTTCCTTCCCTTATTGAAAAGGTAACTGGTAGGGGCTTTGTTAGACTAAGGCCTTCAAATCCGAGGGTTAGCAGGTGCCAGCAGCTGCTGCCAGCAGCCCAAGCAGGTCTGTGTTTGCTGTGCCTTTGGGGAAGGCAAACAGGGGTTTCTTGTGCATAGAAAGTGAGGACTTGAGGTTGTGAGGGGTGTGTGTGCATGTGTGCATCTTCCCTTGATTTCTTGCAGAGCCAAGGGCTCGGGCTGGACTCTTAGATCTTACTACCATAACCACAAACACTTTTAAATTGCTTTTTAGCACCCCGTGACTAATAAATGAGGCTGTCCACACCTTGCTGAAGTAGAACAGTCTTTATTGTCTCTAGTGCAGACCGAAATCTTAAAGAAGGATGCTTTTTCTTTCCTACACGGATAAAGATTCAAGAGGAAATTGCTATTGATTGAGAGCAAGGTGCTGCTATCTGGTCAGCTTGCTGCACTGCTATAGCAGCTATTTGGGTCACGCTGGCAGTTTTTATTCAATGGCTTCTCAATCTTCATCCTCAGTCCAGTAATATGATTATGATATTTTTGTTTCATTGATATTCAAGTGTTTTCAAGGTGGAATTGGTGATTTGGAAACATGAGATAAATCCATCGTTCCCACCAGAGATGGCTGGACTGCTGGAGTACTGTAAGATCTTAGTTTGAAGCACATGAGATGAGAATGCTGCTGATCTGGATGTCTTAGGTTTAAGCATAGAAATGGTCAGATGCCGTAAGTCAGAGTCTGCCAAAACCAGACATTTTGGAAGAAAGCTCTGTCTTGAGTATCTAGTAAGCACCTGTCTCTCAAATGTCTCCTGCATACAGGTCGAATTGTTTTCCTAGTGGTAGATTTGTACTGATGTCTGATACACCTTTTAAAGCTTTACTTATTTTTCCTCTTTAGCAATCCCATAACATGATTTATGTTGAATTTCATGTGGATGGGAGGAATGGGGTAGGGGACCTAAGAGGCTGTCCCATCCATCTTTTGAGGGCGGTGGATTTTGTATGGTAGCCTGATGTTTTAAATCATCATTGTGTGGCTGTGCAGCAGTACTAAGGCGAGGTTGCTCCTGAGCAATTGTTCCTAGGAGACTTTTTCAGTCAGTTCCTGCTCGCTTATCCTCTCTCACCACCCTCAGCCCTTAACAAGGCAAAAAAAGCAGTCATGGATGTTATAGGAGAGAAGTAGATCAAATAAAACCTCAAAGAGATGTCCTTTCTTGTGTATTAGTTTCTGACTGACATGCAGCAAAAGCATCATTTTTGGGAGGCAGGAGGAAGCGCTGCAAGCTGTTTTGCTTGTGCCAAGAGCAGCACTTCTATGAAAACTACAAAATGGATCCCTTTGCCTCCTATTTTAGGAGATCTCTTCCTTCCTAGCTGTTCTTGCTGCCACATGGTCATTCGCCTGTGCATACCGGTAAGGATGTTAAGTAACATTCAGTGGAGGCCTGATCTGTTCTGCTGGCAAAACCCTGTCTCTTAGGAGAGTCCATGCAAAATGCTTGGCTTTTTTGTCTTACTAAATACTTGCTATTTCAATCCTGTGGTTTAGATGGATGTAACTGTACGTACCCAATTGTCCAGTCCTTGTGTATTTTTTTTTTTTACCACTTAAGCTCTTCTTGGTAGCGCTGTATATTTCACTTACGCTGCTTTTCTTGGTGTATTTTTTAAAGGCAGATCTATAGGCAGTTGCTTGAGTCTCAGCTCTGCTGTCAAATCCTTCTGCCAGCCTGTCTGGCTGATGAGAATTTCCTTCAGACCCCTTTAGTGTTTGTAAATAGGCTTGATGTAAGTCGTGTCACAGTAAAAGCGATGAAAAAACCTTGTATTAAATGTGATACTAGTCCAGTGATCCTGATAAGATTGGTACAGCCGTACATCAGTGCAATTTAGAGAAATAGCTGTTGTGAATAGAATTTAAACCAGACATCCCCATGGAAAAAGGGTAGTTAAAATGTTGTTTAAATTGGAATAGCACGGAGAAGACACGGAATATAAATAGACTACACTGATGGAAAACAAAGCTAATTGTGGGGAGCACGGTATGAATGTTAAAGCCCTGCTTTGGTTTTGTTTCTTCCTATGCATTTGGATTGCGTTGGTAATTTTAATTTTACCCGGTGTGAACTTGATGTCAAAATAAATAACACCACATCTTCTTAAATGTCAGAAGTCAGCTTGGCCATAAAGGTTAATCTTAGGAAGTACTACAGTGCAAATAGGGGAGGAAAAATAGTCTCTGTAGAAAGAAGAAGTAGGCGTTAATAAATTGCAGCATCTTTAGTTCTGTAGCTTTTTTATTGCTTATTTTTTCCTCATCTTTGCCTAGATATTCTTACCTAAGCAGAGAAGTGACATGAATTCTTTGTGTTGCGAGATAAACCTATGCTGTATCTTGAACATACAGTGATTTGCTCATCCCTGTAACACCAGGTAAGAAACAGGGGCCCCAAATTTGCCTTGATTGCTTGAAAGCAGTGAGACAGAGCCTATGAAAGATAGGTCCCTGTGGAAAATACCTGCAGTGAGAGAAAATGTCCTTTCTGTCTGCTGTGAGGGACAGCTTGCAGCTGGTCATCATGTACACAGGCAAGGATTGATGCGACTAAGAACTGCCGTGATACTGTGTGCCGCCCAGACAGCTTCTGCTTGTTCTTCTCAAGTCCTGGTCATCACTCCTAATTAATTGTGTCCGAAAGGATTACTGTCACCATGCATCAATTCCTACCTGGGCTAGGTTGATGCAGAATTTCCTCCCTGCTCCCAGGCTGAAATGGCTTCAGCTAAACAATACACATTAACCAACCATGCTTGTCACTTACACTTCAGCTCTCCCAGCTTTAAATAAATGTCCAAGCTGAGCAGCTGGAGCTCCAGCTTGTCACTGGTGAAGTCTTACCTCAGAAGAGTCCAGGGATGCTGTGCTGCTGATCACATTGGGTGGCAGAGAGGGCACTTGAGCACACGGCTGGGCTCGCCCCGGGTGCCAAAGCTTACCCTGTGAGCCTGTGGCTTATCCTGGCTCACAAAAAGCATTGCTAGGGCTTTACACTTCATCTTGCAAGTAATATGGGATCAGCACCTCTATCAACACTTGGATAGAAGGCGTGACAGATCATATACTGAGAAAATAAGGTGGTTTGGTTTTTGTACCTGCATTTTCCTTGCTCTGTGTCATGCACCATTAGGTTTACAATATGTTATTGATTGAGGGGTATGATCGTAATACAATGACCAAGTGTAAAAGCTATATTCTATATGTTCTACCTACCTCTCCTCTGTCTGATTAGACATTCAAATGGTGAGTTACAAATGCTTGCAACAAAAGCCTCTATCTCTTTTATGGAAATTCAATATACAGGCTGGTGGTCAGTTCCAAAATGCAAAAGGACCGTAATTGCAGCTAAAGGCACCTGAAGGAACTCGAGTATACCACCTTGAGTTGGGGTTTTTGGTACTTTATTTGCTACTCAGATGACAACTGGCTTTGCAGTCCTTGTTGTTAAACTAGGGGTGCTCAAGATTTAGGTTTAATAGTGTATCAAGCCAGTATTTTGTACCATGGCCAACCAGAAGCTTAATGTCTCAGCTGGATATAAATATTTCAGCAAATACCAGTTTGAGGCACTCCAGGAATCTTTCGGTATCCTGTTAGCCTAAAAGGTTTTTATATAATCTCCTTTAAAGGAAGCTTTAAAAAAAATCATTATTATTTTTTTTTTTAAAGAGAAAGTCTAAATAGAAATATTTGTACTGGGGAAAAAAAAAAAAGGCTCTGCAGGGCCTCTTTGATGTCCTTCAGGCCTGTGACTGATGTATGTATCAACAAAATGCATTCAGCATATCTTGTCCGCGCTTCCATGACTGTGAGGTTATATCAGAAAGGTTGGGTATGATTCAGGGAGAAAGGAATGGCCAAGTATTTACTGATGTAGCTTTCTTCAGATGTGCATCCAAAGGAGAAGGTCTTCAGCAGCGTGCTGGCTGTGGGACAAGGCAGCAGGAGGCCCTGAGTTACCAGCAGGAGGCTCCCATGGATTTCACTGCTCTGCCCTTGCTGATTTCACTGCTCTGCCCTCATTGCAGCATTCACATCAAAAACCAGTTTGGGAATCTGTGTCTGAAGGATCCTCAAACCTTTAATTGCCAAAGGCAAGAGTGGGCAGTAGGACTGATGAGCTAGGCAATGGGAAACTTGCAGAATGACATGGGCAACTTGAAACATCGGTCTCCTTACTTCTCTTTGAATGCTTTCCTGGTTCCTCTGGTGGAGAACTGAGTTTTTCATGCTGCCCTACAGAGAGGATAAAATCTGGATACTAGCAGAAATTGTCCTGAGAACAAGCAGATAATGTACAAGCTGATCCTTGATTTCTCTTTCTGTTCTGTTGATTTGTGGAGACTTCATTTCTCACTTGGAATTGTAGCTAGAGAATGAATCCCAAATGCTCAATCTCTGGTGAAGCTGTTAAAGGTGCTCCTGTTCTTGGTGAAGGGAGATTTTGTCCCATGCTTTGGGTGAGTAACCTAGTGATGCCTTCCCTAGCACACTTCATATTGCACTCTTGAGCCTAAATATATGAATTTATAGGGAAAGTTTACTGTGTTTTGCTGGGCATTTATTTATGGTGGTATATCCATGGAAAATGCATTTTATAAGTTAATGAAAGTGAAAAATGACACTGTTACAATCTTAATCTTGCAGTCTGTTAAATGGTATGGATATGAATATGATTCATAAGTCTAACTGTAAAAGTCACTGCAGTGTTTGCACACTTGCTGTTGGACCTTCATTTATTTCCCTGAGGAACGTTCCTCAGTTTTTCTGATGCTGACTTGGGGCTCTTAAAGCCTTGTGGACATCGGTTATATTCTTGTATGCCTATTTTACTGTTTTTTGGTAGACTAAATCCATGGATTTATTTTTTTTTAAACGTAAGAGAATGCTTAAATTCATTGACTTTTCCTCCTCCAGATTTCCATAAATCGAAACTATGGTTTGATTGTTAATAATCCCTAGTACTTTAAAAATTAATTATATTGAACCTTGGATTTTGGAGCCTTGGAGAAATATCCTTTTCTCCAGTTATGACGCTCAGTGTAAGGGCTTAGCTTATTTTCTTCTGTTGTGCCTGAAGTGAAATTTTCAAACTTTCTCATAGTTGTAGGATATGAGAAATGAATTTTGAGAGAGAGGTCAAACACTTCTCAAGTAAAACTATGAGCTTCGGGGAGAAGTTGTGTGTACGAAATGCCATAGAACTTGTTTTCGGGTAACTGCAGAACCAGCGCTAATGAGCATGATCTTGATGTTGATTTGAATCTTTGCTTTTGCTTTATTCACACGTTTTCAGCAAAATCCCTGTCTGAGGCTGGTGTGGAAGCATCTAGAGCTTGTGCTGGATGACAGAGCAGCATATAAGAGGAGGCAGGCAGCTGACATAACTTATGCCAATATATGTTCCCCGGGGATAAATCCTCAGCTGGTACGAATTACCACAGCTTCATTAGCGCGAGTGAGGGATGTCAGCCTGTGCCCAGCTGATGATCCAGCCTCATGGCTGTAAAACCTTCGGAGGAGAAGTATGGCTCAGTGTGTTCACACACACACACATGTGCAAGGCGTGAAGCCTGGCAGTTTCAGCCTGTGCAGCCCCAGAGGAGGTATTGCAAGCTCTTGGGTTTGCAGTGCCTCAAAAATTCAGGCTCGGGCTGTGGGGTGGCTGCAGCCATCCCACCTGAGCTGTGCCACAGTCTCGTGTGGTGGCAGGTACTGCTCAAGGAGAAATAGGCTGAGGTCTCATCTGGCTGGGGCTCAAATGCCGACTCTTTTCCCTGGAGAGGACGAGCTAATGGCTTGTCCGCAGAGCCGTGTGGTTTTTCCTAGTTCTCCTGGAAACGAATGGAGCCGGAGCAGAATCGTGTGCTGCCTTGCGATAGCGTAATGCTCTTACAGAGCTATTTGTACAGCAAGCTGCTTTCGTGGACCAATTAGACATGCAGAATTTCCAGATTTTGCCTTATTCAAATTTTAATTAACTCTGTGTAATAAGCTGTAAGCACATTAATATCAACCAAATACTGCATATTGTATCTGTTAATACTCAGAAGATAAAGCCAGAAGTATTGTTTTCATACAAAGACCAGTGAAGCTATAAATAATGGGGAGCTCTTTTATGAAATTGGAACACGCACTAGGAATAATCCTGCTTTTTCAATAGCAGATCTCAGGCAATAAGCATGCAGCCAAAGGTGCTTGAATGGGGGTTTTTAATATCACATGCATCGTTTTAAGTTTATATTTTAAAAATTGATGGATTCATTTGCATTCCCTAGCTTGGACAGATGGTGTGATCCATAACAAAATACTCAGCAGCATACTAAAAAGGATCATTTCGGCACCTTTTTGCTGCAAGCACGTCTCATCCAAACAGCGAGGGAAAGCTCTTGAAATGAAGCGTGCTCACACAGACCGCTTTAAGGTGAAAACATTACCTGGGCATCCACAGCTACCAGCTGGATGGCTTGTTGCGCTTGGAAGAAACGTCTGTGGATGCCAGGAGACATCCTGGAGAGAAGTCATGGAAAACAGGAGCCCTGGCTTCCGTTTGAGGCTGTGCTCTGACATTTGTGGCAGTGGGGCATGAGCTGGAGCTCAGCCTGCAGCTGCCTATCTTGCTCCCTAGAAGCCTTCTCCGCCAGCTGCAGATGCGTTCTTGCAACTGTTTGGAGAATCTATATTGGGAAATGTTGGAAGGAAATGTTGGAAAACACCAGCTGAAAAGGAGCCTGCTCCTTCATTTGTTTAAAAACCTTTCCTTGGGAGTAGGGACTTGCGTGCCTGCCACCCAGAGCAGCTCCTGATGCGCTTAACCACGCGGCCAGGGATGCTCAGTGCCCCCACCCTTGGGTGCTGCTCAGCTGAAATGAGCAGCTGTGGGATGAGGGCTCCCAAAACTGCTTTAGGCCACTGAGCCCAAAGGCATGTGGCTATGCTGGGTTTTGTATCTCTGCAGTAACATGGCCATGCTTTGATAAGCTATTTTTAGCTGTGTGCTCAAAATTAATTCTAAGACATACATTGTAAGAGTTCAGCTTTCTTTTATTTTAAGGAAAAACCTGGTTTTCTTATGTTTAAAAGGTAAGTGGGAAGTGCTAGTTATTGTATTTTCTACCACTCTGCTTAGCCCAACCTGGTTTCCATCTGGAGAACTTGGAATAATTCTAAATTTGGAGCCGGTCTCGGTGACCTCTATGCCGTGTCATTGGTATTGTGGCTCCTTTCTACACGGAGACCAGGCAAAGGCTGGCTATCAGGGGATTTTTGAAGAAAGCCCTTTACAGAGGACAATTATTTGAGTAATAATTGGAACTTATTTAGTAAAAACACCACTGGAATTCTACTGCAGAGGACATCTGTGGTTGCAAATGAGAGAGAAAAAAAACCCTGTTTCAAACCCTGCCAGTTGAGCAAAACTGCAATATGTTCTGAAAGTCAAGCTGCGTTTTCTCATTTTTGCACATCGTAACCAGTAATAAAAGTCTTTGGGGCTAAATTAGGTTCTCTGTTTCACTTCGGAAAACTCAATTGCTTTTCTATTGTCGGCAGCAGCACCAGCGCGAGCCAACCTACAGAAAATATGATTGCAGCAAAGGTTAGTGCAGGGATAATTACGGAATTGCTTGGAAAAGTTTCAACTGGTACAGGAGTATTTCTTGTGAATTTTACCCCCAAAATGTAATCTATGCCTCTCGGTATACTGCAACCAGTAAAGAAAAGGACTTTTAAATCTCCAGGTGTTGTCTTAAAGAAATGACTACTATTTTTAAGGTATAAATCAGCTCTGGAGAGCTGCATGCTCATGCAAACGCATATTATGGTATTGGTGCTTTTATTTATATATTTTTTAGACGAACAGAAGTTCAATCCCATTAATTTTTGTGCAGCTATCTGGGGAGGGCTGGGAGCTGTAGATACCAGCACCAGGATTTCTCAGTGGCAGGCTGAGATCAGCAATGTTTTACTTGGTTAGGAAGGAAGTGCCTCGGTGCAGGAATAAATACTGGATTGCATTATAGCAGCAGTTATTAACCTATCCATTTTGCTTGCCCGAATAACTACTAATGGAGATATAACTGTCTGCAGGTTGGAGCAGAAATAATGAGGGCTGGGAAATAATTGTTGTACGGATGTGCTGTTACATAAAACTAATAATAAAAGCATTTAGGATGGGAACCTGGAGAACTAGCCTTTTACTTGCAGGAAGGGGCGTGCGCTTAAGAAGCTGTTTGTACCATCGAGCGGTGATTTGGGCTTAGACTGGAAGAGTAGTTCTCTGTGCAAGGGGGTGCAACATTCAAGGAAATTTGAATGATATGATTTTGGAGTCTGAATTCTGGCCCCGAGATTGATTCTCTTTGTAGCAGGGGCATTTTGGGCTGCAGTACTTGATGGCCTTGTATCCTAAAGCTGATCAGAAGGAGACGATGATCTCTGGCTTTTTGCAAGCCCGTGTTCTGTATCTCTCTTGCTTGTTCCAATTATAAATGGGAGGCTCAGCCGCTCAGTTGTTCTGCAGGCTCCTGCTTGTATGCTTTAATTTGAATGAAGTGCTTTGGCAGCTGAAACGCTGAAGTCAGTGGTAGGTACTGATTTATTATCCAGATGCCATCAGTTTCCTGTATGTGTGAACATAAAGATTAATCTTAGCCGTGCTGTGCGAAGACCCAAATCACAGGAGTTGTCCCAGGATATTCAGTCCCTGTGGCTGCTGTCCTCCCCAGGACCTGCTGGTGCTTCACGAATACGGAGAAAAGACCAAAGACCAGCCTTGATCACAGGAGTCGAGGTTGGGTTTAATCAAGACACAACATTGCTGTGACTCCTCTAAATCTTGATTCCCAGAAATCAAATCTTCCTGATTCCTGTGGAAAGGTCATTTTGAGGAGCATTGACTCACCTCTCACCATGACACAACAGATTCAGGAGCTGCCCCTGGTGGTGCTAAGGGGCTGCCCAACACCGTGATGCATCCCAAATGTTCTTGTTTATGAGACGTGGTGTTCATAAGCCATTACAGTGCTAATAGGCGACCTCCTTCCTGTAAAATTTTTGCTCAGAAAAGATGTTTTCGTAAATGAGAGTAATACAAACTGCTTCTTGAGCCTGCAGTGCCTGACCCTGATGCTCAGGGATCACAGCGATGTCTCAGGCACTCAGGAGTTGTTTATGGGATTCCTGTACCATTTGTCAAATTGTTTTTTCTAACAGGAAAATCACATTTCTGCGGGCATGCTGTAATGAGCCTTTAATGGCAGCATAAGTTTCAGGATGTGAAGCGATGCCGGTTTTTTAATGTATCCTGAGCCCTGAGTTCCAGTTTGGCCTAGCTGGCCATGCCAGGCACTGCTGCTCAGGATTTTAGTGACCACAACTCAGAGCAGAAAGTACACCTAACAGCATTTAACATTGCCTCGTTGCAAATTAAACATGACAACTATATCACCTGAACCAGGAGCAGGAAACATAACAATGCCACAGCTTTGAAATCTTCAGCTGCTTTTCAGCAGTGTCGAAATGCTCAGGCCTCGGCTGTTCCTGATGCTTACGTGCTCTATCTGTGAAGTAGTTTGTTACTCATCACCTTGGTTTCCAAATGAAAAAATGTGTTTTTTCACCATTGCTTTTACCCGTTTGTCTTAACCACATGTCTTTGGGTTTTGACACAGTTCTGGCTCGTAATGTAAAAGAGAAAGTTAAACATTGCTTTTTCAGAGTATCCGCTCGGTAACAGTGATCTGGTATGTGTTTGGTGGTAGATTTCCAGATTAACATATTGAACAGCCTTAATTTGAAAGCCCATCTAGGTCAGCTGTTATCTGCTGCTGGCACTTGCATCAATTTTTAGCTGTTGTTTGGGCCTTTTGGTAGTTGTAACTGCAGCTCCCAAGAAGCACAGTGGGCCAAGGGTTTTGGTGCTTGCTCCTGCCACCCAGAGAAATAATGAGATCAGTGCAGCAACAGAAGAGCTTCCAAGTCAGGGAAGCAGAGCCTTGCAGTTAAGTTTTGTCGAGGGTAAAGGCAGAACATCTTCACTTTTGAAACCACGTGTCTGTGGCTAGAAGAATAAAGATATTTAACATAACTTTGTCCTTTAAGAGTTGAGCTGGCTTTAAAATTAGGCAAAGGTGCTCTCTTATTTCTGAGGGAGGTGCTGAACGCAAGCTCTGGTGATCTCCTCCTGCTGGCTGCCCCCAGGCTCCCTCTGCAGCGGGGCAGGAGCCTGCTCAGCCCTGGCTGTGTCGAAGCCTGTGACAAGGCCACTACTGAGCCATAATTTCATTTGCTGAGCTTGATTGTGACTGAGATGATGCCAGCTTATTGTTAAAACCTGTTATTACAGCAATAATAGCCTGGTGGTTTTGCTGTTGAATGTGGCAGAATTAGTACTTGAAGTGAGAAGGGGCTATCGTGTTAACACGGTATTATAAAGTCATGGTTAAACCTAGAAGTTTTCTCTCCTGAAGGGAAAGAGGCAATTGTCTTGCAGCCTGGAAGCAGGTGAAAACCTGGAACTTGCCCTCGAGTAAATGAAGATGAATTATGCTGTCCTACTATGATTTGGAAAAAAGAATGCTGTATCTATGGGCTGAACAGCATGTCAGAATGGAACTGACACCTCCCTTTTCATGCAGTAAATCACTGAGAAAACCCTGAGATGTTCCCAGGATTTTGCATTTAATTTCTCCTCCGCAGGCACGCAGCTAGGTAGGTCTGTGGTGTGTGTGGATTGCGGTGCTAGGATGCGTCATGAGAAGTAAAGGATGCTCAGTGCCCTGGAAAGCATGCCAGGACCAAAAATCAATGTTAATAAATTATCAGTTGATTTGACAAATCTATTGGTCAGGCAAATCAGGATCTTTAACATCTGATTAGTGGCCTTTATGTCAAAGAGAATATTTAAATTAAATTAAAATAAAATGTTTTTGTGTCTACCAGGTGAAGGCTGTACTTTTCTTTTTCCCTAAGGTAAACGGAGCTTGCTTCTGCTCTTGCTCAGTGATACAGAAAACAAACTTCAGCTAAAACGCCTTCAAAGGAAGGGGGATGAGTGCAGGACTTAGGCCCTGTGTAGTCTACAAAATAAAATGTGAGAAAGAAGAGTTGCTCGGAGCCCTGTAAAGCATGCCATGCTCAATAATTAGGTTAAAATTAGGCTTGCTGGTAGCATCTATCTATATGTGTGTGTATATAGAGAGAGCAGCAGTAGATGTGCTGGGGACCTCACGTTCTTTGTATCTGCCACCAGCATGCCCTTGCTTTGAGCATCTTCTTGGTGTTAAGCGTGGCACTAATAAGAAATGTTTTAGCTATTTGTTCATAAATGTGTTCATCCAACGGAAAGTGGCCCTGCAGGTGCCGCAGGTGTTAACCACAGTGCTTCTGTGTCTTGAAGAGATCTAAAGGATGCTTAAAGTGTGCTCTGAAGCACGCAATAGAAATGAGGCAAATTGGAATTTCAACATCTACATGGTGCGTTCATAACAAAACAAATTTTTGTTTTGTTATTAAATATTTACTATTATTTTTTTAAGAAAAAAAATGTGAAAGATGTTTTCACAATGGTCCACGTCATAAACACAAATCTTTGTAACCACAAGAGTCTGTTTGGGTGTTAGTTTTCCATGGTAGCTGCATCTTCATGGACTAAACCTTTGAGGATCTTGGAGTCCATGGAATTCAGCTTTTGGGCTGTCAGAAGCAGGGTGAGAAGTATGTACCATTCTCAAAGAAGCCATGATAAATTCTTTATATCACAGTGTCGCAAAATGGTTGAGGTTGTAAGGGACCTCTATAGATCATCTTGTCTGATCTGCCTCCAAATCCTTGACTTTTCTTGATATCAGCAGAGCCCTTTTGTGGTTTGAATAGAGAGTAACTAGCATTGGTGTTGAATTTGATAAAAACAAAAAGTTAATAATGTACCTGTTTCTCGGTCCAGTTTTCTGATGATGGGGCTGACTGCTGTTTCTGAGCAGAAATGTCTCCTCATTATTCTAATTGTTGAAAGGTAGTGCTCTTTGTTCAATTCTTTGTTTTAATTGTTGAAGAGTAGGAGCATGAAGTTTCCATTTTTCCACTCACCAGTGACATCGCCTGACTGCCAGGACTTTTCAACTGTGATGGAGAGAGGCTTGGCAACTCCATCAGCCAGTTCCCTCAGGACCTTGGGATTCATGTCATCAGGTCCCATAGACTTGTACTTGTTTAGATTCTTCAGGTGGTCTCGAACCTGCTCTTCACTTACAGTGGGTGGGACTTTGATCCCCTAGCCTGCATCTACGGGTTCAGGGAAATGAAAGGCTTGGGAAGCCCGTCTGCCAGTGCAGACAGAGGCAAAGAAGCTGCTGAGTACCTCAGCCTTCTCCAATTACTCGGATATAGAAACTCACTTCTATTATAAGAAATTAGCCACCTATAATCGCTGACACACTAATATTTTCACCCTTTAGTCTATTTTCACAAGTGTTAAAGATTAAAACCCATGGGGCCTCCTCCTGTCACCCCAGCGCAGCAGCCCGAAGGAAGCTGGGTCCTCTCTTGTGCTCTTCCTCCAGGCTCCGTGCAGGAGATGCCACCTCTCGCGCAAGGGCTGGGGGATGGGAAAGAAGCACTCATACAACCTCTGAGAATTGGCAAGAGCTGTTTATTGCCAGGACATCCTGCAGGTGAGCCTGCAGGATGTCCGTGGTGTTCGGTGGCCCCAAGCTAATGCTTGGGGTGGAGCCGGCGCGACGCGTAGGGAGCCGGGCGGGCACTCCTGCGCCGCTGTTTGTGCTCTCTGATGGCAGACAGCGAAGCCATGCCGGGGCAGTTCCAGGTCTGAGCTGGTGGAGCTGGGTCCACTTCCATTGCTTCCTCTGCCTCTTCTGCTGGACCCAGCTCCATGGGCTCCACAGCATCTGGCAGCAGGGCCAGCCAGTCCTTGCCCAGGACTGCCCACGTGGGTTGCCTTCCACCAGGAGTGTTTTCAGGCCAGGGTGCCGCACCGGGGGGTCGTCCGGTTCCGTGCCTAGGACCCACGCCGCTGTCCGATTCTTTTCCGTGCAAGGTTTCCACACTGCCGTCTTTTTTATAGCCATGGCTGGGTCCCACGCTGTACTCCGGACGACTGGCACGCCTCTGCTCCCCACGACCGTCTGTCTGGCGCTCCTCCTTTCGCTCCACGCCACCGTTGTGACACCGGAAAGGCCCAGGCCCCCTGTCACCGTACAGCTGAGGGGGCGGCCTGTTCCCCGCGTCCTCGCGGTGCCAATGGTACCGCTGATAATAAGTGTACATGGGCTGCACGCCTGAGGTCTCGCGGGCACTGGTGTTTCTTGCGCCATAGGCGCGATCCCGTTGCCCATGATACTTCTCTTTCTCGTTAGCTGCCTTTCGTCTTGGCGCTTGCTTGGACAGCATTGCTGTCTTCGCACACCAAGGAAGGCTGCCTCTCACCTCCTTGCTCCTGCTCTTCTTCCTGCAGCACCAGCTGGCAGTCAGAGGGCCTCGAAGCTCAGCGAGTGCCGGGCCAGTGGCAGGGGGCCCCTTTTATAGGGCCTGGCGCAAAGGCGGGGCAGGGGTGGCCACTGTGACCTCAGCAAGGCCCTGTGATGGAGTGGCCCACGCGTGGCCAAAGGTGGCTGTGTTGGGAGTAGCCTACAAGATGCCCTCACGTGGAGGAAGGAGGAGGGTTGAGGGGCTGAGGGCCCCTTTTCTGGGGCTGGCTCCCCCGGGCCATTTGGCCTGCCAGAGAGAAAGGCTGCCCCGTGCGATCCTGCCTCAACCCGTTTTTCTCCAGATCTCCAAGGATTAGGATCTCTCATGAACAAAATAAAACAACGCCAACAAAAACAAAACAGGCCAATTCAAAAATCCTAAAGAAGTCAAAACTGAAATACCCATCATGACTGTTAAGAACTTCAAAAGTTTTTACTGCATGTTTGGCATGTGACGGTAAAATTCTGCAACACGCACAGGGTGTGGGAGGAACAGAAATTACGTTCAGAGTCTAAGTCTGGAAATTTTTACCTGAACAGGGAAAAGCACGGGATGTGTTCAATCAGCAGGCTCAATTACTCTCTTCTTACAAGAGAGAAAAAGACAGCACTTAAACTTGATAACTCCTTACTACAAATAACAAGTGAGGAATAAGGGTAGGACATCAGCGTTCCTCAAGAGGGAGAAGAAACGTGAAATGGAGTTAAACAGGTCCTTCACACACACACATGCACTGTGTTGTAGAGTACAGCGTGAGTGCACTTCTAGTGATTTCCCTACCTGCACTCCTAGTTGGGTTACTGGTGTCTCATCTCTGCGCCCTGCACTGCACCCTGTTATAAATCATATCCTTGATTCACCAGGGGGGTTAGGAGCTTCAGCTGGGAGTAGGGTCCTCTGGTGGGACTCGTTAGATACTGCCCCCTCTCTTCGTAACACAACAGCATTGAAATGAGTAAGAGGAAGGAGACTGAAGCACTAAAAAGGGGAAACCTTTGTTTAAAAAGGCTTTAGCCAAGCCAGGAACAGCAGTCAGGGCATCTGATCAGCAGCCTTGTGCCCTTAGTAGGAGAGATCAAGCAAGCAAGGTTGGTCTTGTGTCCTACCCTGCCTGTCACCCTGTAGCTACGTGTTCACTTCGGGTATTCTTGATGGGTCAGAAAGGCATAATACAAGTTGGTTATCTGTTTTTATGGCCCACTCAGAGCTGTGGAGTATCGTGTGCTTCTTATACTCCTTTCCCTGACGTTTTCAGTACTCAGCTCTCCTGTTGCTGGCTGAAGCACTTTCCATGCCCTTACAAACCCCTCAACTTACTGACGATGTGCAGTAGGAGTGGTTACCAAACAGAGTTTTTTCAGGCATGCTCCTTCTCCTGCAATAAGATAGTGATTTTTTTAAGTGTGTTTTCCTGTTGGTCCCCCCCCCCAACCTGCAACATTTGGCAAAAGTAGGCAGAGCTTTCTTATCTATCCCTTATTTTCCCAAGTACGGGGACTGAACCTACTTTTATTGGAGTCTAGTATGGTCTTGATGCCTCAAACTTTTGTGTAGCTACTGGTGAGGAGCATGTCATCGTTTTGAGTAACATAGTGTTTTGCATGCGGTTTTGCTGACTCCTAGCAATTTCTGAAAGCTAGATTACAGCTTGTTATTGTATTTGATTATACATCTGTTTTCAATAGGTTAAAAAAAAAAAAAAAAAGGCAAAAGAGTTGTTCTGTTTTCCTTCCCAGAGTTTTGTGGTCCAACTCAGAGGCAGCTCCTTGCTGCACTGCATGCTGTATTTATTGTTAATTCAGCCCATCCAGGAAACCAGCATGAGGTGCAGGGTATGATTCTGGTTATCTCAATTTTGATGTTGTTACTGTGTATGTGGTTCCTTCTGGGGCTGCATGTAACCTAGCAGAAAACAAAATGTCCATGTTGTCTGTTCTGGGGTTTCTGCGAAAGCGCGGCTCTGCGTGGGAGACCAGCAAAAGCTGTGCTTCTGTATTGCTCTGAGTGGTTACGGGGTGAGGGACTTGTTGTAAGAGTTTTTAAGGAGGAAAAACATTTAAAAAAAAAAGAAAAAGTGAGCTGTCTGGTAGAGAGGCTTATGGCCCGTCCACCCTGCATTTGCTGAGAGCCTGGGGCTACCCAAGCCCTGCATCACCTCCAGCCTCGAGCCTCCCGTTCCCCCTTCTCCTTCACCTGCAATGGGATTTTACTCGGTTCCTGCTGGCAGCGTGGATTTTTGGGTTTTAGCTAAATCTGTCTTGCAAAACATGATGGTTGGGTAAGATGCGATTTTGCTTTAATTATGATTAAATTACTTTATGAATTAACCAGAGGATCTCATGAGACTGGAATCTTTTGACACATGAGAAAATTGCCTTTCTTTAACAAGCTGCTTCAAGCATGCAAGGTAATATTAGCATTTTTCAGTTATAGCTCCAGGGGATTAAATAATAAGGGGAAGTATTGTACCTACAATTATGTGGTGTGCATGTGCGTGTAACAGTCTTAAAACCAAGCAGACACCGAAGAAATCAGTTGAACTACTGAACCCGTGACATTTTGCAGTGCAAGTGTGAGTAGGGATTTTTCTTTCTGAAATTGCTTTATAAGATGGGTTTTTAAGACAACCTGCAGATATCTGAAAAATTGTGTTTCATAGACGTGTAAAGGTTGTCATTTGAATACATTTGGAAAAAAAACAAAGCCTGACTCGATACACCTGTTTCAATTTCAGGATAATGACCTGAACGCAACTTTAAAGGGAGGGAAGGGGAATTTTCATACGAGCTGTTTTGTGTTGAGGAGGTAGCAATTGCGGTAAAGTCAACAATTTGACCTTAGGAGATGTATTGTGTGATTAAGCTTCTTGTGAAGTAGATGTGATAGTACGTGGTATCTCTACATCCCTGTAACACACATGCTGCGTACGATGCTGTCTTCAAACTGTGGAATGCCTCTTTTAATGCCTCTAAAGGCATGCTTAAGCCGAGTGTTTGCTTAGATGCGCTTTGTCTGATGAATTGAAATTGTTGAAGGCTTGGCAGCAATCTAAGGTGTCCACTTTCAAAAAATTACGGACAAGGAATAGCAGAAGAGCTTGTGCGCAAATTGAAAAGGAATCAGACAACTTGTGTGCCTTCTGTCTGTTTTACTCAACGTGGCCTTCGGAGGGTTGCTGCTGGCTTGTGGTATCGAATGCAGCGAAGTGGAAAATTGACATGGAGGGGTTTAAGCCCTTATTATTGTGGCCGCAGCTATTTGGTTGGCGTTTCAATGACAGAGCTCAGTCGTGTTCTACACAAAGCCATCAGGTAACGGCATTCGGTGAGCTTGGGGAAGTTGGGGGTTGTTACAGAAAAATATGTAAGGGTTGCACCATTCTTGCTTTAAAACGAAGGTATATGCGTAATACATGTTTTATAGATGAGTAAATGTCCACTAGAAAAGGCAAATGATACGATTTTAGGAATCAGTGACAGAACCTTGGGATTTTCACATCTGGATTTGTCTGAAGTACTAGCCAAAGCGTTGTGCCCGTGACACAGCATCCAAAAGTGGGGTTTGTGTGCAGATGCTCTCAGCAGCATAAGCTGAATTCAGTGTCGATAGTCTCTTGATTGTTTATGGTCAACTGAATCAGAAACTTGTATCTGCTTAGAAGAAAGGCACGTTGATTAATTTATTTTTTAATTGTTCTGGTAATTGTAGAGAGTACTCAGAGTTCATACAGAGGAGGAACAAAGCCCTCTAGTATGTGTGTGATGCAAAACAAGTGCTTAACTTTCTTGCTCAGGCCCTTGCTTGTACTTCTGAATTGCCTCTTGCCCCTTGGTTGCCACCAAAGATTCGCTAGATGGGAGCTTTATGGAACAAATGGATTTAACCCGAGCAGAAGTTTGCAATCAGCACAGTAAATTGGCAGTTACCTTGGGTAAATATTAGCTATGACAAATTAAAATGCATTTTTCTGGCATTCATATGCTCTATCTCACAGTGGTAATTGCTGTTACTGTTACTGCTTATACTTGTCGTGAGGCACCCATTCATAAGACAATTGCTCAATTCAATTTAAAAGAACTTTTCAGGACTTAGAGGCTGCGTTTCCCAAACATCACAGCCACTCTCACCAGCTGACCTGAGTCATGTCGCTGTGGGTTTATTTCATTTTTTGATATAATTGCAAAAACAAGTGGCAGTTGCGTTTGGATGGGGTCTTGAAAGACAAGGCTCTATTAAAAAAAAAAAAAAAAAAAAGGAAAAGAACTGCACTGGGGTGGCTGAGCATTGATTATTTCACCATCATCAGTCCTTCTGCCTCAGAGCCTGGCTACATCATGGTGCCTGGTTTGGCTGGGGTCCGTCAGCTGAAGCCGAGAGCAGCTTAAATGACTTTGTACACTCTGACATGGCCTTGCGTGGGTTGTTACTGACAAACTATTTTTATTTTTCCTCTTTGACAGTTTATATTCAAGCTGGAATAATCATCTTCCTTCACACTTGTCCCCCGCAGCTGGCCCTGCTGCTTTGCTTCTCCCTTGGCTGTTGTTTTAACAATCCTCTTCAGGGTTTGCAAGCTGTAGGTTCATACAAGTTGTTGTTCCCGGTTACATTTTGAGCGCTCCAGAGGCTGTCGTCATGGTCCAGCTCCGGCCGATCCCTTGCAGGGGGGCAGGCACAGCAGGACGGGTGGTGTTGGCAGGGGTTTCAGCTGCTGGGGGTGATCTGTAGAGAAGTCCTAACAACTTAGTAACTACACTCCCAAATTAGTAGTTGATAAAAATGTAGCAGCAATATACTTCATAACAGGAGCAGTAATTGGTTTGGATTTTAATAAAACGGGGACAGTTTACTCCTTAGCTGTATGTTATGTGATGGCAGATTATTGAAGAGTTTCAACATTTGCATCTTCCCTACTGGAAGCTAAGAAATAAAAATGAAATGTGCTGCACATTAGCTGTCTGAGTATGGAGCAAAAGATAATTTTTCTATTGGCAATAACGCACAAGCTTGGGATAGCTGTAAATACTTTTATTCAGAGTTCACTGATCTCTGTTGGCTTTAGATCAGGTTGAAGGGGATAAATCACTTCTGCAGCAATTATTTTCATGGCTGTTAAGTGTACAGGCAGGCTGCAAAATCTGTGTATGTAGTCACACTGCTGGGATATGCTGGAAACCTTTGACTAGCTAATGTGCCTTTGCAGTGCTGCAGCAACTGGCTTACTTGGCAAACAGTCACTTGAAATCAGGGCTGGACAACTCTCAGCAGTCAGATGTGACATTACTGGGCTGCTTCTTATGCTTCTGAAAGGAACTGTGACATTTCATGTACAGAGAGAGAGAGCTCTGCAGTCTAAACTTGGATGAACTTAAAACTAACCTTCCTTACCCTGGAAAAGTTTTTCTTTGTGTGGTTGGTTTGTTGGGTCTATTTTATTTTCTTATCCCTCAGTGAATTTGCCCATCCAATTTTCTGTCGAGCCCTGTGAATTCTTAATGACATGGCAGAGAAAATGGGGCGAGGGTAGCAGCAACTGAGCCCAGGCAGGCTGCCTCCTCTGCCTGTGCTGGCTTTTGCTGCCTTAAACTTACAGGAATGTGTGACAGTACGCAAACAGCTTGTTGTTTTGTGCAGAAATTGGGCTGTATGAGATGCGTAAGGAAATTCTGGAAATTGTTCTATCTTCAAAGCTGCAGGAAGAAACTGGAAGCACCACGTAGGAGGTGTTGGGCGTCAGCCCCTTGCAAAATGCATTCTGTGCTGTGGAAGCCGTGTCTGCCATGTGGGTGCTACGGGGAGCACCATGAGGAGGATGGGACGGGGAGTCAATGCTAAAAAAGGCTTGAAATATTACCAAAAGTGTAAAATGCTGTCTGCAGAGCCTTCACCATTACTACTTGCAGCAGAATTGCCCTGCTACACAAGAGCAGTGTCTGGTGCACAGCGGTAATGTAGGCAATGTGTCCCGGTGCATTTTCTAGTGTTTGACACTGTTTTTGGTGACAATAATGTGGTTTGCGGTGGGCAGAGATAGGACTGCCTGCAGTTTGTGTCCTAGCACCTGATGTTTGCTGTATTTCCTTTTTAAACTTGGTCCGTGCCTTCCGACAAGCCACAACTTCCCTTTTCAGATGAGTTACTCACATTGCCAAGAAGTGATTCATGCGCTATTTTACCTGTGCCTAAAGGAACTTTTCCCTCTTAGGTTAATCATCGAATTAGATGAATTATGCTGATTAGACACCAGCCCTGACTCACGTAACTCATCACTTCCATCATAGCTGTCCAGAATGGGATGATTAAACCTGCTCCAGACCCAGCTGGAATGAGCTGCAGGAGTGACTCCAGTGCTGCAGGATCCGCACTGGGAGCTGCCTGGAGCGCTGTATTTTTAGGGTGGAAAGCCATAGCATGCAAGAATCCCCTGTATTTCCTTTTCCTGCTGCATCCTACTTCTGGGACGCTCCTGTCGGAGGCTGGGCTGGCTGCTATCTCCCTTGTGTGGGCAAAGCCATCCTTCGGGGACATATGGAGAACCAGTCTTTGTTCTCCGCCTGTCCGCAGGAGCACGAATGAGCAGCTGAGGGCTTCTGCGACTTCTTTTGGCTTCTTTCTGTGCCCTCTGGGGACCTCATGCCAAAAAAGGTACCGCTGGTGCCAGGTTCGTGGGAAATGACAGCTCGCAGCATGTGATGCATCTCATTACTTCCTGGGCTGCCACATGGTACTGAAATGTTTCTGTTTCAAAAATAAAAATAAAAGAAGTGTGCAGAGGCTTTCCTAATTACCTTCTGATTCCTGGATCGCGGGAGCACTGGTTGAGACTTGAATGTTGGAGCTGGTGCCAGGAGCCCATATGCCCAGTTCCCAGCTCTGCCATTGTTTGCATTCTCGTGTGTTTTCAGGATTTGTAGAGCCGGGAGCTTGTGAAACCTCCAAATGTGGCAGGATTCATATTTAAAGCCAGGAGAGTTGATGCTAAAGTAATCAAATGGAAAATCAAGCCAGTTCTCTAGATTTCTCGGTGAAGTGCTTCTCACCTTCCACTGACACATTGCTCCTCCTATAATTAAAACAGAAAATTGGTACAGGTCTCAAAAATCAGGTCTTTACGTAGGTAATATCTGAACTGGGTTCAGGTTGCATTACAAAGTGCAGGCTGGTTTCTTGTTTTTAAGCTTATGTGGAGAGCTTCTTTATTCTAAGTCCCACCTGATGGTACATTTCCCCAGTGCAGGGCAGAATTAGGTTTGGAAAGCCCCGCATTTTGTTGTTTTACTCTAGTTTTCAAAGCCTGGAGCCCTCATCAGAGCTACCTTGAAGTAACAGAGTTTGGGACGTTGGTCCTAATTATTCACAGTAAAACATAAGCCAGATTTCTCTGGGTAAACGTGCCAGACACGCACAGACTGTTGTTATTTGCAGGCGGGGCAGCATCGCAGGCCGGCAGGCTGTGTGATGGGTGATGCATTGCCTGTCCCTGGGGGTTGCCCTTCCCTTTGTTGTCCTGCCCCCCTCCCCTGGGAAGTGAGGGGGTCCCCCTCGGGCTGCTTGCTTTGCCCCAGGTCAGTGCTCGTGAAGCCGAGGAACAGACAGTGTCCTGATGGATGAGGTGGATGTGGGGAAATGGTCCCAGCCCTGAGTGTGTGTGTGTATGGGAAGCAGGGGGAGATGCGGCTCTGCAGCTGCTGGAAGAGCTGCTCAAACCACATGTCCCTTCGGTTTATTCACTTTTCTCTCGTGTGCCTCTTTCCTCAAATCTCTAATTTCTCTTCTGAGGCTGTTTTACTGCTGTATGGCAGGCCGATGTTTATTCAGTTCAGAACAATGCTGTTTTCCTGCAGTCTGTACTTCCTTGTTATTCAAGCTGATGTAGCCGAGGAGCAGCAGAAAGCATCCATCTGGCTCCATCCCAAAGGCTGGTGGCCAAAGACTGGCATCCTCGCTTGGCAGCACGCGGCAAAGGAGCGCGCTGGCTGCCAAGGGAGCAGCAGTAACGTGGCTGGCAGAGGCTGATTCACCAGCTGAGGGCAGCTCCACGGGGCCGGGGCAGCGCTATCGCTGGGAGCGGGGAGTCACTATCGGCGGGTACCATATGCTGTTGGTAGGAGAGGTATTACTTACAAGGGAGAGGAACAACTCGAGTAGATAAGCCTGGTTTCCTTTGGTGATGCTTATACGACAGAGTATGTACGGACGGATGCAGCGTTTAAGTTGCAGCAACACAAAAATATATTAAAAGACAAACCAACCAAACCCTGTTTTTACTGAATAGAAGTCCTAAGATTGGTGAAGTAAAATCAAGTAGGAAAAAAGCCCTCAGTATCTAATCATGATGAGGAAGCAGGTGAACGTTTGTGATACCGCAATGAAAACAACAATAGCGACTGGGGTGTAATAAAACCCCAGTTCTATAAAATAAAATTGGGGTATAATAAATAATGCTCTGGAGGTGGGACACATCACATCAGTGGGTGGAAAAACTTGGCCTCAAGACTTCGAGCCCTAAACAAGTTCTTACCAGCTGAACATCCTGAAATCAGAAGAAAAAAAGTAGCTGGAGGCTTTCACACAGGGGACGCTTCCAGCTTTGTGTTAACCTTGTTCTGCTCACTCGGTTGAGCGTATGAGGAATTCTCTGAGAGAAAACAAATGAGGATATGAAAATGGCTTTAAACATGTCTGGATCCAGATCCCAGGTTCCACCCTGTGGATGTTTTTGGGGTGGTGTGAACATTTCATGTCTGCTAGACCTTCCTTAGCATAGGATTTCAAGCTGCAACGCTTCAGGAGTCTGTATGAGTTGTTCATCCAGGTGGTTCCCACTTCTGATTCACTGTGTGACTTTCAAGCAATGGTATCTACGAAACTGGGGAGGTGATTTGGTGTGGTGGGCACTGAAAACAAATCGCACGGCTTCAGAATTCTTCGAGCTGTCCTTGCTGCAAAAAACACCATCAAATCACAGCCTGAAGTATATGATGCAAAGCAGTAAAATTATGCATTGATGTGAGGTTCTTCAGGAAGCAAAGGAAAATGGACCAGGGAAATTGTTTAAGAAAAAAAAAAAAGGCTTCTATGGCATTGTATTACTCACAAATGAATAGGGGTGTTGGAAATAAAGCATTCCTGATGCTGCCGGATTATAGGTTTATGATTTAAATGTGGTTGGAAAAAAATGAACTATTTAATTCTACTCTCATTTACTTTAATATAAATCAAGGGCAAGTCTTTTGAAATTGGCAGATTTAGGCTGGTGTAAAGCCCATGCAGGGAACATTTTAATCAGGGTAGGATATGTTGCCTCTAATAGGAGTCCTGATAGCAATAGAGCAGGAGCAGCTGGGACCTCGGGGAGCCTGGTGGCCCACTTCCCTGCCACCTGAACAATGAATCTGGCAGCTCAAAATCTGCCTACTGGAAAAGTCTGCGAAAGGGGATAATGAGCGGGTCAGATACATTTCCAAAGGTCCCCGTTCAATTGTTCCTTTCTCCTTTAACACCTGAAACATTCAGATTTTGCAAAATAAGAATACTGGAACCGCGCTTCAGAGATTGTACAATAGCAGCTCGGGGTGATTTGGAATAAGGACCAGCAGTAAGGGCTGATTCTGAATGATTCTGCATTCCTTCTAGCTGAAGACAGAGCAATGCTACCGTGGCTGCTCTGGAAGCAAAGTGCTGCCTTGCCTGAAGCTCCCTATAGCCGTGGGGTTTTTCTGCTGCTTTTTTCTGGTTGTGGCACAAGAGCCAGGGAAGTGTTCTGTCAAACATAGCTCAGCTCTCTCCCTGAAACTCACGGTACCTTTTATGTCCATCACCTCTGTAATTCAAGCTCCAACTTCCACCTATGCATATATTTATGCTGTTTCTTCACCTGATTTCTTTCACAGAAAACTTTGTGCTTTCCCCCTTCATTTCCAGTGCATTTCTGCACTAGCTAGATGTTCATCCTACCTTATCATACCCTTTACTCCTTCACTGCCCATGTATTCTCATCCTTATGCCCCAGACTCCTACAGTCGTGACTCCTCTTGCCGTGCCTGTAATCAGTCCTTACTCCTCTCTGTGCTCTCCTGCATCCCTTCCACCCTCGGGCACTAGTCTCAGGAAATAGACAAGGGCTGTTCTTGCAGTTGTGTGTTTTTCCTCATTGTCATGTAGTCTGGAAGGAGAGAATGTAAGCTTTCCATGGCACAGACAGCTTGGGAAGAAACCACTTCCAGTGCTTGTGCCTGGAATGGTGCAGCAGAAGGCGTGTGGCAGTGCCAGGAGCAGCCCGGGGGCTGGATATAGCCCCGTCTGTCTGCATCACCTGCTTTGGGTCCTCGTCCACACCAGGGGATCTGCTACATTGCTCGGTAAAAGTGATGCTACAATTGCTTCTTGCAATCTCCATCTTTAGAGTTGTGAGCCAAATAATTAAGGACAAATTAAGGACAGCTTTTGTGTGCTTTGGGGAGGATTAAAAAACAACCAAAAAGCTACTGCTCTCTTGCACACCTCTTTCTTGCTGTGCTGTGTTCAAGACACAAATGGTTTGGACATCCACAGTGTGTGCAAAGTATGGGTGTTTACCTGTGGCCTTGTGAGACTTCAGGGCCATGTTTTCTGTGTGTGGAGTGTTTGGTTTTATACTTCTGAACACAGAGACTGAAAGCCATTTCTGTACACCTCTGAAAATATTTTGACTGCAGTTCAAGCAGTAGCAATGCTGAATGGATACCAGAGGGGCTCGTGAAACAAGCCGTTCTTACCTGCCTCGCTTTCTTTGCTGCTTTTAAGTCAGTTTGGCTTTCAGGTCCGAGGGCTGAAGCCCCGCAGAGAGGCTTTCTGCTGGGGCAGAGGTCCAGCAGATGTCCGGAGGAGCAGCGCTTGCCCCAGGAGAGCGGGAGTGGGAGCGTGCAGACTCCTCATGAGCTTCCCTGCTCACCAACGAAGATGTGAACGGCTGTGCTGGCCGAGTTCCCTGACCTGGGCTCCCTGAGGGTCCAGGAGGTGCCGCGTTGCCCAGGCTTCCAGCAGCAGGGCCACCTCTGCTGCTGCCACCCGCCTGCTGGGCCGGCAGCAGTGCCATTGCCTTCCCTGCTCTCTCCTGCAGCTCGTCTGCGATGTGAGAAAGGGATTTCCTACCCCATCAGCCTTTATGGTGTCTTGAGTCCGTACAACACTTGGTTCAGTAGCAGTTGGCTTGTTTCTCTTCCCCTCAGATCAGACACTTCCCACAGGATCCCCTTGCTGGACATTAGGGTTCGGGGCTTTTGCCTGTAGTCTTTCTCGAGAAAGGATAGAGAGTGGGTGGGGAGGTTTTTTCATTCTTTGGAGTTGTCTTGTTGCTCTCTCAGGCATTTGTGCTAGAACATGTGGATTACATCAGAAAGAGTTCAGGAACTGTAGATACGCGTGTTGCCAAAACCACTTACCTGTGCTTTTTTTGGAGTGCTGTGATATCATGGGTGAAAATCCATTTTCTCCCATTCTGTTTCATTTGTTTCCATCCTATTAAATGCTATGTACGCGTGGCAGAAGGCAACTAATACAACTTAGGTGTACCAAAGATGTCAAGAGATGGCATTTCAGGCATGGCAGTTTACAGTTTATTGGCTTTGTTCTTTTTAAAAACCTTTTTAAAAATCATTTTTCTCTGGAGCTGTTGAAGATCAGGTGAAAGATTCTGCACGGATCCCATCAACGCGGTCGTGCTGAGCACAGATGGACCGCTCCTGGAAATGGCCCCTAACGATGGATTACTCGTCTGATGCAGAGCGATGCAGCAGAAAACTGCAGATCACTGTGACCACTCTGACTTCTCAAAGCTTTGGTTCTTTTAACTGATACCTGTCTGCCTGTTTTGCTGCTCAGGAGACCTTCAATAAATAAATTTCAGTAAGAATCACGAAGACATGGATGACTTAAAAGAGAAACTAGTACAGTGCATCTGAACTGAGTGGAGGGAAGACTGGAATTATACTTCCTCATATTGCACAGTTAAATATATACATAAAATAAAATTTTCATTCGGGTTGGCAGTGGCAAACCAGCACATAAGTATAATAGGCGTATTTTGCACTTCTGTCAATAGCGTCATTTATAATTGAAACATGTAAAATGCTTTTTTCAAATGAAACACCAGGATCGTTTCTTCTGCATGTATTGTTTGATGTTTGCATGTGATCCTCGCTTTCAAGCCTTGTTATCAGAAAAGCATGTTTGGTAGATGAATGCTGGTACATTAAGATTAAGGAATAATAATAAAAAAAAGGCATGAGAAGCTGAGAAGTTGATTATTATTCATTGTGAATGTATGCAGCGAACCACTCATTTCCGAAACTGGTGGCTCAGGGAGCTGCAGAAACTAATCTGGCAGGAGTATTTCTGGTGAAGCCCCTGACTGATACTAAAGGATGTTATCTCCTTCTCCCCATCTATTGCTCTGGTTTGTCATATTGTTCCTCAGCATTTCCTTCTCTGCAGACAGCCCCGGACCTGGTGCTCGTGGTGCTGCTGTCAGTGAAAGGCTCCCTGCTCTGTTGCTGGAAGCTCCCCTTGTCAGCTGCTCGTGGTGTGCCTGAGCAATGCAAATGGGGGTTTCCAGCCAGAATATTGAATTTCCACTGGCCTAGAAGGACAGCAATTGGGATCAATTTTTTAACTGTGGTCAATAAACTGATGAAATCATACAGGCGGTGGCAGAAGCTGCTGGGTGACTTGTACATTAGGTAAAGCCCAGCCTGCCCTGGTCTGGAGCTTGGTGCACTAACAGCAGCACTGTGGAGCTGTGAGACAGCAGTGTCATCCTCCGTAATGTGCTTGGCAGGGGACAGGAATGGGGTGGCAGAAATGAGCTCAGGCGCTGTAAGCCTCAGCTGCACCCTGCCCACATGTGCTCCGTCCTCGCCGGGTCATTTAGCAAATCAGCGGTGTGAAAACAACAATGGAAATATGGACTTAGTCTGTGTTAGTTTTCTTTTCGCTGTTACCTCAGTCATTTAATGGCTCTCACCTCCATCGTCTTTTCAGACGGATTCATGGCAGCGCTCACCAGCTTTCCTGAAAACCTCTCCTTTTCCAGGAGCAATGCGCTTGGATAGTTTGTTACTGCTGGGCTGACACAGGTCTTTATGCCTAAAGGGACGCAGAAAATGTGCCTTGTTTTACTTTCACTTAGCCCAATTTAACTACAAAATTAGTTAGCAGATACAAAATTCCGCTAACTAGAAAAAAAATGACTTTCTTCCCTCTTTGGCAGAAACAGATTTAATTGTGCTATTTTTAATCGAGCGAGAATTGAACTCTTCAGAGCAAAGTATTAATACCAGCCTTCTTAAAAATAAGACCTGCGAGCAAAGCTAGTTGAAATTCCTAGGAGTTAATTATTTTTAGATGTAATTTTTTGTAAACAGGCGTTATGAAAGGAGCTTGTGTGATTTGAAGCTGTAGCTTCATGTTAATCTGCACCATTCTTCTTAATACAGTACGTAAGACATTGAGGTATGTGTTCATTTATTTTATACGTATTTTTTTAGTTAAATATGTGAAAGAAGGATTTTTCCTGTCCGTCGTGGCTCCTGTTGTTAATGTCTTAGTTTAGCTCATTATCCGTCATGTAATACTAATGTTTAATATGTGTGTTTTAAATCCCAAAGCCGATTTTGAGGAGGAGCATGGTTTCCTCCTAACAAACCAGCAGTGGGACGGCAGCCACAACGAAGGACTTAGTGCCCTGCTGCCCTGGGGGTTGTATTTCTTTACCTCCACTCACCTGGCCTGAAACATTTAGGTGTCCTCTTAATTCACAGCAGGTAGGGATTCAGGGCAGGTTTTCTGGGATGCATCTGAATAGCCACGGCATTTAGGATGTCAATAATCAGTTTAAGCGTTGAAAGCAGAAGAGGGTATATATTTGAACAAATTATAAGAACTTTGATTTTTTTTTTTTTCATTAAGTCTGTATGAGAATGTTTCCCTTTATCTGGACTCTTGCTATAGGCATTCTTAATTACACACCCAGAAATAGGCCTGGTTTAATCAATCACATGCTCGTGTCCCTGGCAAGAACATAGCAGTCGTCTACCTAAGGAGGTTGTGGGCGAGAGTATTTTTCATAAGAAGAAGGATTTGAGCAAACTTCATAATTAATATTTGAGTCTGTACTGCGTGAGGCCATGCATACTGCATGAGGGCATATTACACGGTGTTCGTGCCTGGTGGAGTACCAGGAGCTGACCGCTGGGGCTGTTGGAGGAGAGCAAGGTCACGCCGGGCAGCTTACCCGTCAGCGTGAGTTATTAGGCTGGGGCTTGCTGCCTGCCTCTTTTTGCAAACCTGGTCAAATATTTTGGTCCTTTTCTCTTTAATCTGTAGTAACTTTAAGGTAAGCCAGGTCCCTTACAGCGCCATTTTTGTTCAGGTGGCTGGAAAAAGAGGCTGAGGAGAGACTAGGGTGCATATGATCACTGCAGAGGAAATGGTAGTGATATGCACGACGTGGAAGGCAAAAATACTTCTTTTAGTGGTTGAATTTGGTTGAATTTTGGTTACCTAGAATAGTTAGCACCCTTAATTTGTGAACTGTTAATACTCTGCATTTCAGATAGGATCTGTGGTGGTGTTATCTCCAAACTGTGAGTAAAATAAAATCCATTCTTGGTAACTTAGAAATTTAGCCTATAAATTATTCATCCTACATTATTCATCTGGCTTTTGTGAACAAAAAAGTCATCCTGATACCTAATTCCTTTTGTTCAAACTGGTTTACTCATCACCATATTTTAATGGCATTAGAAATGTTTTTTTCCCTCATATTTCATTTATTCTAGCCTGCATAATTGGCAATAAAGTGAGTAGTATTTCATGTTTCCTCTTAAAAGCGTGAATATTTAGCTGAGACGTTGCCAGCATAGTGGGATGCTGCTGTCCAGTTCTGTGCAGCTCCGGGCTGGGAGCTGATAGACTCTCATTCTCCGCCACACAGAAAATTAAAAGTGAATAACCAATATCAGAAAAGCAAAAATGATCTGAATTTCTGCAATGTGTACTCCAAGCTGTTTCTGAATCAGTTTAAAGGCAGGACCACATAATTACATTGTCACGATAACCAGATTTTAGATCATGTATTTATAGATTTTTTTTCTATGTATTGAAAAAATAATAATGAAAAAATCTTGGTATGTCTTTTTGAGATTGAGCTTCCATTCAGCAACCACAGAGATATAAACCTTGCACTGTTAATTAACAAAACAAACAAAAAAATGTGAGGAATAATTTTGTGAAGGTTTATTTCCCAAGGGAACTATCAGAAGCAAACTGGGAAAAGAGCCTTTTTTGTTCAAAACCCTATCATGCATTGACTTTTGGGTATGGGAACTGGGCTCAGCGCCCTGCTGCTGACACGTTTGCGCTTGTTTTGTTCTGTTTTTCCCCCTTATCCTCATCGTTAAATCCAGAAGACTTGTTTCCTTTCATGATTGTGACAGCAGGACTGCTGTAAAAATTACGCGGCATAATATGCTACAGTGCAGATAAAGATATAATTCCACTTCAGGGAGCAAGCGTCGCCTGCATCTCAAGTTGGTTATGGAGATGAGTATGTATGACTACAAGTCTGACACCCGCTGAAGGAAATGTTGGTGTACGGGTCAGGTTTGGACACCCCCATGTCTGTGTGAGCTGCCAGGGGCCTGCCCAACCCCAGGGGGACCCCACTACTGTGGAGACACGGCTGGGACCTCCAGCATCCCCCAGCTCCATGAGCCTCCCCCAGTGCCCATAAGAGCACCCCCCAAACTGTGAGCACGAGGGTCGCCTGCCTTGGGGCCATGCGGTGGCAGGTTGCTGCTGACCGTGAAGAGGCCACTGTGTGCAGGGGGTTTGAGGAGGAGCTGGTGGAGCTCCTGGCTGGCTTCTGCACCTCGCAGGGAAAAGCTGCCTTGAAATCTGCCACGTTGAAAGTGTTTTCTCTTTGGGCTGGTAACAATGTCAGAGGATTTGGCACTGATGAGGTTCAGATGTGTCGACTGTCCTTTTCTAGTGCTGCACTGAATAGATTACGTGTCATAAACAGCGCTGGCACTGGCTGAGCTTCCCTCAGTCTTTGTCTCCAATATGTTTGAAGACATTCACTGTTTAAAAAAAGCAGTGAGGCCTCTTCAGCATGCCTAACTGGGTGTTTTTTTTTTTTTTCTTTTCAATTACCTTTTGCTTAGTGGCAGGCAGCAACATCACAGGTAGATACTTCCTTTTTTTTGTGTCCTCAACGTGCCTACCTTGTCAGATCAGCGAGGCTCATGCAGCCGGAATGTCTTCTTTAACGATGAAATTATTTAATGAGGTAATGACCAAGTGAGGCGAAGACGGATTTTGTTAGAGCTGAAGTTGTTTTCAATTATAGAAGACAAGTGCATATTTGGAGAATATTTTAATATTAAACCCAGTAGTGATTATGAAGGTTATTCAATTCAGCAGCAAGTCAACATTGACAGTCGTATCTGAATAAGTGGGAAGGAAGTCAGAGATACAGTGTTAGCTGATTATTTTAACTACAAGGCAAATAAGAACTAATATTTCCTTTCAGCTACACTATTCACTTCTCTACTGATAGGTACAAATTAAAGTCACTGAATCCCCACCTGCGCCCAAGTGAGCACAATTCCTTGTAACATGCTGAAATGCCTGGGTCTAACATTTTCTAGTGCTGTTACTTCTAATGGATGTGGACTTGACATTATTTTCTTCAACAGCGGAGTATGTTTCCATTTGTAGAAGACAACTGCATCTTTATATGGCTCACTTGTTTCCAAGTCCTAAGTGGAAGAGGAACGATAATAATAATAATACAGAAGTGTCAGTTTTAATCAATATCTTCAGACATTATGGGAATTGAATTCTACCTTGCTGCTAATATATTAGGTATATTCTGCTTTATCTTCTCTCGCAGAATTGATTTGCCACTATTCAGTTCACTTGGCTCTTGTCATGCAAATTGTGGCATTTCTCCCCCATTGACTGCACAAACTGAGATTAGATTTGAAAATCGAGTCTCACTGACCAGCTGCTGTGTATTTTTCATTTGATTTCTGCCTCCTTCACTTCCCAGTCCCGTTCCCTTGTTTTCACCTCCTTGGCTGGTAATGCGCTGATAACGCGGTCCCGGGGGAGGAAGCTGGGGGCACGGCTCGCTGCAGCTGGGGCTGGAGCTGCCGGCCGGCTCCCGCACACCCGTGTGCTAGGACGTGCTGCTCACTTCCAGCCGCTTGTGCTCGTGTCCCTCTCACGTCTGGGGGAAGGTGCAGATGGTTCTGTGCTCGGAGTTTGGTGGGTAGCGAGGTGGGCTAGCCAGCAGCAGGGTTTATTTCGTCTTTGTCTGGGGCCAGGACTTGGGAACGAGCTTTCTTGCTTCCCGACGTGACCCGGCGTGTCAAGCAGATGATTTTAAATTAGGTGTAAATTGAGACAAGGATAGCTGAACATGAAATAAGTGTCAGAACAGGGCCCTTGCTTTAAGTTTTATTGTATTGAGACCGCTTTGTCAGGGCACTGATGGCTGCATTAATACAGAACATTCGGGGTGCGTGGTAGGTGCGATGTTTGATTAGCAGTGACAACCCAAAAAGAGGGAGCAGGACAGAGCTCCTGGTTGTGCTGATGAATTCTTCCTTTTTGCCTGAGTGTTGTTTGATCACTTACTGAACAACTGAAGGCTGCAGCACCCTTTGGGGTTTCTGCAAGGTAGGGAAATAAATACTGCTGTGCGAATGGGAGAGATACTAAGGTTTGTGCAGACTGGGGTCAATTTCTTTGTTTTCTGACATAACTGCAAACACAGTAATGACTCTAGAATTCAATATACTTATTTTCATATAAAATCCTGTATGCAAAGGGTGGTTTGATTATAGCTAGTCATAGTCGACGTGCTTTGATTGACAAAGCACAGAGGGCTTGATTGTAGCTATTCATAGCTGCTTGTAATGTTGTTGTTTAACTCAGTAGAAGCGTAATATGTCTTGCACCCATTTTAATGGATATGTAGCAAAATCAAATCAGTGATTTCCACGTACCTGGCTTCCTGGCATGGGAGGTGCAGTCCTAGTGTGGCTCGGCCCCCTTTGGAAGGCCCTCATTGTGGGAGGGCCGTGCCATCCACTCGTTCAGCAGGAGCTGCTCGAGGAGTTGAGGTCTCAGCTTGGAAACTCTTCATGGGTATGCGTCTTTGCCTTGGTACTTCATCGTCTTTCACTATTTGCTTTCAGCCTTTAATATTGGTAGGCTCAAAATTCAGCTAATGTTCAAATTACTGGTTTTCAGATTCTTTCATGACGTAGCTATCAACATAACCAACATGCAGGATATGAGGAACATTAATTATAGGCATATCTTGAAGATCTTCCCTTCATTAGCAGAAACATCTTTCATAGGAACAGATTGGAGATCTAATACCAAATTTCATGAAAGACTTGTCTTAGAACACTATTAATCATGGGTTTCTTTGTAAATTAAAAGAAAACATCCTCAGTACATACGTAGAAAATGCTGTAATTTAGAAGCGTGCGTGTATACATATGTATATGTATGTATATTTCACATGACAAATAGGTTGGGGCTCTGCATAAGTACAAATGCAATTCATTCTTTCTGAGGGCAGGGCAATCCAGCCCGTGGTTTCTGTAGGATGAATAACACCGTATGCAATACGTTGTTACTGTACGCCCTCTTGATGCGTCTTTGGCTCCTTTTTGGATCCCCTTTCAGCGAGCAGGTGCCTGTGGTGCCAAGCACAGAGCTAAGTGAGTGACGGCCTCCCCGTGGGTGTGAGCTGCTCAAACCATTGTGGCCCAGTAGGAAGGGCCTTTCCTGACCCAGGGACTGATGCTCTGCAGCAGCACCTGAAACCACGTGGTTTAAAAATCCTAAATCTTAGGTCAGTTTTAGACTTGCATCTGTTTACCTACAGATCTGCTCAGGAAAGGGTCTCCCTGTCCAGAGCAGAGGTGAAAGGCGCAGGGGCTGGCACCATCCCCTCACCTCGCCTGGACTTTCTGCTCCTGCACTGACAGCCCAGAAGTTGCTTTTCGCTTAAAGATGCTCATTCAGGTTTCTAGGCAACCGAGCCCATTTTCACTTCCCCCCACTGCGAGATAAGAGCCGACTCCTCATGCGGGGAGGCGAGACCATGATGGATTTCGGCAGCCTTTAATTTGAGCTGGAAATAAAATGTAGCCCTCGGATGGCAGGGCAAGGCAGCTTGAAGAAATGCACAGCGTTGGGAGTGATAAGGAGCAAATTGCGGCTGGTGATTAAGCCGTGGCACAACACGGTGCCTGCCTCAGGTGTGCAACAGCGAGCACAGCCTGGCTGTGCTCTGGGCTGGGTGTCACAGTGAGGTGGGAGGGGGATGAGGTCTCTCAGTTTGGACTCTTCCCAGCTGATGCTGTGGTCAAACAAAGACGACTTGCCTCCCCATCTGAGACCACCTGGCCTGCTACAGCATCACAGATCGGGCAGCCCAGTGCATGCAGCATCAAGGCACACTTGAAAAACTAAAAAAAAATGGCATGTGTTTCCTGAAAGGTGGATCTGAGCAGGGCACGAGAAGACGTGCACCTCTGCTGGCAGCACTGGAGCAGTGGCAGGATGGAGGCGTACATAGCTCGCAGTAGTCATGTTGGAAGCAGAGACTTGGCAGCGTCCCTTCCTCAGAGGGTTTTGCAGGCCAAATGGTTAGTGTAATGGATATTGGAGGTGTTAGCAATTTTACTCATGGGGATCTGAAAGGGAATGCACTTAACTTTTCCCTGTTTGTAGTGGGTTTACATAGCAAGGTAGCAGGCCCCGGGCCGGAGCTGCAGCCTGTGGAGAGGAGCCCACACAGGAGCAGGGGGCCTGGGGAATGCTGATGCCCGTGGGGGACCCGTGCTGGAGCAGTTTGCTCCTGGGGGATGGACACCGTGGGACGGAGCCGTGTGGGAGCAGTGCTTGAAGAGCTGCTGCCTGTGGGCAGCCCCACAGGAATCAGTTTGGGAAGGACGGCATCCCATGGGAGGGACCCCACAGCACAGAGGATGAGAGTGACCAAGAACGAGCGGTAGAGACGAAGTGCTATAGACACTGTTATAGAGTCTGTTTTGCCCGTCACAAGTTGTTGAGTGATCTCCCCATCTTTATCTCAACCCTTGAGCCCTTTGCATCGCATTTTCTCCCCCTTTCCCTTTGAGGAGGCAGAGTGAGAGAGCGGCTGAGGTGAAGCTCGGCCACCCACCCAAGTAAAACCACCACAGTGCTTTTGGACTCCGTTCTGCATACTGATGTTTCCCCCTTCATTCCCACCAGTGTGTCGTCCTGAGAACTTCTTTCCAACATTGTGGTCCTGAACTGAACAATTCTGTTCTCTCTCTGTTAGGAAAATGAAGGAAAACTAGACTGCCTTTTACCTAGCTGTTGTCTGTAGGCAAATGAATTTCTAATCTCAAACAAGTAGCTGCGTATGTTTGTTTAATGTCCTGCATATTGTATAAATCCTTCCCCAGGAGAGAATTATTTTATCCACGCCAGCCACTTCACCACACAGCTGCAGCAGTGCCAGATACTGCCTCGGCACTCGCGGACGGACCTTTCAAGCACGGTGAGCTGCGGGGCAGCTGCATAGGGTGAGAGGAGAGCAGATGAGCCTCTGCTGCAGGTGCTGGCTGCCCCGGCAGCTTTCGGCCGTGGGTTACAGCCTCCTGGGTCTGGGGCTGCTCCTGCGAGCTGGAAGACAAAGAGGGATGCTGTTAGGCGGAAGGGTGGTGTTGTTCTCTCCGAGCCTGTGTTTGTCCTAGGCTATTGACATATTGGTATTCATTTAATGTCTTAGAGCTTCTAAATTGAGGGCAAAGGGTTAAATGTTATCACAAATTGTAGCTGTGTTCCAGTATTCATCACCCTTCAGAGGGTCCTCCTCCACCCTCCCTTTTCAGCCGTGCCTCTGTGTGCAGTCCCTCCGGCGTTACTCCTCTGGATACCTTTTATTTTATTTGTCTGGACAGGATATTCTTCCCTCTAATTATAACGCTGTATTTTGGATGTCACCCAAAATATATGGTTGAAATTCATTTTGCCACTGCAAGTAGCAAGACACAGCTGGAAATAATTTTAACCTAGAGTATTTGTAAGTCTTACACTCCTTTGTACCCATAGTCAAAGGAATCATAGCTGATATTACTGTTAAATTTAATTATTATTGACAGCTGTTTTAGCTGTTGTAGCTTTGGGACTGTCAGCTACCTTTGCTTTTTGTATATCCGCGTATATACATGTTTTTGAAGAAGAGGTTAGAGAGATTAATTGTCTTTTGATGCTGTGTTGCTGGTGGATTTGGTAAAACATTCATAGGAGCATAAGTGATCTTTGCTAGTGAAATTGTTGTTTTTACCCCTGTCCTGGGCTTTAATGTGAACCAGTCTTAGTTTCTGAAGTTAAAGCAAGCCATGTTTCCCCCCCCCCATCAGTTAATGTTTCATTTTACCTCAATTTTTTAAAACATTTTCTTGTTTTGGCCTTAGCTGTCATCTAATTTTAATAAAACTTGAAAGGTACTTCCTGTGTAACTTAGCTTTTCAAAGAATGTATTTAATAACCAAGTGAAAAGCACTGAATCAGATACAGTAATTGTATTTAAGTAAGGTCTTAAAAATAAAATTCTCTTGTTAGCAGAGATGGAGATGCCTACTAGTCTATGAATTTTCACAGCGGGAAAGCAAATAGAATTAGGAAATGGGATGGCATAGTAAAACTAGTAAACAAAATCGGGTGATTAAACTCTACATGTGGGAATTGCTTACTATTGACCTGTTCCCTGGCTAAGTTTTTCATATCAGTATGGAACTGGAAAAAAGTAATGTAGAGGGGACTCGGTGGTATTTTAAGTGATAACATTTGACATGCAGGATCAAATTCTATAAATAAATACTAATATTTCTTGTCTTTTAATACAAGTATTTTCAGCATTTTGCATGAAGTTGAAGCTGTGTGATTGGTGGTAGTTGGCTTAACTTTCAGGTGCGTGTTTCAGATGGGTGGATTTAACTGCTTATACTTACGCCTCCAGGTATGTACATTAAATTATTACGGTGACTGAACTCTTGCGTTCTAGTATTATTTTATTAATCTTACAGTAAGAATGCATGAAGTACGAAACAAAACTTAACAAATAGCCCTCGTGTCCTGAACCTGGAGTTGCTGCCAGGTGCCAGCTGGAGATGCTCCACCAAATGCGAAGTTTGCAGAGAAAGCTGGGCTGCTGGGTCTTGTGGCAAGTATTTGGAGAAGAGGATGAAAAATCCACCCGTAACTTCATCGACAGAATGTGTTGGTTTCTGAGAATTGTGGAGTTTTGTTGAACCTGTTTGGCTGCAGTAAGATCCTGACAAAACCCAGGCACGAGCCTGCAAGGGTCCCATGTTCCTGCCTGCACCTGTACCTGGCAGCTTCTCTGATTCCTGACACTCATGTGTCAGCAGCTTCTGGAGTTTCAGTTTCTTAGCAAAATAAGCTAGTTGTTATGGGTGAGGCTTTGCAGAGTCCACATGAACAGCATCATGCAGGACATCATGGAAGCCACAGCTCCGTTGACTTCAACAGGAATATGGAAGGTTTGTATTTTTGTTCCTCATTGAACAAGCTGGAATATTTGTGCTGCAAACTTTCTAGGAAATGTTGCTACTATTTTCTGCCAGCCTAACTGGCATTATACAGTCAAGGTAAAAACTGCGTGTTCTTCTTTCAGTATCCCTCTCCCAAAATAGATGCTGCTCTCCTAGTGCTTGTGTCTTGTCGTGTTAACTTCAGTGTAGGTTAAGTTACTCTGACCATGATGTTTTTATAGCAGTACATGTACAGGCATTTTGATTAATCACGTGCATGTGTATATGTAAAAAGTACCAATTTAATGCCATTTAATACTTTATGTGGGTGTATATAAAAACCACCGACAGCCTGATATTGCAGTGACACCCAGACAGAACAGGGTGCACTGGTGATGTGATCGTAGCCCCTTTCCTAGGCTGAGATGCCATTTGGTCCAATGGAGTGCACTACTGAATTTGATAGACCGTTCTGTTTTAGCAGGGTTGCAAACTATATTCATATTTTTAAATGCTATTTCTGTTCATACTTTCTTCCATTATTACCTTTTATCGGGACCTTTTCTTTCTCCTCTGCCACAGATACTAAATGATGTAAATTGGTGGTAATATATCAATATCCTAGAATTGCCTCTTCCCTCTTCAAACAGATAGACTGGAATAGTGCTAAGACAGGATTTCTTGTGTTTTATTCCCCTAAGTCTTTTTTTTTTTTTTTTTTTTTTTTTTTTGTCTCCAAGAGAGGTAAATATACACTGGTGCTTTGCAATTTTAGATCTCAGACCCACTTCTCAAAGCTTTGCCGGAAGGTAGGCACCAAGTACAATTGTCAGAGATGCAGAACGCTTGCTGCTGCTGCTGACGTGATTGACAACATGATTAGTGCAAATTATCCATTTTTATTTACTGTTACAAACACCTACCAGGGTGGTGAAAAAATTTTATGCTGTGCATCTTTCGTGTTGGATTCACATCACATTCACAAGGGCCCAATCTCAAAGACAGTGACCTGAAAATGAGAGGATAGAAGTCGGTACTTCTTCCTACCATTTTATTAATGTTGGGAAAATTTTGCTCTCAGCATCTATTATGCTTCAATTTTCCATGGCTTTATTAGGGAGGGGTGATAATTCAAGGCTTTTTTTCTTCCCACAAAAAGCTGGGCTACGTTCTCTGCTAACATGATGCAAATGCCCTTTTTTTTTTTTCTTTCTCTGGGCAGAGAAAAGCCAGGGGGTTGGTAACACAACCCATTCAGCAAGGACTGCAAATCCTATCTGCACACAATGATAAAACATATCTCTAAATATGTAAATTAGCCCTCTCAGGCTCTAAGCTAATTTTCATGTGTATGGTGGAAACAAAAAACATAATAAGGAAAGATGTAGCTGTTTAACCAGATTATCTTTAAAAAGTGACACAGATAGATGCTGGCTAATAGCCAGATTCTGGTGAAAAGTCTGCTTTACAAAGCATATTAAGGCCTTTTGGGCTCAGAACTGCACCCTTCTTTGTAGTCTTGAAAGACAAAGGGTTTAATTGTGTTTTGTTATTCTGCGATAAACTGTGCTGCCTGATTTAGCCACCCTGTTCTTCAAATGCCTCTAGGGGCCGTTTGGCTGCTTGAATAGGAGCTCTAAGAGGAGCTATGGGTCAGGACCTCTGCTTAGTCCTATTAACAAAAGTTATGACTGACTGCTCCTTTTTGGCCAGTAATCTCTCCTCATTTCCTATTAATGAATGCATTTCTACACACTGCAAATTTAAAAAGGAGCTAGGAATTCATCTTTGATGTGAGCTTTATGGACTGGGAAGATTGCTTAGTATTTTTTACTTACGAGGCTGTGACAACTTGTAACGTGTAGGTATACCTCCACTGCTGCCCTGGGAGCTGATGGAGGGATGCTCTCTATGGACTAGCTGGGGGAAGGGTGCCTGCTCCTTGTTTCAGCACCTTCCACTTAGGGCTAAATCTTCATACTCCAAAGTAGCCCTGGGGAAAGCGGGTCCTATCTCGCCTGGGCTGTCCCCAGCAGCTGCTTGTGTGCTGCTCACACGGCACTACAGTTAAATCATACTGGCATTACTGGGCTACTGACTTTTTTCCTCCAAATTTTCCAGGGGATGAGGAGAACAACATTGAGCTATAAGGTTCCTAATTGCACAGAACCAAGAGAAATGTGTGGGAGGGGGGAAGCTCCATTTCATGTTTTATTGACCTTTATTCATTACACTTCTCAACAAAAGCACTGCTTTACCCAATTCTTTTGCTATTCTGATAGTTGTAAATGGACTTCCAATGTTCTGTTAGCTCAGATGATTGTTAGTTGGTTTGGTGGTCTTGTGTCCTGCATGTTTGTGGACAGGGTTCTGTAGTATCAGGCTTCAGTTTCTCTATAAAACCATCATGAAATGGGCCTGCATGTGGTCGATGCTAGCTCTAGAAGTTGGATACGGTTCTCTGCAGTCATACCTGTGTTAAATGTGAATAAACCCACTTAGTAGCTCTGCACCACCCTGTGCTGTCTTATGCAGTTGGGCACGGCTGGTTTGGGTGTCGTCCTGCAGTACTGCAGGCAGTTGGTGCTACAGGCATGCCAAAATGACAAACCTGATTAAATTGAAGAGGGAATTAAAACAAAACAAAACTCTCAGTTATCTGAATGTGAAATATCTGTAATTTGCTGGTTTCAACTTGAGCATCCTTACATTTCTTTATGTACTTCCATATCAAATTGACCTTACTTCAGATGTATTTTTCTAACTTTATTATACCTTTCAAGTGAGAGTGAGGTAAAAATGCTTGAAGAGTGTTCAGAAGCATGTGCATCTGTAGCAGTGTGAAATTATTATTAATTATAACGAGTACACAGAATACTTTAAATGCCTGTTATGTTTTTCAGATTCTTCACTGTCTGTAAATTCTGCTGCTTTTCAGTGTCCGTAATGTCTCCTTTATGAAGTAGGTCCTGCTTGATTCTAATTATTTCTGTAGACCATAAATTAATGACTTAATACTGCATTAAAAAAAAGTCTAAGCTATTACATTACCTACATTTATAACCTGGAAAGTGTAATTCTTTTAGCATTTGCTAGGCTCCGCTTATAGATTTGCTTAAAAATAGAAAAATTAATGTACTGGAACGATTTTGAGAGGCCCATAAATAATGAGCTGAGGACCAAAAGCTTGAAACATAGCTAAGGTTATGTTAATTATGATTAATTACTTTGAGAGGTTTGTTAGAAGCCTCTTAGCAACTGTGAACCATAATTATTGCCCATCAGTGCAAGCACATCAGTGGAGACTACAGCCAATATATCTGTTCATGGCTGAGGGTTTATCCTCGCAATTTTTGTTGTAATCTGTCTTAGATACAATACCCTTAAGCGTAGTTCCCGGTGATAGCATGACATGGCTTAAAAACTGTAATGTGAAGTCTTTCATAATTGACTACATGAAGTGAATCTGGCCGTGCAGTGGGCCCACGTGGTGCTGGTGGAGGAAGGCAGCCCGAAGGCCCAGTTCAGCCTGGTGATGTTTCAGTCTGATGGCTTGTCTTTTTCTCTGAAAGAAAGACTCAAAGTCATGTTTTAATGTAGTTTGTGTGCATCTTTTGTGTGTATGTGGCTTAACAGGATCCAGAAGCTGTGACCTCTGGGGAAAGACGCAGAATATCAAAATCCAGACTGGGCTCCCATGGTCATGGATGTTAGGGTGGTCTTGAAAACAAGGAGAGAAAGTATCGTTGGGTTTTCCTGGTTTGAGTTTGGATCTTGGCTACTGGCATTGTGCTCAGGAGAGTCGGCTCCTTGCAGCTGAGCCCATCTTTGCAGACTTCTCTTCCCTCAGCTGCGCTGCCCTCATGCTAGCCAAGGGCAAGGCACTGTGCCAGAGATGGTTGTGAAGAAATATAAGGAAAAAGATTCAGAGCTGTCATTCATTGCTTGAGTAGCACTAGCGGCAGTCCACGTGCATGAAGAGCAAGAGGTGTTTTTTTTTTCCTTTTACACCGCTATTGTTTAATCTCCATGTTCACCAGGGAGTTGTTCTCATTTAACTACATCGATTCTTGGAAACCAGTTGAGTCAACTGTTCTGAAACTGTTTATCATTAAGGCCTCTCTTGCCTTTATGCCTCTTTGTATTACTGAAGAAAGAATAAGGAGATTTTGGGAAACTGAAATGAAGGAAGATTAGATTGCATGTAAGTAACATGCATTGGTTCAGGAATTGTGTAGTGTTTAATGCTAAATTGCAGCTGAAGAGCAGATTACTGGAGCCTTAAAAGCCACTGACACTAAAAATGTAATTTCTGTATTTGAGATGTTCAGCTGCAGCTGCAAACGGTGCTGGTATGAGATGATGATAAATCATCTTAGCATGGCCACGTGTGGCATCGGGGAGCCCATGAAGATGTTCAGCCGGGAGCATGGCCCTGCGGGAGCTATGGTGGGGTGAGAAGAGAGGGGCAGGTGAAGGCAGGCCCCACATCTCCTGTACTGGTGTTACTGCTGAGCTCTTTGTGATGGGAACCTATGGCTTAAGGTGCAGCTCGGGGAGTAGTTTTACTGTAATTGGTTTTGAAATGCTGATATTGTGTAGTTCGCACAGGCAAGATGGCTATAAATCATCCTTATGGGGAAATGATAGAAACCCCCATTTATATTAAAAAAAAAAAAAAGAAAAAAGAAAAAAAGAAAAGCGTGAACATTATTATATCTCGTTTTATTAAAGCTTCTGTTTAGGTGCCTATTACCAAAAAAGTAAATAAGATGTCAAACGGCATAACGTCAGATGATACAATAGTGCAGTTTTAGCACGTCTCAGCCTGCTGTGTGCATTGGCAATGAAGCTTCATCCGGAGCTGGGTGAGCATTATTGCACATAGCTCAGAAAGGAGCTAGAGGGAGTAAAGGAAAGCTGAAGAGAATAATCAAAGACGTGAGAAGTCCCTACAAGGGAAAACTTGTGAAGGTCGGGATGCTCGTGTTTGCAAAGGAGGAGATGAGAGGCTCTGGTCAAGATATACGAGGCACATAATCTTACAGAGAAAGTAAGCTCAGTCACTCCGGTTCTCTCTCACACAGCATAGATCCAAAGAAGGAAACGATGAAATGAAAAGGTAATATCTTCAAAGCAAAGAAAGGAAGGAAGTTTGTTTTTCACAGCTGGCTATGAGATTTGAGAAATTCATTGTTAAGCTCAGAAAATAATGCTTTAAAAGGTCGCCTGTCTTGGGAGGTTCTTCCATCAGGCATGTTGCTCCAGGCATTTCTGAATGGCCATGTCTAGGTTAGACACTGGCTGCTTCTTTCTGGGTCCAGATACAGGGACTTCGGCCCCTTTTTCTATCTAGAAAGGTGGGAAATACTGTAAGGCGTAAGAAGGATGTAAAATACCACAAAAAACTTGCACGTTCTTTTCATCGGGAAATCTACCATAGCCTTTCTTAGGCTGATGTTAAATCACTGAAGGTAGTAAATTTCATTATGAGAAGTGACTAAAATAAAGTTTAGAAAATTATAAAACTAAAAATTGTTTATTTCTGTCTTAGGAATGTCCTACTGTAAATTTATTTGACACAATGGGGAAAAAGTTAAAAACAATTACTTGAAAATGAAGTCAGAGAGAATGTGACTTCACAAATAAGAAATAAATGAAAACTTGAACTTGTCAAAACCATTATCAAGTACACGTTTGTTGCACACTACTAGTTTGTTATCAGGAATGACATGCCTGGATATTAATTTCAGCTTGGTGGTGTGCTTGAAATGAAGAGTCAGTTTGGTCTAAATCACCGTATGGAGGTGGTTAATTTCTCCACTGCTCTTTGAGCCTTGCCCCATGGTGTAGGCAATTGTGCATCAGGACTTGTGTGTTTTCCTCTGAGCCTGCAATGTACCTGTCACTGAGCTGCTTGATGCACTGACTGTACGATCGGAATTGCGATTTGTGTAGTCAGGTATCTGTCTCGTGTAGAGTTTTATCATAGCTGTCACTGCAGTGTGAGCGATATTTCATTATATTGCTTAATGTGCTCAGTCTTCCCAGCCGGATTGAATTCCGGACAGCCTAGCTCAGAAGGGAAGGAGATGCTCTCCACTGCAGCGGGTGTGCTTTTCGCTAGGAGGTGCCCCAGGAAACCATCCCTTGGTGATGGAGGCGAAATTCTTCTTGTCCACAAGTGAGGTAGGCTGCCACCACTCATTAGCATTCTGAGTACTAATGAGCTAGTATTCATAAGAAGCTTTGACATCTACCAGATAAAAAGTATCTCATAGGAGAAGCAGAGCACAAAAACAAGCATTTTATTTTTTTTTCTGTTGAGAAATGATGACTGAGAAGCAGGATATTCCGTTTTCAACATTTACCTTTTGAGCTTTTGTTCCCATGAAAACAGGTGAGTAGATTGAACTGACTCGGGAGCCAATCTTCTTCCCAGTGGAAATAACATGAAACGTCTGATTTTTTGCTCCTGCCAGTGGGTTCGGTCTTACATGGCAGTTTCATTCTGATGCCTTTGTGCTCTGGACGTAATTCTCACAAATGCTAATGGGACTGAAATGGGCAAGTCCCTCGGGGGCCGGTGTACATCTGCATTCCCCTGCAGGACCCAACTTGGTGCGACCAGAGCTGCATTGCCACGGGGACTGGGAGTGATGGGTGTTGTGCTGTGATTCTCGGGGGACTGATGGTGGTCACTGTCCCAACGGGGCCACGCTGGTAGCAGAAATGTGAGAATAAATGAACAGTTACTGCATAAAAATCCGTTCTCATTAGTGGTAATTAACCGAGCTCTATAGGTTTCTAATGGGAAAAAGTCAATTTGAGATGTAAATGTCTCGTACTCGCTGAATCTAAATGAGCAGATCAGATGCAAAGGAGGATGTGTCCTCCTAAAGGAGTCTGCAAAAACCTCCACGCTTTGCTGCAGTCCTTTCTGCTTACACTTGACTCTCCAGTCCCAGCGCAGGAAGTTTTTTTTCCCTTGGGCTGAGTTTGAGACATTGAGAGAAGAATATTATCCTTTCAGGTGAGATTGACTGAAAGACTAGCAAGAAATAAAAATCAAGTGCCTATAATTTTTGAGCCGTACATGCCCATACATACACTTTCAGTCTTTCTCTGCTACTCAGATATCACAGAAACAGGAACTTAAGCCTGTTGAAAGCTTGCACCCAGAGATTTGAGAAAGCATCTGAGATCACCTGGCAACTGCTGTATGTAGGTGCAAACTGAATGAAATTGGTAGGGCTAAACAATACCCGAGAGATCCTTTGGAAGGAAAACAAATAAAGGAATTACACCTTTACCTTGTAAGGATTTAACTTGGCATACAGGACATCCCTTTAAGTCAGCTCTCAATGAATATCAGGATATTTTTTATCTGTGCAGCACCAGCTTTAGAAACACAGTTTAAGAGATGTAAAAACGCCCAGCAGACTGGGGCACTCCGGACTTGAGTGGCGTGAACCAGAGCAGTGCAGTGGTGCTCAGCGATGGCAACATCAGATCCCTGCTCCAATCTCGCCTGTTGTTAAACTCACGAACAGCACCGCTGAACGTGGAGAGAAGCAGTTAAGCTTTTCCGTCCCAGTCACTATTTAATGTTGAGTGATCAGTTCATTTATGAAATCTATACTCATCTGACAGGCTAAAACAATAACCAGATCACTGTCACATCTGCTCATCTCAGCAGTATTTCCTTCTAGCTGTTCAGCCTCCATTTTATAATGTTTGTTAAATGTTTTGACATGGCTTTGTGGCTGGTATACCGCATGGAAGTCCCAGGTGACCTCCTACCCAACCCTATGGTTGCTTTGGTTTCAAGATGGAGTAAGGTCATGGACATCATTTGGTGCGTTAAGAAGCAACCAGAAATATTGCCACAGAAAGAAGGTAGTGACTGCTAACTGGAGCCAGGAAGCTTACGAGTGTATGAAAGTTTTATACTTGCCCAGTTCTTTTTCCATGCATTTTGTGTTCCTGTTCAGCTCAAGGTGAAAAACAGTGTTCATTCAATCATAATTGCTGTACCCTTCATTACTGTTAAGAGTATTTTTAGTTATTTTATGTAAGTAGCAATATTGGAGATACTCGTTTATATAGGAGCTGCTAACACCTTCGATGCCATCATGACAATAGAAAAAGAAGTGTAAATTTTAGACTGGATTTAGACCTTGATATTGGAGGTATGTACATGCACAGTGGCCCCTTGAGCAAGAAAATAATGCTGAGTTCTGTCCATACAGTGCAAACCACCAGTGTCTTGGTGAAGTGAAATGCATCAGTTCAATTAAAAAAAAAAAAAAGTCTATAACCACGTAAATGTTTGGTTTAATCTTTGCTTCAACTCCATTTTCTTTTGATTTTGAATGCCTGCATTTAAATTAGCCAAATAGCTGCCACAGTCACCCACAGTGACAGTGAACCTACAGATCCCACAAAGCTGGGGTCGTGGGCATGCAGGACCTGCTGAAACCTGTCTGCTGTATGCGTGCTTGCCACTTGGCTCACCACCATGTCGTTAGTCTGTGATGGCTGTCAGTCACTATATTTTTAGCTGAATCAGTGGTTATCTGTCTTGTTTGAGATGAGGCAGTAAAAATCTACTTTCCCTAATATACTAAATTTTCAGTCAATGCTAGGAATGACCTTTTAGTTGTGGATTTTTCTCTTTGTCATGTATGTTTTATATTCTGCTTACCAAAAGGAACAAATAAAGTTGGCTTGATTACGGTATGTTAATAACTTCAGTGTGCAAAATACTGAATAATAGAAAAGCTGTAACAAAAACCAACACCTAGGAGCTGAATCCATGTGATGTAAGTGGGAAAGGCAGAATATTTTCAGAAGTAAGGGCATCAGACCTTGTAAAAGTCAATCAAAACTCATAGCCTCTCTTGGTGCTTTTAATTCAATATGGGGATGGTTTTGTGGGAGGTAGCTTTAATCAATTTCAAGTTACTGGTCTCAGCTTGAAACTTAATGACCGACGTTAGGGATGGAAAACAGATGTGCCAGCGATTCCCTCTGTCCTTTAACTCCATGAAGCCCCCTCTCTTCCCTTTGATTTTATGCCCCATACTGAGGTGTCCCGGTGTGTTTTTGAACTTAAGGCTTACGCTCACTTATGTGGACCTGCTTTTTTCTTTCTTTCTTTTTTTTTCTTCTTCTTCTTCTTTTTTTTTTTTTTTTTTTTTTTTTTTTTTTTTTTTAAATTCCTAAACGAAGAGAAAGGTGGTGAACTGAGCAATCTGCTCGGGATGGGGAGCAGCTGCTTGCAGGGGGCTGTCACTCAGGTGGTGCATCACACAGACAGTATTTGCTGTGTGCATATGGACTGGGAAATACTTTGTGCTGTCTATGTAAAAATACAAAATAACCCTGTATAATTAAGTTTGTGAAAACAAGCTAGGTACTTAAGCTACAAAAGTTTAGGCCAAAATCTGATGGGCGAAGTTGCTGACATTTTATGGGGTGTAACTGCTTGCAGCTGGTGATGCACTTAGTAATGCATTTGCAGCCTAACTCGTTTTTATTAGGCTTGAGCTTTTTTGGGTTTTGTGTGTGGAATGTTTTTTTTTTCCTCACAGAGCACATTTCTCTGATGTAGCAACTTCTTGATACCTGTTACGGAGTTAATCAACTCTTAAAGTCTAAAACAAAGGAGTTTCATCAGTCAATAAGCCTGCCTTAAATGTTTGTGGCAGATGATTGACAGCACTGTCAAATCTGATCCCCGAGTACAACCTGGAGCTCACAGAAGAAAATGAGGGCTCTTTATAGCCGAGGAGCGATCCTCTTCAATCACAGGTAGGGTCCTTGCGGCAGCAGTGCTGCCTGCTTAAACGGTGCCCTCAGCAACTTCACTTGCTGAACAAGAAGTCATGGCAGTGACAAACGTGACTGCTTACCTCCTCACCAGCACCTCTGCAAAACACTCAACTCATCATCTTTTATACCAAACCAGCATGCTGGCAGCTTAAAATTCGAGCACCTTTGCCAAAGTCAGAGGTGAAGAGGCACAACTTGGAGCGAATCCCCAGCTGGGTGCACTCAGAGGGGCAGCACCTGGTGAGCAAGGCCTGGGGGGCTCCATGTCACCGTACAAAGAAATCATTTATTTGATGTTTTAGAAGCAATTAAACTTTGGTATAATGCTTCCTAAGCAGAGCTGTTTGTGCTTTGCAGCCAAATTTGGCTATTTGGCAGTTGCCCATGAGTAGCTGAAAATCTGTAGGTGGCAACTTTAATAAGTCAGCATTTTATGAGCCATTGCAATTCAACTTTATTGAGCAATTTAAAATACCTGCTTGGCATTTTGTTCGTTTTGGCACCAAAATGTGTATCTAATGGGCAGATCTAAAACAGAACACAGAAAAAAAAAGTTCACCTTTGTCTTGATGTCCAGAATCAATCATTGGACAGGCAAGACAGTCTCCTTTAGTGAGGGAGGATAATTAATACATATTGGAAAGGAAAAAAATACTTTTTTTTAATTAAAAAAAAGAGTGATTAGGCATCTTGGGACTAAATATATACAATTATTTTTTTAAGATGGAATAAATAATTTAAAAGTGCCAAATACTAGTGAATAGGTACAGATTTAAGATCTAAATGGCTCCTCGGTGCCAAAGAGGTTTTATTTGTATATAAAAAAGGGAATGAAGTGCAATGTGTGCTCATGAAACACTACCATGAAAATATGAAGAACTACAAAGCTCGTGAGATGCACACAATAACTGTTCGCACTAATTTTCTCATGTCTAATGAGATATAAGGCTTCCTCTAACAAGTTCATTGTTGGTTGCATTTGCACACACATGTAGGAATTGATGGGAGCATTCAGAGCTGCACGGTATAGTGCAGGGAATATCAAACAGGCGTGATTAAAGTTCCTCCAGGAGCTTCGTAGCTCTAATGTTTTCACTTCTGCGCGTAATTTCTTGACATTAGCAGTGACTAATGTATGTTTTCCACAAATATCTGTGGCTAGAGGTTTGTATCAATCATTAGCTGTAATTGGAAGTAATATGCTCGGTAAATCCTGTGTTATATGTGCTGGAATGGTTTTTAATGTTTTAAAATGTTTTACTGATTTAAAATTATTAAATTCTATTGCCAGAGGAGAGAGAGAGAGATTTTATTCTTTGTAGCATCTGATTTCAGTAAATGTGTAATTGTGTATGGAGCTGAGCACTTCATCCTTTGCCAAGGGAGTACCTTGAATTTTCAGAGATTTAAAGGGACCATGCAGTGCTTAGGATGCTGAGAATATTTCAGAATGTGGTATGTAGGAAAAAGCACTTAGTGGAAATCCACAAAATAGCCATTGTTAGTAACTTCGATCTAATTTGATGTTCTTTAACAGAAGCTAAGCCTCTTTCTGCAGCAGTCTGAACTGAAGAGTCTGTCAAAATGGTTTCACTCGTATTGCTTGGCCATGAGTAATAGCAAAATAGCTTTTAAAATTTGTTCATTTTTCCTGATTAAATGCATATATGCATTTATCTATATCTTTGGTGAATAGCAGACTATTTTTTGAGCATTTTAACAGGTGGCAGCCATACCTACTGCATCTCCAAGTCCTTGCAGAATCAAGCCCTGACGTGATCCAGCTGGGGTCGGCTGCAATAAAGCACTGGGGTGGTGGAGGAGAAGAGGGCTGAGCAGGATGGGGAGAGTACTCCCCACAAGGCTGTGTCCTTTGCTCTCCTGTGTGCAGCATCGAGGGATGGATTTATGGATCCTGTGGAAAAACAGAAGGTACTAAAAAATGCCTCATGTGTTGGGAAGAGTGATTTATGGCAGGGAAAAACCCCAAACTTTCCGTTTCTACAGGCCACAAATTGTATCGAGTGTGGTGGTGGCTTTCAACGTTGCCTGCTGGGCAGTGCTTGCTGCTTGCTTTTTGACTGTGTCGGTGGCAAACAGCATAAGGAAGGGGCTCAGGTACAAAGCTGTGCTGTGTTTGTGCCCTCTTCTCTGGGGAGAGAGAGCAGGCAGAGGGCTGGGAGTTACCGTGCTGCTTAAAAATGAACACCTCTTCTTACCAAGTCTCATTGAGATGAAATGTTGTGCAGAGAGCAAACAGCGCCTCATTCTTCTTCTTCTTTTTATTTATTTTTATAATATACTAACATAAAACGTCCAGAGGAATAGGCATGTTTCTATGGTTACAGGATTGTGTCCTCTTGTGGACCTTAAGGCTGATGATAAATGATACTGGGGATGCTGTATTACACCTGAAATGCCCCACGGTAGCGGGACCCTTCCCGTGCTGAGGAAACCCTTGATGCCTCAGAGTGGGGGGCACATTTGGAGCTCCCTGCTGTTTTATGTGGCTGCATTAAGCAGGAACTTCTTAGAAAAAATAGTAATGACTAGCAAAAATAGCAAACAAATGTAGAAAGCTAACAAATGTGTTCTTCCCCTAACACGTCCCCTTTTTAGTAGCTAAATTGGAAGTTGTAGGTATTTTATTCGCTATTAGCTTCTGTGGAATGAAGAAAACTCCCTATGAAAAAATGATGAAAATTTAATCAAAAGCTCAGAAAACCTTGGTGTCTGGATGGTGGCCCAGTGCTGATGGGCATGGAGGGTTTGGGTACTTGCTGGGTCTGCCTAGCGGAAATGCAAAGACCCCAGTGTTGTGTCTGCTTCAGCATGCCACCCTGTAGAGTGTGTCTGGGGTGAAAGGGAGTCTATCGACAGCTCAAAGCCTCGCTGGAAGTGCTTTCATGGCTTCCTCGTGGCAAGGGACACAGTTACCTGAAAGGCACCAAGTGTTACCGAGAATATGTGCAAACAGTGGAGCCCAGAAGATGTACAGCTGGGTGTTTGCTTCGTAGAGATACAGCTGGGTGTTTTCTGTAGCCCAGATGATGTACAGCTGGGCATTTGCTTTACAGAGGTGCAGCTGAGTGGTTTTTGTAGCTCAGATGATGTACAGCTGGGTATTTTCTTCGTAGGCAATTTACGTCCTCCAGAAGAATAGGAGGAGCAGGGAAAGAAATTACCTGTGAAAAGCAACCTGATTACTGAACTCTGCCCTGTTGTGTCAGTTTCCTGCACTGATAACAAAATTTGATTTTACAACTAAAATAGAGAGAGGTTTAAATAAACCCAAGTACTGTGTGAATTCTGCCACGTATCTCGTTTCCATAGAAATAGCTGGTTAAGCTTAATATTCCTTATTACCCCCATGTAATATTGAAGATATGCAGAAAATGCAGGTGGTTATGCCCATTGAAGGTGAATCCGTTGCAAAGCTGGGTCAAGGGTAGGAATTACAATTTCTCTGGAAATGGAAAATGCTGCTCTTCCCCAGAATGAAATATTACCGGGTTATGGTGTTGACACACAGAACTGACATGATGCTGCTGAGGTTGATTGGATTATAAAGGGATTAAGCAGTAATGGGATTGGAAGATACTTCTTGAATGAAAAGACAGCTGTAGAGGATTTTGAAAGGAAGGTTTATAGGGTTGAGGCAGTTCAGCCTTGTGGTCGTAGCCTGGTGTTGAATCAGTTGGTAGTATGGAGGTTGGGCTCTGCTGGGAAGGAGTGAGTTCCTCAAGGCTGAGGTAATACACACAGTATTGGGATCTGAACCCTTATTTCAGGGGGTTCACATCGACTTGAACAGAAACATCTTCATGTAAACTCTTAATAATAACCAAAATACGAAGTTCTATGAGGTTGTGTTTCCTAAGCAAGGGTGAGAACAATGTTAAATGTCGTAATGTAATGTGTTGGCAAAGGTCTGTGTAAAGGACGTGCTATCCTGCTTTTGCCTACATCATTGGTGAACGTGTGTAGTGCTACAAAAAGCGTTCACCTCTGCTGCTAGCCCGTGATTAAAAGGAATAACAGAGAACTGAACAACAAAATGCATCCAGCATGTGTGTGCTTTTATCTACCGAGAGATTTGTGTGGAGCAGAAACATCCTTGAAAGTCAGAGGTAAAACTCCTTTTAATCTCGCCCTGTATTTGCACTAATCCCAAAGGCATTTGACTCTTTGCGATTTTAAGGAAGAAGGAGAAAATGGTGCAGGAGCTGGGTTATAAGGGATTAGGAAAGCTCATGGTTTCCAAATGCTGTTCAGGTGGTGGGATGTGGAAGGAATGACTGGCTCTTTGACTCCCGGGGTAGACACCTTTTGAACAGTGTAAAGCAGATGATGAAACGTGTAAGATGATGCATTGTAGCCCAGGAAGAAGGAAATATTTGTCCCTTTAAGTGGATGTATTTTGTGTTTTGCAACAGTCAGCTTTATGGATGGTAGGATGAAAAAGAAGGTGTGAAGGTATCACTGAGTATTCCAGCTCTTTAAGCCTCTGAGTCCATTGAAAACTTGAACCCCTTTATGAATACGTGGATGCATGCCTTCATTTCTGTTAGCAGCTGTTAACTCTGCTCATTCCTTCATATTTGCTGCTTCTGAGCATCGTTTATCTTTCATGGCTTGAGTTAATGGGCTAATGGCATTGCTGGGTTGTGCTGTGAGCTTAGCAGAGAGTAAGATACCACGTATGGCCTTGCTCAGGGAGTCAGACACTTGATCTGGAAGGAACCCGTCACTGCCAGTTCTCTTCTGGCAACCAACGATGCGGGCTTCAATTTTTCGAGTCATTTATCGCATTCAGCTGGAATCATAGCTTGAAATCCTGCATGATTTTGCTAGCGGAGATGAGATACCTGCTCTTCAAGGTTAGTGCTCATTTTAAAATTGCTGTAGACGTGATCAATTCCTGATATCAAAAGAAGATCACATTATAATGGGAATAATGCTTGTCTTCTGCATTAGTTGGAGACGGTGTTAACCCAATTAGCCTTCTATAAGGACAGCTTTGCTGAACAGGCATCAATATTGCTAGAATAGTCCATCCTGGACTTGGCTATGTTTCTGATCTCAGCGACATGCTGTAGGGATGAGTACCGTAGGTGGAATGTGGTGTTTGAAATGTCAGCTGGGTTTTCAGCTGTACTGGTTTTCAACTTTGCTAGCTCTCCCCCTGCCATGTTACAAGAAGGTGCTCGTTGCTCCTGGGCGCCGTACCCAGGCGGCTGCGTCAGCTCTCGTTGTGCCCTTCTTTGTACTCTGGTTAGCAGAAAAAGTTAATTCTTTCAGAAATAGTGTTTTTGAAAATCAACCATTACAGATACACTGCTGAGATAAGGGGCAGAAAAATCTTATCAGGAACAGACACCTGCACGTGCTGTATAATCAGGGTTTCTGAGTGCTAAGGGCTGAAATGCCTGCCGCTCTAAGTCCAGCTCCATCTCAGACATAGGCTCCCGCACACTCTGTGAATAGTTTTTGGCTTTGATGTGGTGACATTTTGAAAAACAGCGATATGCTGACCAATTCTGTTAGTCGTTTTTCAGTGACGTGTCCTTATATTACAGAAGAAAAGGTTGCTGTTATGTGGCTTAGGATTAGCTGACTGTAGAGGAAGAGGTATCTGTACCTGACAGGCACATTCGCTCTTGTTAGTTTGAGGACCCTTAAAAACGACTGTTGTGTGGTTATTGGGCAGCAGCTGAGTCCTGGCTTAGTGCTGAGACGGCGGTGGAACAAAATAATAAAATGTCCAAAGCCCCCGATAAATGCAAGATTCAAAAAACAGAGCTGGTAAATAAAATATGTTCGTATCAGTTTCTGTTCTCTTGTAATATTTCTCTGCGTATATCCTTGTTTCACATGATTAACTATTGTTTGTATAAAAGGCAAGCCTGTAGCTTGCTACAAAACAATGTTTAGGAATTCCTGGCTGGTGCTCCTCCTGCTCCCCGCCTGTGTGCTGCAGGGGTTGAGTTTTATTTTAATAAGAGTTGTAAATATTTGGGCAGAGGGTTGCAGATTAGTTATGATTTAACTGAAGGCTTTGTGCTGATTACCATTATTGTACAAATACCGAGGGAGGGGATGGATGAGGAATGGCAAACTGTTTGCCACCTTTTTGGCAGACGGATGCATGTCTCCTGTAACCTTTGGGCCAGACAGCTTGGCAGTCTGATGAGCCTGAATTATTCAGGAGGCAGTGAAGATTAGTTAGCTCGTGAGAGCATGTATTGATCTGCCAGCATTCCTTCTGCCACGCTGATCTTTGAAAATAGTAAATAACTGTTAAAAGTAGGCTTTTATTTTGATGCGAACAAACATTTGCTGGCTGGCTTTTTTGCATAAATATTTGCAGGGTTGGTTGTTTTTTTGGTAGTCTTTGTTAGATGCTAATACATTAGCTAAGATAATGTAACACCCATGCATGTGGTGGTGATCAAATGCTTTGAGCTTTGCTTGTGCTTCTGGAGGTGAATACCTCACAGCCAGGAGGCTGCCGGCCCCTGCGAGGTGCTGAGGTGCTCCATCGCTTCCCTTCCTCCTCCTCTGCTGGCAGCTTTGCATGTGTGACAGCCAAACCCAAAGGTGCTTTGCGTTTTGCTGCCAAGCATGTGTTTGGGGAGCAGGGGGGGATGCGCGTCAGTTATCAGGGTGGCCAACAATAAGCGTGACACCGTCTTATATCCTTCCGCAGCCAGATCCATTTCTTTCAGGCAATTACCGGCTTCTCTTTCAGATAAGATACAGGTTTATTGAGTTCCCCGCTGTGCAATTAGAGTTGGGAGGAACAGATCACTGCATACACCCAGCCTGGGCCGTGGAGCGTGTTGCAGTGGGAAGCAGCAGAAGGATGCTGCGGGGTGGCGGTGTTTTGGGCTGTGAGCTGGAGGATACGGGGAGGGACTTGAGATGGATTTCACTTTCTGGCCAGACAGAGCCAGCCTAATTCTTGCACCAACTAATGGCACGTGGAGCTGTAAAATGAATTTCCTCTTTAATATAGAAAATGCTAAGATCCACCATTAGCTTACACACACACATTGAATTTTCCAGTGTATAACAAGACAAATAGTACTGACTGGTATCATTTTATTTTTTTTCCAAAATAAATGCAAATTGTATAAACTGTCAGCATCTGAGACAAGATGGCTCAGATCTCAGCGGTGCTGGATGAAATGCTCCTGCTTGTCGAGTTCATGAAAGATTATGAAATGTTAGGGACCCAAAGAGGGGCTCATTCATATGCAGACACTGTGCTGCCAGGATTAGCATTCCTTTCTCAACACTTGGACTGCACGAGGATTTCCTGGTGGCATTGTTGCTTTTAGAAGGTAAGAACAACTATTTTAAAGCACGTAGCAGGCATGTGCGTCTTTTAAACTACAGCAGCTCCAATGACTTCTCAGGACGTTTATTTTCTTTTACTGTAAGTATGTATTTTTGTGTTTTAGAATGACTGTCTCTCAGTGAAAACTGCTTTGTATTCCCACCCCTCACCCATATCATGCTTGCTCAAGTTACAAGCTTATGCAAATGTTTCCTCCCTGTCATTGCTCTGCATGGCTGAAGATTTGAGTCAGTCTGGGGAGCCGAAGCCTGGCTGTTTGTGTGGGTGGCGTTTCTTCTGTCTAACTGCAAATGTACAAATACCAGTGCTTTTTTATCTTTAGGATGGTTTGTGCATGCTCCTCGTCTTAATTATTTACTTGTTTGAGTGTAGCTATGTCGTTTTCAGAAACAGGAAGGTCTCTCTGCCAGCAAAAGGGTGCTGCAAAAGGAGTCTAATGCTGTTGCATTATCTAAGGTGAATTTCTTAGAGCCAAATTAGCTTAAATTAATGAGGATTTTTGCTGGTAAAATAAGCAAGCCTTGGAAAATGGTGAAAGATAAGTATCGTTCCACACAGTTGTCTGTACTGTGCTTTAATTAAAAATAAGGCAGTTGCACAACTTTATCTTCCATTAGCACCTTCATTATTTCCTTGTTGCTGAAGTGTTAAATAGGTACAAAACGCACAGTTACCTCTACTACAGGATAAGCAACATTGCCAGTAACATTGTACATGTGACTGTGGTTCAATTATAAATGTCAAATATGACATTGACAATATCTCAGGTATTTTGAAAGCGAAGCATAAACATTATCCTTCGATAACTTGTCTGACAGGATAAGGCTCCCAGAGAAAGCGAGCCCTGCTGTGCCCTCTCACTAGCAAAGTCAGTGTGGGATGGATTGGGACTCAGTATCACGCCTTTCCTCCTGACTCACTGGAGCTCATGAAATTGAGATCCTACATCAAATTTTGGCCTACCTTTGGGAAAAAAAAAAATCTGCTTACAAGAAGTTCAGAGAAACCAATGTTGGTAAAAGTTGTTTAATTATAGTTGATGTAGCGAAGGCCTAGTATAGCAAGCCCTGTTTCCACTTCATGCGCTGACGGCTCTGAGTTCGGTGAGCTAAGCATCTGCAGCTCTAGTTAAATCCACTGGGACGTTCGTGCCTGGGAAAATGAGCATGCTGTGCTGCCTTACAGGAACTTTTCTCTGCAAGGCAGAACTTCTAGATGTGGACGTGACATGTGTCATCATTATCGCAGCTGCAGGTAGAGACTGGGTACTGTATCGCCAACCTTAGCTTTCTCTTCGTATTTGAAAAATTGTCTTGATTTCAATTATTTGAGAATCTTGTGCTGCCATGAGTGCCAGGGGATGAGTGGTGGCAGCACGTCTCTTTTCCATCTCTAGCTGCATTACAGGAGGTCATCGTTGTCTATAGTCACCCCTGGCCCAATTGCTTCTCTGAGCTGTAAGATAACTGATGGAAACTGCGAATCTGAATCCTGGCATAATTCGGTTCAACCTTAATAGTACTGAAATAGTAATCAGTCAATTTATCGTCTTGTTAACGGCAAGGCTGGCACTTGTGCAGAGACAGCTGCTGTGTGTTGTAACCCTGAAGATCCCCATCGTCTTCCTGTAAATAAGAATTCACTGAACGGTTTTAGAAGCAGTGAAGGCTGGTAAATACCACTCCCATTTCCACCAAGCCGAATGTGTTTAAAGCTTTTACGTATATCCTTTGCAAATAGCGTAATGTTTGCAATCTGGCAAATGATCCTGTGCCACTTGACTAAGAGCTAGCAATCAGCTATCAAAACTGCAGCAGCTATCTGATTGCATCTGTGTGACTCTGTGATCTTTGCTCTGTACTGTTGGGACCCACCGTCTCCCCAGTAATACCTTAAAATGAGAGCAAGTGCCTTGATGAAGTATCAGTGCTTAAAATTGGAGGAAAGCCTTAATGTCTAATTCAGTCAAGACTGGGTTGATAGAATTAATTTTTTTTTTTTTTTCCTAAATCAGAATTAGACAGTATATGTGGTTGAATGCCCCATCCCTGGAGGTGTTCAAAACCAGGTTGGAAGAGGCCATGGGCAACCTGATAGAGGCGGCATCCCTGACCATGGCAAGGGGTTGGGAAATGGATCATCTATAAGGTCCCTTCTAACCCAAGCCATTCTATGATTCTAGCAGGTGAACTTCCCAAACCTGATTTCAACTATTTAACATGCGCCAAGCACGACATCGCTAGTCGGTCGAGGGAGGTGATTGTCCTGCGCTGGTGCGGCCTCACCTTGAGCCCTGTGTGCAGTGCTGGGCACCACAGCACAAGAAGGATCTGAAGCTGTTGAAAAGTGTCCAGTGGAGGGCGATGAAGATGGTGAAGGACCTAGAGGGGAAGACATACGAGAGGCAGCTGAGGTCACTGGGCCTGTTCAGCCTGGAGAAGAGGAGGCTGAGAGGAGACCTCATCGCAGCCTGCAGCTTCCTTGCGAGGGGGAGTGGAGGGGAAGGTGCTGACCTGTTCTCCATAATCACCTGTGATAGGACCTGCAGCAATGGTGTCAAGCTGTGGCAGGGGAGGTTCAGGCTGGACATCAGGAAAAGGTTCTTCACCAAGAGGGTGGTCACACACTGGAACAGGCTTCCCAGGGACATAGTCACTGCACCAAGCCTGTATAAATTTAAGAAGTGTTTGGGCTGTGCACTTAGTCCAATGGTCTAAAATTTTGGGTAGACCTGTGTGGTGCCAGGAGTTGGACTCGGTGATCCTTACGGGTCCCTCCCAACTCGGGATATTCTATGAATGTTTTCTCTGTAAGTATTATGCTTCAGTGACTATCGAGAGAGATCTGTTGCTGCTCTACATTCATGTAACTCCTTCGTTAATCACTACTTAATGCTGCTTAAATTGGAGGGATTCATCCTATGAAACTAGGCACCTAATGAAGACTTTGACTAAACTGGCAGTCTGGATTACACAGAAATGGAGAAAGACCTCATTGGGTTTTAATAGTCTTCCAGCAATCAAAAAACTGGCCCAGTTAATTTTACAGCTTAAAGATGCAAAAATTGGAGTTGTTGTGATCTGTAATGTAAATCACTTCTGCATTGTCCTCGAAGATGTAAACTTTGGCCTGCAGGTAGACAACACAGCCATGTGATCTTGTGACCCCATGCACTGCCTGCATCCCCGAGGTGTACATCTTTAGCAATTTCTGAGACTTTTTCCTCATTTTATCTAACAGTAATGCCGTAATTTAAATACTCTTGCTGCTTCTGGAAGCAGTTTTTCTACGAATTCTGAACATCGTACTCAGTTTTTGACCAGAAGTAAAATAAGAAAATGCAGAGTAAATCATTGCATTGTATTGAAAAGGACAGAAAGAGAAGTGCTACAGCTGAAAAAGGGACTTGATTGATCCCCGTGTGGGATCCATGAAGAACCCACTGGAGAAAAGGAGTTGAGTGTCCAAGGGCAGTATGGCAGGTGGGCTCTGTTAATGTTCTTCATGTAGAATATGGAATTGAGCCTTTGTCTTCAGAAATAACTGGATGTTTTGTATTTTTAGGCTCAGCACGTGCCTCTGGTGCCAGTAAATTGCGCATGTGGGCGGTCTGTATCTAAACGCTAGCTGTGCTGTGCTGGGGTCGGCTCTCGGGTTGTTTGTATTTGGCTATATGTTCCTAATTATACAGATAATCACTTGAACATTGCTTAAACTTTTACTTTGGGAATTTGGCTGTTACAAACCCCAGTTTATAATGAGTTTATTTGCATTCTCTTTATTCTTTATTAATAAACCATGGTTCGGCGGTTTCAGCTGACTACTTTGATCATGGTGTCTGGTGGTTCACAGTTGCATTCCCTATTGACATTTAAAATGCGGCGTTGTGGCAACACAAACAAGCACACATTACTGCAGTTTGAAGAATTAGCATCTCTGCTTATTGTAAAATAATAACGAATGACTCTCTCCTGCTCATATGTGGTTGTTCATTAAGTGAGCGAAGCGAGGTCACGAGTTCAGGAGTCCCTCGTGGTGTGACCTCGTGGTGGAACGTCGGCAGTGGGTTATTGGTGCTTTATGGCATCTGTTACCATCGATTTTTCTTCTTAATTTATTTGTTTTTAAACTCCAGGAAAGAGGAAGGAAACATTTCAATAGTTCGCTTCTGGGAAACGGTAGTTTGCGGACCATTCTTTTATTGAGGGGAGAAGAGAAATAAAAAGAACAAATAAACAGAAAATTCATGGGGATCAGAGCACTTAATGAGAAACACTGATCACTGCTGAGTAAGTTGGGGTATGCCTGGACTGCTAGGTAGGTGTGTATCTGAGCCCTGAAATTCCAGTTTCTCCTATTGGACCCACCTCCTTTCCTAAGGGTTAGCAGCTTCTCATCACCTGCAATACGTAGGACTGGAATAGCCTCGGAACAAAGTCGATCACAGTGAAAACAGGATGACTTTTTCCACTGGAAGTTTCTTTGCTATCCCTTTTGATCCCCCAGAGATGCCAGGCACTCAATTGAAACATCAATCCCTCTTGCTCTGGAAAGGGGAGAGCACCACAGTATGCCTTCCGTGAGAGCAGCAGAAAATAATTATTTTTTCCTTAGATTCAAATGCCTCCCCTTCTGTTGGAAGAAATTATCCCAGTCAAAAGCTAGCTGTAGCTCGAAGTAGTTTAAGTCTCAGAAATCCTGTAGGGATCAGATTCGTTTACCTGAATATACTTCACACTTAATAAGAATTACTTGGTAATTCTTTCCTCACTTGAGGCGAGAGGAACATGTAGGATTCTTTCAGCTGCATCAACGAACTGGTGTCTGACCTTTGATGTAATCTTCCCTTGCTATGGCTTCATTGTGCATGCAGCGGGGAAAAATAGTGAGTGCCGCATCTCATTCACAGAGGCACTTTGAAGTTAAATTCCCCATTACAAAACATTTTCAGGTCCCTGGAGGGAAGACTGTAGCACTGGAACCTGCTGGGAGCTTGCATTGCATACATGAGGGAGAAGGGAAGTTATGTATTTGGTTATTATAATACACTCACCCAATCTACTGACTCTAAGTATAATAGTTGAGCAGAAGTGTGTTGGCTCATGATGGCTCAGGGGTGTAGAATAAGGTTGGAAGCAGGAATTTTTCTGAAATACTCTGAAATAGAAATACTTCCTGAAGGACCTCTGAAAGATAGTCTGATCCAAGACCTGGAACAAGCGTGGAACAGGTTGGCTGTATGTGTGCTCACCAAGAAAACGCCTTCCTTCCACAATGTGTGCCACGCTAAGCTTGTTTTCCACCACCAAGTTCACAAACCCTGTAACTGCATCCAGGTGCCTGAAGCCCTACCTGGAAATATCCTCAACGTGCAGGGCTACGTTTCAGTTGCTTTCCAACTTCTGTAGCTGAGTGGGAAGAGCAGAAATACTGCAGACTTGTTTTAATCTCTTGCCTCGTTGCTGCATATGCTTTAGTGGCTTTGAGCGGCTTCATATGTTAATGCTAAAATGAGCAATGAAACAGCATGAACAACTTAAATTTAAATCACTTAAATGATTAATGTTTAATTTGTTCTTGCAATTAACTCATTCCCAGCGGCAGTGGCAATGGTTCTGAGATAAGACTTGTTTGTATCATTGAATTGTGTTCGCTGCCATAAAATGTGATGGGAGCTGATGTGTTCTTGAGTAAAGAAGATCGACGTAACTCTGCCTCTTCAGAAAGTCCAGCCTCACTGCAATACTGTTTCCTAAACTACTTAAGGAATCAGACAACGTCGTTAAAGCAGTAGGAATGTCCCCTCCAGAGGCTGTGTCACAGTGCCAGTCTCATGTAGAGCTGGGGCCCTGGGTCTTGCTAAGGACGTGGCCTCGCTGCTCTGTCACGTAGCAAGGGGATCCCTCTCTCTCTCCTGATTACACATCTGTTTTAACACCAGGAAGAGGACTGCTTTCCTTTCCTTTTTATAGCAAATTCCAACTCTGTTCTTTCATTCTGTGCCTGGAAATCTGGTAGCCAGTGTGTGTGCACTGATGGGGGAAGAGCTGTCCTGTGAGTGCTCTCCAGAAGGTGTGGGTGTGATACCACGTTCCTGGAATATCACAGGGCAGGGAAATTGTGGCCTGTACATTTGCCTAAATATCCTGGGAGTGTAAGCACCTGATGTATTTACTGTATCTCTGAGAATTTCAGCTGGTACAGGGAACTAGAGGGGAGGTTTCATCGTTTTTCATATTTGTTGATTAAATTATAAAGCAGACGTGCTGTAAAATGAAAGTAATTTATGAAACCTGTAGCTTGGTCATTTCTTTGAGATGGTGAAATCATAACAAATATGCATACTCACGAATTCGTAGGTGCTTTCAGCAGAGAAGTATCATCTGTTCTTGAGCAGGAACAGGATGACAGGTTTGTGGTAGGAATTGTAGGGACTTAAAATGCAGATCATGCCAGAAGAAAAGATGTGCGCCTGAGCTGTGGTGCCCATGGGAGCCATTTTCTTCAGTGGGTCATTTTATTTTCTAATAATTGGACGCTATCATTGATTTGAGCTGCAAGCCACCTGGTATCTTACTTAAGCACCATGTTTACTGTCTTAGACCACACAGTCTTGCTCATTTGGGCAGTCTCCTGGAAGTCAGCTGCTTAGCTTCTCTGAGAAAGCAACGCTTAAAAAAATATATATGCGGCTCAGCGCTCACAAAAGACAATTCCTAGCCATTTTACGGAAATTGTGGGGCTCGAGTCATTTTTAGAATGGTTTCTATCTACACAGAATTATGACTCTTGCTCTAATATAGTGATAATAAAACAAACAAAATCCTCATCTTGAAGCTTCATGTGAAATTACTCTTTGTATCTCGGTTGAACAGTTTCTCCGCTGACATCAGGCCTCTCCAGTTGATGTCCTTGCAAAGTGTTGTTTTTCTTAGAAAGGGTAGAATTAAGGATGTAAAAAAAAAATCCTGAAATCAGTGGACTTTGTCATGGAAGCAAATGAATATTGCCTGACTTGATTTGGTCCAGTAAATTACTAGCTTTTTGAAACCATGATGATAGATGTGGAAAGTGATTAGCCAGCTAATTAACAAGTCGTCACACTTATTAATCACAGAAACACTCAGTAAGTCACCAAAAGGTTGGCTTCATGCTGCCTACGAGAAACAGCACGGTACGTTTTTGAAAACGTTTTTTTTTTAATTGAAGAGTAGGATTAGGATGGACGAGCGGAGGCAGGGGATGGCTGCAGATCTCTCACAGCTGAGTGGTTCGGGAGCTGCAGTGGCAATCAGGCCCCCAGATTTATATGGATCTAAACAACTTCAGATACGGCCAAATGAAAACTTAATAATAAAAAGGAATTCAGCTGTGAAATGAATTTCCAGAAATGAGCTAAACCACAATTTCCCTGCTTTAAGACCTTACTGCAGCAACCACCTCTTTCTCTTTGTGTTAGAAATCCTTATTTTTGGATTGAAAAGGTGGAGGCAAGAGTAGGTGACCCGAACTCGCACGTGGATTAGAGGATTTTCTCTCTTTTCCCTCCTCTTGCAGTAATTTCAGGAAATAGAAAGACGTGATCTTTAAGGCATAATAAACGTAAATATATTCCTTTTCCAGTTGTTCTGTTCTGAGGGGTATATTGCATGAAGCAGCATTTGATTATTGAAATAGAAACTGCTGTGAGTAAAACTAGAAGGAATCACTGGCTTTGTCATGCATAACACAGAGCAAATGCCTTCTCACGGTGTGCTGTGAAGTAAAAGGAATATAATTATCAAATTGTCTCCATGTTTGCTGAGCTGAGACGCAGCGCTTACCTAATCCCACACTTGGTGCAACTCCTTCCTGTGGCTCCCGCAGGCTCTCAAGGTCAGCTGCATTCATTTGATGTTAATGGGCTTTGCAAACCAATGCAATCAATATCAGCTCACGCGCTTATCTACTGCCAAGGAGTTCCCCATACGATTTCTATTCAATTTTACTTTTCCTGAGCTAGTTTAATTCAGAAACAATACGTCTCGTAGAAAAACAGATGAGAGAAGAAACCATCACGGACTAATTTGCAGCGGTTATCTCCCTGTTATTTCCCACTCTGACAGCGTGCATCTGTTTAACGCTATGCACGGTACCCTCATATACAAAGAACAAAAACGGGCAGTCGATGCTGCCAGACCACTGCATGTTGGCCGTGTTCATTCTTCGAGTTACCTGGCAACTGCTGCAGATGGTCTTAATTAAAAGTGCCGTGAATCTTTTTAAAAAGAGGTTAATGCTCTCAAATGTCAAATTCCCAAGTTCATTCTCTTGGCCTGACATTTGGCCAAATAGGCTAAGAGAAGACTAACTTTTAGAGGATATTATGCTCCAACTTGCTGGGCATGGATTTTGGCTTGGTCAAATAACCAAATCATACATACGGTTTAATTTTGTTTGCCAGCTTTACGCAGCGCTGCTCTTCTGCAGCAAGCCATTTCCTACAGAAAAGGCCTTCTTGGCTTGCAGTTTCATCTTCAAGAACTGAAAGAGCCAGATAGGATGGAGTAGGGGCTAAGGATGTTTCCCCTTGAAGGATTTGCTTGTATGCCTATATGCGCATACTACTCTAAAAGCTTCATTACAGGTCTTTATCATTAAAAAAGATGTTTGACTTAAGGGCGCAGCTCATACTAATGCCGTGCGTGGGCATTTGGTCACTGCTCGGAGGGACACGTACCATCTGCTGAAGCAAAAACACTTCCTGCAGGTTTTCTTGATGGTCTCTCATGCATGTAATAACTCAGTCCAACTGTACTTAGTACAGCAGATCTAGCGGGATCTGCAGGTCGTAGCCTGTAGCAATCCTCCACATCCGTGTAATTAAAAACTAAACATTTATATTGTCTGTAGTTTCTAGTCACAACGGAGGTGTCGCGTTTTCCCTTTCCCTGGTCTGTCATCTCTGGCAGTTTCTAAGAACCTCTCAGCCAACCTAATTAAATAATCAAGGCTGCTGCTTCCCTCTCCATAGCTTGTGTTGGTGCATTTGTTCTCATTCCTTTATCCACTATTTTCCAGAACTTAACAAAGCAGTAAAAACAGTAATTAGTGCTCTCTAATTGGTTATAAATAATAATATAACAGACTTACTGTCAAAATAACAACACAAAGCAATCTGCTCTTTGAGAATCTTTCAGATTCCTAGCATTGAGGCGTTCAAAGTGGTAAATTATATTACAGTAATTAGCTTCAGAAAACACACACTGTCAATATATTTTATCCCGACGCCTGTCACAAGCTAACTGCACATCTCTTTCAGGTCTGGTTGCTGGTCCTTTTTCTCCTGCTGTATAGCACCGATTAAATCATCGCATCTTCTTCTCGTTTTGTGTTTGGGCCACTTGCTGTGTACCAGACTCATAATCTGTTTTTCCTCAGCCTCACGATCCCGGCACGACGTTATCAGTCCCGCCGCAGCGTTGCCAGCCCGTTTTCTTTGTCTGCAAAGGGACTTGTCTCCTGCAGCGGGTAAATTATTAATGAAGCTGCTAAAGGGAAAAGCCGCCTGGCCGGGCAGGGCGGCGGAGGTACCTGGGGAAGGCAGACAGGGGGAAGTTCGGGGAGCCCCAGGCGGTTGGCACGGGGTGCAGATGGTAGGAAGGCACAGACAAGTGACCTCCAGGTTTCCCCCAAGATGATTTTCTGCCCGAGGGCAGGACAAAAGGGTGCTTTCCAACAGCAAGGAGAGAATTAAAACAGATGGGTAGGGTATGCGACGGGGGCTCGCGGCAGTGAAGATTCACACTTCACAGATAGCGATAGTTTAGCGTTTTTAATCTTGTTATTCCTGCTCAAGCCCTGGAAAATTGACAAAAATGTATTTTGGAATCTCCCCTTATTTACAAAATGAATAGGAAAGCATCAGGGAAATGCACGCAAGGTTGTGTTCCTGCATACTGGTTTAGGTGCTGTGTAGCGTTAATGTGTTTTATTGACATCCAGCAGTCTCTGTGATTCATGAGTAATGATGAGGTAATCTAGAGACGGGTCTCCTTCCACCCGCCCAAAAGTGACAAATACAACCTTTGGCAGAATCCTCAGCTTGCTCATTTGCCATAAAACCCTTGAGAAATCTCTCGTGTACATGAGACACAGCTGCAACAAACAGCTACATTTTTTTTTCTTCAGAAAGAATGACAGTGCTTGCTGAATTATTTAATGCTATAGGGATCTTATAAATTTATATATTGGTAAGCTGATAAGATTTGACACGTTTAAAGGATTTTTTTTTTTAGTGTGAAAGCATATATGATAATTTATCATGCTGTACTAGGAATAATAAAAAGGGGAGGGGGCTTTATCCCATTTATTGCTCCTGTTAGTGCTAACACTGACTCACTGGTCTTTTTGGCTTTTATATGGGGGCAAGGGGAACACAAAAGTCATCACTAAGTTGGAGCTGAAGGCATAATCTAAGGTCTGAGCTGTTTTGTTTTTCTCAGCACGCTGATTCAGGAGGAAGCCTGCCTCAGAGGGTTGGCTCAGCTCTGTGCTCTTGAGGGCGAGGTAGCCAGAAGTATCCTACTGCAGTGGGATTTCATTCTCAGTACTGAAGCTAAGATTTTGTTGGCTCGATGTGAATATCCCAACTGTCTTGGCGTGCTTCCCAAGGCTACTTGAAGCCGCAGTGTCCTGACTCATCCATGGAGGTGTGCGCTGTCCTTTTCTCCCCCAGCCCTGGCAGTGGCTGGGCTTCAGTATTGCCTCAGGTATTTGCAGATACATGGGTGCCTTGTTTATTTGTTTGTTTTTTAAAGGAAGTTAGTTCTCTTTGGAATTTGTATGCAAATACTTACTTGAGGGTTTTTACAAAAATATTGTCAAACTGAGCGTGAGATGGTTGGATTTGAAATTATGGAGGAAATACTAACTCAAGGAGACGGTGTGTGCTCTGTGGTGCTGACTGGGGCAGAACACCCCCAGCACCCGAACAGGAAAGACCTAGAAGGGCAGTTCTGACCTAATGCATTAGTAAAACATCTCTGTATTTTCCATATAAAGGACTTTCTCGATAACATTGTTATCGGGATGCTCAGGCTGTATATGTGTGCAGGTAGGTTAAACCAGGCAAAACCTAGAGAGCTGCGAGCATCAGAGGTGACTTGAGCGAGGTGGCTGGAGACATCCCCTCTTGGTGGATTTGCTTTCCGCGTGTTGTAGCACAGGTCGCGGCATCCGGGGCATTGCTGAGAAGTGCAAGCGCCTCCTGAAGTGGACTCCTCGTTTCAAGTGTTGATTCCCTTTGCCCTCACCACACGCGTGCTGTGTCACCTAACCGGAGGTTTTATTTGCTTGTAAAATATGTCAGTTACCCAATAAAACTGCTCTAATGGGCTTGTACATCACTTACGTGAGCTCCTCTTGCCAAAAGTTATGGAGCAGGGGAGCGCGTATATCCTTCGTGCCCGCCCCACAGAAGTCTTGTTGAAACAGATACCTGAGAGATGTCATAAGAGAGGGCATTTTCTGCATCCTCGGCACAGGGCAGTCACTGATGGGAAGGGACCAGCTGCCCTCTGCTGGGTGCTGCAAGAAGTAAGGAACTGCTCGTTTGCACAGCTTCACGTCGTGCTGGGAAATTACACAGCTAGCTGTAATCCACTTTCGCTAAACTGTCCCAAAGCTCCCAAGTTGCTCTTCTGTGTTTCCTCGTGCTTTCTGAAAAATGCATTCAATTCATTGAATGTGAGGACGGAAAAAAGAAAAACAACAACAACAACAACAAACAACACCATGTGTCTCCAGTGGAGTTTGAAACGTTCAAACACTTGTAAATCTGAAATGAAATCTGGATATTTCTGAGTTTCAGCTAGACATACTGATGGAGATCTGAGACAGCAGAGAAGGGTGAATTTTGGAAGTGTTCCTGGATTGAAGAACGTTGTGTGCTGCTGGTGGAGGTACGAGCCTTGTACAAATGTACACAGCAGAAAACAACCCAAAGGCATGGGCATAGAGGACTTCCTACATCAGAGGCTGAGCATCTCCCTGTCTGACCTGCTGGGGACGGTGTGGGAGATGTGTCACCTCAGAGGAGAAGGCTTTAGCCATGAAATGTGGTGGATTTGGTCCCCTGAGTGTCCTAAGGGTGGTGGTGGAAGGCAGAAGCTTTCCTCACTGGATGCAGCTGCATGTCCCGAGTCCCTGCACCTCGGGAACCTGCAGTGGTTCCAGCGTCACCACAGATCTTTACAAAGGTGATGCTAAACATTTTTTTTTTCCCCTCTTACATATTATTGGAGAAAAGCTATGAAGCAAACTATATAAAATGAATAGCTGGGGTTTGTGGCTAGCTTAGGGTATTACATACAAAGATTTGATTTTACATTGAAGATGGAAGATGGGCTTTTCTGAATGGATTGTATTTCTTCCTCCTCTTCCAGCAGTGTTGTTTGTAGTTTTAGCTCAGTTCATCTCAGAAGAGACCTCTTAACCATCCCATTAAAGCAGTGTCTCTGTAACATGCTGTTAGGCTTGCCTGAACCTACGTGCACTGTTTGTGTGCCTGTGCTACTGCTCCTATAGGGCTGGATGCAGGAATCTGTGCAGCGGTCCATAAAGATGCGAGACTGGTAATGCCTTTACAGGATGAATGCTCATCTGCGTGGGGATGATGGAGCATTTGCCAATAGCAGCGCACGTGTTTCTTGGCTATACCTAGGGGAGGGTTGTTAATGATGCAGTCATTTCCTCCTCTGAGTTCCCAGGACAGAAGTTAATGACGAGCAAATATCATCACAGGGGAAAGTGAATGTAGTATTCCTGCCCTGTGTGTGTCTGTTGGGAATCCCATATAAAGCCGTTGTGTCAAGCTAATTTGATAAATACTTAGAGAAATTGGACATCAGGAAATTACGGTGTGTTTTTAATGCCTTTGCACAACACAAAATGAATTGTTTTTTCAGCATCCAGTGGCCATTATTGAGAAAATCTCAATAAAGGACTTAGGGAAACATAGGGCTTTTCTCAGGTGATGTTAACTGCTTCCCCTGCTTCTTTCTTTCACAGCAGTAAGGTACAAGCCTTAAAGGAGACTTGAGTTTGCAGACAAAAGTCTGGATAGCACCCTCCCCTCCAAACCATGCATTACTAGTAGTCACCTACACCTGGAAGTTGCACTTCGTGAAGATGCCAAATGTTCTGGGTAGTGACCTAGGCTCCTCTGTTTCAGGGTTTCAAAAATAACTTGAAGGGTAATTCACCTTTTTTTTTTTTTTTTTTTTTTTTTTTTTGGGGGGGGGAGGGGCATGTTTTAGCAGTAGCGTGTTCAACTCAATTAAAGGAGCAATAGTAATAGTGTCAGTTCGTGGTATATCACGTAAGACAGTTCATGAGAAGCATTATAGCAAACACCCAATTAAAAAAAACTAATTTTTCCTCTAAGCATGTGCAAATGAATGCAACCAACTAATTGGTTTACAGCAACAATAACAAAATGAGAGATGTCTCTTCTCTCTCAGTTCCTATTTAATAGTGCTGTCATTTAAGTTTTCCATCCAAATATCTGGAAAAAGATGAACCAGGCAGGGACTCCTGTGAGTGCTTTATTGCCAGATGCTATTCCCATGAGGCCGGATTCATAATGCAGATTTTATGGCAATACAGGTCTTAGGGCAATTCAGATGTCTGGCAATTAAAGGTAAGGATTGCATGTAATCTGGGCTATCTGCTAAATCCTCTGCCTTTATAAACCCGCTTTCTCTTCCTAAAGTCGGCTTATATGGGAAGAGTATTGTTTATTTTGGGTATCAGGCGCCGTTTGCTGCTACATGCCTATTGTATAACAGGCAAATGCAGAGGGTGGAATTACAGAAGTTCTTGGCTGTTAGGCTGAGTGTGCTTTGTAAACGTGCAGCTGAAAAAAAAGAGTGCTAGTTAAAAATGGGTGCGGGAGAGAAAGCCTGGGCTCTTCGTCAAGCAGCGGACTTGAACTTGAATCGATGTTTGTGTGTCTGCTCTTCGCTCTGGTTTCTGGTGGATGAACTAGAAGGTGCCGGGTCTCAGCAGCCTGTCAAAGTTAATTGGGGACGGGGAAATAAGCAACGCAACTGCTACTGAATTCTAGGCACTCAGAAGGGAAAAATTATATGCAACGGCTTTTTTCATATTTATGAACACTTGAGTTAACACAACAGGCAAAGCCAAAATGTGTTTCTCAATCGTTTAGATTCCTTCTGTTCTCACATGGAAACGGAAAACATGTAAACACCACAATAAGTTGTTTAGAAGCAAATGCTCACAGATGAGTAGAAAGCAGATGTTTGTAACTTCTCCAGTGTGACCGCGAAGCGTGTTTTCCAGGATTGCAGTGTTTCTTTTACTGCTAGGTACCATTTCACCAACAAATTATAATTGTGAGCCCTTTGATCAGTCCCTTTTGTTCAGCAAGGATGCTCCTAAATAAATATATGCGGTATTAGGCCTGCTCTGAAGCACACGCATCACTCTACAGCAAGCATTTCCAGTGGCTTTCAGGTAATCTGTTACAGCAACAAAACTGGGAAGTGTTTGCAGAGCAGGGAGGCTGAAAGCTGCCGATAGAATAACTTGCGGCCGCTTGCAAGAAGCAGCTAAACAGGAAAATAGATTCAGGGCAATAGACAGACCCTCGCTTTTTGTGGTGGATGGATCTGATTCCTATTTGCCCCAGTGGGCTATAAAAAGCCTCTCTGTCTTTTTGCACCATCCGAGAGCCGCAGGTACCTCTGAACCACACAGCGAGCTGCTTGCACTCCATCTGCTCTGTCCTGGGAAGGAGAAGGAGCCAACCCTGCTGGCATTTAAACCTATGGCTTCAGGGGGTATTTTTCTGTAGATTAGACCACTGAGCCATTTCTTCTGGTTATTTAACCAATTTTACTTGAAGAAGAACATGTGGGTGCAAATATGATGGCTAGGTGTACTTGGATGTTGGGCACTGTGCCTTTCTGTCACCGTGGAGCTGGTTCACTTTGCTTTTGAAGGGCTAGCAACATGCTGGTGAGGAATGCCTTACACTTGCTGGCAACTAAGGTTTTGGGTGCTCCTTTCCACTGTGAATCATTTTGATCAGCACGAGGTTTGCTGTCCTCCTCGGGTCCCTTTAGCACAGCCACAGGCCTGTGATCTCCCCGAGCAGTTGAAGCAGACCCGGAGCTCTGAGGGTGATTCAGCAATGGGATGCTTCCCCAGCTGTACTGAGCACTGCTGCCCTGTTTAGGATCTGCTCAGAGCAGGTTGGCTACAGCAAATCAGCACGGTTTTGTGGTGGGGGGAAAATGTCAGTGACAAATAAGTCGGGTCTGCATTCACATCACTTCTCTGATCCAGCACGGAGCTTTGCCATGCTTAGTGTGAACAGCCAGAGGCAAAAGCAAAAAGGCTTCTGAACTTTGAAGAAACTTGTCTTTTAGTCCTTCAAACATTTGATTTTTAAATTACAATTTTTTATTCTTTCTAGAGCAGCTAGTCTTTTTAATACCGAAAGCATTGGCTGCATGTATATATTTGGTTTTATATTCCTGGCGATAGTTTCCAAAAATAATATGTTTGGAGCAGAAAAAAATAAACTGCCTCAAGCATGCCCATCTCCCTGCAGAAAATAATTTAGGAACATTTTTCATTATGCAGCAACATACTCAGAAAATACCTTTGTGGTATGCTCCCTTTTGCTGTAAATAATTATTGATATTTCAGTCGCTGAGGTCCTGTTCTTTGCCTGTTGCTGTAGGGTATCATTTGTAATTTTCTGACAACAGGGGGCAGAATGAGTTTATGTTTTAAAGGAAGAAAAATCGTTGTCAGAGAGGAGTCAATGACTTTTTTTCCTAAATGTAAGCCTCATCTTATTGAAAGAGATAATACGAAGTACTTCTGTGTTTAAATCTGCTATGCAGAACCTGTGGAGGTCTAAGCATTTCAAGAGCTCAGTTGCTATCTTAGATCCTCTTTTATTAAGCAGATAAGGCAGTTAATCTATAAGTTTGTATTTATTTAGGTTGATTCAAAATCTTTTTATTAACTGTTTATTTAATTTTAGCCACCCAATATGGCTCTGGCAAGCTCTCAGCATACTTCTGGCTGCCTTGACTGTCTAAAGAGACTTTTGGCAGGGTCCTAGGTCTGGGATTTGCACGCTTTTTCCATCCTAACAAGCATGCTTGAGGCGCCTAACCATACTTAGAAAATAAAAAAGGAACAAACTTCACTTAACCATGAAAGGAGTAGGAAGGGAATCTGTTGCTTCCATTATTACCTCCACACGCCTTGGTCTAATTTTGACTTTGATCCTGAAGAAATGGCAACCTGACTTCTATTGCACTTAAAGGCACAAAAGCATCCTAAACTGTCTGTAATAATTACTTTATTTCTTTTAAAGAAGAAGAACAGCTTTAAGGGTATAGATTAAATGTTTTTCAGATATTTGTGGTTATCTAACTAGGTAACATATAGCTTCCAGAACAGACTGGAATGCGACTTAATACATTTAAATTTTTATTATTTTTTCCCTAATAATTAGCTGCCTACTCTGTATTCAGTGCTACTGACCTGAGTTTTGTATTAATATGTAGGAGAACCATTACCTAGGGAAAATACTTGCAGGTCCCATCAGAGCTGTGAATAACAGGTCAGATACAGCTCAGCACCTAGTAGTACATACTCTGGATTTTTCTTAGTGTTGGACTTGGGTTTCCCCGTGATGTAGGGTCAGCGCACAGACTGCTTGGTTTTCAGCTGACCTGAACCGAATTATCAGTGGCACTGCAAAGCTGGTGGCTAAGGGCAACCTTCATTTAGAATAAGACGTTGGAAACTCCATATACGTTCTTTATATGGAAATGTTTATACAGTGTAAACTTCTGCTTAGCAAAGCAACTCTTTTTCATCTGGACAGTCTCTCCATACAATGCATCATGCCAGACAATAGATGAAGTGTTTTAATGGTGGTAAGCAGTGTGCATGCGTATGTATATACATATAAAAATATATGTATGTACATTTATATATATCTATGTATACACACATGTGAAATGTCCTTTCATTTCCTGCCTTTTAAGGGGCGATCGTATCGCGGAGCTACCTACCACCAGTAGGATGTTTAGCTGCTGCACTTGACTGCCCAAGAACTCATTTTTTGGGAGACAAATTGTTTACGTGTTATGAATGGGCCGGTCTATTCCTTACAAGTCACAATTAAAATTTGCAGGTTTTGCTAGCATGGCAAAAAATGAGTGGGGTGTCGCTTGGAAATGGCGATAGCGGGTGCAGTAGCTGTTTAAAAGTGCTGCTGCTCGCAGTGAGCTCCTAAAGACAGCGGTCACTGAACGTATCAACTCGCCTGTTCTCTGTGTAGTGACAGAGACAGCGTTTCCCAAAATAAGTTTTACTGTTTCGAATGGCTGCAAATAAAAATTGCAGACATCTTTGTCCACAGACGTGATCAAAAAGTCTGTCCTAAAACTACTTGTCGTGCGGTGCTTTTAGGGATGAAAGGGAGACTGAGACAGCACAGCAGAATGTGCTTTCTGTAACATTTATAACTGTGATGTCTATTATTTAGTGTAGATTATATTCCAGTATTTCCTCCTCACTGGGCAGTGCAGGTGGAAGCAGCCCCTTCCCCTGCCCACCGCCTGCAGTGCCAAGGCCTGGGCCTTTTCTTTGGCCCACTCTCATTTCATGCCCCTCGATGCTTTCTTACTGTGGGCCCAAGTCTTTTATACCCGCTTAAGGATTTCCCTGAGCAGGGATCATAGTCATAGAATGGCCTGGGTTGAGAAGGACTTTAAAGATCATCCAGTTTCAACCCCCCTGCTCTGGGCAGGGTTGCCAGCCACTAGAGCAGGCTGCCCAGAGCCGCATCCAGCCCGGCCTTGAACACCTCCAGAGATGGGGCATCCACAGCCTCCCTGGGCAAACTATTCCAGTGCCTCACCACCCTCTGAGTGAAAAACTTCCTCCTCATTTCCAACCTAAATCTCCCGTCTTAGTTTAAAACCATTTCCCCTTGTCCTATCGCTACCAACACATGTAACCAGGTGTTCCCCCTCCTGTTAATAGGCTCCCTTCAAGTACTGGAAGGCCGCAATGAGGTCTCCCCGGAGCCCTCTCCTCTCCAAGCTGAACAAGCCCAGTTCCTTCCACCTTTCTGCAAAGGAGAGGTGCTCCAGCCCTCTGATCATCTTAGTGACCCTCCTCTGGACCTGTTCCAAGACCTGTTCTCTTATTTTTTCTTGTTTTATTGATATTCTTATTGGCATGGTAATTCAAAATAAACTTGGCTTACGGATATCTGCTCTAGGTACTGCATTGTAAGCGTAAATAGTGTTGGTTCTGTGGAGCCGTGGTCATTAACTTCTCCCCGTTATTGTATGTTCAGCTCTGAGTGTTTTTAATTCAAAAACAATACTACGTGAAAAATTTCTTTTAGAGCATTAATTTGTCACTAAATATTAAGTGACCTAGCTGTGAATTTTGAACGCCTGCCATTCCAAATGCTTCCAAGATGCCGTGTGTATTTTTGCTTTTGAAATAAAAATGCCAAGTGCAACTGGAGGAAACGGATGGTTTTATTTTTAGCTGCTCGGTGCTTCTCCTCACAAGCTTCCTCCTGAAAAAGACTAGAGAAGTTCTCAGCAACTTTGAGCAGAGACAGGAGTGATACAGACTGTGTGAGAGCAGCTCTTATTTTTGCTGTTGAGCTCTTACCTCTGGCATTATCTTATGTTAGGCTAATACTGAAAGAGTGATTTAAAAAATTGCTTACAGTCACAGGTGAAGTCGATAACCCGCAGTTTGGGTACCAGCTGGTTTTGTATTTGTGCATTTTTGATGAATCCACCATTGGCACTGTGTTGTGGGCATGGAGTGGCCATGGTACCCATCTTTCTGGGGAGCAGGTACAGACGTGTCTTCCAGTGACATGGGAAGGAAAAAAAGGGGTATTGCTGTGCATAACTGAGAAAAATTAGTTAAGTCATTAAGAAATATTCTCTGCAGTTCAGTTTGAACTTCATTTTTATTGATTTTCCACCTCCATGCCCATATGTTAAGCAAGTTTTTACCTTCCTCAGGGCTTGCATGCGATTTCAGTAGTTGCTTCCTTGGTCTGCTTGCAGTAGCATGTAGCAAGATTCAACTACGTGCCTGGGGTTTTATCAGAAAATAGGTTGAGATTCAGGAAAAACTTATTAGGGGAGAGGAGAGAACTCACCGTGTAGGCAAACTGGGTAGGCTGAAGGATGGTACGGGGGCATTTTCCGAGTTTCATTAGCTTCTGACTAGCTGGCACATCCCCCTCTTGAAAGGGGATTGTCTTTGAATGTATTTCTAGAATTCTTTGACAGTCCGTAGGTGGTACATTTTCTGTACCTTAATGTTCCCCTGGAATACAGAGGGTCCTTGCCATTTCTCTTGGATGCCACTGAATGGAGCTTGCTCTTGTTCATGGGAGGTACGGACCTCACCGTTTTCATTTTGACCTTGAAAAAGTCAGTATTCAAAAAAATGAGAGGCAAAAATAGTCTGTTTCAGTGGCCTAATATGGGCACATATATTATTCATTCACCAAAATAAGCGGTAAATTCCAGTTAAAGCAAGCACCTGTTTCTCTGTCCCTGTAGTGCTGGGCTGGCTTTCTGCTGTTTTTATTCCTTTCCCACTGTGTAGAGGGCCTGACTGTGTAAATAGGGGCTGCCAAGACAAACAGCCTACAAAAGGTATTAATGTTCTTCTCCACAAGCTATCAGCCCTTCGAATAAGCCACGTTAGGAACACGCAGTGCAACCCAGGAGCAGTAAGAGAGGGGGAGCAGAGCACGTACGTGGGTTTGCGTTAGGTGCATCTCCTGGGGGGTTTGGAGAGCAGCCTGGGACCCGCAGGCTCTGGGTGCGAGGTGAGCAGGAGTGCTATGTAAGGCAAAGTCCTCGCGGTCGCCCTGCTGGCGAGAGGAGCTGGCTCTCCTTGGAGCTCACCCAGCCTTCAGCCTCAGCTGCGGCACGCGAGTGCAGCGGGGGAAAAAACGCGCTGCCTCTGCCAGGTCTCCTGCTGCAGCAAAAGGAATATTCCCCCCCCTCCTGCGCCCTGCTCCGTGCTCTATCTTTTTAACAGCTTCATTTCCTTTCTTTTCAGCGGATCTCTCAGCAAAATGCTTTCCATCAGTTCAGGCTATTTTTATCCCCTTATCACAGCTAAATAGTTTCCTGACCGTGCTGCCGGGGCTGGTGTGCCTGTGGTGGGCATGGGTACGGGCACGTGGGAGGGCAGGGCGCTGCTTTTGGCAGCTTCCAATAACACCAAACCAGCTCCCACCTCGGCAGGATGGTGCTATGCAAATAAAAACAAGGCCCGGACCCCCCTAAATCTACCAATTTTAACAGATTATTTTTCCCCTGCAGTTAGTGTGTGGAGGTGATACCTCTTACCAAAGCACGTGGAGGGACAAGATTGGAGGAGAGCAGGTGGAGGCTATGGTGTGGACTTCTGGCTGTTGTACCTACAGATTCTGATGTTTATTCAAACAAAATCAGTATAAACAGGTGGGGATCAAAAATCCTACGCTGTGCACAGCAGGAGTGTGCAAGCTCTGGTACCTGTTGTTTAAGCGTTTCCAAGCATGTGATCTACGCTTGCCAATTCACGTGCTATTTGTTATGATGACTGTATTCGAACTTGGTCTTTCCAGTTCCATTATTTTCAGGGTTTTTCCATGCACAGGGAAAGTAATTATCTCACCACATCCCTTTTGGGAGGACTTTTTACCAAGACTCCCTAGGAGCACTTGTTCTGCTTTCTTACTGAGGGTGACTGAATTTATAATCCCTTGGAAATAGTAGGTGTCTCTGCACCTCACTGAAATGATTGGTTCACTGTCTAGAAAGCATTTTGCAGGAAACGGGATCGTGTTCCCCAAATCTTATACAAACTCAATACATTAAGCAGTAGCAAAGCAGATAGTGAATTAAGAAAATGCATATGATATGTCAAACTGCTATTTAAAGGGAAGAAAATATATATTCACTTACTGGGATTTCTTCCCCAAAAACTCCCTTTTCATGTTAAGGCTTATGTAGAAATTAAAATGCAGTAGCTGCATGACTCTCACATATTACATTTATTTTTTAGCAAAGGCATTTTACTTATTTCTGTTACTGTTCGTCCCTAGGTTGTTTCTTGTCTACACTATATTAATTTCTTAATTTAACACATTAACAATATTGTTAAGTTACATAGAAGATAACTCAAGAAATACTAACTGGTAAGTTAGCAAGTCTTCCTTTATATTGATACTTAAAAAACAGGTCAGTCCATGTGTACATGTGGATATTGCTCAGTTTGCCAGCTTAGAAATTATCCTTGCATTCTGCTCGGACACCCGGCAGCTGTAGATGGTCATGTGCTTCCCTCTCCTGAAGCACATCTCTGCTGTGATGCAGTCCCACCACAGAGAAAGGGTGCTGAAGTTCATGAATTTTGTCATCTCTGTGCATGCAGCGAGCAATCTGTGTGTCAGGTATAGTATGGGATTTTTGCTTGTAGGGCATCCAGTCACTGGAGAAGAGAAGAAAAGAAGACCACTAGCTCCTTCCACAACTTCGGCAGGCATTCTTTACAGAATATTTGCTAACAAAAGTCTGAGCCTTGCAGTAGCAGCAAGCGTTGAACTTGGTTGCCTCTATATTCCTTAAGGCAGGAGCAAGCTTTTTAGGTTTCCCTGGTTGTTTAAAAGACTTGGCTTGAAGTGAATGTAGTCTTTTATGTAATACGCTATCAGAGATTTGGAATTAGAAATCCAGCCTCTGTTGTGCTTTAAATCAGTCCCATGACTATTCAGCCGATCTTGATGTTCCCCCCCCAACCAGCTGAAAAATAGATGGGGCAAATGCTTTTCAGAAGACGCCTGGGAACTTTCTGTGAGCTGATAGGTATATCAAATTTGGCATTACATGCTGTCTGTGAAAAATGAGTTTGCAAACTAAAAGACGTGAGTCTGAGGGAGATGGCAGCAGGCAGGAGGGAAGTTGTGAATCTGACAGAAGTTAATTTGATTGTTGTGGTATTTGAAGGTCACTTGAAATAATTTGGCTGCAGGCGGAGTTTCTCTTGGGAAAAATTGGAAATCAGCTATCTGGTGTCTGTTAACTTCAAGGAGAATATTGTTGGTCAGCAAAATGTGCTTGCGTATGCCTTGTAGGGGGATGCTCCGTGGTGATCATAGTTCAATGTTTCCATATTTAAATAGTAACTTCTGTTTTATTACTATCTTAATCCTAATTTGCTGTTAGCTTTGTAATTGTTATGTCTTTAACCTGACTAGGGAGCTGGAGCCGTGTTACCATAGTACTTCGGTTTTCAGGGTTGAGCCCAGTCTATTGCCACAGCACGAAGAACTCTGCTCCTCTTTGTTTTTCCTTTCTTCCCCTCTCTTCATGCCTTTGAGTTATATCAAGCTCCTACTATTAAAAATAAAGGCTTAAAGCTCGCCCCTATCTTTGCAATATTGTCATATCCATTTTGTGCTTTATCTATTGGATTTTTAAGAATAGGTTTCACTTACTAATTTTGTCTCTTATTCTTCCAGATATAATAGCACGTATTACTTGGCTTGACATCATGAAATAATGATGATTATCTAAAAATAACTCTTCAGTGGAATTCTCTAGGTATCGCTTCTTTGCCTTTAGGCTTACTAGCATTTGGAGTGAGTTTGTTGTCTGTTTTTTTGGTTTGGTTGGTTGTTTTTTGTGTTCCAGTACACTAAATGTATTAATACATTAAAAATGCAAGCTGTAACACCGTCCTGGCATGTTTCTGATTGCAATAGGATTATGGCTTTGAAGGACTACTACTCGTAAAATATTACCCTGCTGTAATTGGCAGTCGCTATTACTAATAAGTGTTTGTAAGAGGATCCTCGTTCTGTAGTGTTCTATTCACAAAATCTCTGTAGGTAGGTTGGGGTCAGATCTGTTTTTCCTATTGATCTCTTTCTAGCACAAGTACAGCTGAAGAAAACAAAGACTTCCTTGTCTCTGCTGCCTCTCAAAACTGCTTTGGCAACTCAAAGCTTTTATTCCAAATCCTAAAGCAGATCCTGCTTATGTGGTTCTTTGATCAAGTGTGTAGGATGTTACGGGTCCTTAAAATCTATGATGCTCAATAGCAAGAAACCACAGCGGGGCTTCCTGCTCAGATTGCTTTTAATAATGGTAAGGATTCCTTAAGCCTAAAATCCTAAGTTTGTGTTGTGACATTGTGTGTTGAATGGTATAACTAAAGCAGGTTGGGTTTGTGAAGAAGACCAGTGCTTTTCCACACAACCATGATCAGAAGAATCTGCTTTTTTGTGATTTCTTTGAGAAAAAAAGAAGTTTTGTATGTGGATAGAGATGGGTTGAATTGAGCCAAGAACTCTAGGAAAACTGTGAAGAAACTTGCTGTCATGCCTCAGTCAGCATAGGACCATCTTTTCAAAAGCTGTTATACGCCTCTGATATGCATCTTTGTTATTTGGCAAAATTACACCGTGTATCATTTTCTCGATCTGAATTTCCTGAATTTGCCTTGGTTCATCACCGTGGGTGAAATAGCTTTTTAGAAAGGAGGGAAGGTTTGTATTGATGTAGGCGTACGGTGAAGTTGAAAGGGATCTGCTTGCTTGTGATGTCTGTGCGGCAGGCAGAACTTACTTTCAAAGCAAAGAGAAGAAACCCCTCAAAACCTGTCAGCACAAAGCAAGTCCAGAATGATCTTGAAGTGCGTCAGTGGGCAACTCAGCATGTAACGTGTTGTACTTGTTTACCTACAAAGCCCCAGTGGAGCACACCCTCTTCAGAAAATGCTAGCAACAGGTCAGTGTTAGTGTCGTTATTCTGTCTAGATAAATCCATTTAAATCCGTCTAAATAAATGCCATTTAGCATTATTGAATTCAGTTACAGGAATGCGGGGTAAAGGTGGACAGCATTCAAATGAATCAGCAGATTTCATAAATGAGGAGTGTTACTCATGGTGACAGCGATCAAAGTCAGTGATCAAAAAAGATTATTGCATGCATGGTAAATGAGGTGTTTTAAAATATTGAGTTACTTGTTCATTTTAAATAACATGCTAATATAGGAGATGAACAGGTGCTGTAACTTGGTATTTGTTTCCAAATAATGGTGAACGTGAAGTTTCCAGAGGCAGATGTATGCAGATGGGAATGCCAGACCGTACTTTCTGGATGAGCAAAGGTGGGCACAGTGACTTCAGAAACTGGATATTTCTCACCAAAGGCAAGAAGGAGAGGTGCAGTGAGTGTAGGTAGGTCCATCGTAGCTTCAGTTCTACACAATTTCTTCAGTCAGGTGGCTAGTGTGGGGAAGCAACAAGTAGTAACTGATCTCATACAAGTAGCTTAAGGGTCAGATGCCTGAGCTGTTTTAATAGAAAAATCCCTTTTTCAATCCATCCAAAATGTTAGGTAATACAGTAGGCCTCATGGAAAAATAGTAATGATTAGAGCCTCAACTCTCACCCTTGAAAAAAGTGAAGAGGTGATTTTGCCCATTTCACAGAGTGAGAAGAAATGTAGGCCAACTCCCAGCTGAGTGCTGCTATCAAGATGTCCAGCTCTCTCAAGTACAGTGAATGTTTTATTCTAAACCAACAGTATCATCATTTTTCACCTGTGTGATGAAGCTTCCTTTGCTTTCCTTGCATCTAACATGTTGCTTCTCCTAGCTTCCCTTATTTTCACCTGTACAAGGAAGGGATGTGTGCCATGACTTCTGCACTAGCCCGGTGTTTCCTTCAGTTGCCATTGAGAAGGGAGCAAGGACCAGTGCTGCATGGGGGGGGGAGCACCACAAATGGCTGGGGTTAGGGGTGAATGATAGACCCAGCTGCTTTCTCTTCCATCGGGGATTTTTGGAGCAAGTGCTGTGTTTCAGAGATCGTGTCCTTGTGATGAAGGAACGGGAAGGGAACATATTCTACTCCACATCTTCTGTCGGTTCAAGTCATACCCAGCACACATCTGCTGGGTTTAGCCCACGGGGGATGTTGCAAACAGGCCAGAGGGGGAAGAAAAGTGACAAACTCAGAGGTGGCATGAACTTAAAAACATAGATATATAGGAGCCTGATGAGAATCTGGATGTTTTTTATTCCCTGGAGGAAAACTTCAGAAAGGTAAGCTTGATTTTTATTCAGCACTCCCTAGAAATTTGGGATGGAAGAGAAGGCGACTTGGCCTTTGTTCCATCCTGGTTTCTGCTCTCACTTCATGGATCAACCTCCACAGGACTGCAAATTCCTTCAAAATTCAAGTTTTATAGCAGCCTCTGGACTGGTTGCAATAGTTCCTGTTAAATCTTAGACTAATATAAATGATCTTAAACCTCAAAACACCTAGAAAGTCCTCATGCGTTTTAGCATGTAACTGAATTCTTAGGCTAAGAGCTGAATTAAGGAACGTTCCTAACCAGGTCAGAAAATGAGATTTCACCACCAAAGTGGTTGGAAGTAAATAAAGCGGGGCCTTTCAGGTACTACTTGACATTTTTTCAAGACTTGAAACTGCTCTGACCTCTTGATCAGAAGATGCAGTGCTGCAATCATCAAGGTCATTACAGAGAAAGGTAAGAGGGCTGCTTAAGAGTCTGCGTAACCAGGCTTCATCACATTAGTCCATGATTCAGGCTGAGTGTGTGCTGCAGAGAGATGACAGCAGGCACTTCAGAGCAGGAAATGAAGAGCAAATGCTCTCAGCTCTGCTGCTATATTGACTGCTCCCCTCTATCTTTTAAGCAGGACAGATCAATTTTAAAGAAACGCGAACTAACCATCGGATGGGCTTCATCTGTTGAATTTCAGATATTAAAGGATTTCCCTTTACACTGAGTGCTGTATTGCCACCCACACCCTCACCCTGAGAGAAATCAAAGCTGATTTCAAAATGCTGTTGTGTTGGCTGTGTCTGGAGATCAGCCCCGGTTGAATTTTGCTGACCTTCCAGTATCGGTGGGATTCTTTCCATCAGATTACTAAAGCTTTGCTTCTGTTTTTATCTTCTTTTTACTGATGCTGTCTGATCCTTGGATGCTTTCTCGTGTAGACTAGTTTGTATTTGACACCACAAGGAATTCTCTCTATCTGCTGTTTGACCTTAAAGCATTACTGGAGGGAGTTGGTGAAACTTCTAGGTCGATTTCCCAAATACGTTCTGTATCTTGAAGTGGTCATTTGCATTTTAACACGACTAAACATGCCAAGCTGAAGGGCAGTAAGGATCGGATCAATAAGTAAAGCTGCAGGGGATCTGCATATTTGTTTTTCCTTTAATTTTTACTTCAGCATTAATCCTACTCTAATTCTGACAGTGCTTGTAGCTAATGGAGGCTAGCAATTACTGACTCTATCACTGTTTTGCACTAGCACATGTCTCTTACCTAGAGCATAAAAAGCAGATGACACTTGTCTGGAAGAAAGCTGGCGTTATCTGTCTGTGGAGTATCAATTAAAGCAAACATTTCCGTGTGCTCCTTCGAGTGGGGAAGTGCTGAGGGTGAAGAGAACAGGGTTCAGCTTTACCCGTGTGCCATACAGAGCCTTAATTCCACCTCAGAAATCTAAACAAATGGTGGTACAACCACGGCTTTTCACAGGAACCAGGGAGGTGAAACAGGAGATGGTTAGCTTACTCGTCCAATGGGGAGGATTGCCTGGTGCGTGAGGGAATCTGGTTTGGATCCCTTCCTTCCTCCTGTCCTTCTGGCAGGGCCTAACAGCAGTCAGACAGCCTTCAGGACAGGATTACCTCAGCCTTTTCTCTCATACAGCCTTGTAAAGCAAATGGACAAAAACTCAGCATTTGCTGGCGCAAGAGCTCGCTGCCTCCCCTCCAGGTGAGCACCGGAGCCAGCAGACAGTCGAGTCACCGCTACCTTTCGCCCAAAGCCGACGTAGTCATTTTGTGCAAAATGAAACGCTGTCAACAGGGATGATGGAAGAGGAGCCGCCTTGGCCTGGCGTAAGAGCTGGTGCTTGCAACATCCAGCAGGTTTGTGCAAGGCTTCAGCCCAAATAACAGCTTGGGATGAAGCCAGAGCAGGATTTGAACCATGATGCTGCCATGTGGTCCAAAACCACCCCTGCCTCATTTTTCATTTCTAGATTTGCCATGACAAACAAGTTATTTACTCTATGCTGTTTAGTACATTTGATTGAAACTTACCAGTAGGGATAGTTTAACCAAAATTAGGTTCTAATGATTAACTTATTGGCTAAAAGAAAAGTCCCACAACTCTGATAATTGAAATTTTCCAGTGGTCGTTAAGTGAAATACTTGTGGTAGCAAGTAGGGCTGTACAGTGACTGAACGATCCAGTTTTCAGCGCTGGTGTATTTGTAAATTGTTTCTGTTATCTGAAAATCTGCATAAGTCACAGCTGCGTGGCGTACTGTGGTGTGGAAGAGCTGGGCTTTGTTGGTGCACGGCTTTATGGACTCGTCTGGGATTGTGAGCTGGGCTTTTAGGAGCTCAGGGGTGTCCTGAGAGCTCCCCCCAAAAGAGGGTCCTTAGGTACTTGCAGGCATGGTCTGCAGAGCTCCAGCGGGCAGTGATCTGCTGTGACAGGGCCCCATCTGCGTGTGAGCTTGGCAACTCCGTTCCTTCACTTTATATTAAAAAAAAAAAAAAAAAAAAGTAAAAAAAAAATTATAAACAGAAAATCCTATAATCCTATTGTAAATGGAGCATATTAGTGCATCAGGGTGTTCTTAGCTTCTTATTACTTCAGAAAAGAATATTGGATTAACAGAAAAAGGTCTGCCTCTACCTGACTTGATATAATTACTATTTAGCATGAGTAAGAGCCAAAGTCTGGTGTTTCAAGACCAATCTTTTTATTTTTAAACTATTTATAAGCTACGTAATTATCTACTAGGTACTTTATTCATATCTAGTTATCCTACTGACTGTCTTCTTAATAAAATGAGTAGTATGGTCATTAAGCTATTACATTGCCAGTGACTGATGTGTGGCCGGAGCAAGCTTTCCTGCAGCTTCCAAAGCGCCTGAAAAGTGGGGAGAGCCTCTAAACACAACCACGTGATAGAGACCTTCATTCAGGTGCCCTACATGTTAGTGTTTTGTGGTCTATATATACCGGTGGGAAACGTGAAGTGCTGCTCTTCTGCAAAGTGAAGTAGTAATGTCGTGAAAACCCTCGTGTTCCCTTACTGTCCAAAGGAAGGAGGAGAGGACTTAAATGTACTGTAGTTTTTTTTAATTATTATTAAAAAAAAAAAACAAAAAAAAACCACTAAAGTGGTCCTGGAGTATGTGCTTTCAACACTTCAAATTAACAACTCTCATTTAATTTGGCAATATATTTAGCAGTGTTTAACCTCGAATACAATTTAACAAGACAGATGCAAACGAGAGCAATGGGACAAACAAAGTTGAAGTTCCTGGCTGCTGTCAGTGCATTTGTTTTGCAAAATGGGTCCCTCAGCCTGGTTTCCTTCACGGTGTCCTGAGAAGACCTTGCTCTAGTTTTTTAGAAGCGTCGGTACGTGTTCTGCCCGTGATTTGTGCAAGTATTTCCATTAACGTTAATCAATCAACACCGAATAACAAATGCTTTTACCATGAATGGAAGCGGTTGGGTGTGCAAGGAGGACAGAACCGTGCGTGTAAAGGCAGCGCAGAGAACACAAGGCACCTCAGAGGGGTGTTTGCTGTTTGATAAGTTTTGAATGGCTGCCTTTTGAGATAGAGAGGCAGATTAGGAGTTGTAGAAAGCGCAGATTGTTATCCTGTTACCTGCTTCACCAAATAATGGAAGTAAAAACAGGATAGTGCCTAAAAGATAAAAGGGTAGGAGTAAGAGAAAATAAAAATATATTTAACTAACATCCCCTCTGCGTATGTTTTTTTTCACCATTAAACATAGCAGAGGCATTTATTCAACACATTGCACCTGAAGGCACTCCGTGACACCTGGTATTCAAATAGCAATGTCTACTTCTCGTGCAGCAGGGGTCGGTTCTGCAGTGTTTGCATATCGATGATTTTAGCAGAAGGAGATGTGATTACCTGGTCATGCTACCTGTCGTCTGAAGGGAACATCCACACCCTGGTTGATGGTGTAAGCGCACGCGGGTCTGGCCACAGTAAGAGATGACTTGAAATATATAATTTAGGAATCTGAGGACACCTACCTGAGAGAGCAGGGGCTGTGAGCTGGGAATTGCACCCTGATAGCTCTGGGTGCTGGCCCTGGGCATCGCTGCTTCGAAACCGTGAGCTGGGCTGTGACGGACGAGGTGTGGGAGAGGACCAGAGCTACCATCGTGGGGAATGCATATGCTTCCCCTATCTTGTTGGTTATTTTATAATAACCAATGTTATATTTTTATATTTTAAATTTTATATTAGTACAGTTGGTTATTTTTTCCAGTCATGTAGTTTTCGTGTATTCTTTAGCTGAGCCACTGCCTTAGATATGGTTTGAATTAGTGGGCACTTCAGCTTTTATTTGGCAGCAGCGAGCTGCAAGGTTAAAAGCAGCTAATTATACGTCCTTGGGATTAAAGGGCTTGTACAGAAAACTAAATTGCCATTTAGTCCCTTTAGAGGTTGTCCTGCTTCCTTTAGTTACGCTTCCTAAATTGACATCCCCTATGAAGAGTGTGCGCAGTTTTGTTAGCCTGGTTTGTAGCTGTTGGGCATCGCTGGTGCTGAGCCTTCTGAGGCCAGGAAAGAATCTCCTGGAGCTGACTGGGCACTAGCGGGGTGGGAGCAGAGAGCCGAAGGGTGGTTAGGGTTCAGACAGATGCCTTACGTCTTGCAAAAGAGACTTGTTCTTCAGCCCAGTCCCCGTTAGCTTGTTTATACCCAAGTGCTTTGTCTTAGGAAGTATTATTATTTCAAGTATTATTTCAAAGTGGGTAATGGACGTAGTGGTAGAGTTATGTACCTTTTTTAAAAAATACCTGAGGCTAGGTTTTTTGTTTGTTCATATTAAGAAGTGATCCAAAAAAAAATGTTGCATGTGTGTTAAGTTTTTTTTTCTGAGTGTTAGTATATAATAGTTGGCCTTCAGGAAGAAAACTGTAGAGGTTTAGACTGAATCTTTGAATTATACAACATCCAATAATGAAAGTTACAGCAAAAACAGCGTTTTTTTTTTGTTTTATTATTATTTTTAACTATTATTTTCCATTAAAATGTGGGTAATTTTATTTAAATCTTTCTCTTCGCAGTGGAATTTTATGGATTAATTCAGCTGGCCAGGGGAATGACAGCCTCTTGTTGCATTTACTGAGCTATTTAACTCTGATCTGAAGTGAGGAAGAGATTTCCTGTGGAGCCCTTTTTGGTCCATGTTAAGCTAAAACTTCCTCTGAATGTTGGGTCCTTCTCTGTTCAGGAAACACTTGTGCATTGTTTCATTTGTATGGTTTTGTCATGAGGCTCCGTTTAATTATGCACAAGTGACTTGCACAGAAATCTCAAACATGACAAATATCTGTTAACGGCTAGAGAAAAACCCTCTGTAATCTCAAATAGCAAGCTTGTAGAATGGGCTATATTGTGTGGGCAAAAAGTCACTGGTTGAGGCTAAGGATGAGAGTGGTGCCAGTAGTATTTTACCAAAATTCACAAGAGTTCTTAGAGCCCTTTGCAATTTTTTTCTTGTTTGCCTAGAATTGGTCACAATTAGCCACAGACATTTCAAATCAATTTTGCAGATTTACGTGTAATGAAGAATACACTTCCAGAGCATTCTTCAACTATAATTAACAAGCATCACGAGTCATTCATTGTTTGCAAAGACATGGAAACATTTATTAATGTCACATTTTACTAATGATTTAAGAAAGGATAAGTTAGTAGCTCTAAGTTATGACCTGCAGATGCTGTGGACTCATTCACTGTTTTTTAAAGCTGAGTCCAGTTGTGCAGTGTTAAATGCTCTAGCCTGGATCTAACAAAAAATTTACACACATGCTTAATTTTAACATGGGAACTTATGGAGAGGCCTAATCCTATTCACACGTTTGTGACTGCAGTGTTTGCTATGGGACATCATGCAGTCATAATTGGAAGGATGTTCATTAAGCATATTTTATTAATATAAGATGAACACCATAAATGCAGTGACCTTGGAGATAATTGTCATTTACATATTTTGATTCATTACTACGTTTTCCTCTTGTTTATTCATCAGGCATGAAAATGTATGAATTTCTTAGCTTCCAGATGCCGAGCAATATTTCATGTGTTTTACGATAATTTATAAGGGATTTTTTCGAGAATCATCATCTGCTCTCTGATTAAATGACAGAAAGATGGAACTGAGCGCTTCCATTGGCAGAGCTACCCCTCAACAGCTCTCTCCTTATTCTGACACTTCCAGTGCGAGCATTAAAACAGAGCTCGTGTTCCTCACAGCCACGTGTGGATGCAGGTGAGCACACCCCAGCCCAACCTCGTGCTGCGCGGTTCCCCGCCGCCACGAGTGCAGCATCCTCAGCTGAAGACTGGCAGCATGGGCAGCAGTGGGGCTGTTGCTGGGGTGCTTGGTGCTTGCATTCCTCAGTGCCCTCCTGCTGGTTTAACACTGGTTTGGGCATGTCGGCGTGAGCCGGCGGCACTGCTGATTGCCAAGGCCGGTGGCGTGCGCAGTTCCCACGTTCCCGTTTAACTTGGCAGATGCTTATGTTGCTGTGTAGGTTGCAACACGCTCCCCTGCCTTCCCCCCCCTTCCCCAAATCAAAATAAAACAGAAGTGAAGCAAGAATGTTTCTAACGCCTAAATTTATAAAATACATGTTGAGGTATGATCCTTTCAATTGAATTTTTCAAACCATTTGCAAAGCTGGTTCAATTTCAGTTTTCACGTGACATGCAGAAAGTCTTCTAAGGATGATGAGGTTGAGTTTCAATTCGAATTTTACAGTTGAGATATAATTTAAGGATGATATTACAATTTCTTTTTGGTTTCCGATGAGAAAACGAGGTGACAGATTGGCGATGACATAGCACAGTTGAAGAACAAGGCCTGTCAAGTATGTGAGGCATCTACTTAGTACGTGAAGAGTAAACACGAAGTTGCGATAGTGTTTCTGTCTGCAAGCCATACTCAGTTGCTTCCTCTTAAATTTCAAATTATGAAGGAGTGAACTCAAAGAGCATACCATTGGATTTGCTAGTCTAATGGCCTGAGCTAACATCAAGCTTCAATTTTCTTTATCTAATCGATTGTTATTTTTTTTAACCTTCTTATGTCAAGCATGCTTGCTCCCAAAGCAGGGAAATGTTTGAAGTATAAGGCAAAAAGGCCTTTTTATTTCTACTATTCTAACAGTTTGAATCGTTGCCAATCTATTGATGGATTTGTAGATCTCATTTCATTAAATCACCGTGTTGCCTTTCCTAATGGAGAAATTACTTTCCTGATGCTCTGAGTCAGCAGCCACCTCTAACGCATTGACATTCCTTGGATGCAGTTTCTGTGAAATGAAGGGGCAGCTCTGCTGGTAAAGGTTTTCTGTCTCTTACTGCACTCTCGTACTGATGAGCAATTAAGAGCGTCTTTAACTTGTAGCATCCTTTGAAATAACTTGAAATAACTTGAAGGGGTTTGGTGAGCTGCAGAGAAAAATGGTGTATGATCTATTCTTACTTGTAGTAGTGCACCAGTAAAACTCATCTACAGCAGCAATATAATAATGTTACACCAAGGAAGCGATTGCACAAAAGAGAATAAAGATCATGCTTTTGCTGCTTCTTTCTGTGTTTTAATAGAGAATTTGGCTGAAATTTGAAGAGACAGCATACTAAGCTCTAATATACCACCTATGAGGAAAAACCAGGATGAGGAAGATGCAGAGGAGCAGAAGAAATGAGTTAAATACCTTAAGAGTGTTTCACAATTTTCCAGCCTCCTTTTTTAACTTAGCACCAATCGCTTTAGGTACAACTAACTTCCCTTTCTGTCTCTCTCTTCCCCTCTCCCCTTAAAAATACAAAGCAGAAAACAAACCAAAAACCCATTCTTGCTTTTAGATCCCCCTGTGTAGCAGTCTTGGCCTTCTTTCATTGTTGTTTCCTGCCAGTCTTAGTCTGAAAAACCCATCACACTGAGCCCTTGGAGGCTTCTTTTGGAAGTGTGGAGAAGAGGAGTAATTATCACGTTTATGATAATCTGCTCCTAGATTAATGACTTGTATTTCAGGATCTGAAGATGAAATTCTGACTCTCAGGACCAAATTGTGACAGGCAAATGGCTTCAGACTGGCCTTGAACCTGAGCACAGTTGGCTAGGCACTGTTGGGGCCTTCTTTCTGCCCCTGGGCTAGTGACTAAGGCAGCGATTACACTTTTTAGTGGAAATAGCAAGCTCTTCTCAACAACAATGATTTCAGAGATGTTCCAAGAATAGGGTTATTTTTTTTTCTGCATGTCATTGTGTCTGTGAGAAGATGCACCAAATAATCAGTAAAATGAGGTACATGTGACCGCTTCTGTGCCTCCCTTAAAATGATGATTCATACCCAGGCTTAATGAGACTCCAGATACAATAAATGGACAGAAAACTGTTCAAAGCTGTGAGCGAATGCAGTGGGCTTGCCTGTCCTAGAGCTTACTGCAGTTAGAAGAGGATTTTCAATCTGAATCAAGGAGGAAGAGAAAGACAAGATGATATATGTTGCACTCTTTATAGAAGAGGACTTGGAATTAATTCCCAACCATTAAAAAATTGATTTTCCTACACCGTATCTGGCTACACAACATCTTTCCTAGGATTTTGAAGCTCGTGAAGGTAAATGCTGACTTTGTTTTGTTTGTCGCAGCATATGGACTTGAGAAAAACTTGATCATATGTTCTCACATAACAGATTTTAATGTCTCAGAACAAAGCCTTATGGTATCTTTTTGCTGTTGCTGATAGGATTTGTCAGATAAAAGTGATTTAGAAGTCTAGAGCAGATATGAATTATGTTGAATTTGCATATCTTGCCATCGGAAACTTGTATCTCTCAAACCTATTCCCATTCTAATACATAATCTGTCTGCACACAAAAACACAGTATTTTCTTCAAACCATAATAATTTAAGTTTCCGTCAGCGTTTTATAGCTGGTGGAAAACTGGCAGAGCTGGATCCAGCAGAACTGGGCCAGTTTAAACGATTATCAGTTTGCATGCTTGGCATTCTTGGCCTGTTAAGTGGGGTGCTTTTACACTTCAAGATTAGCATGATAGATGAGTGTACACTGTAAAAGGTTTTTACAGTTTATACTGTTATTAACTGTTGCGTTGAACCTGGGAAATAGGTAGTCTTCCTTGCTGGATGTCATGTTACAGGAGTACATCAGTTTGTAAATGGGGCATTGCTTTATGGTGTGGTGGTGATGTGATAGAATCGATTTCAAATGAAAAACACTGGTATACAAGCATCAGGAAATACCAAAATACCTCTGCTGACTCATGATATGGGTTCACAAGCCATCGTCACTTGCTTTTGTTGCTTTAGCTTTGTTACTGAGGTTCCTTACCGTAGTGTTATTCACAGAAATTATTAAATTGACTGAAGGCAGAAGGAAGGAGCCTGGTAATGCCAGAAGGCATCAGGGTTCCACGAAAAGCCCAGCATTTAGCTCTGCATGTTACCCAACATGTGTAGCCTTTACTGTTGGAGGAACTGCTCAAAGGTGTGGCAGTCCTCAGGCTTTCTTGTAGCGTTGATGTGCTAGAACAATCTCGTAGAATATTATTAGCGATTTGGACAAGACCCCCTCAAGTCTATGCATCCTTACACTTAACACCAGGATGAAACTCAGAATGGTGAGCAGGTAAGGCTCCATGAGTGTACAAAGTTCCTGTTTACCCATAATCTCATAAGTCTGTATCTGTTTACGTACGTGTATACGTATGATACCTGAGAGTTTGGATGCTCTCTGATAGGCTGTACAAGAACAAATTCTGAAGTGTATGCTTGTACACACAATGCAGTGTCTGTGTTTCTCTTTCAATCCAGATTCTACAATATAGTTTCCTTTGGAAAGCAGCCGGAGATAGCAAAATAATTTTGGATGATGTTTCCTTCAGAATTTTATTTGAATGCTCTAGATTCCTTGGTTTCTTCCTGTGCCAGCTCGCTCTTTCTCATCACTGTGGCCCTGCTAGTAGAGTTATTCTCATGTATGTAGTTGGATAGGTCAGAAAGCTAAGGGTTGTGATATACCTTGTTCCTTTAATCCTTTAACACAGTCACTAAAATTTCAATTTTCTTCCAGTGTAAAACGTTGTGTAAACGGCTCTACGCTGTGTAAATGGCTTGCAGCAAGATCTATTTCATGATTTCAGTGATAACCTCTGGCTTGTTTTGCGTCTGCTCTGAGACTGCTAAGCATTAGGCAGGTCCAGTCCAAAGCATATGTGGCCGTATTAGTGCGTTGTTACAGTACCTGTGCTGGTAACCGAGGCTCTTAGCTTTAGTTATACTCTGGGACAGCTGCCTGGCTTGGGAACTTCAGCTGGCTCGGAGAGATACGGCTCTGAACAAAGCTGCGTGTGAAACGTGTACACTGATAGCAGAAATCATACCCTCCGGGGCCTCAGATCATTCTGTGCTATCTTAAGTGCCAAATACATACAACTTTTATGTCCTTCAAAAGAATTTTTTGGACTAGCCTGGATTCAAACCTTCACCTCAAAAAATATAGTACTAAATGCAACATAAATAGCAATTCTGAGTGTGTAATGGTACAAAAGATGCTGGTTGCTGTGGGAGTCTGTTCAAACAGAGTTATTAAGGAATTAGTAACACCTTTAACAGAAGACAACTCTACAGATAGAAACTTTCACGTGGAAAAGCTGCTAGTGTGTAGCTTATGGTTATAAGGTCGTGGTAGCAGTTTCCAGCTGTCCTCATTCTACCCATCAGACACCTCATTGTTAGATGTCCAAAAGCTTTTACTTTCATATGAATAGGATACATTAACACCTGTATAATAATATTAATTACATACCATGGTGCGGAAATAAATTTTAGCTTCAGTCAATACTAGACTTTGGTGAGACACTTTCAAAATAACCTGGGCAGGTAGTTCCTATATATATCATTTTTCTTTTAGCAGTGATTTTTTTGTCTTTTTGTTTGTTTGTTTGTTAACTAAAGATAGATTTTGGTGCTAATATCTGCCTCAGGCTGAGGAATTAAAATCTTAGTGAAAAGGTTTAGCCTTTAAAAGGAACACATCGGTCTTCTGATAGGCATTGCGTGGGTGGGTATCTCTGAGCTGCTTCTTCAGATATCCTGGTGAGGGTTTTGTGGAGATGTATCCTGGTGTTTTCTTAGCTCCGTTCATTCTGTTTGCCCTCCTCCTCTCCACTCTCCGAAGCAGTAATTAATGCCTAGGATCAGCGTGGTTGCTGCTGCAGTGAGAATATACTGCAGGAGGAACAAAAGAATGACGTACACTTTGAAAAGAAGCCAGATAGAGAAAAATGATTACAGGCCACTTAATTGCAGGCTTTCAGAGCAGCAGGTTTAGTTTTGCATCACTTCAAAAACTAATAGTTTCATGGCTTTTTAAAAACAAGGTAATGGAAAAAAAAAAGTGATGTGCATTTAAAAGAATAGGGTTGTTTTTACTTGTGTATTTTTCACTGTGATATCTGGAAAAGTTTACGCTGAAGAGCAGCTTGAAATAAATCATCTTATAAAAAGAAACAAATACTGTGTAAAAAAAAAAAAAAAAAAAAAAAAAAAAACACAGAAAATATGATTCACCGTTTCCACTCAGTTAGAGGCATTTGCGGTGGCCTGGCCCCTTGCTGCCGCTCCTTCCCTTAGGGGCAGGAGCCTGACCTGTGCGCCTTGTACATGGGGTTTTTGTGCTCCCATTTCTACTTAGCACTACGGCTGTGGGGTGAGAAGACCGCCTGCTAAAAGTACAGCAGCTTGCCCTTCTCGCCTGCCTCTCAGGGATGGTAAAGCTCCTTGGTGCATTTCCCTTCTGGAGCACGTCAGCCTGATAATGTTGAAACCACATCCATGCATGATGTGCACATGTACAACTCTGATAGGCCTATGTTTTTATATTATGAAGGTAGGTACTGTTTGAGCAACCTAAACAGGTTTTCTCATTTTTCATGCACCTTTTAGAAATACCCAATTTTTAAATTTTTATAACCAGTTGCCAACATGGAGTGTCTTTAGCTGTCCTCTGTCGTCTTCTTGGGATATGTTACGCCTTCTCATCCTTCTGAAGATGAGTTTTAACAAATTTTCTGTTTGCTAATGTCTTATTCCTAACATGACATGATCTTGTGTTAAAAGAGATTGATGAAACATTCTCACTGGCATGAAAAGCTGAAATTTTGCTGCGTTGTTTTACACAACTTGCTCTGATTGCAGTTATATAGGCAAGCGAGTATCATATCAGGGATGAAACTACTGATTTTCCTTTTAATAACACCATTTTAATAGTCATTTCCTGATCAGATGGAGTATGTGTACCATGGCCTAAACCAAATGAGATATATTTCAGATATGAGTCAGTCCCAAATTTGTTTTTAAAATGATGGAAATTATTTAAGAGTTGATGGGGTCTTTCTGATAGCTGTTTCTTAATTATGGGATTTTCTCCTGTTTAATATTAGCATATGAAGAACACTTTGCTAAAGGTTGGGTGAATATGGAGTCATTTCAATTTGTATTTGATTGTTTTTCTCAAGGCTTTTCAGGAAGGGTTTTTGTTAGAAATATTTTTAGGGAAAAAGCAGGTGTGCTAGACTTAGTTTCTGATTCTTACATGGTACGGGACATTAGAGGGGGAAAAATGTAACCAAGCATCTCAGCAGTCCTTCTTAAACATCATGAGGAGAATGTAATTATGGTGTTTATCCTGTGCCTCTAACATACTTATTTTTTAAACTAAACATCATCTTAACAGCTCTGCATCTCATTATTTACTTTTGCCAGCATCATGCATGTTTTCGTGTGCAGGAAAGTCCATATTTCCCTCTTTCTGAACGTGTAAAATCTCTTATTTACCCTGAGCTTACGTTAGGTAAATGTTATGATAGCATTGAGACGCTGCCACACTAGTTCTAAAGCACCAGCAGGTTGATTTATCTGTTTGTTTTTATCATATTGAGAGGAAAATGTAGTTAAATATCACTGTTTTGTGTGCAAGAAAATAATACATTTTAACACTTCTCTTCTGTCACGTAAAAGTCCCTAAATTGCTTTTGGCACGTAGATAATTTAGAAAGAAATTGCTTTAGTGATAGAAGTGTTTTGAAAATAAACCTTGAGCGAGAATATGAAACCTGCAATTATCTAATGGAAGACCGAAAAGATTTTTGAAAGCAAAACAAACGGTAAAAGGGTAGAGTGCTGTGGTTATCTGACCTTTCCACCTGCTGGCATAGCTCTATATTGCGGAGATATAGGGCATGATTTTCCAGATTCCCATTAGCCATAAAACATTTTGGGTGAGGCATTCGAAACATAAAAACAGCGGGAGCAGTCGTTTGCTTGTGCTCTGCAAAACCATTTGCAAAACTCTGTGCTTCTGGGGTAGCAGAACTTGTAGAGGACTGGTTGAGCGCAAAATTGGGAAACAGTAGTTTTGGGAAGCAGGTGAGTAAGGCATGCAGCAACACCTACAAGAGTATCCTGGGGTTTAGGAGGGTAACAGTTCCTTGCTGCCGGGATGCCGTTCCTGCTGCAGGCACTCCTGTAATCAGCACCACACAGCCAGAGATCTGCTCGCCCCATCAGTGTTGCAGCACTGTCTTTGCCCTCCTCTCCTCCTCTCTCTCCTGTGTTCATGCCTAAATGTAGTGTCTTCATGGGAGATGTCTCCTTGTCCCTTCGTTTCTCATGGGTGAGCCTGTGGCTCTAATTCTTAATATCTGAGCTGCCATTCTGAGTAATTTGCCTGGTAGCAGGGTTCTGAAGGACTTCAAGATTTTTGTCCATTTTTTTCCTGAAATATTTCTTCCCATATTTTTGAGTTTTGCAGCCTCTCCAATGCCTTTCTGCTAGGGATCAGGGCATGCTTTTCATGATGTGTTGCTGTATGCAAGGGTTTTGTTTGGAGGGGGCTATGGTTTGGGAGACAGCTGCTAAGACAGAGTTGTACACTGGTGACAATTTAGTGTTCTTGGCAAGGGTTTACTCTCTATAGAGTTTGAGTCTTGTGAAAGTAGGTCATGAAAGACCTCTGTTAAGAGAACACTTCAAGTCACAAAGCAAGAGCAAAGATCACTCTGAGATCTCCAGGACTCTTGCGTTAGAAGGGATTCCCCACAGCCCTTCCTTTCTTTTTGACTCTTTGGCTACCAAACCTGTAGTCCGTGTTGGTTCTTTGTGACCGGGCTCACTGGTGTGCAGCAATGCAGTGGCCAAAGACAGGCAGCTGTCTCTTCATTTACGAGAAACCCTTGCTATTCTTTATGGATGACTTCTGACCTCTGGAAACTTGAACACTTCAAAAACTTCAGTAAGAACAGGAATCAGAAGGGAAAAAGGTTGCATGAATCCTGTTGGCATTCATGTACACTGGAATTGGGTGGGATTTTGTTGAAGTCACTTCTGTCAATGTTGACATCTAAAAAAGTCTATATCAATCCTAAAACCAAAGAAGTCTCTTTGCTGTTGCAGTAAGAGGTTTACATTAGATGCTATGATGATTCAGCAAATGTAGATTTTGGGGGGACGTATAGCTAGATCACGGCAAGTTCAGGTCACGGTGTCTCTATTGCTGCAGGGGAATGGTTCTTGCATACATGTCTGAGTAGGAGACGTTAGTGTCAGAAAGTTGAGTAAATCCTTACTCAAACTGATATATAGCTTTAGAAATGCCTGCGCAGCACGTTATATCCTGAGGAAAACCGTACGAATGACCTTGTCGGAGGAGAGGGAGGCACATCCCTGGGCAATGGGAACTGACGCAGTATGTATGAGTACTAGCAGGTTGTCCAGCCTGACAGGCTGCTCTTTCCATGCCTCGTGTTACTCGTTGGCTGGCCAGAGCACCTCTCTAGGTGGTACAAACCAAGCCACTTTGCCTTGGTAGCATCGTGCTAGTTCACAGTCTGCAACCACATTTACCTTCTCTAATCCCAAACTTCATCAGTAGGAAATAATTCATCTGATTGCCCTGTTGCAAATGGGACAGTCAGTCATAATTACGTTAATTTACCATTTCTCCAAAGGATACCTAAATGAAGATGTGGCAGTTTGAAAGCACGCTTAATAATTAAAATATAACTGTCTGCGTAGTGCTTCTTGCTGCGAAATTCCACAGATCTGTGCAAGATAGCGGCAAAACCCAGGCATCTGGATCTCACTTTGGAAGTTAAACACCCCATGAGCCTTGCACTTGCAGAGGTGTGGATTGAGAATTTCATGGCTTTTTGGCCTGTGAAGCATATGAATTGCTTTATTTCTAAAATGCAGCTGCTCCAGACAGGGTTAGGTACCTACCAACGGTAGCAGTGGTAGGCTAGCAAGTGTAGATGAAAGAAAATACATATAGAATATATAAAGAACCTTGTTAACCTGCTCTGTAGTCCCATCTAGGATAAAGCTGGCTTTGGTTTCTGCCACTACTCCTGTGCCAGGTTAATTCTTTCAAACACTTCTGGTTAATGGTTTTGAGATTGCAGATTTGTTGGTTCATACAGTGTGAAAGGGCCCTTTTGGTGCCACAAGTAACCCCAGCAGTTTGGCAAGTAGCTGGGAAGATTTTCTGTGCCTCCAGAAGACATCCTACCAAGGAACCTATATGGGACATGGATTGATGATGAGGGCTGGAAAAGCTTGTCTGGTTTTAGGGCAGCTCAAGACATAGTCGCCAATGGGTTGTTTAAAAAAAACAAACAAACAAAAAAAAAACACCCTTGACTTCGTAATTTTTCTTTTGGCTAAAGCAAATATAACAAAAAGCAAATATAACAAAACCACTTGAACTGACAATTATTATGGCTCTAATTGATAATAGTTTTTAACTGGCATTCATTGATATCACTGCCAGGAGCACCAGTCCCACCTTCCCTGGCAGGTCGCTGCATTCCTCCGCCGGTACCTCCTTCGCTCTGCCAGCACAGGCGTGAGCGTGGCTGTGCGGCGTGGTGGGCTGAGGCACCAGCACAAGGTAAAATCAACCCAGCAGAAGGCAAAATCAACCCAGCAGAAAGCCAGGGATTGCACTGGTGCCAGCCCAGCTTGGTTTGCTGCTCGTGCTTCGAGCTGGCCCCAGGAGTGGGTGGCAGCACAGCGAGAGGACAAATGTGGGGCTGGGGGCGAGGGAAGGAGCGAGCTGTGCTCCACGGGAGGACAAGGTGGCACCACTGGGGAGTCGTGCTGGCACAAAGGAGGGGGCAGCAAAGGCTGGGAGGGGGAAATTGGTGAGTTCTTCCCTCTTTGGTGTTTTGTAGGAGAGTAGAAGGGTATTACGAATATGATGTGTAAGCTCTTGTAGTGTAAGGGCATGAAGTGCTCCTCCTGCTTCTGTACTTGAATCGTCAGCTCTCAATCATTTCGCAATGCTTTGCAAAGGCCTGGCAAGTGATTGTGGTAGGAAATAATCCCTTTTCTGACCCAGGGGGTAGGTGCTGCCCGTGGAATCCTATTAGACTGCGAACACAGTGAAACTTCTCTTGCATTGATTTTGGTTTCCAATAGGTCTTCTCTGTTTTTAATTCAATGCGTAAATAAAACACATCATTTAATATTTTCTGTTTGGAGCTTATGTGCTAGTTTTAACAGTAAGTTAGTACGTACAGAGGTCTTCTAAAAATCTCAATCAGTGGAGCAAAGATGAATGCTGCCTCTGAAGCTGTTTTTTCTTTGGTTAAAAACAAACAAAGTGAATCACATGTGAGTGGGTGCAAAGAAGCTAAGGAAAATTTTCTGATAGGCCTCTGTATGTGTTGGACGATGTTCACTTCCTTGTGCAACTCCACTGACTCTCATCCAATATTTTTTTTATCATGAAGTGAGCTTGTACAGGCATATATTTATTTATCATAAACAACTTAGAAGCTTTAAAAATCTTTTCTATCTGTCATCCATCTGAATTAAGCTTCCTTTTCATAAATAACCGCGTGGTCCTCAGTACACTGTCAGAAGTTGTTTATGAAGCTGAATGGACGACAGAAACATTTTTAATGCATTTGTGACTAGCGCAAAATGAGTCTTTGCTGTCCTTATCCACCCTCTGCTTTTTCTCAACAGAACGTTAAAAAACATAGTAAAATATGAATTTGTAGAGGTGCTCCCATAGGTGATTTCAGTAGCCACTGTTGATGATGACAGCACTTTGTACCTTGCTGCTGGACGTCCCACACGTGCAGAAGGATATCCGTCCTCAGCCCTCTTCATTCCTTTCCTTCTTGCCCCTTCCTGTGGTGTTGGGGGGCTGTTGTGTGAAGGCTGGAGGGGAAGAAAATCATCGTCCTCTAGCAAACCGGGATGCCAGCCTCGCCCTTTGGCTCCTCCAGCGCTTGCTGCGTTACCGGCTCTGATCTCTTTAGAGATAAGGGACTTCATTTCGTTTCTCTGACCAGTGTTGGAAGTGTCGGAGCAGCCTTTGCTTAGTTTTGGCAGACAGTTTGGAGAACAGCGAGGGAGCCTCGGAGCTGGGAGCTCCTCTTGCTCACAGGAATAAGGACCGGTCAGCTCTTACTGCCCGTTTCAACCCCAGTGCTCAGGTAAGAGCCAGAGCCTGCTACAGCTTCTGCCCAGCATGAGCAGGGCACCCTGCACTGCTTCGCACACCGGGGGTTTCTGAATGTTTCAGCTTGGGTTTGTGATGTTACTGGGGGAAAACCAGGGTGCCACGCTGGGTTCTGGGGGACTGGCCAGGTGCTGATTGCCTTCTTCCAGCCATGATCCTGCCTGGAGGGGAGGGAGCTCCTGGCGCCTTCTGTACCCGCGGAGCTGCATCTATCTACCCTACATTTTTAAAAACACCTATGAGGACATAGGAAACAAAAATTAGAACACAGAATGATTGAATGCAATATAAGCTGAGCTTCCAACATCTGCATTTACCATTGTGATGTCCTTGCCTCAATGACAGCTGTGAGACTTTGTCATCAATCTGAATATACTGTTTGGTGAGCCACCTGCATGTTTTTTCTCCTCTCTCACCCATCCACATCCTTTCGAGGGTGATACTGAGATGGATAAAGCCGAGGAAAGTCTCCCTGCGAAGCGTTGGCCTCACAGCGTTGTGTTCCCCTGCTAATGCTCATTTTCTTTGCCCCCTTCTTGCTCTGGCAGCAACCGCAGTGACGTAGTGGTCAGGGCACCTTTCCAAACTCTGCAATTTTACAAGCAGTGCACAGTGGAAACATTTAGAAATCCCTTCCAACGTACGTATACATTATGTGTGTATGTCCAAATGTAAACATTCAGATCTGTTTGTTAAGTTTTCAGTTCGAGCAACCTTTAACAAGTTAGCGTGTCCGCAGAGAAACTTTCCTTTTTGTGGTCAAAACGACAGCAGGTTTTCTAGGGGGAAAAGCAGCCGCTTTCTTATCTTGATGTTCCTCACAGCTTATCTGGACTCCTTGAACATCCACGTGCTGTCTGCTGACAAGGAGAGAGCCGGCAGCTCGGCCATAGTTGAAAATTTAGCATTTATTCTTTGCTGTAATTTAACTTTTTTTTTTTTTTTTTTTTTTTCCTAAATTGCAAATAAGGTATCGACCTGTAGGCAAAATCCACTTGTGATGGTTAACAGGTGGTCAGATTGTTCTGGAAAATGTCGTGTTCCAGTGTGTAAATTCCATGACTAATCAAAGACTAATCAAAATCTGCAAGGAAAAACAACAACAACAACAACAAACAAACTTTGAAAAGCTTCAATCTTAATGATTTGCACCTAGATTTGGAGATTAATAAATAAATAAATGAATATAACCTCTCCCTTAAATTCCATAGCCAAAAAAACAAAACAACAACAACAACAAAACATAGTTTTGCAAAATTCTAGTCTTGATTTTTATATAGTTTATTCCTATTTGTAGGTCTCAGAATGGGAAAAATGCTTAACCTCGAGTAGCTGGTTCCTGTCCCTTAGATCTTGAACATCTGCAAGGGAACATGCATCTCCATGAGAGCTGCTGATTGTTCATCAAATCCCATCAAATGGCAGTGAAGGCAGAAAGTCTTTCAGACAAATGTCTTGGTTTAATGATTTATTTTTTTTTTGTCTTCTAATTACTAATCGCTCGATTTGAATCCATCGGTGGTAAGGACACTAAGTCAATGTTTCTCATCAGAAACCACTAATCGATCTTGACTTGCCTTTTCTGCTTCAGGTCTGTACCAGTTCCATGCCAGAAGGTCTGTTTTTTAACATTACAGTCAATTCAAAATACGATAAACTTTGTAAGAAGTAGAAGTTTCAATAACAGTGCTTGGCATGTTTGCAATAACAATTTCTCTTTTTTTTTTTTTTTTTTCTTTTTTTCTTTTTTTTTTTTTTCCTGGCTGTATTTAGCTCCCTTCTCCATCTCATGGCACGAGATGCTCAGTTGCAGGTGGGAGTCCCAAAGAGGGGGGACGGGGACTTGAGGCTGAGAACACTGGATTTGTTTTTTCATGTCAACCTGCACCGACTTGGGCTTGAAATGCTAGCAAAACCTGAGACCCACAGGGTTTAAAATCCCCTGAGGTCAGGATTATCCTTCCTCCTTCTCTTGGTGGTACAGCCCCTGTCCTGAGAGGGCTCTGTGTGCTGCTCTGGGCTTCCAGCATGCAAACCACCAGAAGTGCTGAAACTGCCTGAACACCAGTGGTTATTTTTCAGGTGCCTATATCGGTACGATACAGTAACAATGCCTTACAGACATTTGCAGACATGCTATGTTTGTTTTCTATGTTTGTTTTTGTAAGGTTTTCACATTACAAAATGTATTCTCGGGCAATTGTATCTAATAATTTGGTGTCAGTGTAGCAAAAAGCATGAGAAGATACAAACCTGACCTTTGATTTTCAGGTCAGCTGAGCCTGGGAAGGAAATATTACCCATGCCTGATTAAACACGTGCTTATGCCCTTCGCTTCCTCTTGAGTGAATTGATATTTAAGTATATACTTAAAAGCAAGCATGTGCTCAAATACCTTCTTGAATTGTGGCCTAATCTCTGCCTGGGAAAGAGAGAAGTGTTCTCCTCTTGCCTATTGACCTTTCTTACCATCACAGCTATGCCACACCTAACTCTGCAGCAACAATATGCAGCTCTCCTGCCTGGTGAGCAGGTGAATCTTGAAAGTGTTTATCATAAAGAAAAAGCAGGAACATATGTCCATTTTGAATTAGCATTCGGCTTGTACAGGCACTCCAGATTGAGTGCAAACAGCCTAATTACTCATTTTGGCATTGTGATCAGACAAACCTGAATAAACTATTCTTAAAATAGCAATTACACTCAAAGCAGTATGTTTAATTATGACTGCTGTTACCTTTTTTCTTTCTGGGGCACGTGTGTTGGTTTTGTAAAGCAGTGGGATCACCCAGAGACAGGAGCCTGTGTGCTCATGCAACACAGCCATTTCTGTTTTCCTAAAATTTCATCCCATTATTGATTGCCATGAACACTTATTCCAAATACAGCTAGTGGAAGACATGAGTTAAAGGATATGGTGCAGAAACTGCTGTTGTGTAGGAACAGATCAAGTCCCAGTAAATACAACGCACAGTAAACACATAAACGAATGTGGTTTTTTTGCTTGTTTGTTTGTTTGTTTGTTTTTTACATAAAAGAGAAGTTTATGTAGGAAACGGCAGCCTAGTAACCAGGTAGCCCAGCTATCTCAGCATCAGCTCCCTAGACAACTGCCACTTGAACTGTGTAATATTTTATAGTAAGCATGGAAATTTTTAATTAATTCGCGGGTGGATAGAAATAATACGGCATTAGGTTAGAAGAAAGGAGTCAAATCTCGACAACACAGCGTGAAACATTGTTAATAATGACGTTTTCTCTCTCTGCATTACTGTTCCTTTGCCCAAATAATAAAAGCTGCAATTTGTTTCATATCAGGAAGTAAAATGAGCAGCTTGAAAGCTGCAGCTCGTGGTTTGGCAAATTGAGCCAGTCCGCTTGTGTGCTTTGTGTCACGGTGCCATCCCCTTCCAGTGCTCCCCTTTCAATGAAGGGGTGCTGGCACCCCATGTTTCCAGTGTTTATAGTGAGGTAGGTCAAAAGGGATACAGGATCTGAATAGCTCAAATAGTCATTTAAAACAAGCCCTTCTGAGAGCAGAACAATGAAAGCCTGGCTCCCTCTGGGTTTGTCTTGTTTGGATTTTTCTGGTGTCAAGTAAGACATCAGGTTTTTGTTGTTGTATGTATTTTTATTTTTATTTTTTTTAAACCTTCATGACTAAATTCTGGTACCAAATACTTGGAGCTTGGGCTGCAATCCTGTCTTCAGTGCTGCAGTCCTCTGCTGTGCTCTGTGCTCTCAGGAAACATGCTGGAACTTGCTGTGCTTGAGGCTTGGCTAATTCAGTAGCATAAAAAGTCATCAAAGTTATTAGAAGAGAAACAAATGCACAAAGTGAATGATAAGAGTAGTAATTTTTCCTTTAATTCTGGCAAAAAATCAGGAGCTGATGAACAGCTACGTGGACGAGGGAAGATCAGTTCTGGTCAGTAATGGCTATCAGCACTAACAGAGCTGTTTACCAAAGTTAGAGCAAATTTAGTTTTGTTTTTAAAAAAGGAAAAAGTTGATATTTTAGATAGAGATCACTTGGGGTCGGGCTATCATAACAAATAGCAGAGCACACTATCACGCACTGATGGATAACAAGAGATACGCCTACTGGAAATGCTAACAAAAATATGCCTAATAAATGAAAACCAGAAATTGTATCCTTTCTGATGATCCACGTGATCCCAAATCCCATCTATTCAAGAGAAAAACACATGATCATGTGTAAATAATTTCTGGTGCACATCTCTTCTGCAGCAGACTGCAGCCAGGTGCCCTGTGGTGCTGCTGTGCTTAGGTGTGGGATCCAGAGCCTTCGAGGAGAAGGCGAGAAGCTGGCTATGGCTCTCAGCAGAAGGTACAAGGAAACAGTTGGGTGTCCCATGCTTAAGACCTATCAGACCTTCACCATTTAATAAATCGCTTCTGAACACAGCATCAAATTGAATACCCAAGTGAAGGGCTTGTGTTTTCACAGCAGTGCTGAGAACTTCAGTCTGCTGAACAACTGGGTTCCTTTGTGGTTTTGGTCTGCACACAATGTGTTGCTAATAACAATGCATTTATTTACTGAATATTCTTCTGACAGGTCATTTGGCTCAGGTGGTATCCTGCTATAATGGCTTTATTCCAGGTGCTGTAGGCAAAGTCACAGATCGGATCGTGCTGTCTTGCAGGCTTTGCAGATAATCTGCAGCTAGTCTGGCTCATTGGCAAATTGTTGAAATTGTCCTTCAGGTATTGCTGGTTGCTGGAATGGTCCTGTGCACGTGTTATTGCCAACTAAGGGATGACTGGGTGAGGGGAACGTACCTAAACTCGGTCTTCTCAGTCTGATCTTTAGAAACAGAATTTTATCCATAGTATTACTCAGTTTAATAGCTTTTGTCTCAGAATGTTTTGTAGAAGTGCAAATGTTTCTAAGTGCAAATGCTAAGGTATTAAGTCCTATTCCTGTAAGAAAAGGAAAATTGGAAACAGTTTGGGGAATGTGAAACAGTCAGTAGATAAGAGCTTTAAAATGGAGGAGGAGATGAGATGATTTTTAGCCACAATGTGTGGTTCAAGTCTGGAGCTCCTTCCCAGATGATGCAGCAGAAATCTCTGAGGGGTTGCTAGAGACAGAGCAAATGCCCCTAGGTCAGGAAGCCCAGGAGCTACAAATCCTCCTAAGCAGGGGCAGTGTGTTGGCATGCTCGTCCTGCTCTTAGGGTTTTCTCGAGGCAACTGCTTTTGGCCGTATGTGGGACAGGAGATGGGACTAAGCTGACCCATGGTCCCACTCCGTTTGTCAGCTCTCTGAAGCCTCAGGTTAAATTCCCACCTTCTAGGAAAGGAAATGAAGAAATGGAGAGCACTCAGGATCCTTTGTCATGTATCAGAGTGCGAGTGAAACCACTGCTGGACACAGCACTCAGGAGCCTTCGCAGCCTTTTGCAACCATAGGGTGACTCTTTTTCCCTACAAGTACTACATCTTTTCAGCTGCCTGAAGGATAATTAGGGTATGAAAATGGAGCACTTGTGGTCAGCTCTTGCATGCTGTGCAGTGAAGACAAAGGCAACTGTAGACCACCAGGAACAGGATCACAGTGCAAACCCCTCATGGGTCTTAAGTTTCTCCTGCTTTGCTCACCTGCAGTTACTGCAGAGGCAGCTGCAATCCAAGGACCCGGTGAGGAGGTGAGAAAGAAAAAGGGATTTTGGACCTGCAGACCAGGCAATTTTAACCTGATGTTTAGATTTTGCCTACCGAGATGATAGCAGCCTTTAGAAAATGTCTGATGGACATCTGATGAAATGTGTGCTGGGCTAGATTCAGCTGTACCTGGATATAATAGTGCTGAACTGCTGCACAAAGATGATCCATCAGAATGTGTCCTTCAGCTCCGCTGCCAGATGTGGACTTTGGCAGCAAATTTGCCCTTTCAAACCTGTTCCCCCCCCACACACACATACACTTCTCAGGTTTGTTCCTTCTCTCACCTCAGTAACTACATTTGCCTGAGAAGACCACACTCTCTTGTTGATTGGCCCTGATGAAGAAAGGTCTGTTTGTTTGTTTAAATATGCTGTACACTGTAAATGCACGTGCATATAGAAAACACTTGCAATATTGAATAATTTTGTATGTATTCATTTTTGAGTCCTCATGATCAAGAGTGTGCTCTGTGTGTGCATTTTCCAGGTGTTTCAAGCTGAGAAATTAGAAGCAGGAGCCACAAAAAGCCACTAATTAAGTCATCTCCCCAGGTGCATGAGATGCTCTTTCAATTCAACAGGTTGTTGGTTTTCAATGCAAAATGAAGAAATCCTTCCAAATGCTTTGCTTATCAGTCTGTGCGGTTCTCAGGGATTCCTTAAAACAAAGGGCACAATGCAGAGAAAAGCTGGCAGGGCTGAATTGTTCCCAATTTTGTAGCTGACTCCTTTAAAGAATCCAAGTCAAGCTGTCACGGGCAAGCTTTCTGTGCTTTTCACCTTGTGTGATACGAGCCCTTCCAGCCGAGGTGTCCACGTAACTTCAAGCCATTTAATCCAGTGCAGCATGACAGTACTAAAATGAAATCCTGTTTCAGCAGCTAGAGTCATTTTGTCTTAAGCCTATTAGCAAAAGATCACTTTCTACTCTTTCCTTGTCTGCAGTGGACTCAGTTCTTGGATGTGAATGCTGCGTATAATGATACAGCACAAAGGATTTCACTCTCTCTGCTCAGACTTCAGTTTGAAGGAACATTTTGGGGCAGTCAAGCACGAACTGAAAACTATGAATGAAACCGTGGAAATACTTGTGCAGCAGTTCCTGCTCAGAATTATTATTTTGCTATCAGGATGTGTCAAGCAGCGTTAGTGTTCCCTGCCTTGTAGGGGATCATGCTGGGGTGGTGGCTGCTTTTGTCAGGTCACCGATGCTGGCTCCAAGTCCATGCTCGTCACGAGAAGCCCTGAGATGAAGGCACTTCATGCTTTGTGTGGCTGGCACTGCTGCGAGCAGCTGGTGCGGTGGTATTTAACCTAACGTCACGTCAAACTGTAAGTCATTATTTTTGCCCTGGGTTAGCCACCGGAGTGGGCGTTGCTGTCCCCAGCGCTGACAAACTGAAGATGCCGGCCATTATCTCGGGCTCTGCAGCCTGGCGTTTCTCTAAGATGCTTTTGTTCACTTAGAGCACTTCCAGCGTATGAATATTCATTAATGCATGAAATTGCAAGTTCTTTGAGAAACACGAGGACTGAGGCCTTTGAGTGCTGTAGAATGAGATGCAAAAAAAATGAATCATAAATCACTTGAATTCTGTCTCTAAATTCCACTGCTGCACTTACTGTAAGAAGATGCATTTCAACAGCTTTGTACTGACAGCTATGCTTACCGCAGCGAAACTCTGACCACCTGCATGAAGGAGATGGACAAGAAAATGTTTTCTATCATTTGAGGTTTCTCCCAAAGTGCTGCCCTTTTGCTGTGTCGTTGCCTCCTGGTTGGCATTTGCAGTGCGATGCTCAGGAGCGAGGAGATGGTGTTACATTTATCTTCGGTATTATGAACAACAATGTGGGCACCGCCACACATGCTGGACCTGGAAATATTTACACTGTGCCCTGGAATAAAGAAAGGGGTTGGATTTCTTCCAGTTCAGCCTACGTGGTGATCCTTGAGGTGGGCACCCAAGATGTTTGCTGCATCTCGTGGTAGTTGTGCAGGCGCAGAGCTCCAGAGCTGCCCTGTGATGAAGGTTACGTGATGCTGCAGTTCTCTCTAACTCTTATTCTGCCATAACCTTTCAATTTTTCTCATAACAAGTGAAAAATACTAGCATCTGGTTCCTCTCTCCACGTCTAGAGTTATTTTTTGTGCATGCGTTTCATATAAATGCAAGCTAAGAACGTTGTTTAGATTTCTACAGACATTATTTTGTTATGGAAATAATTAATCACAGTCTGGAGTAAGCGTGCACGTGTACACTTATGTACAGTAATGGCACATCCTTCGGGTGATGAATCCTGGTGTTTTCTTGAAAGGTATGGTGGAGAGGAGGCAGAATTACTCAGCTCTTACTTGCTTCTCCTGTTAGTGCCACGAATGCACCTCTTACACGAAAATGTTGACAGTGAGTTTTAGTAAATCAATTTCATGGACATAGAATAGTATTACGCTGGCTAATGTATGGAAATGAATGCACTTCTGTGTACAAGTGCTTTGGAAGATTATGGCTGGGAAGTAGAATCAACTTGTATAATTACCTGCGAAGGTCAAAACGTCTCAGTGGACTGTGAAAGTAGCTTATGTGGATCTTTGAACCCGGTAATTGTATTCTGATTTAAAGCACCTGCAGGGCAGCTATTGATAGTTAGAGACTATAGCTGAAGTTATGGAAGAAATGGATGTGCCTAGCAAATACGTTATTAACATCTCTGGTAGGCACAGTAGAAAAAGAGGCCTAGACAGCCTTGACTTGAGTGTGCCCGGCTTCCTTCTGACAGCAAGGATAATCCCAGGTAATCCCCAGCCAAGTCTTACAGAAGACCAAGGACCCTCCATTGAAGGAGAGAGAATATCGAAAAGCACATATTAGTACATATTTCAGAAAACCAGAACTGGGGGGTGGTGGTGATTGTTTTCCCATGTAAAAGTCGTAACTTCATCCCAAAGTGTTTTTCTTCCATTTGTTTCCAGACAGCAGTTGTCTTCTGGCCTGCCGGCCGTGTTGAGCTGCCTGGTATTCTGTGCTCGTTGGTGTTTAAGCAGCGTGTTTACTGACTTCTGCGTTACGCTTTAACTGGTAGCGAGGGCATAAACATTTAGGTTGGGTTCAGGCTGAGGTCTTCTGTTATTTTCTTATTGTTCTGTCTTGCCTTCTGCTTTTGTGTGCTGCCTCAGAGGGAACTCGTGCTGGGGTGACCTAAATAAAGCAAAGCCGACAGTTCTCCAAAAGGAGGTGGATGACACTTAGGCAAGAAAACTGGTGTGGGAGCTCGAGCGAAGGGATTAGATGCATGTTCCTGATGCTAGAAGTCAGTAGCAAGGCCATGGAGAGACCCTACGAGTACTGAATCCTCATCTCCTGTAGCCACCCAAGGCAACTCTACAGCTCAAAGGGCAGAGAGCAATATTTCGTGTGCTGCTTTGTTGAATGAGGGCCCGGCTCCAAAAAGCAATAGTTCAGCTGACAAATTTCACAGGAGAAATTTGTTTAGCTTATTAATAAACATAAGAAAAAATGCTTTCTACAAGTTCTGGATTGCACCCATCAGTTGCTTGTGTTTCTTGAGGCTCCTTTAGCTTTCCCCGTGGCAGTCGTTTTTATCCCTTCTGGAGTTGTGCATTTTAATCTGGGAAAATGGGACTTATGCTATTTACTTCAGTCTGCCTTGTGGTCTTCTTCCACACTTGCCTGCCCTTTCCAACCTCATTGTCCCACTCCTTCTCACGGCTTTTGAATCTTCTGACCTATTTTAAGCATCGTCTCAGTGGCTGGCTGTAAGGGTCTTGCAAGTTTTGTGAATATTGCCACCCAGACGGAACAGAGAAATCGGATTAGTTCTTCACCAACAAAAAAAGTTGCAGTGGGAGCCTATTCTCTGTTAAACCCAAGAAAACCTGCAAAGGGAGAAATGCTGTCCATGCATCTACCACAGTAATAATAATAATGAAAAAAAAGTCAAAGAAAGCTTGTATTTTACTAAACTCCGTCAATTCCAACCACTAGACAAAAAGCCATAGGAAAATAGGCTTTATTAGTGCTTCATTAGCTTTGCTTAACAGACTGAAAGGAAAATGAGCACTATACACAAGAGTTGAATGCTGTTCCAAATGTTCCAGATTATTTTCTATCTTGTATTTCTCGTGAGCTGTTTAAATTGGCCAACATCTGTGAAGAGATTAAAAAATGTTTCTGCTACTGGAAAATGCGAGCGTTCCCCTTCTGCAACCTGCCTCATCGCTTCTCCGCTCTTCTGCGCTGCTGAGTCTGCTTCCATCTGGTTGGAGGTGGCGTTAGCATAACTCAAACTTTGAAACTGCTGAACTTTGTCATACATGGTAATTTGTATAAGCAAGACATTCTTTTGAGTCTAAAACATTTTACATATATATTTATATATATCTGTTTACATATACATATTCCTTATACCAGAGCTGTTGGATAGACACGTAACATGCCATTTTTTCTGCCGAGACCCTTGCATATTTATGGCTGTTCCTAGCTATATTTAGTTTGTATGATTGAGTTCTTTCAATTTAAACAAGAAGTGTTTAGAAAGAAAATGTTCCAAAGTGGGCCACATGCTTGCCTCTTGTATGGCATTTTTGTTCGATTATATAGCAGACAGTGTCAGCGGAGCTAAGGCATTTAAAGAAAATACACATTATAAACTCCAGAGGGTATTGACTTAGGCAGCGCTGTTAATACTTAACAAATGCCTTTCCTGATCACAAGTAAATAGGAATTTTGGAGGTCTGGATGCTGTTTCTTTAGTGCTGCGGAATAGACGTGGTAGTGCCTCTTTGTCCTACGCTGATTTTTTATGAAGAAAAGAGCTGTGGCTTAGGTGATAATTTACTTGTCCTTTTCTTAGGGCTCTTGTCAGAATTCCTGTTGCTTAATTCCTGTGCTCTGCTATTAAAACTCACCTTTGTATTTTGCACAGGCTAGGAGAGACTAATTTTAGCTCCTGGTAATTAGCACTAATTTAGTTCTTTGTGCTCCCTGAGTGGCCAACGAAGGCAAAATACAAATGTGCATATTTTATCTTCACAGTAAGCTAAGAATCGAGTCCATAAAAAGCAATGTTTTTTCTCCATAATTCCTATTTTGCTTGTTTTCATTATATAGACCTGTGGATGTATTGGGATAATAACACAAAGGATCGATTTAACCGTGCTACGGCAGGAATAGCAAGAAGCCCTAATCAATAGCAGGAGTACTTGTGCAGCAGCTGAGCAGAAGGCTGATGCAGATCTGCTGAGAAGGAGCAGCGTTCTCCTCTGTTGAAGTAGGGGGATGGTTGGACCAGACGACCTTGAAGGTCTTCCCCAACATTAATGATTCTGTGATTCTTCGATGTGGTCTTCCCAGGGCTGTGCTTAGCGGCTGCTAACACAGCAGAGAAAGCCGCCTTGCGGGGCAGCACCTGAAGAGCCCATCCAAACTGAAGGAAGATACTGCTTAGACTCTTGCCTATGACACCCGTCTCTCCCCCACAACCCCAAGCAGCCTTCTTGCTGTTGAGAAGACAGCATTTTAGAAGCTCATCCCACGAAAAGAACTTGTTCCTTCCTTTAGGTTGGCATGCGAAGCTGGCGATACCTCCTGGATGGAGCTGGCAGTCTCACAGCCTGCAGAAATCTTCCATCTCTTCTGGCTGATGACTCTTCAAGGATCTGAGAAAAAAAATAGCTTTACATAGCCTGCCCGCTGTGGAGGAACGAGCTATGTAAGGGATATATTTGGACCGCAGGCTAAAAACCTGTTAGTTGCACCCTAAGGGTGGTGTGTCAGATGCATTCCTGTATTACAGAGCTCAATGCGGTGGGATCGTTTTGCCTGTATTGCAGAGACAGCCCCGGGGTTCAAAGGCAGGGAGAAGTTAACAGTTGGTTGATGCAGTTTGGGAATACATCTAAAATAGTAAGTTCATTGTGTTATAATGTGTGAGTTTTGAACTTCGCAGAAGGCTTGCTGCTGAAGGCTACATGTCAGACGCAGATCTAAACTCTAGTGGTTAGTTTCAAGAAAGATGCGGGACCACAGCTTTAATCCCAGACAGCAGCTATCACACATCAGTAATAGTTTCCTGCCAGTAGTGGGGGAGAATTTCTGCTGTGGTTTTCTGTTTTTGAATTCAAAGCGTGAACGTCTGTGCTCTGAAGTCTGACAGACTGAGAAACCAGCGATCGCTTCAGTAGAAACTCTGCTCAGTTTTTGGATTTCATTTCCCTTTCCTGTCCTGCTGTGAACACCCAAAAATGTTCCCGTTGTTTTCAGGGTTTTCAATTTCAATACCAGCGAAGGCCAGCTGGTTTCCTAAGGTGGCTCCAGTGCCACGCTTGAATCGCACAACAGAGGGATCTGCTAGCACGCAGGGCCCTATGGACTGATAAAAGAAGCCATTCAGTCAGCTGAAGATAAGCCTTTGTATTTTACTTGCCAGTAAGCAAAGAATGTAAATGGTTCTTCTGCACTTTTGTTATCAGAGATTACATTTCGTGGCATGAAACAGCTTCAGGAGCGTGACTTCCTCCGAACACCGTGCCTGGACAGAGACGTATGGGAGGGCAGGGCTGGGAGATGCCACCAGCCCTCCCCGAGGTACAAAGCCTTTCCTCAGCTGGTAGGCGTAACTGCAGAGACTGCAATAAGGTGCAAGGTAGGCATAGCACGCTGTCTCAGAGCAGATACACGTGGGAGTAAAAAGAGAAGAAAAAGTGGCAAAATAAGATGAATAATTCTAGGTAAAAGTAAGCTAGCAAAAACTTGAGTTAGTCACTGCAAATGCTCTCAGTGGTTATGTTCATTTATTTATTATTTATTTTGTACGAAAGTAAAGCAGCACACGGCTAAGCTTTAGGCGTGCTGGTGGAATAAGGTGGGAACCATGCATACAGCTCAGGGCAGGGGATCTGAAGGAGACAAATTTTGTGAGATTTTCTCTGTTCTCTGTAACCTCGTGCTTAGGGAGCCTCCCTTCTCCCGCTATGTTTTTGTTGTACTGGGAAGGGTTTTGTTGGTGGCTTGTTCCTTCGCTTCCACTTGTGTTTTTAAGCTACTTCCCTAAGGGACTGACATGCATAGGATAATTCTGTTGGTCCTTTTGTCTGTTAGTTCATCTTCTCTACCACCTTCCAGTAGGCTTTAAACCCATTTACCAATTTTGAAGGAATCTGGAAGACCAGGAGATGCATTGAATCTATAGAAATGGCTTGTTGGGGTCAATGAAAATCTCCAGCTGTGTAGAGAGAAGGCCTGAAACTGGTGTTCTCGCTGAGGGGGGGATATGAAACGTAACCTCAAGCTGTTCTGGTTGGGATGGGGGCTGGCCAGGCAGCAGCCACCTGCCAGCACTGGAGAGGTGGTGAGGATGCTGTAGGTTGTTCGAGAACATAGGGAGGAAGCTCTGGGTAGCGCAGGGGAAAGATATTGCCAGGGAGAGGGATGGCAATAGGAGGAGTAAGATAATAGCAGGTGTATCCTTTCAATACCTAACGGGGGCTTATAAAACAGGTGGAGAGCAACTCTTTCCTTGGGCAGATAATGATAGGGCAAGGGGGAATGGTTTTAAACTAAAAGGGGGGATTTAGGTTAGAGGTTAGGAGGAAGTTATTCACGCAGAAGGTGGTGAGGCCCTGGCACAGGCTGCCCGGAGAAGCTGTGGATGCCCCATCCCTGGAGGTGTTCAAGACCAGGCTGGATGAGGCCCTGGGCAACCTGATCTGGTGGGTGGTGTCCCTGCATATGGCAGAGGGGTGGAACTGGATGGGCTTTAAGGTCCCTTCCAACCCACAGCACTCTGTGAAACTATGAGGTGGTGAGTCCTCGGGGGAGATGGAGGGATGCAGTGGTGCACGTGGCTGCTGGGGCTGTGTCGTGGAGAAGGGCGAAGAGCAAGGACTGTTATGATGAATGGAGCTGTGCATGGGATTTAGGGCACAAATCCCCAGGAGATAAGGCCTTCTTGTTCTGATGTGGGCACGACAGCTTGTTTCTGGTAGCACACAATTAATTGTGGTTCTCTTTGATAAATGTTAATGTATTCCTATCTCAAAAAAGTGCTGTGTTAGCGTGTGTCTGGCTGCTCTTTTTCACTGTAGATCAGCCTGCGGCTTTGTTCGTACAAAAGCATTGCGTTGGCAAATCGAGGTGGTCAGCCAGTGAGGTGTCACTTGGTAGGGTCGTTCGGTAGTGGTGTAATAAAGGACGTGGAAATCAGAACCAGTCTTCCTGTTAGTGGAAAATGATTTCTCTCTTGAAATCACTTACTGCTACAGGGAAAAGAACATTGAGAACATTTAGACATGGGTGTTTTCAGGAGGGGAGATCTCTATAAATACATTTTTCCCTGGAATCACTTCAGGTACTGTATCATCCTCATAGGTTGTACAAATCCATTTCTATATGTTTTCATGGTTGTGTCTTTAACTGCTAAGTATCAATTAAATCATTGTGAGATAAGTAAAAGCACCCAGTGAATATTCTGAATGTAAAACTTAAGCAAAATTGAATTGAAATGTGTTATGTGAAGATGGCTGTGCTCAGTCAATTTACATTTACAGAACAGCCATGCTGTAGTATGTATTTCAGGAATGTGCAAAGATTTAACATATGTTTCATAGTCTTATTAAAAAAAAAAAAAAGTCCTTTGGTGATGCCTTAAATAATTTATTCTTACAAATTTGATAAATCTTCATTAACTGCTATTATTTCAAAGCTTCTTTCATGGAGTTTGTCAGTCAAAACAAAACAGTAAAATAGGGCAACCAGGATTTTCAGATTTAAAGCTGCAAGCCATTCCATAATTGATGAACAAGTGGGAAAAGCATACATCTGATAAATGATATGTGCATAGAAATTGTAGCCTGTCTACAAAGAACCATGAAACAGAAGTGAATAAGCAATGAAATGGGAAATACATTCAGCCTTACTTGAATTATTGTTGCGAGCATCCAAGATCAATAAGGGTATAAACCAGAGATTACAGCGTTGCATTAGTATTAATAGAATGCCATTCACTTTCTGTTTAAAAGTAATTACCGTATGGTTACTTCTGAGCCCTGCTGTGAATCTGTTTTTGATGAGGCATATGTTTCTGCTTCCTACCTCCTTTTGTTGAAGTGTTCAGCAAACCCGACTTGTTTCCTAGCAGCTGGAAGCGTATCACTGGTCCCTCAGCAGGGTGGCCTACCCAAGGGGTCGTTATATTACTTGATGGAAACTTCTTAGCTGTTTGCAGCTTTCTGTGGTGTGAGCACTCATCAGAGTATTTGGGTGTTTCTGCATTGGGTACAGAAACCACAAAAACACAGATGTTCTCTGCTCGGAGGTGTTACTGTTAGGAGCTCTCCTGCTTCTCCAGTGTCTTTCCATTTTGTGACCTTTTTCCAGCTTTCCTTGCAAAGGGATAGGTGAAGGCAGCTCATTCTGGAGTTCATTAGCATCGCTCCAAGCATCAATTAGCAGTGAAACAGGATTGCAATAGCAGCAGCAGGATAGTGGTACTTGTGAAAAATGAATCATTTTATCCACCCTCAGGGATGTGACAATTGCTTCCAAAACGCTTCCCCTATAAGATCAGAGATACAGAATCACTGATCTCCATCGTGCCGGACTGCTCTGCAGTAAGTGACCACCTGGGCACTCTGTAACAGCTGGTCGAGAGCGCACTGCTAGAGCCCTGAGTGCTGCAGCAAAACAAAACAACAACAGAAACTCTTACTAACCTCCCCTCAAAATGAGGAACACGGATACAGAGCCACAGCTTTATTTTCCAAATGACAGTGAAGAGCCCTGTAGTTAAATTTCTGCATTTGAAGTAGTATTGGATCTGAAAGCCCGTGCAGCTGAGTACAGGAGGAGTCTGACCGACTGTCAGCTTTAGTTCATCATTCAAAAGATATTTCTCTATTCCTCTGGTGTAGATCAGAGTGTCAGAGACCCAGGGGGCACCCTTTAAACCGGCCTGGGTATTCATGATGGTATGAAAGGGCTGTGCAGGAATGCTTGTGCTCAGCACGCGATGTGGGTTGGTGCCAACCACTGCAATGGGGGAGTTTCCGTGGGTCTCCTCTTGCTAACAGCCTAGTAAAAGCATCCAGAGAAAGGACTTGGGTGCAAATGCCTGGAAGGTACAACACTGTGAGGATGAAGCGCAAGCTCCCTTTGATGGTACTTTGGGTTTTGCTTGCTTTCTGCCAAGCACCAACATAAATGGTTGGTTCTTCAGTTGACATTAACATTTCAAGGTGAAGGGTTTTCTGCAAAACTCGTGTCACTGTATTTCCCAGTGTCAGTTCCTTGTCTGTATCTGCACCTTGTCTCTCGTGTCTGTCTGTACTGTCAGCTCTCTGTAGCAGATGCAATCTCTTACCAGTATGTACAAATCCTGCTAGGATCTCCAGGTTTGGATGGGGCTTGGAAATGCTGCAGAATACTGATGAAAAGGCTGACGAAAACTGTTCCTCCATTTGCAGTTGAGGCTTTGATCATGTGAATTTTCCTTTTGAAAGTCCGTTTTCTATAAAGAAATCGGACTGCGTTAATAAAAACAAGCAAGCAAACCCCCTACAAAAGACATTGCCCAAAAAGATAGATGTGGTAATTTATCAATTCTGGTTTCTTTTCAGCAGACCTTGCAAGGAATTCCCAATAGCTGTCAACACAAATGTGGTTATGGACCAATTGTGAATCCCCCAAACCACAGACTCAATTAATCTTTTCAGTCCTTCCAGAGCATGGTAAATTAGCAAACAGGAGGAAACGGACTCCCGTACACTGCTTCATTGTGGGGTTTTCATTTTTTTAAAAAGATGCATCCTCATTGTATGTTGTAATAAAGAAATGAAAGTCATCCCCCATGTGCTTCAATCAGATAAGACTGGGGAATAAGAGGGTTATTAGTCTTAGCTCATTAATTGTGCAGTCTAAGGGAATACCTTAGAATTAATACCTTAGTCTAAGGAAACGTATCTTACCTTCCCTACTTTGTGAACTGAAAGAATCCAGACTATGGTAGCTAAATAATGTTCCTTCATTTGTAGCATAGGTAGAAGTATTGGGGGAATTGTCCTACAGAGTATTTCAGTCAGAGGTGATCTGCCTATAGATTGAAAGGAAAGGGTCTTCCTCATAAGGAGAATTGGGCACAATGCATGTAGAGAGTAAGTTACTGAACTAAAAATGGCCCTTTGCTTCTTGGCAAGATACAAGAATTATATGTTGACATACTTAAAAATCAAAACTCCATCAATTAATCAGAAGTGCTAAAATATTTAGCACCTGTGTGGCAGAGCTCAGCCTGCTGAGATGCATGCAGTGAGCATGTTCGCAGCTTTTCAGTTTTCCTCCTGAGTCTCCCTGCCAGGCTGCTCTGCCTCCAGCACCTGGGGCTGCCGGCCCTTTCCTCTGCCTGCCCCCTTCCTCCTCGCTGTAATGCTCTTTCCCTTGCCACGATAGAAAAAGCAGCTCAGCACGTAAACCTCACCCAACCCTGGTGAGGTGGTGGCCCCCGCTGACCCCATAACCCTGCTGTGCAGCCTGGCCCTGGGGAGATGGGTGAAGGCAGCCGCTGGCTGGGCAGGTGGGCCTGCTTTGCACCACAAGCACATCAGTCCTACTAACGAGTTCCTTGGAAAGCATCAGTCCTTCTATAAGATCAAGCTTTGCCATGTAAGCTCTCCGCAAATTGTAATGCGGCCTGTTGGGATAGCTGTCGGGATGTCCCAGTTTGCTTCTGTATCAATTGGCTATATCCAAGCACCATCTGCTAGAAACCTGCTGCTGCGGCTGGCAGCCTGCGCTTGCAGCGGTAGTAGATCAGCACGTAGCAACTTCACTGCAGAGATGAACAGCAAAGCAGCAGAAAAAAAAATGTATCAGGGTATTTTAATGTTGTCTTTGGATGTAGAGTTGCAGGTAGATGAATATTAGGCTTCCAAAATTTCCTTTAAAATTATTTTTAAAAATAATTTTTTAAATTTAAGTTAAAATACTATATCTCTTCTTCTCAGGACCCTAAAATGTGCGACTTCGTTATCTACTATATTTCTGAGCTAAAGAAAAATCTGAAATTTTAAAACTATCTTCCAGAATATGCTGACTGTGAATTAGCCAAAAATAATGAGATTAATTATGCAGCAAAAACAATCTTTTTTTTTTTTTTTTTTTTTTTTCTCTGCAGTGGTTTAAACTAAATAAAAAATAATAATAAAAAAAAGCAAACTTTCCCATGATCTTTAGGAAAAATGCTCCCACAATCACAGGCATCAGAAGCAAAACTCTTATTGTTAGCTCCCAGCAGGGGATCAGCTCCCAACAAGCCAGGAGGATAATACTGTGGGCAAATTGAGCAAATGTCCTTGCCTTTCCAATCAGCTAGCATTTGAAGGGTATTATCCTTGCTAAACTTGTCATCCCCTTTAAATGGAAGTTGGACTAAAAATGTGCATACTCTACTTAGCATGACTTTTGAAGAGTTGCCTCTGCAATTTGGGGATTGGATTTAATTCCTAAAGATATAACTTTGCTGCAGCTTTATTTAATCTCTGTTTATTTGCTTAACCATTCTTCGGTTTATAATCTAGGCAGTGTGTTAGGAAACTAGTAAGAAATAAGCAAAGTAAAAAAGTAACATCCTGAAAAGCTGAATATCAGTCAGATTGAGTAAATTCCTTGCCTGGGGTAATCAGAAAATAACTGGTGCTCCTGTGTATTGAGGAGCAGAGAAACCATTTTGACACGGAATAGAAAGAGTATGTGCTCAAGTATTCAGTGAAATTGTATGTCTTCCTCTCTAACCAGTGCATTTCACCCAATTAGAGCTTGAACTGTGAAAGCTACAATAAAAAAGGCAGCGAGTGCTCCCTCATTTGCTGTTGCTGTCAGTTGCCCATTTGACTCCTCTGTTTTGTCCTATTATAGTCATTTTAAAGCTAGATGAATCTAAACATTTGTTAGTCTCATAAATACCATTTCTTCTTCAGCCCAAGACTTACCTATCCAAATCTCTTGCAGCCATTAAGTGGGGACTGCAGTCTTCAACAGCTTTAGCTGAAGTCATCTGCTGCAGCACGCAAGGCACATTTTCTCCTTGTAATGTGTATATAATAAATCTCTCTATCTGTATGTAAATAAATATGTTGTATAAATATATATAAAGACGTAAGGGGAGGGAGGAACGTGTGGAGTGTGCACATGCAAGAGAATGCTCAAATGATCTGAGGCTTTGAAGTAGTAGCTGTACGAGACCAGTAAATTACTTCTTCGTAAAGCCTCCTATTTCACTGATGTATTGAAATTTCCCTGAAACACAGGTGGAGACATCTTCTGAAGATCAAAATTGGGAAGTGTGGTCTGATGTACTACACAGTGCAAATGACTGAGACTTGACTGTGGTTCCTCATTGCTTGGTTTTCATCTCTAGGATATTAGCTCTACTTCCTTTCTAGCAAAACACATGCATATTTGATTCAGTTCTCATCAAGAATTCATCCTTTCTGCTTCAATGCGTGTGAAAGACTGGCAGCTGGGAATTTCTGCCCGTGGCATATCGTCCCACCAGTACCTGACTGCACAAAACAAAGCACCGTTTTCTCGCATCAGTGAGGTATTATGACACGGAAATATGGCTTTATAAATACAGAAATCACAGCACATCTGAACCAGAGGTAATGTACTAAATAAGACGGTACATAGAGTGCTCCTTAATTTCAAAATGAGCACCTCCAAAAGAACTGACTTAAAATGAGCTGAAGAACATCTTTTTTTTTTTTTAATAGCTCAACTTCATACCTACAAACATTTCAGACTGGCTTTTGAATGTGTTGTGTTTGGCAAGCTGAACAGAATGAAAGCCTAAAGCTGGAATTGGAGCAAGTGGTTGGTGATGGTCTCTTCTCCTTAAGATAGAAATGGACCCAATGTCACAGCTTAGCAATAAAGATCTCTTTCGGAGGTGCCATCATGCAGATAAAGCTGGTGCTGTCTAATGATTACTAAGGCACTATTGTGCTTTATATAAAGACTGCTAGTGATAGTTTATGTAAATATCAGTGTACACTGTGACGTTTTGCATTCCTAAAGCATCAGTTTTGACCATGTATGATACTTCTCTTTGTTTAGTGTTCCAAATCATTGAACCCTAAAGAGAGATGTGGATTGTTACACAGCTGTTGAATTTCATCCTGCAGTGTTCCTGTATTACTTAGGGAGTTTCCAGGAGTGAATGGAAAACTGAGAGAGAAGGGAAACCAAACAATTGTTAGCATTTCTAGAACTAAGGTGCTAACAAAGGTCATTGCCTAGACCTTAAGTAATTAGACAGTAAGTAAATAATAATAATAATTAAAAAAAAAAATCATTGTTTCTTTCCTAGTAGACTGAGTTCCTAGTCTCCTACTAAAAGATCTTTGACAGTGCTCCTGTTAGTGAATATTTTTTGCCAGTCTTTGTTTGTGAAGTAATTAATAATTCTGATGTTTCCAAACAGAAGCCTTATTGAAATCCATCCAACCCTGATACGAATTACTGTCTCGACTCTCTGTTTGCAGAGAGAAGCCTTCCTTGAAACAGTGATACTTTGCTCTGACACGGTTGTCTCCGGTGGTCTTTTCATGGATGTGATGATCATAAAATGATCTTAATCTCTAATTTATATTTTTCACATTAAACTCCACTAAAATAGGAGGTTTTTTTCAACATTTTCAAGTCTTTGGGGTTTATATGGGTGAGAAATGGTAATGGACAGGCAGAAATGAAGAAAAGCACTTGAAAAATGTCCTAGCTTTTGAGAAACAATCTCTACATCTTTCCAGGTGGCTCAGCAGGAGACATAAAATGTTAATTTTCTTCTTTGGGTTTTGGGACTTTGTGCTTTGTAGAAATCTTGAAGGATAATGTAAGCTGACTGGAGTCTGGTCCCATGAATTGATTATGATAAATTAATGAAGCAGCTAAAAGGGAAGTCCAATTTAAGAAATGTACTAGCAGTGAACAAAGGAATCCTGTCCAAACCCTGCTGAATGTGTGTTTTTCCTCTTCAGGGAGGAAGAACCCAATGCTGCTGCAGGAATCACGTTATTAGGCGTGACACCTTTAACGAGGGCTTTTGTCCATTAGTTTAATCTACTTTAAAAGAAATAGAAGGGAAAACAAAAATGATGGCAGTATCATAAACACAATGTACTTCCTATCTGTCATGCTGTCAGCTGAGCCCTAAGGCTAGTTCCAGCCTCTGTTGAAGTGGTCTGTCGGTCTGGTCTGCTCCTATGGGGGCTGTGTCAAGCAGGCATCATAGCGTGGGCCTCTAATTTCTCAGTTTCTCACTTGCCAGAGCAAGGCAGATGTAGTTCAGACGATGAACTCTCATTTACAGACCTGTATAGAACAAGTAAGCTGTTGTAAGATTTTTTTTTTTTTTTTTTTTTTTTTTAAAAAAGTATATCAGTATCTTTAACAGATGTACACATATGGCTCTGAAGTGACAGACAATAGGACAGATTTAATGTGGGGATGTTTGACATGTTAACTTCATTGAGTCTTGTGAAAATATATCCAGAGGGCAGTACTGGGGACCTACTGACCTAGAACTGGTAGTGGCTGTCCTCTGACAAAGTCAGAAAGTACAGCACCGCACAGCAAAGGGCTTTGGGGTTTTACAATAAAAAGTAATTGAAACAGACTTGCCCTCGGCTGACCCAGCTTACCATGCGTTTAGAAGTCCCTGTTGTTCCCTGAGAAAACACTTCCAGTTTGTGTCTCTGGGGCTAGAAAGGGCTCAGCGTGCAGCTGAGACAACATGCCCGGTCTCTAGGAAACATTTTCAATTGCTCTGCTGGTCTCGCCTGTGGCAAAGCGAGGTAGCAATCGGGTGACAAAATTTTACACTTAGTACTGATCAAAACAGGCCCAGCTTAATGCAATTAAGGCCATTCAGACAATCTCAAGGACTTGGTGAAGCAATTCAATTCAGCCTTTGTGTGTGCCGGCAGAAAGGGCCGAGCCTTGCAGTAGTTACCTCAGCCTGCGCCGGGGAGCTCTGAGGAGGGCTGGCGGGACAGACCCCCATGGGAGGGCCTACACCCGCTGTGGCCTGGACAGCCAGTGCTTGCTGGTGCTCTTCTCCCTCAAAGATAACAGCTTTATGAAGGTAATATCCTGGTAAGGTGTTGGCTCACCACAAAACGCGAAGTTGCCGACCTGATCGGGAATGAACCAAGGAGAGGGGAGCACACCAGAGAGACCCTTGTGTAAGGCACTCACTGCCACAGTGCTCACCTGGCCAGGCAGCACGATACAAGGTGCCTGGCTGCAGAGCTTCTAGTCCAGTGCAGAGACTCCTGAGCTGGATTTTGTGGCTGGCATTTTGAAATTGGCAAGATTATACTCACTTCTCTGTAAAAATCTGTGAACCTACAGAAGTAGATGCTATACTGTAAGAAAAGAGACACTTATGGGTGGCTGAGGCAGTATCTGTTTCTCAAAGTTTGCTGCAGGCACATGGAAGCTCTGCCTGATGAAATTGATATTTTCTCTGGATCATCCTTGAGTTTTTTTTAAATGAAGTGACCTTACTTAAATCTGTGTAATCTGAGCGCACAATCACTCTGAATGCTCTGGAGAACATCCCAGAACATTTTATCTTTTCGTATTGCAAGAAAAGACTTTCTTTTTCTTTCACTGTGGGTAGTATTTGTACGGCGAAGGTTTTGGAGTATGTTATTTGATGGTGCCCGTGTTTATGTGAGGAAGTTGCATTAGCTTAGTTCGCAGCAGATGCACCAGTGAGCTCCTACTGCTGAGTACATGCTGCTCCCACTTGTGAAGCACAGCACTGCAGAAGCAGGACATTTCTTCTGAGCATCTCCTGTGCCAGGTGTGACCGCTGGTCTCCATGCGTTCTGGATGAATTTCAGTAATAAGTTAACTTCCACGCATGCGTGTGTTTGTGGTGAGCACCAAGTCATCGATATTTCAGCAGGATTGATTCTCTTTATAGTTTGGGGCTTGGCCGGGAGCAAGTAGGACCTAAATGAGCTGTAGCTACTAGAGTAGGTAGATTTAAACTCATGTTAAAAAGCAAGGAATCAATTAGTATTCAAAACTAACATGTTACCATCCTTGTGGTGGAACGATGGCTGATAAAAGCATGGCCTTGACAGTCTTAGGTCTGAGTCTGAAAGCTTGCAAGTGTTCCTGGGGAGGAAGCTGTTACTGCTAGGGGCCTTTTTTAAAATCCATTTTTACTGTTTTGGTTGTGGGTCAACTCCCATCTCTGTTCAATGAAGTCCCAAAATTGAATGCTAAGCTGAAAAAAAACAATTTGCATACCACCTTGTGATTGTTGAAAGGAAACGCTCCAGTTCTCTGACAGCTGTATTTCATAAATATTGCACTGAGGTCAAATGTAGGAAAGCACATTGTAAAAATATATGGCGAAGATTTAGAGATTTCCTGGCAATAATTTTAACGTGTCCTCTTTTATTAGTTCTCATGTAGTTGTTTCTCAAGAGGTTGCTTCATTCATGCAGTGCTAGCTTTCTGCGGAAACAGAATTAATTAGGAAAGGGCAGTGCAGGAATGCTGCATGCAACTTGCTCTTAGGAATTTGGTTTCCTCCGAACACACATTATAATATTGTTTTCCTGCTGTAATGGTTGCATATTTCATTCAGTCAGCCTAAAAAGGGCAAACTGATGTGGATGGGTTAAGAGAATGCATCAGTATGTTTATAATTTCACTTTCAATTCATGTTCAGTGAAATCCAGGAGTTAAGCAAAATCATAGTTTGCGGTTATGAATTCATTTGAAATAGGAATAAACGACTCGGCTTCAGAACAGGAATAAATATAGTCAGCATTTTTCCCTTCTATGATATGAATAGTGATTGAGGTGATTCTTTCTCGCAGGAGGGGTTGTTGTTACAGCTGTTCTTGATGTGTCGGTAAGTAGCTGATGAGACCCTGTAACCGAAGTTGGACTGAGGCAGCAGATTAGGCTGCCTCTACAGCGGGAGCTACTTAACCCAGTAAGGAAAGTAACTTTGAGGTTTGGAGTGTGAGGTGGTAGTTCAGAGCCAGGTTTTCATCGCCGACTGTAACCGTCTCCTTTGTGGGACTTTGCACTTCCCCACGTACATCAGCGCCTAGCCTCGCGTTGGGTACCCAGGAGAGCTGCGCTGCTTTGCACTCATATGGGCTATGTCTAATAAATAGATATAGCTAAATAAAACAGGGCACTAAGTAAAACAAGGGCAGAAAGAGCTCAGCCACAGCACTGCTGACTGTCTGTCCCACTTGGAAGCGGACAGTGGTCAGTTGAGCCCTCTGCTGCAATGTGTGCCAGGGACTGCTCCTTGTAGGGACGGGGAGCAGCGTGCTGAGCGCCCTGCGTGCTGCTCTGTCCTCCAGCACTATCTGTGTGTTTTGAAACCTCCCACACCTCTTGGTGCCCTCATGGCACACCACGGGGCTTGAAACACACGCTCAGGAACTGCCTGCTGGAGGAGATGCTGGCTGCAGTGCAGTCGTCACGTTATTTCAGGCACTTAAAGCCGGCGAATGGTTCCTGGCCCTGTTTTATTTAGCCGTAGTCATAGAGATTGGGCCTTGATTCATGAGTGGAGATAAAGCTGGCAGGGTCTGTTTTTTTCCCTTGTCCCTAGGGAAACAGCAAACAGCTTTAAGTGAATGGGCAAACCGCTGCAGGCGGGAACTCGTGGCACCCTGCTCACGATGGAGGAGCCTCGGCACTGAAAGCATGGTGCTGTCGAGGGCTGACCTTGGGAAAATTCATGCCTTTTAGTCAGGGCTACCAGGGTGGCCGGCCCTTGGCTGAACAGTCATAGTCACTGCTTCTCCCAAATTGTTTTCTACGATGGCACGTACTCATAAATTTTTTTGGCAACTGACGGTGATTTCTACAGCAGCCCTTAACAAGTGGGTTTGTAAGAAAGGCGCTCAAAATGGAAAGAGGAGCTCGCCGCTTCTTAGCTCAAGCTGTAGGGGAGCAGCATCAGGGAAATCTCACCTGTTTCCCTGCCTGCTGCTGCCGTGCTGGCCGTGAGGACACAGTGGTTTGCCACCACTCTTAGTAGGGATTCCCCGGCTCTCGGCTGCCCAGTGCAGCCAAATGTCACTGCCGGCTGTCAGCAGGCAGTGTCAGCCTGCAGCCAGGGCTGGACTCCCCCTTTGTCTTCACGTGACAGAATTTTTCACGTAAAATAGAAAAATCTCCGCTCGTTGCTCAGGCTATTGTTTCGCGGGAGTGAAACCCTCTTCCACCCTTTCCTTCCTCCCCATGGTGAGGAAGGCCCAAAGCCAACGGCCTGAGGTGAGGCAGGCCCTTAGAAGGCAAAGACCCAGCTCCCAGGAGGGACGGGAGGGCTGTGCTCAGTCAGAGAGCCCGACTCTATCTGTGCACTGCCTGGCTTGCCAGGAGGCTGCTGGTGGCTGTTCATCATGTAAACGTTGGTGCTTTTGATCTTCAGGGGCCAGATGCTTTTCCCTAACGCAGCCTTACAAGTTCTTTGCATTTTATGAAAACGAAAGAGCGCTCTGCCTATCAGTGCAGCGACTTGGCTGATGAGTCAGAGGATTTACTGTTCAGCTGCCTAACGGAGTGCGTGCCTTTCAGATGTTTCCAGTGCGTTTCGGCCTGAATAACCTTCCTGAGTAATTGTTTACGTTTGAATTACAGGAACACGCTCTCGCATCCAAAAAGTAATAGAGGGTGGCAGAGCTGCTGGGAATTGATGCAGCGTGTGCGGTCACTTCAGTGTATTTTCTTTTGTCTTCGAAGGATCTTTTACTTATGCTAGCATTTGGGAAATCTAGTGCTTGTGAAAGCTAGCAAGCGTGGAAGTGCTGCAAACTGGACTGAAATAAGCAGCACAGACGGCAACAACTTGATGATCATGTACTTGGATTTCACAGTAGAGCTGGGTGTTAATGCTGAGTGCTGCTCATCTCTTACCCTTTTAAGAGTTGGTATTCATTGTTTTTCTGAGGTGGACAGTTTGCATTAGGAACTGGATGGGTGAATTTACTTTGAAGGAGTAGTCAGTAACTTTTTAGAATATAGTTTGATCTATTATGACCCCTCTTTGTTATTTGGAGAGGCTGGACATCGCACCTTCGCTGTGAGAAGTTCTGTTTAATAGAACTGAGTCATCTGGTTTCTTGTGTATTGGGAATTGCCCTCTTAGTACAGTAATACTGTGATAATTTATTTTTTAGTATGAAGGAGGGGTTTAATAGCCATTTGTATTACCAAACAATTGCACCCAATTGGCAATCTCAGGGTAAGAGTTTTCTCAGATACCTCACCACTACATAACAGTAAGGGATGTTGTGTGATTCTGTATAGAAGATGTTAAATTAATATTATTTTAAAGGAGAAATTGATTAATCTTCCTTACCTGTAGACTTTTGCTGTCTAGATGCATACATTTGAACTGACTGCCTTGCTCTCCTTTTATAGTGAAGGAACAGAAAAAGTCATTTTTAGGATGTGATTCACCTGTGCTATTTCAGGGTACATACTCAGGGATGAGCTCAAATGTGTTGTAACAGTGGTGTTCCTCCCCTGTGATGGCAAAGGGAGCTTTAGCTGGTCCTGGCTTTCAGCAGATGCTCCCAAAATTGCTGTTCTGTGTACATTCTGCGACCTGTATGGGCTTCAGTGTATACAAGGTGATCTTCTGGGAATCATTGGAAGAGCTAGCTTCTCAACTAATACATCCGTAAGACATACTGGGCATGCTGTACTTAGCTTGCAAGGACAGTAAGACTAATACTTTTTTTTAATACTCTTTTATTACAGATTATGTCACATTTGTATACTTGCTCAGCAACAGCAGGCTTACAGACGGGCTCAGTCTGCCATGCCTGACTGTACCCCTCAGTTTCCTTCAGCACATTGGGATGCCAGTGCGGGGTTGCCTTGGAAATAGCAAACTGTAGAAACTGCAGAAGAAATGTAAGAGATAATATCGCACATGGCTGCAAGAAGCACTCGTATCAATCAGAAACGTGAAGAAATTAAGCTTGTATGGTGCTTTCTGATTTTCAGTGTCGGTTTTTACTTAATAGTAGGTGATGGTAGGCGAGATAAATCTGTGTTGTGCCTGGGATGTTGCTGTTGATCTGTTCCAATTAACCTGCTAGGTTCTCCTCAGGTAAGCCGTATCTTTTTAAATAGGGCTGCCCAGCTGGTGGCCTGCAGGCTGGGCTGTCACAGGCTCCCCAGTTCCTGTCTACGTAGACCTGAAGATCATCGTGCCTTTACAAGTCTGAAAGACACTATAATTGGATCAAAGAGATGGCCTGATAATGCTGTTTAGATTGCATTGCAAAGCTTAGATATTGTTTAATTTTGTTTATTTATGTAAATCTGTGTCTGGTGTGGCTCTCCCTGTGTTTCTGTGTAGAAGCTAATAGCAGTACATCCAGAAATGACACAGTGGCAGGCCTCTAACTGTGCCCCTGTAAGGACTGGTGAAGAGGATACATGGTCCGAGAATAACCGGAGTGTTTGGTTTGGCTTTAATAATCTGCATATCTAAATTATGATCCTATAAAACGGGAAGAATGATGATAAGAAAATGTCTTCTGTGCATGAATGCACAAGGGAAAAAATTGTTTGCTTTTGATCTGTTGTTCTCCTAGCTAGACTGACAGCTGGCTGAGTTACTGGATGTGCTGTACTGCCACTCTTCATTTCCTTCATCTGCAACATGCAGGCTTGTTTATGCAGCAACATTTTTTATTTTTTATTTTTTCAAAAACAGTGGACATCTGCGTTTCTCCCTCCATAGAGGGGATAGTTGATTGTTACATCCCAAAGACTATGAATGTGCTGCAGCCCCATGCGTATTTGTTTAAGCCATGATTTAGTTGCTGATAATCGAATAAGTCATCCATGGCGTTCACATAAGACACTGAGTAACTAAAGGAACGTGTCTGTGTCCCATAATCTGAAACCAGGGAAGAATTCAAGCTGTGATGTTCATCTGGTGGAACCAAGAACCACTGTACTGTGCCGCGTATCCACCCTTACCCGCCAGCTGGCTGCGAGGCTGTGCGTCACTGTTGACACACCTGCTTCTTCCAGGGACCTGCAGTGCCCTGGGGGTGAAGCTCTCAAGGACCTACTGTTAGTTCTGTCTGAGATGTGATCCTTATCTTTTGGCCCAATGACTTCCTCTGAGGATGAAAGTAGAACTCTGCTTAGCCTGTAATCAGAGCTGGATTTACATGCTAGTCATTGCTCCAGACACCCCTCTGCAATGCTGCACATAGGTAAGGTTACAGGGCTCTACGGAGGTAGTGAAGACTTCCTAAACTCAGAAAACCTGGATCTTTTCCTGGCTCAGACAGAAACCTCAGTGACTTCAGGGGGAGGAGGGTAGCAAAGCGTCCGTTCTCTCTTCTACGCTTTATTTAAAATTATTAACTCCATGCTATTGGCTTAATATAGCTCAGTTTTTATCATAGAACAATCACAGCGGTTAATTCTTCCTTAAACCGTCTTTGGGTATTGTCAGCCACGAACACAGGAAATAATCCTTCATTAGGCTGAGTTATCTAGACACAGTGCAGGCTAGCTGGACTAGTGCTTAAATAATGTTGTATTGACAAGGACTTCCTGTTTTGTACAAGAAAGTTTAGGCGCCAGAGGTTAAACCACAGCAGCAGATTCAAATTTCATATCAACGGGTGTAAGCAGCTGATGTAAAAATCCCTATCCAACAAAAAAAAACACCACCAGTTTCTGGCCTTTGGCAAGAGATTCCCTTAAGAAAGGCATCCAGTAAGCTAACTTTTTACATGCCATGAAATATTTTCAACCTATTTGGGTTAAAGGTAATCAGTGCCACTGTTAAAGTTTAGCTTTGAATTAGCCAGTACTGTCTGTGGATGCTGCTTGAGATTTGTAAAGACAGGTAAATTTTGATGAATTGGACATTGTAATATTTAGACATCCTTGTATGTTTTCTTTTCTCTTTTGATCTCTTGTGGAAAATCTGACTTGTATGTGAAATATCACAACTGTTGTGCCAGCCTAGCCTTACTGTGGTACACAGATGACATGTTTAGGTGGATCTGAGCTCTGCCTGTGCGATGCCAAGTGCTGTGTGAGCTAGCCAAGAGACACCAGTCAGTCAGGATTTTGACAAAAATTGTGTTTTTTACCTACTCAAAGATGAGAGAGTAACACTTTGTTAATGAGAAGATTGTGCCAGATGTGATCGTCCAGTTCCAATTCCTTGGTCACTTGGTTGGGCAGCATCTCCCGTTGTCGAATTCCTGCTCTCAGAGAAATGCTGTGGTGGTTCCTGTGAGCCACGTTATAAGCCACGTCCAAGAAAGGGAAGAGCAGGCAGAGTTGAGGATGACAGAGTTTAGAAAGTTTGACTGCTTTTTCCTAGAGGCAATGTGCTTTACATGACTCCATGTATTACTTCACCTGTCATTATCATTAGAAATTGGAGTGCTGATGTTGTTTTCCAATGGGTAGCATAGTATTTCCACTGCATAAATCAAATATAGGACATGTTCTTAAGCAGTTGCTAATCCTATGCAGCAGTAACAAGCCAGAGATGTTCCATATCCCAAGACATGCGTGGCACTTGGGACTTGAAAATGAGAAGGAAAAGTTAAGATAGTTTCCTCAAGAAGACTTGTGTTAGCAAGCAGTTCAGGAGCAATGCTCTCAGTCATGTCTAGCTCTGAGTTGTATGTGTTGTGGTGCAGGTAACTCTAATTTCTGAAGAATTTCTCAACTCCTTGGAAGAGGATTAGTTTTCCATTTGTCACACCCAGGGCAATTTTACTTTAGGTGAAGCTCTGAAATTTGTAGAAGTTCTCATACATCTGGGAACGGCAGAAGATCAATAACTCCGGTAGAAACACTGGAAAAGCCTAATTTCTGTTGTGTGTTTTTTTTTTTTTTTTTTCAGAACATGTTTTCCAAGGAATTTTTTTTTGTACTATACCTGGTAAATGAAGCTTTTAGTTTTTCTCAGCATAGAAATAAGGAATAAGTCAATGCTTAGTTGACTTTGTCATACACGCAGTCACGGTAGATGGATGCCAGTGTTTCAGAAGTACAAATCAGAGAACCTCAAACGTGGAGTCTTTCAAATCATGTTTTCCATTATTTTATATTGCTGCCCACTGGCTGGGATTTTGATAGCTGAACGAGAACATTCTGTTAAGAATTTAGAGGTAAAGCTGTTGTGACTGAGGTAAGGTGTGTAAGCTCTCAGTGTAATGGTCCTTTGCTACCATTTGCCTTTGTAGCTAGACCTACAAACTCATTGCATTGACCTGACCTTAGATTAGATTTTGACAGGCGGGCAAGAGGCACTTCGACTTCTTGCTCTGCCTTTGTGTCCTTTCAGATGGGCAGTGGGTGGTTCCCTAAGTGCATCTCATTTCTGTGTGTGTTCTGGAAATGCTTCTGGGATGTTGGGTGCTGAAAAACTGCTGTAACACTTGAGCAGTCAGAGGAAAATACTCCACTCAGCTGAGTCCCTTCTGCCTAAGTCTAACTGTTACTTAGCACTTTCTGTTCTACAAAATGGTTGGGTGGGGGGCTGCAGTCCCTCTGTGGCCCCAGGGTTGCAGCATGCCCAGAGCTTTTCTGTGTGCCCCATCCCAAGGCAGCAAAGCTGCTTGTGCTGCACTCATGTCTGGGAAAGGGCTCGCTTCTCTTCTGCTTGTGCCAGGATTGCAGCTATCCCTAGAGAGAAAGAGAAGTTATTTAATTTTTTTTGTTGTTGTTCTTTAAGTATTTCTCAGAACTATTTCTTTGGCCATTGGGAGAGCAAAATGATTTCTTGTTCTAGTAACTTCAGTCAGAAATCAATCATGCCCGCTTATATTCCACATCCTTTGTTTATCAAGACTCTATCTGTATTTGTTTTCTTACAGTTTCTTAGAAATCATCATCTCCCCAACTTCATGTAATTTGTTGTGAAGAGAAAATATATTCCTTACTGGTTCTGAGTGTAAGCCCAGTGCAGAAGCGGAATTATCATATCTAGACATCTAATCCCATACATATCCATGGGTATCGCTGGTATCCAGGCAATCTGTTTTTGTTTTCTTGGCTCTTGCATTATTTATATGCTGCAGTCTTCTGGACAGAAAATTCCATGTGGCTCGATAGCAACCCGCTTGGGATAAATCACCCCAGTTTTCTACTTCTATTTTAAAGCTTAGGATTGTCCACATGTTTTTCTGTTGCTGCTTAGTTCAAATTTATCCATTCCCCAGATCCTTGTGATCCCCCTTAAGGTACTTACCCGGTGCAAGAAGATCCCCCCTGTAGCCTTCTCATCTTCAAATACACGCGCTTAAGCGCCTCATCCTGTCATCTTAGCAGAGGCCCGCCATACTTTTGGTCAGACCCCTATCTCGGGGATTTTCTCCAGAATGTGTATGTTGCTTATGAAGATAAGATGTGCCAAGCTCCAGCTTATGCCCCAAAATGGATATTTATAATGGCATAGTATTTTTATTTATTTTTTTATGTTTAGAAAGGAACCATTGCAAAGTAATGTGGCCAGCAGGGCTAGGGAGGTGATCGTCCCCCTGTACTCAGCTCTGGTGAGGCCGCACCTCGAGTACTGTGTTCAGTTTTGGGCCCCTCGCTACAAGAAGGACATCGAGGTGCTTGAGCGGGTGCAGAGAAGGGCGACGAAGCTGGTGAGGGGCCTGGAGAACAAGTCCTACGAGGAGCGGCTGAGGGAGCTGGGCTTGTTCAGCCTGGAGAAGAGAAGGCTCAGGGGCGACCTTATCGCCCTCTATAGGTACCTCAAGGGAGGCTGTAGCGAGGTGGGGGTTGGCCTGTTCTCCCACGTGCCTGGTGACAGGACGAGGGGGAATGGGCTTAAGTTGCGCCAGGGGAGTTTTAGGTTAGATGTTAGGAAGAACTTCTTCACTGAAAGGGTTGTGAGGCACTGGAACAGGCTGCCCAGGGAAGTGGTGGAGTCACCATCCCTGGAAGTCTTCAAAAGACGTTTAGATGTAGAGCTTAGGGATATGGTTTAGTGGGGACTGTTAGCGTTAGGTTGGAGGTTGGACTCGATGACCTTGAGGTCTCTTCCAACCTAGAAAATTCTGTGATTCTGTGATTCTGTGATAATGGAAATGCTCTGCCCATGGAAGGATGGTGCTCTCAGCCTGCTTCTGGTGAGCGTGGTGGCAGCAAATTTCTCTTGCATGGCTTCCAGGGATGAAGGAGAAGTCTTGCAAAATGGTAGTCAACTGAAATAGTGACCACTGTAGCACAGGAGGTAAGGCCAGCTAGCTTCCCAGCAGAGGATGAGTTACTTCGATAGTAGAAGATACCAGCCTAGGAACATGTAAATACCTGGCTGGGCCCCAAAAATGTGTTTTACAGTGTGAGGATGGTAGAGAGGATAGGTTTTTTGCAAAACTCCAGCAATGAGCATTTCTCATACTGTTTCTTTCTGCTTTGGTGCAGAAATTGTTGGTATTGAAACATTTTCTTATGCTATTTGTTGCACGATGTTTGAATCATTTCACTATTCATGTCTGCCAAGAAGTGAAACTTGGGAGTCTGCTTCCTGTAGTCAACTCTGGGTAAAATGCACTGAAAAATACACAGATGAATGGAGGTGGATTTTGTAAAGGTGTAGTTGTATTGCAGGCCAGAAAACAACAACAAAAAAAATAACCCAGCCTTATGCTGTTCATTACTGAGAGAATTCTCTGAGGATCAGAGATTTATCTGGGGATTAAGCAGTAAGAGCAAAGGGACTAGAGGTAGGAATGGAGGAACCTGTGGTGTCTGTTAGAGAACACGAGGGTTGAGCTGAATACGTGAGAGAGCTGCACATGGCATTTATCCGTTGTGCCATTTCCAGTCATTTTCAGTATCATGAGGCTGTTCCTCAGCACAACGTTTGGTTAGAAAGCATATATTTTAAAATAAATCAAGTAATATTTTGGATTTTTGTCCTTTGTTTCCTGATACTTCACTTTAGAATGTTTTTTTCCTTTGAAGTAGGGGAGAAGTGGTGCTCTGCAGTGTCTTGTCTCCTTTGATCCTTACGTGTTGATCCTGCACTTACCTGCCGGTATAGCTAGATGTCAGCCTCAGATGTGCAGGAGAGGCTTGGCATTCACAGTCAGGTGTATTTTTCATCCTCAGCCCCAGAACCTTGAGGTTGCCAAGGTGGGATGGAGTTTCTGGTGGGTCAGGAGGAACAGATCTGCTGCCAGAAGACAACTGCTCAAATGGGAACGATGACTGGAAGGACAGTTTTTGTCCCAAAGAATGGGTGGTCACCTTTCCTGGCTGACTACCTCCTCCACTGCAGCGTTCCCAGCTCTTACTTGGCCTTTGGAATCTGCCCTTAGGTAAGAATCTCAGTTAATGGTTTATATCAAGCCTTGTTACTGTAGTTTTGAGAGACAGGCCTGAAATCACACCTCTTACACCTCATTCCCTTCGATAACTGGGATCTGGCCCCTTCCAAGAGCCTGGCCTAATGGTTTAATCATTAAAGTTAACAGAGCCCCTGGGAAGCATTTGCTTTCCAGATTCTGAGAAGTAGCAGCACTCATAGTGAAGTTTGCTTTTCTGATGACTTCCCTTCCTCGGAGCCTGGTGAGCCTATTATTTCGTAGATAATCCGCCCTGCCCCTAAAGCTCTGCTCAGAGCCCTTTCTCTCAATGCCTTCTGTCAGTGATGAAGCCCCAGCGGGTGCCAAAGCCTCCCCACCAGCTCGGCACAGGCTGAAGGGTGGCACCCTGAGGCAAGGGCAGCTTCAGACCTGGGACAAGGACAGCAGCTTGCGTTCTGGAAAAGTGGTGATTCAGCCATTCCAGTAACTTGGCACGGTGACCCCACAGCCTCGTAAAGCAGCAGATTTGGGGATGTACCAGCTAACGGAGGGCTGTGACTCAGGGGATGACTTATGCTGGGAACAGCCGAGGGTCGCGGCCTCAGGCATGACTTGCTCTGGGGTGGCTGCCCACCCCGCAGGGGCAGCAGCTGCCAAACCGACTTGGTTTTGAGCAGCACCGACTTGGCTTTGCCTGAAAGTGGCTTGCTGTGACCTGCAGCCACTCGGGGCCTGTTTTCTGGGCGTCCTGAGTCATGTGCACCAGGGCCACGGCACACGGCTGGTCCTGGTGACCTTGTCGGCCCTTCCTGTGTGTCAGCCATGCCTGTGAATCAGCGTCACGAGGTGGGACAGACATGCAGTTCGGTAGATTTGCTTGTTAAAGACTTAAACAGCAAAATTAGAAGTTTACAGATCTACAATCCTTGCAGTCTGCATTAAAGGCAAGTGAGTAAAAAAGCCCCTGTCTTTACCAGACCTGTGCTAGGATTCAAGCCTGTTTAATGTCCACGTTGCTGTGAATTTAGTGAGCTGCTACCAACGTTTCAATGCGAGGAGTTACCTGAGGGTTTACTAAGCCCCAGTCCCTGTCTGTAACACACCTCAATTTAGCTGATTAATCATTTTGCCTAATCTTGTCTTTCCAGAAATGACAGAAATTGAGAGACTACTTTGCTGCAGGTCACTTTGTTTCTTCCCTTGCTGGATTTGCAGGATGGATCTGGTGATATAACCTAAACTTAATGTCTTGGAAAGGAAATGCCCTGAATGATACAGTCTCAAACTTGACTCATCACTGAGTTGCAGCTCTAGAGCTGCCTTTTATCCTCGTCTGAATAAATTACTCGAGTTGTAGTGCCGTCTTCCAAATTTTAAGCAACAACACAATGCGCACCCTAACATGAGAGGTACTTGGCTGATGAGCTGGAAATGTTAGCTCTTAGTTTGCCTGTGACATTGCCTGCGCCTTTCATTGCACCCTTGCTTCCTTCGTTCCTGTTAATTTCAGCTGCTTGTCTAGTCTCAGATTATTTCCATTTCTGTTCTTGTAGCCTGCCAAACTCAGGGTGAGGAAAAGCAGCAGGTGTAAACGCATAGCTGTCATCAGGAACAAACTCAGGGGCGGTATTCTGAATGCTTAGGTGACTTGCTGGAGGAACAGGAATATTTTGTCGTGGTTATCTTTGCTTCAGAAGGGATGCTTTTCTTTTTTCCTTTTTTTTTTTTTTTTCTTTGCTAAGAAGGCAGGTGCATTTCTGCCTGGGTGACAAAGCTTTGGGTTCTTTGGCTTAATTAATAAAATCCCCAAACAATTCCGGTTGGAAGAGGCCTTTGGAGGACATCTGGGAGTGGGAGTATGTGTGGGAGCGTATGGTGGGCTGCCAGGGACGTGCCCAGAAGCGGTGCAGCCTTCCAAGCCCCGCTCTCAGCAGGCGGCGGTGACACAGAGACACAATCTGGCCGTGGTGGTGACGTCTCCTCCCCTGCCACCAGGACCTCGGTGCTGCTCGAGGGTGGCAGCAGCTAGACCACTGAAGACTGGTAGACTTCCCTCACCCCATCACTCAGTAGCTGCTGTAGCTCGTTGAGGATGTCTCTGAGAAGAAGGACCTCTTGGGAGGTGTGGAGTCAGCCTCATGCAGGATTTCCAGAGACTGAGCTAAAAGAAGTAATGGAAGCACAAAGGCCTTAGTTTAGGTTTTCTGTACACCCTCATTCAAATCTGGGAATTAGTAGCCAAAGATATTTTTTTCTATTATACCTATATATTGAAATACTTTTTCCCAAGGGAAATACATTGTCCCTTGATCTTGAGAACACCCAGCCGAATGCTGGCATTCTCTGTTTTTCTTAAAGAAGTAAGTAGGCTTTGCATGTCAGTAAATTATGGCTAGCAGTCGCACTTTGCAGTGTGTCCTTAGGCATCTCTTGCATATCTTCATAGCTGCTGCTCTGTAACTGGCACCAGTTTTGGATTAGGGGGAAGGCAAGTGCAGACAGTAGGAGTAAAAAGAACCATCGGGTTCTCTCAAAAATAACTATCAAGTATCCAAGCCCAGCATAATGTAAAAACCAATCACTTCTCTCCCACTCAGTGCCTGCTTATTGGAAAGAGTGAACGCAGATAATTAACGTAATGCTTAGGATTATTAATAATATGTAATAGGGAAGGGTTTCACATTAACAAGCGACTACAGCTCATTTTCAGCGGAGATGCTAACCTTTCTGGTAATGTTGCCACTGATTAGCATTTGCTGTGATGCTGTGTAGTTGAAGTAGGACAGTAAATAAGCTCTCTTCTTCTGCATCAGTTCACAAATACCAGACAAATTCCTGATTGTATATCTAACAGCAAGAGCAGTGTCAGGTGAGGATGAGGGCAATACCTGGATAACAGACGGGTGAAGGAAATGCGCAGAAGTAGGAGGTTTGGCAATGTCATTCTTGCTTCTGAGTCACTGGTGAGCTAAAAATCTGAGCAGAGTGTGAGGGGGTGTATCAACAGGGCAAGCTAATTGCTGTCACAGCAGTTGCCTCTAATCTTATTTTCATGTATTTATAGTGTGTAAGATAACATTTTCTCTCAAGTGAGCCCTCTTGCAGGCCCCTTGGCACAAACGGGCCGTTTCGTATCAGCATCTTATGAAGCAATACTCTGACTACTCGAAAGGGATCATAATTGCTGCCTCGCCAGGTTTCACTGGGTACATATTCAGGTTGAATTCAAGAGCTCTAATGGCCTCGATTACGGACCGATAATGAGGTTTGGTGCCATGCTCAAAGCCTGAGTGGGAAGAATGGCGAGCAAAGAGGGAGCTGAAATAGGGGACCTTTGGGACAGCTTCCAGCTTTGACTTGTGATCTTTCTTTGTGCTCCCGGGCTTTACCCCGTCCATGACTCAATTACTTATTGCACACAAGTATGAAAAATTGTTCCAATGTGGCTGGCTCTTTGTTTCCGAGGGCTGTTTTCAGCCAGTGTCCTTAGCAATTGAATCTGCTTCCACCTTGTATTCAGAGATGCCTTTTATTTGCCGTAATTATCTGCTCCTAGCACAGCTCTGCCACGCAGAAGGATTTGTGTGTGTGCATCTAGACGCCTTTGAAACCACTGCCCTTTGTGTTCTGATTCCAGGCGGTAAACTGTAAGAGGGAGAGGAGGATAAACATTTTGTTGGTTTTGAATCAGGGGAACAGAATTAAGTTTTCCAAGTTTCAGATAGCATTAGAGTTCCCCCACCCTCCTGCTTATGGGGCTGGGAATCAAAATATTGAGAGTGAAAGGAAAGATCAACAGTACCTGCCTTTATTTCTTCCTTCCTACAACAACATTATCTCCGTAACTCTCTTTCCACTGTTTTTCTGATGTGTTTGGGACTTAGTAGTGCTGTAAGCATGAAATCAAAACAGATGCTCACGTCAAAAGAGAAAGCTATTGTTTTCTATTGCTTTATATATTTTTATGTATTATCTATTTGTTATACATCATTTTTTTGTACCCATTGTTAGCTTGCATACACATCATAAAGGTTTTTTGTAATGTATTTATTTCCCATTTGTGAAACTTTTGCTCCCTATCCACACTGTAGCCTGCTCTCCTGTTCGTGACATTATTCAGCTTTGGAAATAATTGTGACTGTCTCATCTAACTGCTGCTTCATCAGTTCATGGGTCCTTAGGTCAAAGAACCTTTGTCTGTAGATTAACCTAGAAAACTGATGTTAGGTGTACCCTCTGGGGAAAAAAAATAATTGTGGTGCTCTGCATTTTTTAGTTTTATCTATTTATGGAGCCCAAAACTTGAGCAATTGAAACGTCTTCATGTTTTTTAACTCCAAGTGAGACTGGTAGGAGATGCCATGTGTGATAGCCTCTATTCCTTAGCAGGAGGATAGCTGCCACCTCTGCCCTGGAGTACCAGCTCTCTCTTCCTTTGGACTTTCCCACGTATTATTCAAGAATGCCTCTCCACAACCCTTTAATAGAGGAGTCTGGCTTTAGGTATGGCAGGACACGTATTTTGAGTTACATAAATGCAGATCAGCATTAACTACAATAGAGGAAATTCGTTCCAGGTTTAAATGAAGTCTCTGCTAGCCTCTCTGTACCCGAGGACCTCCTGTTAAAATAGCCATCACGTTTCCTTGGACAGCATGAAGCTATTATTATCTGGCTTTACAATTCATAAAAAGAAAACGAAGAAATAAAATTCCAAAGCAGCAACTAATTGTACTCGTTTCTATTTCGGGAAGCCCAGCTGGAGGCGTTTGCCAAGCTGTCAGACCAGCTTGCCTACGTTCACAGGGGAGTTCTGCGGCAGCAGGCGCGCCTTTGACTTCCAGTGCCACAACTCTCCTTTTCTGGGTGCTTTTCTGGGCTGATCGGGTCTGTCTTGCTCTGTTCTGACTTTGAAGTCCGAGCGTGTAGGTGTCGGGCAGCTCATGTGCTGGCTGCACGTGCCCGGCCGCACAAGGGCTGCGCTCGGAGCCGGGCGGCTCGCTCCCCTTGCAGCGCTGCTGGCGAGGTGCTGGGGATGGCACGGAGCACGTCAGCGTTGCCAAGACCACTGCGATTAAATTGTTGGGGAGATAGAGAAAGCCATCTGCTATTTGTTCCCCCTGCCTGCTCGCTATTCAGAAAGCCGGTGCCAGACATTGCTGGCAAGGCCGGCTGACTGGGTGCCAGGCTGTCATGTGGAGAAGGCCTGGCTGCTGCTCAGCCCGGGTCAGGGGCTTGGTGCCCCGTCTGCAGGTGACATTGTGCTTATGTGTGGAAAAGGCTTGGCTGTCACTTCGTGGAGGGAAGTTGCGGCAAAGGGTGCGAGGGTAGCTGGAGCGTGCCTTCTACAGCTGGTGTCTTTGCGCGGCTGGGTGGCGAGCCCAGCTGAGCTGATAAAATGTCCTCGCTCTCTTCGGATACACAGCTATCAGAGCTGGTCTTGTGCCTGCTCCATCCCCGGAGATAGGTTTGGGTGATGTAGCCCAGCATCGCTGTCAGGTGGTGGCCTCAGGGTGCTGCTACACCCGCAGTGCCATGAGGGTCAGAGGGGGCCTGCGTCCCCTTCGTGCTCGGCTGGTTCAGAGGGTGCCACACTGGGATGTGGTGGGCAGGCTGCGTGCGGCTCTGACAGCTTCCCTGGAGGCAAATCGTGACTGGGAACCTTCTCTGGCAGAGCGTGAAGTCCTTTGGCACATATCAAGTTCCTTAAGCAACAGGAAAACGTGCTAAAAGAATACTAAGATCACTGCAATGTTAAGGAGCTAAAGTTTATAAAATGCCAGAAGAGGTCCTAGATAAGTGCTTTTAACATTTGTTATATAGTCTTTTTGTCAATGTGACACAGTTTTTAGTGGTATGGCCATGTACTGTTTTTTCCTACATTGGCCATATACAGCAGGGAGTTAGTAAGTAGTTGCTTAACAGTATGCTTTGTTCAAAAAGAGCAATATTTCAGACTCAAAGCTCTATTTACTGTATTTTATGAAATTCTTCTCTAAAAACACAATTCATAAATTCATACATCTACTTTTTTTATTCCTCCTCCACTATGGATGTGTTTCCTTTGGGGTTCTTCAGTAAGTAGTGTTGATCAGTGTAATAACTAAATACTGCAGTGGTATCAGTGTAAATTCACTTCACCTCTGGATGGAATCAATAGATTTTGGAGATGGTGCTATCTGTTATGTAGATCAGTGACCAAAACACTGGGAAAGTGAAAACAAGACTAACACCGTCCTTAAAATACAAACCTCATTTAGGGGTGTATGCTGTACACTGCGGAATAGGTTCAGAGCTTCCAGACCCTAATACTGTCTCTTTTTTTATACCTGGATGTTCATCACAGTCCTGTTCCCACCGTTGCCTCTGTCTCTACTCTTCAAAGTTCAAAATGAGGATGGTGTTTTATATATATATATATATAAATATATACACATATATATATATATATATATGTACACACACACCCCTGATATGTAACATCCCCTGGAGAGGTTTGGTGTTTGCTGTGAGCAGCGGCAGTGGTGCTGGCACGGCGCTGCCTGTCCCAGCAGCAAGTGCTAGCGGTGGGCTTACAGCGATGGATTCTCACTGATCTTTGTAAAGCAGGTTAAAGCTTTGGTATTTGCTAGTGCTCTAATTTTTAGACAGTATGCTAATTACTCTTTTGAATTGGAAATGCCTGTTCAGCACAGTGCAAGAGAGATCGGGATTGACTTTGTGACGTTGTGTCGCAAACAGTGTTGAACCTTTTCCTGTTTATGTAGAAATGCTGTTACGGTTTTCCTGGGCCAAATTAGCCATCGCCACATTTTTATTCTGCTCACAATGCACGTGTGTGTGCACGCATGCATATGCATACGCAGTTGTAATCTTCTTATTGTTGTGCTTGCAGCGATACTGCCCAGAAGAATTTTTTCCTGACATCAGAGATGATGGTGATTGTGGAAGTGGATGCAGCTGCCTGAAAATGAAAAATAAAAGACAAAATAGAAACAGAAATATTTTGCATCTGTGTGGAAGAGAAAAAAAAGAAGTAATTAGCCAAGGATAGATAAATTGGTTTATGACGAAAGCCCCAAAATGGTGGCACAAAATGTTCCAAAAGGTTTTCTGTACGATGACACTTGTGTTCAAGGTTTCAGCCCAGGGTTTCTCTGACAGATTTGTGGATTTCTGGCAGGGTAGAGCAACAGGAGAGTTAATGTCTGAAACAGGAAGTCATCTCACTTTCAGAAATGAGCATTGCTATTTCAGTTTTTAATTCTGATAATTAGCAGTAACAGTTCATCCTCAAATTGTTCCTCTAACATTAGGTGGTCCAGAATTGCATGATTTAATATAACATTGTATCCTGTCTGGAAGAAGACAGGAAAAGCTAACTGCTATTAATTGCTCAAGCTATTTACTGCAAAGAAAAATTGGTTTTCCATTTATATACCTATGGAAGAGTGCTACTGCTTCTGCAGAGTGATGCACTTCAAAGGCTTTAACGCTGTGTATTAAATGCTAATTTCTGTTACTGGAAGTCTGTCTCAACCTGTATTTCATGTCTGTTTAGCCAGGTTGCTTCTCTTCTTCCCCAGCGTGTTAGTAACGTGTTCCTCAGTGACATGCAATGTCTCCCTATGTTCTCCTTGCCTCTTAAGCAAATGCAGCAGCCTCCTCGGGTGTGCTCTCTGGCATCTTACTGCATTCTCCTCGTCCCTTCTGGCAGCCGCGCATCTGTGGAAGATGCTTCTGTGGTTCCTATCTGATGTTTGGCCAGCTATCGACCTTGTCTTTGCAGATGAAGTCAGGATACCGTAAGAGTGTTATTGAGAATGCAAATGAGCTTATTGAGATGTCCTGGTCCTGCTGTTTACACAGATGTTATACCCTAGGGGGAAAAAATTGCATCGTAGTTTGCATTTTATGTCAAAATCACTGTTATTGCAGGCCAAGATGCTGTTCACATCATTCAGTGTCTTTCTAAGAGATGTGAGAGAAGAACTGAAAGAAAAATCACACCCACACATGTGCTATGGTTTCCTTCCTAAAATTTGGTCTGCTGGTAGTTCCTGCTTCTGGATCTCCTGCCTAAGCGTGTTCTGGTGGACCAGGTTAGTGCTTATAGCTGATGTCCGTTTAAGCCTCTTCCAATGGATCCAGAAGTCTTTTATTTTGTTTTATTCAAGAAATAGAGGGATATTTCAGATGAGAAGGGCCCTGAGGAGGCCTCCAGTCCAACCTCCTGCTCAAAGCAGGGTCAGCCATGAGATCAGACCACACTGCTCAGGGCTTTTTCCAGTTGGGTCTTGAAAACATTCAAGAACAGTCACGAGCACACTCTGGGCTAGGTGTGTCCCTGCCTGATTGTTCTCACAGTGGCCGAGTTTCTCCTTATACCCAGCCTGAACATATTGTTGCAGCTTATGTCTGTCATCCCCTGGCCTCCTGTTGTGCACTGCAGCATAAAGCCTGGCTCTGGAAGCTCCCCGGGGCTGCTGCAACGTGCCCCAAAGCTGTCTCTTCTCCTGGCTGAAGAGGGCCCTTCCTCAGCCTCCCCTCACAAGGCAGGTGCTCCGGGTCAGCCATCCTGCTGGCCCTCTGCTGAGCTCCCTCCAGTTGGTGCAGACGGGTGGACACAGAGTGGTTTCTTTGAATTAAAATTGGTGCTGGTTTACTTGCAGTTGTCTCTTTACCACCGTGCTGCCCGTGTGGATGTTTCTTTGAAGTCTGTTAACGCTGATCCAAAGAGAAGGACACTGCATGGTTGCACAGTGGTTCTTGTTTGAGAGTAGTTGTATGTGCTTTGTGGGGGGTGACAAGGTCAAATAGGTGATGTTTTTCTAAAGGGACTAACAGTGAGTGAGCTGAGGAGACACGGAGCTGGTTATGACGAAGGTCGGGACTTCCACTGCTTCTTCAAGATGCCAGAGCTGCGAAGTCTGGAGGTATAATTGAAGGTGAAACAGATGCTAGATGCATATCGGAGCTTCATTGCGGATCACTGTCTACAAAATCTGATATTTAGCCAGTTATTTTCCAGATGATGCTTTTTTTTTTTTTAACATGCTGAGGGAGCAGCTGTGCTTATTTTATCCCACTCCTTTAAGTCATTTTGGGCAATTAAACAGATGGATGCATTTTGAAATCCAGTTGCGTCTCTTTCAGCATCTGTAACGTCATTGTTCCCCCTGCCAAGCAGGGTACAAGCGACCAGAGCATCTAATGAGCACTTTGCCTGTGACAAGGTGCCCCGTTTGCCAACAGCCAGTGGTACATTAGTGTTGTGATGGGGACGATGGGCTTCTGCTGCTTTCACAGCACCACGACTTGAGTTTTGCTGCTAGAATAGGCAAAGCTTGTGTTAATTCCAGTACAGGAGGTGACTGCGTCTCTGGAATGCAGGAAATCGTCCCATCGATTGAATTCCATCTATCTGAAAAGAAGGCTGCATGTTACATATTATATGATAAGCTTCAGCCAGATCTTCTCTGGGGGTAATACTGCATGCTAGGGCTGTGTGTGGGGTTTCAACACTGACACCTTTGCAAATATTCCAAACACAGTGAGTAACACTATTAGAAATCACACGATGAGATGTTTAAGGTAAATGCGATGCTGTCAGGTCTTTATACTGATTTAAACAATGTAAATTGAATAAAAAATCACATGTAAAATTCTGGGTGACAGGAAACCTCAGGATAGAATAATATCCTGTTACTTAACACAAAAAGTTAAATATTGAAATATTAAGCCTGTTTAAGGCAACAAACATCATGAATCATTACTTCCTTTGTTTTGTTATGAGACCAAAATAGGCAAAACATTGCAACACTCAGTGACTTTTTGGATGTGATATTTGGGTGACTGATATTGCAAAAACTTGGAAAAATAGCTGTTAAAATAGTAGGAGGGGCAGTTAGCAGTTTGCTAATGGGAGAACCAAGGAGATGCCAGGATGCTTGAGAAGGGAAACTTGGTCTTGCCGTGCATGAGGATGCTTGGTGGTCTTATAACACTTCAGGCTTGAGAATTCAGTATTAGACTAGAAGGCAGAAAGAGAAATTGTTTCTTGTACGCTTCCTTGCAAAGTGATTTTTGAAATTTTCTGGTTTTAAACTGAGCGTGATGTGTGACATTTGTTTATATTTATATATTTAAATAACATATATAATACATATACATACATTTTCAATATAAACCAAATTGGTACTTTCTGTTTATCCACAGTTTATGGTAGTCCTCCTCAAACTGCCTTGTGATGGATTATCACACTGGAGATGGAGGTGGCACATCGTTATTACCGTGATTGTTATTTGTGCAAGTTGATTCTCAAGAACGGTCATGGCTGCTGGGCTTAAGGTTGACCTCAGTTATGGCTGTGTGAATTTGAAGAAGTTTCACGGAAGTTTCTGACTTAAAAATTTCAGTAGGGCCACTGACCCCCACCTTTACCTTCTGAGGATGTTTGGATTTTGCCTTATCATTAAATCAGGACAAATCTATCTTTGAAGGAGCTGTGGAAGTTGGCAGCATTCGTACTGGGGCATCATGTTAAGTGCTTTCAGCGTTTCCTTTTATATCATTATGAACTGTCCAGGTTGTTATATATATTCTGCTAACACATTCAGAAAAAGCTGGAGTTCGTAGCACTGCAATTAATCACTATGACACTGTGTGGTGCATTGCAGGTGACCTCCAGTGGAGAACCGCTCCAGAGTGGTTGCCCTGTGGGAACGCTCTCTTTTTTTGGCTTCTAGTGGCTGCCTGCAGACTGGAGAGGCCTGGGCACCAAATTCGGTTGCAAAGTGTACTTGGCAAAGCCTGCAAGTGCAGGGTGATATTTGTGTTCCTCTGATACCCAGCTGGTGAGCATGGCAAGCACAACTTCCACGGCTCCAGAGCTGTGCTGTACGTCATCAACCCAGCTGTGTGCCTGCGCTCAGTAAGCAAGGGGACTGTTCTCATACAAATTTGTTGGTTACGTGCACCAATGGCCAAGGAGATAATGTGAATATAGGGCAGGATTGGAACAGCAATTTAAGTAAGATTTGATTAATACTTGACATTTTAACATCAAATTCTGGCGTTGGCTGTAGTAAAACTATATTGATTTAGAGCTGTCTGATTTAGAGCTTTATGACTGTCAGCATTTTGTTTGAACAGTCATCATTTGGTCTTCAGAAAACAGCTGAAGTTGCTTGATGGTAATTTGGCCAATTTATGTTTGTTCAAAACTGCTAATGTGGGAGAAATTTATGGCAGCTTAGGCTAGGTTGGAATGCCTAAACAGATCCAGCTGAAATAAAGCCTTATCTTCTGATCTGCTTCTCAGGTGATTTTTGCCTACCTTCAGGCTATGACCACTCTTGCAGATGATGGAGTGGTTGTGTTTGAAATGAGCCAGTGAGGGACAGCAAGCTTCAGAAGGAATAATGGTGTGAGATTGTCAGCTGATGGTGTGACATAGCTTGTAACTCCAGGATTTTCTTTCCCCAGTGTTTCTCGAGAAGACAGGGAGTATAGCAGCACAGGGAAGAGAGCATTTTTTTTTTTTTTTTAATTCATCTTCATATTTCACCTTAACTTGATGATCCTTACCAGTGAAGTGCATTAGTGGTATTTGGATTATCACCACCTTCCTTCTGTGATGTGCTCATTAGTGTGATTCTAGTCACAGATGCTTTCTTAGCTTTTCCAAATACATGAAGCCATGGACAACGTCAAATCAGGCATAAAATAATATAGGAGCTGGTACTGTTAACCTTGAGGAAACAAAGGACACATGAATAGATTAAGAATACCCAGATGCACATCCCTGTTGGGAGGATGTGATTTGTGAGAATCCTTTAAAAATGGTATTGAAATATTTATCCCAGGTGCTGTTAGTGGCATGGGAAGATGTTTGTACTTATGATCACAGATGTTAACAGATAGTGAATCAAGGTGAGCTGTAGGTTGGCGTGACAAAGCTAGGCTGGTAGGATCATAAAATGTATGCATTATGCACTGTGTGTTACACAGTGGTCAGTGCTGTGACCACAGTATAGTCAGACAAGGTCTTACAATATACATCTAAAACTTACAGCATTGCAGAAAGCGTTACTTGAAACAAGCTCTTGCATCCCAAATCCCTTCCACTCCTGTTCTTGCTGAGTTTAAGTCTCAGGAATTTATTTAAAGTCAGAAGGAGGGGCCTTCCCAAAGCCAGTCACAGCACCGCTGTTAGGATGTCTGCCTCCTGCCAGCTGAGCCCAGTTTTACTAGATCCTGAGAAGGTGAGGTGGCTACAGGTCCAAAACCAACTGCAGCAAAATGAAATTGAAGAAGCAGCTCGGTGTTGTTGTATTGGCTCTAACAGTAGAAATGTATGTAGCTTTTGAGTAAAGCACTACCAGAGTTATCTTTAAGTAAAATGCTGGTCATGTAATTCAATGATAAATACATCATGAAATTTGAAATTAAAAAAAAAGGTCTGGAAAGAGGTAGGCAAATTATTTCAATGTGGTTGTGATGCCAGCTCCTACAATTCATGTTGACGTTACAAAAACATCAAATGTTCTGCTACAGAAACAGTACTAAATAGGAACATTTTTCAGAAGATGCTCAATTAAAATGGTGCCATTTCGTGTCACCATGTGCAAGTCCTGCCTGCATCACTGATGTTGCAAGTGAAACTTTATGTGCATCTTCTAAAAATGCACCAAGGGTGTTTCTTGTCCAGATGGAATTTACCTTGTGTATTTGTTAAAGCATGACACTGTTACAAAATGAGGTGGAATTAAACCCAGTGTGAATTAGAAACATGTCAGGGGATTACAAAAGGGATTTTAGATCAGAATTAGTGTAATACAGAGGAGATTTTTGTGAAAAGAACTGGGAACAGAACCAAGGTTTTCTCCTTTGCTCTATATAAAGAACTCACATGTACAGATTATAACTGCTGTGGTGAGCGGATGCCAAATTATATAATGCCTCCACCACTATTCCTGTTTTCTAACCTCAAGAGTTCCTCTTTTGGGAACACAACCAAAAAAAAAAAAAAAAAAAAAAAAGGCAGCTTGATCACATTTATACCTTTATGGTTCTTCCATGAAATGGTAACATAAATCTGCAGACCGGATTGGGCTTTTACATATCCGATACTGTGATCAGTGACAACGGATGGATTTGAATGTGCAAAATGCCTGCGGTGCCAAAAATAGGTCCATATTTATTCCTGTCATAACTTCACTGAAGTTAATGGAGTTGAGCCAAGGCTGGATGTGCCCACAGCCTATAGGACAGCTGGCCTTCTGGCAGCATTTGTTTGACAAAAATGCTTTTGTAAGAACAATTACGTCTTCTGATATTGATGGTATATATGGTGACATCTCAGGAATATTCAAGTGGATTGAAAATGAAGGTTTCAGATGCATCTACGATGCCTAAAAGACAAGGAAAGCACAGATAAAGATATTTGCAAGCAAGAAGCGAGTGCAGTTCCATCAGCAGTTCTGGACTACCAGCCTACTTAATGAGGCTTTTTAATTGTAATAATAATTCTACGTATTTTGTTCACTAACAGTAATGTAACTTTTGGCTTCATTGAGGATGGATCTTGAGCGCAATTTGAAGGGAAGGTCTGATTCTCTCATCATTTGCTGCATTTGGTGAAGTTGGTCATTTTACTTGCAATAGCCATGTGCGATCCATATAGGCATTTTCTTTCCACTTGGGTTCAGTTGTTAATTGGTAGTGTCTGAGCAATGAGGGCAGCCTCAATGGTTTTAGCTTTCCAGAAACATTCGTCCCATTCGTCCAGATTCAAGAGCAGTCAACCCTGGCTTTTTCAGTTTACTGGTTTTGTTTTGGGCAATGTGCTGACTTGCCTACAAGCTCTTGAACTACAAACTATTAAAATAGCTTCTGCTGAAGTACTGGGCTGCTTAGTAACATTTTGAGAATATTAAGCCAGTTCTTGACACCAGCCTTGGCACCTCAGATGGTGCTAAGTGGCCGCAGCTTGACTCCTGAGCAAAGGCATTTCCCGAGCTTAAAAATCAGTCCTAGAAGCCAAGTCAAGTCACTACTACTTCATTTTATTTATTTATTTATTTTCTTCCAGGGAAGTAAAATGCTTGTTTATAGCATTTTTATTTTTTTTCCTTCCACATGCCCCCAGTCAGGGAACAGGGTGGATGCTTACTGGACCTCAGGCAGATAAGGGAGAATGTTGTGGTTATTCAAGCAAAAATACTCATCATCTTAGAGCTGCAGGGGAACATTCTCCTAGTTAGTGGCTCATCTGACATTTGTGGCAGGAAAAAATGAAGCTCTTGCTTTTTAATATTGCTTACTCTAAAAGCTCGGATACAGAAATCTGGGTGACGGTTTTCAGATCCCATTGACTGTCCAGAAAAAAAAAGTAGTTTCTTCTAAAAATGCTAGCTGTAAAAACAGGTAAAAGTAATTATTAAGAGAAAAATAATGATTAGTTACTTGAAAAGATGGACCGAATTAGCATTGTCCATCTTTGTAGATCTAGGCAGTATGTGACCTGTAAACAGTTTATGGCCTCATGTTACAGATGCGTTGCCACTGGATGCAGTATGTATCATCAATAATCGTTCATGTATCATTAATTAATTATTGAAGTAGCAATTGGAAGAATCATTTCATTTTACTCAAATTAGCTATGTATCTGTCTTATTGTACTGTAACCTAGCCAGTTTCCCCAGATGAAAACAGAACAACAAAACCTGGCAAGTCCTGTGCATCTGGGATTGGTGGCCTGAACCTAATAAAATGTGTAAGTGAAGAACAGAAAATAAAGCTGTCAATTAGATCTTCTAATAGCTTTTAAACTTTACTGTATTTTATTACAGGCCTAAAATTAGCCTTGTTTTCAGGCTTGGATCTTTTTCAAGCTTTTCGTACTTGAGCCCAACCTTTTTAGTTAGGAAGGCTGAGTTTTCAGCACTAGACAATGGAAATGGTATCATAGCATTTTACACATTCCTGTTCCCATAACTACCAGTCCTTTCGTATGGCCAGTCTGACTTTCTTTGTCAAGTTGTTGGGCTTTAAAATTTTCTACACAGTTGTGCCTAAGCAGATACTGTGTGCTGTTTTTATGGCAGGGAGGTAAACGTTGGAAGATCGCTCCCAATGAGGTGGATGGATGGAGATGGGCTGTTTCCAGCCTGAGATTAGTGGAATAAGAGCTAGACTGGAAACAGAGTTCCTCATAAAAATAAACTGTTAAAAAGTTACCCTCTTAGAGTTAATACAAAGCTGCCTGTGGGGCTGATAGATACATATTTTCAGATGTGCTGAATGTCCCAGGAGCAACGCAATGCCTAGTTCACGTGGGAGCTTCGTGTGTGCTGTGGGAGCTGGAATTCGGCGACCAGGGGGTGATGCTAAGCGGGAGACAGGGCAGACAGCGGTGGTGGTTTGTCCAGGCTTTGCTTTTGGGTTAATATGAGACAGATAAAAACAAAACCCCAAAACAATATCCAAACAATGCCTAATGTCTTCTGAAACAGTCTTTGGTGTTAATGGGGACAGGACCTTTTTACACTGAAATGCTGAGGCAGGACAGTCATTTAGCAAGAGTGTAACACATTCTGACTCTCATTTCCAATTCTGCCCCTTACTCCCTCTGTGACTTTGGCTAAGCCAACTCAGATGGCGTCCCCAGAAGGATGTAGGGATGCGGGGACTCATCTGATTTCCAATTGAGCTTTCTCACTCCTAAAACACTCTCCTAGCCTTGGTGCCTCATCCTAGAGCCCTTCACACCCTGGAAACGCTGCAGGTTTGGGTCTGAACCAGCCCAAGATGTAATAACCTGTCCTTGCACCTGGAGAGATGTGGGGTGCCACATGGCTGAGAGCGCTCTGTGGGGCAGGCATAAGGCCAAGGGGTGCCCCGAGACCCTTCAGGAGGGCTGCGGGTGCAGCTGTGGGGACCGGGACCCTCCCCTGCCTCACAGAGGCTGAGGGGAGCGGGGGGGGGGCTGAGGGCCGGCCGGGGGCCTCACAGAGCTGCCATCCCCTCGGCGGGAGGCTCCCGGAGCCCTCGGGGCTTTCGGTGCGAGGGCCCCGAGGCGGTTGGGCTCCGGCCCCTCCTCCGGCGAGGCTTTGGCTCCCGCTCCCCCGGCAGCGCCGCCCCGGCTCCCCCCGGGCTGTGGCGGAGCCCGGCCGCGCCTCAGGCGGGAGCCGAGGCAGAGCGCGGCGGGCGCGGGCAGCGCCTACCATGAGGCGGCGGCCGCTCCCCCCCCTCCCCGGCAGCTGAGCGCGTACACGGGGATCCGGGGCATTTCGGCGTGTTTCGGGAGCGGGCGCTTCTCCTTCCCCGGCGTCGCCGTCCTGTGGGCAGCTCTTAAGGCTTCTAAGAGGCTTGGCTCGGCGAGGCTGGCGTCCAAGGGCATCAGTCATTAAGGCGCTGAGCTGCATCTGCTGCTCGGCTCAGAGCGGAGAAAGACATCTTAAGCTGGAAATCCTGCGGCAGCAGCAGGTTCCTGGGGGGCTCGGGGATGCAGTGACGGGGAGACGGAGCGGGAGGCGGCTCTGCTGCTGCTGCTGCTGCTGCCAGGGGGAGAACCCGGCCGGAGAAACGAAGGAGCGAGCTGAACGGCAGCAGGAATAGGGAGGAGGACAGTGGCGAGGAACTGAGAATAAAATCAGAGGAAACAGGTGGAAGGCTGGCACGAAGCTGCGAGATATTTTAGGCTGAAAGCTTTTTTTTTTTTTTTTTTTTTTTTTTTTTAAATTCTGAGCTGTTTTTGGAGATCCCTGCAGTCAGCCAGGCTGCTCTAGCACAGCAGCTCCCCAACCGTGCCCTTTTCTCTCTCCCTGCCTGCTGTCTCCACCGTTGCTGCTGCTGACAGAAACGTGTTAGGGAAGCAGAAGGAGAAAATGCCAGCCATCCTGGTAGCCTCCAAAATGAAATCGGGACTACCTAAACCCGTCCACAGCGCTGCTCCGATCCTGCACGTCCCGACGGCCAGGACCATCCCACAGCCCTGTTACCTGAAGTTTGGGAACAAGGTGGAGGTGACGAAGCCATCCTATTCCAGCCAGATTCCTCTCAAGTCTCCTAACGGGCAAGAAAACGCAGGAGATGGACTCCCACCAAGGAAGAGTAGCTCGGTAGAAAATGGATTTGACACACAGGTTAGAAAGCACCAAGGGCTGGGGAGGTGTATGGGAGAATGGAGTCATACATTGAATGCATGCAGCAGGTTTTATGAGGTGGACAGTGGTGTGAGCAGCTGTGGGGGGGGGTACATGTGTGTAATAACATCTGCCTGCAGTGCCGGGGTGTTTTCTGTTCCACATAGTGGTTATCTCTTACCGAGGGGTGATTTTGTAATTTCGCTAGCCTGGTGGGGCTGGCGCTGGGGTTGTGAGGGATGGTGCTGTGCGTGCTCTTGCCCTGCGCTGCCTCGTGCACTGGCTCTGCCTGCACCTGGGGGTTGGTGGCAGGGAGGTGGCAGGGATGCTGCTGCTGGGGTGCGCTCTTTGTGTCCGTCCTGTAGGTGCTGATTGCGTTGGCTGGGTTCTGTGGCTGCGACGTGGGGAGATTGCTGGTTGTCATGAACATAGATTGTATTTGCTTGTGGTCACACCGCGTTAGCTGCGTGAACGTTTGGTGTTTGCAGTTGTGTGGGGAGCAGAAGGGAGGCAGTGCTTTATGCTCGGGTACAATACAAGTGTCATTCACAGTGCAGCTACGTTAAATAGCTTACATAGGAGAGGGATTTTCAGGCAGAATTGTCTGTTTTAATGCTATGTGTGCGTGACATCACAGGTGCAGCCTCTTATCAATTTGCATTTTTTATAAAACATCCACAGCGTCGTGAAATCTATTGTTTTTACAGATGCTGCTCCTGCATAGGGAGGAGAATCGTACATCCTTCATCTCAGTTCCTTTTTTTATCAGCATTGTAACGTTTTCAGCATGGCTCAGGCTGACTTGTGCTGCCGATACCCCCGTGTGCTCAGCAGCAGCGTGAGCCATTCGTGTGCTAGCGTACTACGGCATGAGCAAAGCGGACGGATGGTCTGCTGCAGCAAGCAGAATCGATTAGCATCTTACAGAGGTTGCTGGGTAGCAGCATGGTGAATTTTGGAAACAGACAGATACGTTACAGGCTTCTCCTACGGGCATCTCATCCCAGGAGAAGGTGGTGCTACCACTGTACCGGATCGGGAAATGATGATGGATACCTCTCTCCTTTTCTCTGCTTTCTTTTCCTTCCTCAGGGAAGAATGAGTCATCCCTGCCATCTAGGCTTTGAAATCTGTGGCCCCGTAACCCTGTTCTCTTCAGGAAAGCATGACTACCGACTGGGCGGGTTTGGCCCCGTGCCCTGGATTTTTGGATATGCTGCACTTTGTTTGCTGGTAGCCAGAGTGACGTATCAGGCTGGTGAGGCTGGGCTAGCATGCCTGTAGCAGCTCCTCGGGGACCAAGAGCAGAAAAAGGAGACAGACAAGTATTGGTGTCAGGGTGGTGGCAGCAGACAGACTGACCTGTGCATCACATCATGTTCTTAAGAGGGAAACGAATGCTATTTTTCCCCTGTGCTAGTGTCTGTCCTTGTAATTATGAAATGTCAGCAAAATCTCATTATGTGCTGTGCTCTCTGATGCACCTTGGTTTCTGCATAGGAATTTACATTCTTGCAAAAGTGATTGTTATTGAAAAACATTTTCTGATCCTACATTATAACCAGAGAGATCCTGCCAGAGTGGTAGCTGTTGGCAGCAGAGAGGGGAATAGAATAGCATGTTGTTTTTAACCCTTCTTATACATGTACAGCTGTAGCACAAAACCCCATTTCTATATCCTGATGATGAAAGGGTCTTCAAGCTGGGTTATTGTATTTAAACAGGAAGAGATTGGTGCAAAAGAAATGTCAGGTAATTTTGAGCGTTAATAACTTAGGCAGTGGGAGAAATCCTAGGCTTTGTCATGCTCAGTAACCTCTCTTGCGTACAAGTCTGAGCGGGTGACCAGCACCTTTTAAGGTGTGAACGAGTGAGGTTTGTTTTACTATCCATTATCGTGGGTAAACACAGTCCTCTTATGTTATTCTTATTGATTCAACCTTAGTTCCTCTACCCACATCAGCGTGCAGGGTTTTGCCATTCAAGGCAGTGATCTGGGACATCGGTTTATATCCGAAGGGAGATCTTTCCGGATCAGTTATATCAAGGGTACTCTTCTTTTCCTCCCTTCCCCTGTGAAGGAATGGGAGGAGGAATGGGACAGAGGGACAGCTGCCAGGTGGCGTATTGGTAGCGGAACCATTTTTATCCCAGGAAAAACCTTCAGCTATATTCAGGTGTAGAAGTGTTTTCTGATAATAAACCCCACAAAATTTAGTCTTAAACACCGCACTAGGACTAAATGAATATATATATGTGCTATGGGGTGATCATCTGCTTCCTTGGATATTTTAAGCACTAATATGGCCCTCGCCATTTTACTGTGCAGGCACCTGGCATTCTGTTTCCCCTGCCAGGGAGAGAATTTACATTCTTCCCATGGCATTTATAGTTTAGATCCAGAAAATGGACTGATGATGAGTGTTTTGGCACCTCTCTTCTGGTGATCTGGGTCCCCGCAGGGGTTTGCAGCCCACCAGGAATGACAGAAAATCTTCCTGTGTGGATGGAGGAAGAGTTGCGAAGAGGTTCTGACACTTGGATCAAAAACCTAGGACAAGAAATAAAAATGACTAAAATCAGCGTGTCTCATGCTGTATTCCTTGTGGGGGCTGAACTTGGAATTTGCATCCCCAAACTTTCTCTTAGAGCTAGAGGCATCGGCTGCTGCTATCAAAAGCCAAGGTGGTATCAGACAACTTTCAACGCAACTGGAAGAAAAGCGTTGCTTTGATACAACTGCTGAGTGGTTAGAGTATCTGTTCAAGAGAGCAGGATATCTGAGTTCAGCTTCTATTTCAACATGAAGGATTTCAGACTTCTATTATGTTTCTGGAGAGTTTCATAATCGCCAAGCCACAGGATGTTCTGGGAGTATTTAAGGGAGTTTCTCTTAATCCTGTTGAAGTCGGTCCTCTGTGCACTACATAATTAAAAATTCAGTAGCACAGACAAAATAAGGACAAAGAGCAACTCATTTGACCTAATGTTTAGGATATCTGCTTACAGATGATGGGAGGGATGCTACAGAGTGAAATCTTCGTGCATATGTATGAATCTTTCTCCCCCAACGTGGCTGTATATGTGCTTCCACACTGAATTCATGTTTGCCTTTTTCTTTGCACTTTCTGTACTGATATATTCTAGAGAAGAGGCTGTGTGCAGTGCATAGACTGGAAATCACAACGTGAAGGTACTAGGTCCTGTTCTAGCGCTGTTGTTGGATGATTCAAGCCACCTGAACACCAGTGCTAGGTCCGTCAGCTTTTCAGTGCCAGACTGTACTCATTTGGATCTCAATTCTTCAAAAGACATGGGCGCTGCATGTAGTATTCATTAAAATATTCATTTTTTAAAAAATGCTGAAAATCATAGTGTCCTACTTGGGAAAGTAGGATACCAGCAAGAACTTCTTTATGTTTTGCTGGGTGGTTATTTGTCTTTTTTTTTTTTTTTTTTTTTTTTGAACCTTCTTGTTACGGTTTTACATGTGTAAGCTGAATTTTATAGTAACTGGAAATTTTGTGCCTAAAGGCCATATAAGGGCAATGGGTTATTTAAAATGCTGTGCAATTTATAAAAAGCATTCTTCAGTGCATTTCAGAGGCACTTTCCAAAGAAAGGTCTGAGGGTTTTAGCATCAAGTCTGAGGGTTTTAGCATCAAGCCCATTGTAAATGTTAGTCTGAAATCTTAGGTCGATGAATCATGGCAGTATTGTGCCTATTTTATTGTTACTGATATACACGCTCCATTCATTTTTCCATATTAAACTCCCCGTGTTGTGCACAACAGTACTCTACTGTTGCACTTGTGCTTATTTCGTCTAATTTGAAAACAGCGCCAGTAAATTACACCCATGTGTAGAGAGCATTGTTTTGGAAATATTTAACTTTGTTACCAGAGAAACTTCTGTCAAATAGATAGTAAGATAGTAATCTCTCATATACAACGTGGTATTTATTAGATATTCTGAAAAAGTCGTTTGTATTTGGCTACCAAATTTGCATTAATTGTGTAAGGCCAAAATTATTGCCAATTAGAAGTCTTTGGCCATGGTGAAATTGTGCAGGGTGCAAGAAGGAAGAGGCTGCTGCGAGAACGCAGCCTGTTGCCACGTTATTGTGAAAGCCACTGAAGGACATCGTGGATTTAATTACCGTGTTCATTGCTGTTTTGTTGTATACTTCAGCTGCTTTATTTTTGCTCTCTGCAGAACCTATAAAGCAGTTACTGTTTGGGTCTTCAGTAACTGCAGTAGTCCTATAACCACCGGCACGTTACAAAGTCATTGGTCCTCCGTTTCCACTCCAGCACCTCGAGTCGCTGTGGACAGGCATCAGTCTGACCTGCTATGAAAGCGTGTCTTCAGCCATCACCTGAAGCACCCCGCTCGGGTACACGGTTGTCCTTAATGTTTGGTGGGGAGGGGTGGCAGTGGGATTGCAGGTACCAAACGTGCACTTCTCCGGCTGCGAGTTGGGCAGCTCGCTTGTCCCTTCCTTGGTAGATGTGGAAGACAGGTGCTCACTAGGGGTTGGCGTGTTCTCCCTCGCTTTTCTCTTCCTCTACTCAAAGCAAACCTAATCCTTTTAGCTGTTTCTCTCAGGATTTCTAGAACTCTTACAACTATTCATGCTCTCTCCTGACCCCAGTTCAGCAGAAGTTGCCTAAATCTCTTGTAAAAAATTCTGTTCCAGCTGGACACTTGATTCTGCTTCATTATAGCTGAGTGCAGCAGGTATCACTTCTTCTATCCTACACTTGAGTTTTCAGTTGATGGATATTTTTAAAAGGATTTAGTTTATTTTTAATTTTTGGCAACAAATCCACCCTGTTGACTCATATTTTTTTTTTTTATGATTCACTGTGGCATGATATCATTGCCTGCAATAAAACTACCTCGCTCAGATAGCTCCCATTTTCTATTTTTACACTGCATTTTTCTCTTAGTGATATTCCATTCACACTGCTTTCACAATTTGTTAAAAACATTTTGAGTTCTAGGTGTATCTCCCAAACTGTTTGCAACACCCATCCAGGTTAGAAACATCCCTGTTTTTTTCTGATTACCTCTTCTGTTCTCCAAGTCAATGACAACATGGAATGGTAGAGATGCTCCCTTGAGGATCCTTGTAAAAACCTACCTGGTAGCCATTCCCAGCTTCATAGTACACTACCGAAAAATTTCAGAGTATTTCAGTCAGTTGTGTGCTGCCTTGCAGTAGTCTAGCTACTCACAAATGGATTATTTAATGGGTTGTTCCAGTGTTTTCCACACTTCAAATCTAGGCTGACATCAACTGGTTCACAAGCCACGCGTGACTTGCAATCTATAAGCTATCAGTTAGCCCTCTCTGTCTTGCTGTCCCCATTCCCATGCCACTGGCAATCCAGAGGAATTTGTATAGTTCAGATATTAGTAATTGCTTTTCTGAATTTTAATTATTTTTATCAAAAGCAGTTTTATAACTCCGTATCAACTTCTTGCTAATCTGAAGCTTCATGGGAGGAAAGATTTAAAAAAAAAAATTGCAGAAAAATTATGCCCTTGTTTCTCACATGCATTAGCCATTTTTTATTCACGATGGTGGGCTTTCAGTTTTAGTATAGAGCTGTCTTCAGAAGGGGTAGGAATCTTGTGAGGCTTAATCTGGTTCTAGCTGAAAATCAGATGTACACAGACTGGTCTCAAAGCCATTACGCAAGCTGCCTCAGTGGTGGAGTCGAGTCTCACCAACACTGCCATGCTAATTTATAAAAGAAATGTTGACAAATGTAGTTAGTAATACTGATAACCATAAAAGATAGCTTTTTGTTTTGTTGGAGGAAGCCAAGTGAAGTCACGTTTAGGATGTGTGTGAAGAAGAAGTTTTAGTGAAGAGTTGGAAAAATCTAAGGAAAGGCATAGATTTAGGCTAGCAAAACCTATAACCACAAAATTGATTTTAAGTTAGTATTGATTTCAATGAGCTTGCTTATGTAATGGTAGTTATGTCCTTAATTATATTCTTCCAGAAGATTGCTGTATCAGCAGTCTGGGTCTCCTAAGTAGCCAAACCCTCCTATTTATGATTATAATGGTTTTGATTATTATTTTATAGGTACATGGTGTTATATGTTAAATTGTAAGGTGTTTGGTCCAAGTGAAATGTTATCAGAGAACAAACGAGGTAACAAGTTATAAAGTGTTCTATTGTGATTATTAATATGGAGTTTTCAGTAATTTGTCATTTAATTTGAAGAACTACCTTCTTCAAATGCCCTGCATTTGAACAAAAGCTGTAAGGTTGCTCTATAAACTCAAGAGGTTATTTCATCATTGGTTTTTCATTTTGAGTCTGCAAAAGGTCACTTGGGTTCTGAGTGCCATTCAGCTTTTAATTGCGACTGGATAACGAGCGAAAATGTTTTTTGCTCTGTTATTGGTTTCAGACAGCTCTTCAGGGAAAAAAAAAAAAAAAGAACATTTTTCAACATTTTATGTTCCTTCCCAAGGTCGGTACCTTGCTGTGGACTTGCCCAAAATGGCATTTCCAAAGCTATGTGTTGGTGACCTAATGCTGCTGTTGAATTCAATCAAGTTTTCATGGCCCAGGGTGAGTGGGTTTGAAACATCCATTTAATATGACCTTTTTTCTCGCTTTTGAGTTTTATGCTGTTTCTCTGATTACTGCTAATAGGTAGTATCTAAGGGGGCTTCCCAACTTTAATATACTTATCCTAAAAGCACTCTCTAGAGGTAGGGATATGGTTCTTACTTCGTAAATGAACGGCTAAGGTACAAAGAGACTTACCCAAGGTCACAGTGTCTGCTGTGCTATAGAAAATTACTAGCTCGTCCCCAGACTATTAGATTATCTTTCTTCTTTGCTGCTACTTGTTATTCAATTCAAAACGCTTATGCATACAGTGTCCAAGAGTTCTCCCTCTGTCCTTGAAACTTCTAGCTTATTCCAGAAGTTATATGATTTCAGTGAGCATTTTCAACTTTGTCCCTGATTTAAGAAGTATTGCTCTGTAGAAGCACTACGTGTATTGCTCCAATGCTTTATGCACGGCACTACCCAAGTAGATGCTTCGGTCCAGCTGTCCTCTAACCAGTAACAAGTTCCTTTTTCCTCTTGCTCTCCTTCTCCCTGCCTTTCTTGGTATCCTCAGCTGCACTGGCGAATTTCTCTGGAAGCTTACAGAGTTTGGCTTTTACCTTTCCTCCGTTGTTTGTCTCTTCTTTGATGTATGGTTTGTGTTTTAATTTTTTAGACACTAAATCTCTGCTGGAGGTTTGTTTGAACTGAAGTTTAGTGCCAACAGAAATGCATTGAGTCTTCCTAGCTGTCCAACTGCTAGCTGGTATATCTAATTTGTTAATGTTCAAATATGGGTAAAATCCTTTAAATGTAATAAGCAAGTGTAAAATGGGGAAACAAAAAGACAGAAGCATTTCTGTGTATGGTAGGCCTAGTATAGACAGTACTTTTAGCCATACAAGTGGTCTTAGTAACTGAAAACCTCACTGGCATACCTCATGGAGCTCATCGTAAAGTCTTGTTCTCCAGTCTTCTACAAAATGCTCTCATCAGAAATAAGATCTGGTAAATATAATGAATCTTCCCCAAGGATAAGTACCGAAAACTACCAAATAGAAAGAAACAATGATGGGATGAACACCACCTGTGCTCTTTACAAATTCCAGCCGATATTTGGAATATCCAAATTGTATGTGGTTTTGTTTGTTTTTAATCTAGAGTCTATTCGAAAAGAAAGCCTTTATTTTATCGAGATGGAAAGGGTGGATTTCATTTTTGGTTTGGGAAATCTGGGGGTTGGTTTTGGCTCTCTCTGACTTCCTTTGAAGAGTCCTTTGAGAAACTTTGTCTGCTCCGGAACTTCAGTTTCCATATTATCTCACCCCTGGATTTACATCTCAGTTTAATTTGTAGAGTAGCTCAATGCTTTTAGCCTACGCGTCACTTTTTCCTACCAAAGCAGAAGAAATTAAGGAGGTATTTAAATTAATAATTACTTTGGTTGAACTTCCTAAACTTGCATTACAAAAGAAATTTAAATATTGTTTTAGAAGATACGGTTTTGAATAAATCGACAGTTGGGCCTTCAGTGGAAGAATTTTTCTCTCCTTCCATTTTTTTCTCATTTGCTTTCTGTTCATTTAAGCTATGGGGCTAAATTTTACATTTTGATTTTGGTATAAATCAAGAGATGCTCTTAAAATTTACCCCATTGATTTCATTTGCTCTTCCTTGGAGCAAACTGTAGAATCTCAACCAAATTCACATTCGTTCCCCTGAGAAATCTACCTGACTAAAAATACCCTGGTTGAGCATTATTTTTAGAAACAGTTATATTTGAAGTATATAAATGGTCAGATTTTATGTGTATTATTAGACATGAACTGTTGGTACATTTTGTAACAGGAGGCTGCTTGCTGGTTTTCCATTCACCAAGAACGGGAATTCAGTCAAACACTTGGCACTTGCTTGTATGTCTCTAATTTTATCTGTAAATTGTTCTTTCTGAAATAGTTTGTGGAAACATTCTCAGTTTATTCACTTTTGCAAATCACAGGCATGGAAATAGTTGCTAAAACCTATAATAAATAAACCGTTTATTAAAGTAAATAATTGAAAAAACAGGTTGCTTCTTATTTTAAATCAGGCTGAGATCCGGACTTTTGCTGTGATTCCACCTTTTTTTTCCTCTTGAAAGTATTTTTAGGTGTGTTATCCTTGGATTATTTTTCATTTTACTTTAGGGTTATTTTAGAATTGGAAGCAATGTGTGGGAAAACAATAAACGAAAGGAAAAATATCTAACCTCTGGGTTTCGAGATAGGCTTTTACGAGGACTTTTGCCCCTGTGCTTGTTCAGTTTTGGACTGCAATAGCATCCTGCTTTGGACTGTCATAGCATCAGGTTTGCCACGGTGTCTGTGCCCCACTTGGGGTACAAACAGGTTCTTGGCTCGGATGGTCCTGGGCATCCCCAGGGCACGTACCATGAATCGTGGAAGAACCCGGTCGTACCCCGCCGAACTTCTGCACAAAGTGTGTTTGGTAAAACAAAATGAATACCCTAGAGGAGTTTCACGTTGCTGATCAGGTCTGTGTGGTGACGTCCAGTAGTACATGTGGGTACTGAGATGTTTTTATACTTGGGTATCTGAAAACAGGCATTTAGGAGCTGCTCCCTTTCTCTTCTGCTGTGTCCACTTGAGCCGCCCACTGTTGGAAACTACAGGTAATGGTAGTACTGGTAAGTTAGATGCTGCTTTCCTATGACAGTTTTTAAGAGTGCAAGAGATATCCTTCCATGTCATGTCTACTTTGGCCTTTTCTCAGGTTATGACACTAATTACAAGGAAGTCATTTCTAATCAACTTGTACAAGTGGCCTAGCAGATTTGCTTCCTCTGGCAGATGCAGCCATCAGGCGTCATATCCTAAGTTCAAGGAGATGTAAAGATTCATGTCACGTTTTTCAGAGTCAGAAACCCTCCTTAGACACGATGTGAAGTTTTATTTTCGTAGATTTCATCTAAGAACAGTATCTGTATGTGTGTGTCCAAGGCTCAAAGTCCTGGAACAGATGTCGAGGACACCTTTGCATCCGCAAAGGTCAGTGCGCAACTTTGATTATTGCTGGTGGAGACAGTAATTAATGGATTAGTCTGGTAAGACAAATTTGATTCAGTTACAAATTACCCTTCCTTTCAAAAAGCCTTACAGACATTTAAGTCTTCAAAACTAATTTTAAAAATGTCATCTGTGTTACAAGATCAAGTGTGCGTAGGCCGTTTGAAGCCAGAGCTTAGAAATGGGTTGTTCTTTTTGCTCTGTCACTGCAGGTCAGGCTGCTTTTCAGAATGGGCATACATATTCCAGGCTCGTCTGTGGCTTTATTGGGATGGATTATTTTGGGAAAGAGTATTTTCAGCATTGCTATGTCTTACTCCTCCGAGATGCCCGGGGAGGGAGCGCATGGGGATCTGGTCATGCCGGGTAACACGGGAGCAGAGCAGAGCGCTGCCAGGGCCAGCTGGCAGAAAGGTGCCCGTCCTCCTGCAGCTGGGAAGGGCAGGAGGAAGGCCTCTGGATGAGGGCTGTACGAGGCCAGGGGGATTCTGAGGAACCTGCTCGAATTTCCTGCACAAACCCACTTTCTGCTTTTCAAGAGGGAAGAGCAGCGGTTGCCTAGGAGGCCGTTTCTAAGCAGTTAGGTGGAAACTTCCCTCTGCGGCAAGCAGGATTTTGCTTTTGGTAGCTCTGACTCAGTAGCCTTTTGGCTTTTTACCTGGTAGGCTGAGGACGACATGGAGTGGCTTGTTGTTACAGGATTTAATACTTGGACTCCAAAACCCTCATAAAGGGCAAAAACACTTGAAAGAGGATCTGGCCCCAGACCATGAGGGAACCCCAGGCTGGCCCCGTATCTGGCTGCCTTTGGGTGGTGGAGTAGGTGCTGAAGGGCGGGGAAGGGGAACCACAGCTATCTGCTGTGCTGTGTCCTGTCCTTGCCAGCAGCTGCCCAAACCTCAGGTGCAGGGGGGTGAGTGAGGGTCCCATGGGGGGCTTGGGGCTGCCTCTGCCATGGGTTGCTTTGGTCGTCCTGCAAAAAATGTTCCTCTCAGGGGTCCTTTCCAGCTGGAAGGCTGGTGGTGAGAGTTGGAGGACCAGCCCTGTTGGAGGTGAGGTTAGTGTGCACACACAGTGTGGTGCGGCGGGATGTGAGATGCACACAGGTCTCCACCAGTGCTCTGGTTTGTTGGGTTGGATAGCGAGGCATCTGTACCCAATTTTTAACAGAGAAATCATTCCTAGTCTCTCTTTGTTGAACAGATTACTTGCAGTTGTGGGCACATAAAAAAAAAAAAAAAAAGGCATAGGAAAGAGTCTGAAATCAGAAAGCTCCTAGAATGCTCAATAGCAGATTGTTCACTCTCCTGCACAGAATTTCACATTTGTGCTGAAGCGTCTCCTCTGGGCCCCAGCAACACGAGCTAGATACAACCTAGTCTTCTTTGTCACCTCCAGAGCTCTCCAGGATCCAGCAGGTTTGCACTGGGCCGTTGTCTTCATAGTCTGAGCAATGGCCGTCAGCAAGAGGCATTGTGCTGAGGACCAATTCCTCCCCTGGCTCCCCGTGGGCTGCTGCATCAGCAGTAGCAAGCTGATGGATCGTCAGGTCCACTCTGTGCTTATTATGCAGCATTAAGCAAAGGGAGATCTGAAAGTTCAGCGGTCTGCTGGCAAATCATGTAATTCTAGGTAATTTTGCAGGGGTTCTTAGCAGCTTTGATATATATGCATTTTCAACAAATGAAAGCCTTAGGCATTTTGTGCACGGGCACATCTCAGTCCTGTAACAATACCTGTGGTGGGAGGAGGAGTCTCTTTTATATCAGCTTGTGAATAGCTGCAGAATCACCAAGTGCCGTTCCCCTCCCTCCTCCTTTCTCTTCTGACAGCAGCTGAAATGGCAGGGCTCGGTTTGGCCCGTCCTCTGCATCATTTATAGCGATGCTATTAAATGCTGGACTGAAATGGATGGTAGCTAGGCTAATTTGCATGATTTAAAATGCCAGCTCGGTTTAATGTAGAGCAGCTGGTATATACTTAACTCCTCCAGGAGAAAACTTAATACCAGCAGATCGCATTATCCAGGGCTACACTGTGTTTATTTATTTATTTTCCTGTCTCTTGCTCCATTGTTTCCCACGACACTTGCAGAGATGTTCTGTGCTTTGCTGGGAAGGGCTTTGCTTTTTATTCATGTTTCTGTACGTCACAGAGCTGGCAAAGGAAGTAACTGGTCCTGCCGTGCGACAGATACTGCTCGTGGCAGCTTCCGAGCATCCACTCGTGCTGACCTTAGCAGAGAGGACTCTAAATTAAGATGTGACATGATGAGGGATGGTGAGATTAGTTGGAAGAGGGACAGGTGTAGAGGCCTGGATTACATGGATTACCGCATGCTCAATTTCTTAGGGTTAAATTTCAAGGTTGAAAATGGTTAAATCCACTATTAGGGAATAAAGACGTGCCGTTGCTCTGGGGCTGAGCAGGCAGCCAGAGTCATCTTGTGACGGAAGGAAGGAAGAGTTGGAGGATCAAAGAATTCCTACGCTATCCTGAAATAATTAGCACGTACTCAGTGAGAGGATGGAGGGAGCATAATCTTTTAATACCAACCCTTCTCAAAATTGACCTTGTCACAGGCAGATCCTGCTTCTCGCAGACGAGCAGATGTGTGATAGTGTCATTCTTACCGTGTCAGAGATGCTGGCATGGCATTTCGTTGTCTGCCAAAACTTTTTTTACCTTTCCATACGCAATGGGCCTCTCACATGCTCAAGAGCTCTGAGCAGGCATGTGAATGAGATGTGAGGCACTGCACAGCGAAGCTGGGCTTTACTAAGCCAAGGCTCTGTTCAAGAGGTTACAATGGAGCTTTCTCTTTCCCTGGAAATTCTTTATTCTCTTGAGCCGTGAATTCAGCTGAGGTTTCTCATGGAACAGTATATGCCGATTTTCAATTTAGAAGACCCTTATTAGTTTAATATAAAAGTCATGAGGCTAGAGAGGAAATGTATCTGTTCATTTCTTTTGAGGAAGAAATCCTCCAGTATTATACCTCAAGTTCCAGTATTTCTATTACTCTTTTTTAACCTTTGCACTAAAAGATAGCACGAACTTACTCAGCTGACATCAATGCTGCATTTAGTGTATAGGCCACGACAGTCGTGCCTGCACAAAGAAAGGCCAAGTCGTCCTTAATGATCACGGGTTACTGTCTTTTTTTTGCTGTGAAAGTAAACCCTCTAAGAAGATGACTTCCTATAATCTTCTTCCATGAATGCAGAGCAGTTAAATTACCTTTAGTGATGAAATGTTTCATTACTTCATCTCGTGTTGTCCGTGTGTAAGATCATTACCATGCCTGCATGCTGGGGAAGATTATAGGCCTGTACTATACAGTCGTATTATTCGTGCTGTGGTTTATTTACACACTCTGCATATATATAATAACCAGGAGAACTAAGGGAAAATTATATTCAACCCCGTTGAACATCTGAATGTTTTGAAGTGTAATGAACAAATCATCTCAGACATTTGAGAAAAGACTTGCTAATGATTACTCTTAAAGGCAGTAAGCTTATTTCATCAACATTTATCAGTCCTTTAAATAGACAGAAAGCATTTTGTGAGACAGTTTACAAGGTGCTGTTGTAGCTGGGTTACAATAGTGCAGTTTAGTAATAGGTTGTCAGGCTCCAGAAGATCATTTTATTTGTGTTTATCAGGTCCAAATCTAGGCTTATGGAATGGAAGAAATTAGCTAATGAGTTACCAAATCTTTATCAACTGTGTCGTTTGGATGGCTTTAAATGTTGTTTGTTATGTTTTTATAACTAAGGGAACTAAGGGATAAGTGTATTTCTTTTAATGTCCTTCCATAGATTAATACAAACTATTCAGGGATACAGGTTTGACCTCTAATGCTTAGTATTCCTCACTGTTTTCCAGCACAGATATTTTTAACTTGCTGTTTCTAGGACTTTCCCAACTGGTCAGGAGGTTAGGAAAGCCATTTCCACCAGACTGGATGCTCTGTGAATAGGCTGGGAAGAAGGGTGAGAATGGGTTGTGTGGCCCCTTCGCTTGGAGCTGTGCCTTTCTGCCGAGAGGCGCTGCAGAGCTTACAGGGCAGGTAAGCACATCAGCCTGGGAGACCCACGCAGAGTTCCTCCACAGCCCTGTCACTGCTTCAGACAAGTCCCCTAGAGCTGCCCGCCGTGGTGAATCATGGCAACTTCCTTATCTCGCAGGTGTTCTGTGGAGATAAATCCATTATAATTCCAAGCAGCTCAGGTAAAGCGATACCTGGAGCCATGGAATTACCTTAAATAGCTATCTGTGTGACTCTTAAGCCTTCGAGCTCCAGTGTGATCTACTTTTTTTTCCTTATCATTGATTCTTTTTTCCCCTTAAGGTAATGCTTGAATCAAAGCAAGAGATACTTGATTTAAAATCCTTTCCACTGATGATTTATGGATTTCAAGAAAAATTGTGAATATATGAGGCACATCATTACCTCTTTGTGAGAAGGTTCTCAGCTACAAACAGAATAGGTGTCATTATTTTGGGCTGTGTCTTCTGAAAAAAAAAGCTTTAATGCTGAAAATGCATTAAAGAGAAGATAAGAATTGAAGACCTGCACACAATATTTCAAATTATAATGAGGAGTCTGTGGGCTGTGGGTTACCATCTGCACTCCACTTCGATGCCATCTGCCCGCAAGCAGAAAATCACCAGCAGAGAAAATGGTAGAATGTCCTGCAATTATGAAGCCACAAAACCACCAGTTACGCATGAAGACCTTGTGAGATTTGTAATAAAATCCAAGCCTTTGATTGTCTGAAAGGGACTGAAAGGGTAGTGTAAAAAAGACAGGCCATTGAGATTTTGGGGGACAGAAAAAGGGGATTTTCAGTATTGCCACGTGAATCGCATGCTTAGCAGAAGCAAGGAATCTGCAGAGTGTTAATTCGTAGCATGTAATGCTGTAAACTGAGAACTATCTGTTAAGGCTGAAATTATGCTAATTTATGCAGTTCACATTGCTACTGCAGTTTAAAAATAGCTTAGTTTCTAGAGAACTAGCGCTACTGTATTGCTGCGTGCAGCAGGTTGACTTTGTGTTTAGCTTTGCAAATTGTAGCAGTTTGAACACAGAGCGAAACCCTACTTACGTGGTCTTTTTATGTGAAGGTCCAGCCAGTTACACTGCACTGCATCACTTCTGTTCAAGAGACTAAAAGGAGAACATTAGTCCGGTGGCTTAGAAACGGCACAGGGGAATTAGTGGTTGCAGTGAATAGCTGCAGCGTTGGGCTTGAGACCAAACACTCAGAAGAATAATTCAGATTCAAGTGTGTTTTGGGCTTCTTCATATCCAGTTAGGTTTTGCAGAGGCTTGACACCTCTTGTTTACACGTGTAGTGCTTTGGAGTACCTCCAGGAGGCATTTGAGTTGCCTTCTGCCACCCTACACATCATTTTCAGTGCTTTTGGGATGCAGGAAACAAAAAGAAGGGAAAAAAAAAAAGGCCCCAAGCATATCACAGCTGGAGTCAGTGGGTAGTTTCATGTTCTTATTTTAAATTCTGAAGGAGCTTGAATACATCTAGTAGTTAAAGTCATCATGTAGCTTCATTAACAAACTTGCGGGCAACACTAGAGCTGATTTTAAAGACCAAGCAATTTGGGACAAAAAGTCATGATGTGGAACATGCATTTGAGCAGCTGTTCTTCTTAAAAAATATTGTGATGGGTTTTGCCAGCCAGGAGATAATTTTTTTATTTTTATTTTTTTTTATCTGCATCCTTTGCATCCTAAGGATGAACGAGCTCAGTTTTAGAAGCCTACAGTGATGGGTGGAAGCCAAGAAAACAAAACTCCCTTTTCTCCTTTTCTTCCACCACCTTCTGTTGTCTTCAGTCATGTTTCTTTTGCCATTCTTTGGATATGACTTCTGATAAAGTGTTAATGCTTCAACCCCTCCTCCTATTACTGATCATGTTTTCACATTTTGCAGCTGGCTCCTTCTCTTTCCCTCCCAGTTCACTAGCTCAGCTTTTCATGATTAAGCTGCCTTAGAGTTACGGCTGTTTCTAATCAACCTCAAGAGCTGCACATGTGAGCTGTGCCTCCCTTATTTTTCTCAGTGCAACCCAACAGTAAGGAAGGCTAATGCATGGCATGGGCTTTTGCTGAAAGAAGTGGGAGGTTTTGGGTAGGTGGCCCAATGGGAGATGAAGGTCTGATTTCTCTTCTAAGCCATTGCACTGTATAAAACTGGTAGGTTTTCATGATTTATGATGTGTGTCTAAGTGGTTAATACTTCGTAGGTGAAACAACATGCAGGAGAGAGATGGTGTACTTCAGATATCTAGTTTAAAATAATAATTTCTCCATATTTTGCTAAGACCCTTTCACTAAATCAGGTCAGGAATGACTGGTAATCTCTACTGGAGGCCAGCATGTTCTGTGCTATCTGTTCAGTAGCTGCTGTAGAGAAAAATGTGGGTGTGAATCCATCTGATGTACCAATGTCTTAGTAGAGATCAACAGTTACAACGCAACTTATTCAAGGTCTGCTTTAGGATTTTTTGTAGTGTTTTTTGACTTGCTCAACACGCAGATGCACACAGGCCAGAAGGGAGGGTATTAGAGAGAGTGTGGTGTATTCATTTTGAGGTACCAGAGTCGGATGTTACTGGAGGTCTGACATCTTTCAGCACTTGGGGTTGCCCTGTAAATAAGCCTAGAAAGCGGTGTAGATCCATGACTGATTTTTGCCAACATTATTATAAAGCCAGATGAATCCTGGTGAGGGCAGAACTCTAACTTTATAAATATAAAATCTTTAAATTTACCTTTGGATAGGTTGTTAGTACATCTCTGTTTAAAAGCAGATATATATTACTAAACTGATCAAGAGCAAATTTAGTTCTGGGTTACTGGTGGAGGCCAGCTTGCTTTTTGATTTATAGCTTGGTAATGCTGTGTGATGCCTGCAGCTATACTCGCTGCTCACGCTTGCAGTTGGAATAAATTTCCATCCACCAAGCCCCCTCTGCCTCTCGATGAAAGTTAACCAAAATATAGGTTAGGCAGGACCACTTTGAGCTGCCCCCCAGCCCCTACAACTGTGTGATCTTGGTGGAGGCTGAGGGGGGCGGCCCTGGCGGCCTGGCCTCCTGCGCGCCAAGCGCGGGCATTTTCGGGTGACAGCTCGTAATTTGGGGCAGGTGACAGCTCGTAATTTGGGGCAGGTGACAGCTCGTAATTTCGGGGAGCTGCCGAGGCCTGACCAAGCCCTCAGCATGGCTCTGAGGGGTCCTGGCCGGCTGCGGCCCTGCTGAGGCGGCGGCGTGAGGCCTGCGGGGCCGGTGGGCGGGCGGCTGCTGCCACCTGGCGGTGCCGAGCCGGGCCCCGCAGCCCGTCAGGGCAAATTTGATTTCCTTCAGTGATTAGCGCCTTATTTTACTGAAATTAGTGGGCCATTATCAAATTACGGCTTTTTGCACTTCACATAAGTGCCTGAATTGTCCTTCCTGTATATGGTTTTATTGCAATCCTCTTAGTAGGGTAGATACAGATAAATTTTAGTTTTAAAAAAAAAAAGGACAAAAGTGATGTTTTCTCAGACACTCCTGTTCAGTGACAAAGCTGCACCCTGCAGCTTAATCTGCAGATTCTCTGTTGCTGCGAAACACAGACATTTGCTGGAGTATTTCAGAGCTTCATAAAGTTTCCCTGTTAATTACTGGTGTAGGTTATCTGCTGTGAATCCTCAGGAATCACATAAAAGCTAAGGTCGTCCTTGGCATATATGGGAATTCGGTCTGACTTCTGGTAGGGGTCTGACCTAAATGTTTCCTTCCCTTTGTTGTAGCAGCTGTGTATTGTGCTACAAAATCTGTATATTAAAGGGAAAAATGTAAATCCACTGATGTCATAAGCATTTCCTGGAGATTCAAGAATTTGAAAGCATTACTTGATCTTCTAGAAGGAAAGAGAATCCCTTTAATAGAAAACAATGTATTTTAAACAGCTAAGCTGTCATGGTAACATCTTCTAGTTTATCCAAAGAAGGGTCCCAGGATTCATTGTGCTTCTGAAGCATCACCTTCTCTGCCACCACCAGAATGGAGAGTGCAGGTGCAGCAACCCCTCTGGTATCCCAGCAGAACGTGCTCCAGCAGCGGCTGACCCAATCCGACCAGATACAAGGAATCAGAATTAATGTGTAGACTTGTAAGACAGTTACATGGACTACTTGTAGTAATTTAGACTTCTCCCATTAGCAAATTTCTTTCTATTTGTGTTTTTCCCAATACAGTTAACAAGGCTGAGCAAGGTGATTTTATGGTACCTGGAATACGTCTAAATGCATCACTTCTCAACAAATACGCTTCCTTCACAAATGGCACATGCAGATTTCACTCTGTTCTTTCAGTCTTCTTGCTATATTTTCTGCTGCAGGAGGCCATTCTGCCTGGAAAGTATCATTATTTTGTAACTTGCTGTTCTCTATTGTTATGAAGGCTAATTTGATTTCTAGGCTTATTAGCAGTAATCACAGTTTCGCCTAGGAGCAGTTAAACCAGCAGGAAGCAGAACAGTCGTTTTGTCCCCGTCAGTTTTGAACAATTTCAATTACTAATATTCCATGTAATGGAAGCCAAACCTTACTGCTCATGTGCAATCTCTTTTCTTCCAGTTTGTACGTGACTGATCCCTACAGAGCCTGGAAATTGAATTGGGTAACGGCGATACACCACACACTGCTTACAGCGATCCTAGATTGTAATGTGCAGCAGTGATGGACGAAAGCAAATATACTGAATTTGGGACATCTTTCCTTTAGGAAGGATTTTGTTTATAGCTGAACACTTCTAGTCTTTTCTGTGGTTCTGCTAGCGCACTAGAGGGATGTCTAGTAATTGAATTGAGTATTGTTAAGTGAATAGAAAGGACTTCAGAGTTGTTTTCAGAATAATTATTAGCGTAAGATGTGGAAACTTGGTATGTCGAAGCAAGTGATCTGTAGGCTGGCTGGCTTACAGGAAAGGTGTTCAGCAGCAAGAGCCTTCCAGCAGCCTGCTTCCTCCCAGCCCTCCCTGGAACACCGCCGCTTGCCCACCGCTGAGTTCGGCTCATTCTGGGTACAGTAGGTGAGAGGTGGTGGCACGCACATGGCCCTTGGAACTGGCTGCTATCACCTGGGTTGGGTAGGTGGCTGGCTTCTGGATCAAAAGGCAGGTTAGTGAAGGGCAGACATCCTTAGGGCAAGCAGGAGTTGTCCCAGTGCTGCTAGGCCATGGTCCGAAGATGCTGGGAGCCCAAGGTGAAGCGTCCAGCTGAGCTGCTAGTTACAGGTAGAAGATTGGGAAATGGACTTATTTAAGGATTTGAAAGGGCAAGCACAATGAGCGATTTAGAACCACTCAATGAAATCTTCTTAAGTCAACAATATCAGATTTGAATGCTTTTAGTTTAGTCTGGACTTGGTGTGATGAAAGAGCCTCGATTCCCTAGCCTGTGTAATGGTATCTGCGTGTTTCGAGTTATCCAAAGAGGGCCCTAACATCCTGTTGTCCAGGAATGCTCTGTGCCAAGGAGAAAAGTGTAAAACTTCTCCAAACCGTAAGGGTAGAACGCAATTTTTGGAAGGCAGCCTGAGGCAGATGTCACTTTTTTCTTAGCTCCCTTCCTTCCTCCTTTCCTTCCAGGTCCTGGACTTTCATCAATCAAACCTCAAGGTTCTCAAAACCTCACTAGTGCTGTCGTACGAGTTGCCAGAATGCTTCCCACATAGCTGTGGGTTTGGGAGAGCTGTGCTGCACCCTGCCAGAAATGTTCTCTGTGTTGGCGGTCTGTATCTCAGAGCAAGGGTCAGTGGAAAGCTGCTGCTTTGGGGCTAAATACTTGGAGAGCGAACCAAGCAACGTTAATAATATTTATCTTCAGCGGAAAACTAGTAATGGCTTGCTCTCAGGTTTGTTTATTTTTACCAGTCACATTAGTGAAGTGCTGTAATAGTAACAGCAGTGAGCCTTCCTCTTTTTTGTTGCGCTGTAATCTGAACGCTCTGCAGCTAGACTAAATGTTGGAAGTAAATCTTGTTTTCAGAGACCAGTTGCCTGCTCCTAGCTTGTGCAGATAAAGCATGTTAGCTTACACTGTGATGAAAGGTGCATGTTACTGCAGTTTATTTCACTTGTGTGAGATGCTAACTCACAGATAGGAATTACTTCTGTGTGGTTTACTTGCTGCGCAAAAGCTTCTTTCTGTAAAGGTGCCTTTTTTATAAACTGCCTTGGTACCAGCCCTCTCCATTTTTGTTCCTCTGAAAAGCTTACACCTTAGCTACCTTCTTTCTTTCCACCATCTGCATGTGACATGCAGCATTCTCAGTTTGCAGGGGTTTGTGACACAACTTAATGCTTGGCAAAAATTGTCAATCCTTTTTTTTATTTTTTATTTTTGTGCTGAAAGAATGCAGTTTTGGGGAAAATATTTTCCTAAAACAAAGCATGCACTTTGCACAGTCATTCTTTCATCTTCTTTGAAACTGCTTCCTAAGTTTTTTCCATTTCTAACTCCCAGCCTCCCCAAGTTTTGTACCTCCCCAATCTCCCAATATTTTTTACCTTAATACTTTGGAAGAGTTAAGTGATAAGGTGTTTATGTTCCATCTCTACTGTTAACTGGAAAAGAGCATAAAACACGGCTCAGAGAGGAACTATGGAAGTCCTGCAGAAAGAACCCAAAATTTTGGTTGATTTTCTCCTACTTCAATGTGCTATGTATTATACATATAGGGTCTTTTCCAACCTTAATGATTCTGTAAATAGTTTCTGTAAATAAAGTATGCTGGATGTAAATATATTGCATACATACATAAATGTGCTCTAGGTTAATGGAAATGCTGGAACAAATACATGCAGAGTTGCTAACTTTGAAGTATTGTTTCAGGGTATTTTTTATTTCCCTTAAATATCCTACAACTGGTTGCATGCCATCAAGTAAGCTCTCAATTTAATAACAAAAAAGCTGCTAGTAAAATGGAGCTCATTGATTAAACATAACATAATTTAAATATAACGATTACATCAGAAGCTAATGCACGAATTACACCCCAAATATACATACTTCAAACCTCACTCTTAACACCAGCCTTAGGGACTAGCTTAGTATTTTCTAGTACTTTATTTATAGGTACACAGCACTTGAAAACTGATCAGCTGCGTTTTATTTCTGCCTTACTTGTTTGGTTTACATTTATTTTTTTAAAAAAGTGACTATTATGCCTCTCTTTTGGTCTTCTTGTGTATAAGAAGTGTAGCAGAGGAGTGTGTCTAAGTGCTTTATAAAGGTGCATTTTTATCAGCTACATTGAGTAAATGTTGAGTGGCGCCACTAAAATCAATGTAAGCCCACCCTATCTTAACAACGTCAGACTCAGGCCCCCAGTGTCGTGGGAATGTTGTTGGGCAGTCATATTTAACCAGTTACTTTAATTTAGATAGTTTTGTTGAGGCCCCTCGATGTTTGAGGGTGGGATGTTATCAGAAAAAAAAAAATTGGAGCACAAAGATAATGTTGAAGACCCTTCAAGAAAGTTACCTGCAGCCTCCAATTGTGGAAATAAAAATTTTTATTTTCTTTATCAGCACAGCTAATTAGTCCATGAGAAATTAATTCATCAATCGTTTGAAGCCATCTCCTGTTGGAAATACAGAGCACTGCTGATGAGGAATTAGATTTTTGTCTCCTAGGGAACAAATTTCCTTCCATGATTGTGTTCTGCTTGTCGGGTTCATTGCATAGAAACATGTCTTTGCTGCTGTGTATTCGCAAGTGCACGACTGTGAAAACAGGCTCGGGGAGTGGGGAACCTGAACTCATCTTGGTGTGGTTTCTACAGGGAGTTTGTATCTCTATTTCTTCTTTTGGGGGTGGTGAAAGACTCGGGGGAAAAAAAATTGGGAAAAAAACATTGAATCAGAGAAAGATCCTCTACATGGGACAGAGATCGCTACGGAAATCAAGTGCAACATGGTGGCTGAATTTGTGGGTATGCCTTTGTTGTTTTGCCCAATCTTTCACTGCCATAATACACTGTATTTTGGGTAGACATGTTTTGCTCACTGTAGACCTTCAGATCTCTTCCTCTCGCAACGAATACTGGTGTAGCATACAAGGCATACCAGGGAATGAGCATAAGGCTTTATTATTTACCTAATTTTAAAAATAACTTTCAAAAAGAATACTGCGGTTGCAATAGGCATGCTTTAGGATATTCAAAGCATAGTTTGTCACTGTTTTAAAATCTGTTAAATAGCTTTAAAGGAGTACTATAATCTCCTCCTCAGGGCCTGGCCAGACATCAGTGAAAGAATGTTTAATAAAAATAAAACATAATCTTGTCAAATGTTTAATTTGATGTAATGAAACAGGTCTGAGTCTTTTCTGCCTTGCAGCTTATGTAGTCGCTAGTTACACAAGTTGAATATGAATTCCAAATGCGAAGTTACAGGGTCAAACTTCAAGGCAAAGAAGAACCTGAATCACATCCGGTCTGTTTTAATTGGATTTTTCTTTCCTAGTCATTATTGTAATGTACATTCTGAACAGACCAGAAACAATTTTTGTACTGAAGTGTGTAGCTAATTAGACACCCGAGCAATGAGAAATGGTGCAATTAGGGAGAGAAAAAAAAAAAGCCTGGTATTCTAATATGACTTTATAGCTAGAAACCTATTAACTTTTTATTAGTTGAACTCCAGACAAAATGCTAATGTTATGTTTTTAACGAAGCATCTTAATTTAGTGTTTATAAGTAAGTTACCTTAGTAAATGCTAATTACTTCATTCACATCAGACTAGGCTGCAAATCACAGTCTAGGTTCAGCCAATGTGGGGAGTGGATTAAAGCAATTAGCTGGCACTTTGTTTGCTGCTGTCATGTAAATATAGACAAACTCCTTTTAGAGTGATTGGAGGTAGACTGAAAACAGTAATAAAACTGCTTTTGACGCTCATGGGATTGGGATGTGCTTTGTTCGATGTGAACTCAGCTCAATGCTTCCAGTTGTTTACAGTGGGGCACGCTGTAGCTTCTGTGTGTTTATTCATTTTAACTTGAGTTACAGGAAAGTATCAGTGCCAGCAAGCCATGGAAGAAGCGATCCTCGATGATGATATAAGGGAAAATAAGGTTAAACTTAAAACTTTTATTCATAGCTTTGTGCTATTTTAATACTCCATCAAAAAGATAAGCCAGATTGATAAACTTTTACAGAAGGAATTTAGTCTTTATTTTCAACCAAGTGCTACTCCATTTACAAAACCAGAACTGATGACTGAGCATCAACTTTAGTGACTAGAAGAGCTTTTTGTAGACAAAACTTGTTTTCAGGAACCCTACCTAGGCATCTGATCATGTGTTTACCCTTTTGGGAGATCTTCCATTTCTAAAAGGAGTAGGCATACACTGAGGTTCAGATCCACGTGTCTACCATCATGAAACAGAAGTTTCATTTCTACCTAACGTAGCCCAAAGCACTCTTTCTTATGAATAGTGCCATGTTTGTGTCTTCCTTTGCAATTAGCATTTCTGCTTCTGTTCTCAATGCCATTCCTTAAAACTAGGCAATTTACTGTCTGGAGACACCAGCTACGTAATGTCTTAGGTTGCAAACTCTTAGAAGCTTGCATCTATTTTTATATTTTTCTTATTTGATGTGTTTGGGGAGATGGCATTATGAAAATTGAGACACTAGTTAGTTTAAAGCAAGTGGCAAGAGTCACTTTAAAATACTGTCAAAGAAATTGGCATGCAGAATTGTTTTCCAGTCATTGGACATAAGTTGTGAAGTACACCCCATACGTAAACACTGAAGAAAATTAATCTACCCATACTTTTTCTGGGGTCCAGACAAAACCCACTGGGAGTTTAGAAAACAAAGCAAAATTAAATCCTTTTTCTTCAAGTACAATTAAAGAAGAAAAGGGAGAGAAATCTTTAAAAATCAACTTAAGGAATGGAGAAAAATGTGTGGTAAGTGCTATTTCCTTGTTACTTATATCAAACTGGCCCTCTGCACGAGCAGTACTCCAGTAAGGAGAATTCCTGCTACACAAAAGTGCAGTGAACCAAGGGAAGCTGTCAGAGGAGGGGAGAGAAAAAAGAGCTGGAAGGGAGAAGTGAAAGAGCAGAACTAGCACCAAAAAGCAGAGAGAGGTCTTTTCTTTAGGAGGCTTATCTTTTAAAAACGTTGCAATACTGAGTGGAAGAGGACTACATTTTGTGATTAAACAATTTCAGTAAAAGCAGTAAAAACTTGAGTGTTCCCAGTAATGCCTCGCCTTGTTTCTGCTTTCCAGCGTTTTCCAAGCCATTCAAAAGATGGACAAAGTCTGTCAGTTACTCTAGCAGTAATGGGAAAAAATGAGTCTTGGATTCCCATTTTCTCTGAAACTTAAACAATGTCAGTGTGCCTGCAGTGAGGCAAATGTTCTGAAAATGGTTTATCTTAATTTTACACTTTGAGTTAGTTGATGCAATTTTCTGACATACATTTTTGTCAGGGTGTTTTGTAAGGTGTGTATGTGCTGTCTCCTCGGGCTCTGACTTCTGCCATGATGTCTTTTTGCTGTGTACCTTTCATTTTTCTTCCAGACTGCATGGCGTGCTCATCATTCTTCTTGCTGAACGGGTATGTTCGGGCTCGGTTTGTGCTTCTCAGTGATTTATGGGTGGTGATGTTTGTAGCTTTTTACCTGTAAGAAATTCTGTGACCCTTCATTAGTTAGATGATACTGGATTGATCATTTTTTCCTCACAGTGAGCTTTCAAATATTCTGTGATGGAGTTGAGCTGCCTGCCATAAAATATAGTTAAAGCCTATGAAGAGCTACGTGTACAGATCTGATAACGCAGATGTCAATAAAAGCTCCGATAACGCACGTCTCAAAGAGCTCGTGTTTAGGGGCTGGGGGCAAGCCAAGAGCTGGTACACCATGCCTAGTGCATCTGTCTGCTTTTTATCAGAGTGAGCTGCCCTTGAGGAGGGCGCCCCAACACCAAGAGGCTCAGGAGCCTCTGCAGGACTGGCAGATAGGGGCTGCTGCCCCCAGAAGGATCTGTTGACCCCGAGGCCAAGAGAAGGTTGGAGAAGTTATTGGCAGGGCTTCTGTTGCAGGAGCAGCTCACCTGACAAGCATCTTAGGCCAGGATTGTTTTTTAAGATGTCCATTCATTACAGCGGAGTGTTTGGAGCAGAGGTGTTGGTACGTTTCAGTACAAATCAAGTCACCGTCCCTGGAGGTCTTTAAAAGGCATTTAGATGTAGAGCTTAGTGATATGGTTTAGTGGAGGACTTGATAGTGTTAGGTCAGAGCATGGACTCAATGATCTTGAAGGTCTCTTCCAACCTAGATGATTCTGTGAAAACTCTCCTTCATTGAGAATTTGAATTGCCAGGTGTTTACACGGCCTTAAATCTTACCTGTTTCTTTACAGTTTCAGCTCCTGAAGTCGAATGAATAATTGGCAACCCAAATTTTACAGAAATAGATTAAACATGATTTAAGTGATGTATGTAGCCATGGAACTGTGTTTCACTGCACTTTGAAGCTTTCTGCACATTTCTTCTGCAGATCTCAACAGCGTTTTTATTTGCAGTTCAAGAGATTATCAAAGGAGACGTGTGTTGTGCTATGTCATTAAGGCTCTAATTATTTAATTCCTTGTATCTTTGTTTTGTAATGTCAAATTAGCTCTTTTCTGACTGCAGCCTGCCATATCACCATGATGAGCACAAGTAGTATTTTTCTGTGTAAAGAAAAGGAATCAGCGCATGTAATTCTGATGGGCATGCAGAGGAAGAAGAAACAATTTCTGCTGTGTTTGAGCATATCAAGTACTTCTGTTTCCCACAACAATCTTTCCCGTATCATAAAAATGAGCATTTCTTTATTTCTCAATGTAGTCTAACTTATTAGCTCAGGTAAAACATTCACTGAGGGTATAAAATGTTTATGGGAACTTGTAAAAATCCATTTCGGTTAGGCTACTGAAGGAAGTGCAAATTTATTGCAAAGAGAGGGCTGTAGCATCCTTGTTGCCAATTTAAGCGTTCCTAGCACAGGACCAGGGTAAGACTACTCTATGGTTTTAACCCTAAATGCAGCGTTTTAGTTTCTTGTAAGGTTGCAAATCACCACGTATATATGTACGCATAAACAATTCAGAATATACATTTCTGCTTGGACCCACCATCTAGGCTTTTCGTTCAGAGAACTTGTGCTCTTGAGTCACGAACCACTTTATTTAGGTTAATAGAGAGCATAAAAGCAAAGATTTGGGCAATAAACTGGCATTTGCTAGTTATCTTTAGGAGTTTCAGATAGCAAATGGAGGCTTGGAGACCTTCTTATGGAATTAAAGCTCAGTGTATGTTCTTTTATGGGACAGGTTCCAGAATTTTTGTTGAGGGCTCCTTTTTTAATAACGAGCAGCTCTACCCATTATTTAAACACTTTTTAATACTGTCGTGCATCTGTTTAAGAAGCATTGCATAGTTAATTTTACATTATTGTTGGTGTTAAGGGCACTTGGTAAAAACTTAGCAGAAGCACAACGAATAACCCTGGTCTGGCTGTATTTTGATCTTTCTATTAAAATTCACAACAGATTTTCTTCAACAAATCTCTAGAACTTGGTAATTACTCTGTGCTTTTGCATGGTGAGGAAATGGGTAGAGGGCACATCACGTCATGCAGGAACTGGGAGCATGATCTGGGATTGCATTCAGAAAGTCATAATCCCAAGGTAGTGCTGCTATAGGAGATCTTGGGAGTAGAACCCACAGGTTTCCTTGAGGAAGCTGACTCTGGTTTGCTGTCTTCAGGCCATTATGAAATAAGTTTTTAATGGCTTTGTTTTCAAGCTGCTGTGATTTTCTAGCAGTGCTGTGCTGTGGCAGAAGCTAAGAAAGTTTCCCCTTCTCATTTCTTTTTTTTTTTTTTTTTCCTCTGGTTGTAGTGAGAAAGCAAATACTTCCCTTGATTAAAAGGAATAACCTGTAGGGGATGAATGGTGAATGGCCTTGGGAATTTCTTAACATTTGTAGAAGAGCATAATGCATTTGGTGATAAAGCATAGTTTGAGTTTTCTCCCCTGCTTCAATATTACCTCATCACAGTGGAGAAAATTGAACTGTGTGTTTATCTCCACAGCTCAGGGTTCGGGCCCTGCTGGATGCTCACCGAGATGTAATTGCATGAGTAAGGACTCTGCAGACAAAGAATATATACTGTGGGTGAAATACTCTGTCTGGAAACTCCCAAAAGTAGACAGACAAATGCTGTTGTACACCATGTCTTCAGTTGTGCTCTTGGGTGGTGAACAGGTGAGAGAGGAATGTGGAGAGGCAGGGCTGTGTGGTGAGGAGGTTCAGTGGCTGCAAGGAGCCTTCCCAACTTGCGTGGTTCTTGTGGCACTCAGCTCCTGCTCACCACAACAGGAGCTCACTGCTCTCCATCTCGGGGCTGCCTACTTAATAACATCAGCAGGGCTTACCCAGTGGGTTTTCTGTGTTGTTTTGTTGTATATTCTTGTTATTTTGGTTACTTTGCAGCAGCTTTTTCAACCTCATCGTGTGCTGGGTCAAAAAATTAATGTTTAAAAAAGTCAGCGATGACAACAAAACAACTACTTCTTGGTGCACTAGTGAGCCCTTGAGTACTATCAGGCTGCAGCTTGTGATGGAGTGTGAGAAACTTGGAGCTGCTTTTATGTTCCTTTTGGTTCTTGATGACTGCTGGATGTTATGTTCGGTTGCTCACACAAGGTAGGCAGTAGCTGAGATTATAACAACATTCGTGCTGCTTTAACTTGGGTTAATACATCTATGGGAGGAAGAAAAGCCAAAGTGCATTTAAAAATGTGTGGTGATCTGGCCCTAATAGGTTTGAATTACAAAGTTGATGTTAAAAGCCAACTAAATTAGTAATGTGTAATTTTTAAAAGAATTTTCACCATATGGGGGATTCTGATTTAATCTCATGATTATTACAAGAGTACAGAGGGGTGCATCCTTTTTTTAGCTTCCCTTCTTGAGAAGGTTTATAGCTGTAGTAATGCTTTCTTTGTATGCCTCCTGTTCTTCAAGGATTTAAGATTGACGTTGGGATTCTCCTGTCGGAAGCTGGGCTGCAGGGTAGGTTGTGTTCTCTCTCTTGGTCTTAACTCATTGTGGGGTCAGCTGTTTGGTCTGCCAGTAGGACTTACTGCTGTACACTGTGTTGGCTTAATCTTGTCTGAAATCAGTGAGCTGCAAGTGCAAAGTGAGAAGGTTGACAGGAGCAGATCTGTATCTGATGTACTTTGTAGTGGAGTTTGGAAATAGCCACTGTTGATTATAAAGTAAGAAGACAATAAAGGTGATCATTCAGTTTGACCTCCTCTGTAAAGTAGTTCACAGGACTCCTCGTGAGTTATTTTCGTTCTTGAATTTATGATCTCATTTGCCCTTAAACTTCTCTGACAAGTGGACTAGTTGAAGCTTTCTGAATCTGGTTCTGGGCTATGCATTTTCTAGTCCTTTAGTCATTCTTGCGGCTCTTCTCCGAAGCCTCTCCAAAGGTTAGTAATCCCGTTGAACTGTTGCAGACGTACCAGCATTAACTATGATGGCCAATCAAGCCTATCCTAATATGATTATCTTTTTCTTATGTACAGGAATTGCACTACCCCTATGAGCACAGCAAAAGCTTTGCAGATCCCCAAGTCTTCTTTGTATTCACCGAATTTCTGGAAAGTCCTTGCTCTGCGACCCCCTGAGTTTCTTATTGCTGCAAGATTACACTTGCTATATTGAAACACCTCTTCGTGGCTGTAAGCAGCATATTTGAGCTTCTTTAACATTGATCTTATTTGTTTTGATCATTTACTTCTTCCATTAATTATGGAAGAAGTAAATTCGCCTCCAAATTTCCTAGACTTTCTTTGCCCCCTTCTAGGCCATGCTTGAGAAGGTAAGGCTGCAAATAATTCCTGTGAAGCAGTCAGTTTGCATGTTTCCTTAATGATCTTTTCCCATCTGTTACTTACTTTTGAAGCAGTTTCAGTGCAGCCAAGGTAAGCTGCGTTTCATGAGAGATGAAGGCAAGTGCCTCACAAAACCATTAGTGCCTTCAGAAGTTTCTATAAACTCAGCAGAAAATAGCAGTTTAACAAGACGCGTTTTGCAGCAATAGGTGCTTATTTGCCAGCGATCATACTATCTGCTTTGGTTGTGGATTAATTGAGCTTCTTCCAACCAATCTGCACTTCTGCCTGGGGCTCGTTTGAGGCTGATAAGGCTGATGATTACCAAGGCCATCTCACTTTCACTTTTGCAACACTGGCAGCCAGCACAAGCTGTCTCTCAGGCCTCCAAACCTCCCAACAGTTACTGGATATCAAGAATTAGCTGTTGGGTAGTTCTTTTGTTGGGCCTCCTAATTTACCTAATCTACTCATTCAGAAAGTGATTAGTTCTGAGGATGCTGTTCAACACCACGTCAAGATCTTTCTGAATGGAAATGACTGTTTATCATCCGTAAAGATCTTTGTGATCTAGTTTCATCTTCTCTCTCACGTCATACGTAGCAGAAATACTATTATTACTGACAATTTCGTGATTTTTAACCTGCACTTTAATTTTGATATTTCCATTTTGTGATACATAAAAGGAAAACCTAAATAGTTATTAGCCTTTGGTAAAAGTAAATAAAAATCCATCTTGCGGTGAATAGAAAATTAGAGTGTTTTTTGACAAAAGTTCATTTAAGACCAATTAATAAAAACTTCTAATGACACGCTGCCTTTTTGAGGTAATAATAGCAGCTGACTCTCGGGTGATTAAAAAGCAAAAGTAACGTTAAGTGCAAGAGCATGACTTTGTTTAATGATTATGTGGCAAGCTGCTAGCACATATTTTTCATAAGCAAACAATGGCTTATTAGTTAACGGATTTCCTTAAGCTTTCTTTATAGTAAATGTTGTGTGGACAATGAGTGTATGCACTGAATTCATTCATAATGCTTCCAACACCTGTTTCCTCCTGTTTTTTCCAACAGTTTTATTTGGAAAGTACGGGGAACTCAAACGAGGTCTCATTAGAGTGCTGGGTGTGCTGGAGACCCACGTGTTTCTCTGTCATTGCAGACTCACAAGTGAATAGCAGGCGTATTGTTTAGTGCTTTTATTGGGGTGGTTAGATGCCCTTTAGAGCTGTAAATAATGTCCTTTGCCCCAGGTCTACCTTACCTCTGAAATAACAAATATTTTCTCTGCAGCATCACTTATGTGTTGTCAACCTTCGTAATGAAGCTTTTTGGAGAGCTCTAACGCTTCTAAGCCAAGGAACTGAAGTAGAAGGAAATAGGTTGTGCTTTCTCCTCTGAAATTCAGCTTGGTATACGAGAGGCATCCCTGCGCTCCACCAGGGGAGAGCTCCTGCCGTGATGCTGGCGGGGGGCAAGGGGTCATACGCGGGTTTTGCCTACTTCAGTTCCAGTCTTATCTCTTTCACTCTGTCAAGGGAGCCTAAATGAGAGATAGGAGGATGAAAGGCAGCTCCCGAGTCCTCCATTTTAATGGCAGAAATAAATTCCAGTTACACCTGGCAACGCTATATGGATTCTGTGGATCTTCATCCCAAGCAGAGACTGACTTAGGTAAAAAGCTTCTAAAAGAAACACAGTTTTTAATTAAGGATATTAATTTTAAAAGGAATGGGGAGTCACAGACCTTATATTTTAGCCTCAGGAGCTTTGCTTCATTGTAGTAATATTTCAGACTGATGAAGTGAGAGCATCTCAGTCCACGTTCAACACGCTTAGCTGCCCTGGAAGGGATTATGTGAGAAAATATTCCAGCCTGAGCCACAGCTCAGTTACTGTAAAATTAGATGGTGAACTGTATTCAAAGCAATGAATGGTGGTCAGCTGAAGAGTAATTAAAGCCCCTGTCCTTCCATCCAGTATCTGGTGTTTCAATCAGCTTGTTTCTAGCTGGGCCCCTCTTTGAGGGTCAGGTTTTGGCTCTACCTTGTTCCTTGCACACAAAAGCAGCGCGAAAAGGTCCCCAAAATTGAGCTTTCCCTTGCAGTGGTGGACAAGAAATGGCCATTTTCTGCTCCTCTCCTCTGCTCCTCACAAGCCCTAGTTTCCAGTGCCAGGTGGAGAGTTGAATTTGGCTGCTCAAACTGGCCGAGCAGATCGTAAACAACCCATAGGAGGCCTAGGGCACGTCTGAGGCTAGCCCGCCTTGTGCTGTGGGTTGTTTTGGCCCTTTGTGCGGGCTGAAATCCCGAAAGCGTAAAGCTCCTTGTGCCTCAGCTCCCTTCTTGTCTGCAGCCCGTGTGTTCTTTGGAAGCGGAGCCCCGTCCTCGAGTCCTGATGTTTAGCCAGGTGCCAGCACGGTGATGGGAAGGCCTCGGGATGTTTCCACTGTGTCAGCAGTGAGGAAGGGACAAATTCAAACTCAGCTAGCAGCATGCAGCTCCTGCGAGTGCTGGCGAGGTGCTCCTACATAATTCTTTAAAAAAAAAAAAAAAGACCTTTCAGCTTTGCGTCCAGGCTTCTCCCTGAGTGCATTCATTCATTCATTCATGGGTTTGTCAGCAGGTTATTGTGTCTGCCTGTGACCCTCCTGAAGACCATGCATCTTATGTTCCAGCCCTCGAATAGGCTATGACCTTCTCCTGCTTTGAATGTTGGATGAATGACCTTTCAGCAGGGTACTTGCTTATGCGGGGGTCTGACTGGGAGGATTTGGCTGTGCGAGTGCTTTGGTCCACGTTGGCATGAAGCGAAAGAACAAGAGTTCTTTATTCTCAGGACGGGATTCAAATTTTGCTTCCATGATTCAAATGTAACCTGGAAGGATAAAGTCTTAAACTCTTTCAACGTGTAGCTCTTTACGTGTAGCTGTTCGAGTTCACATCAGTGGTGGATTTTTTTCAACAGCGAGGGAAAATGATTGTTGTTTGTTTCAATAATTATTTCATTTCCCCTATGGTTTTAAAACAAACAAACAAACAAACAACAGGGTAACAGTTACAGAATTAAGGAATGAAACCCAAGTACTAGAAGTATAACTGTTAAGGAAAAGCCCTCAGTAAGGAAGTGCATGCATTTTTTCCTATGAAAATACTGTGCACATGCAGAATTTCAAATGCTTATTTGCTGATCTTTTGTAGTATTTCATCGGCAACATAGTAATGGGTACATGAAGCAACCTACCCAGTAAAATCATCCGATAGGGTGATTTTTAGCTAAGAAAGTGGCCAGGTGGGGTGCAATCTGCTCTTTTTTTTTAATGTCTTAAATGTAACACGAGAACAGATTTGACATACTGACTTCTTTTTGTCCCTGAAGTCGACTGAGGGCCACGTTAAGCAACCCATTTGGGTCTGCTTTTCAGGTTACAAGTAGAGAATCTCAGATTAAAGTTTTGCAGGCATAAACCACATCCCAGAAAAGAGACTCAAGCGCTTCAGCTACAAAGCGACCGGCTTAGGGCTGAATGAACCCTGCAGCGCTTCAGGTGCAGAAAGAGTGGCCGAGTGCTTTTGTGTAAGGATTGCATCCTGTCCTGGGGAGTTACGTACAGGAATATCCAAGTGGAAAACACTTACCAAGTGAAGCCGGGCGGGCAGTTGCAGCAGGAGGTGTGCTGCCGGTGTCCACTTGCCGTCGGGTGTTCCTGCAGTTTCTTGCCTTCCCCCTGCAGCCAGCAAAGCAATCTTTACGTGAGTCACAATTTATATTTGGAGAGAGGGAGGGAAATGGGTGGCCTGGGGAATTGATTCAAACAAGTTTTTCCTTTTTTTTTTTTTTTTTTTTCCTCTCTTTCCCTGTGGTTCCCTACCATTCATTAGTGGCGTGGCAGAAGCGAAGCCACCCCCAAGTGCCCCAAGCACAGGCTGGGGCTGCGCTGGTGCCGCTGCCTTTGGGCCAGGGCTCTCCTGTCCCTCGGCAGGCACTCCCCTGTCCGTCCATCCATGCGTCCGTCTGTCACAGCACCCCAGCCAGAGGAGCAGGGTGAGCAGGCGCAGCCAAGCTGTCCAGGGGTGGTTTCACAGGGTGTGCGTGGGATGAGATGGGTGCGAGTCCTCCCTCGGAGCGGTGTCTGGTGGGGGCAAGGTGCTTCAGGGCAACAGGCAGGGGGGTTCGCAGGGGTGCAGGAGAAAGCTGTGGATTGCTCTGGCTATTGCATGCACCTCAAATACAAAAAAAAAAATAAAGTGACGGAGTGTGGTATTTATTGCTGTTCAGTACAGCTGTTTGGGATGTTTGAAATGCTTGTACTAATCCCTTGAAATGCGACATGGATGCTCCTGAAGTTGATCTGTGATGTTCCACAGGTGGAATCAGTTCCAAGGCAGCAGCATCTTCTCTGTTTCCCCCTTTCCCATGATGTAGTCCTTTCCAATCCAGCATACCAGGTGTAGGTGAAAATCTAGGTGGAAGCAGTTGAAATTGCGCTGAATGCCAATAAAGCAAGCCAGCTGGAGAAGCCGAGCTCTTACCAGCATCAGGCATAGGAGAAACCCCTTGAAGTTTACTGCTGTGCTCTGAAGCGTGGCTCCTACCCTTCCTTTGCACTTAGGCATCCCCCAAAGTGATGGCTCGCTCGGAACCCCGTGTACTTCTCCTTCCAAAGCGTTGCAGCGAGCAGCTCTGCCTTTCAGCTTCCCTGCACGCTTCCAGCCCCGCTGCCCCCCCTTCTCCAGCTCTCCCAATCCCCCGGCCCCATGCAGGGGGGCTCAGGGTGACCCTGCCTCAGGGGCTCGGCAGGGAGGCGCGTGCACACGTGGGGCTCCCTCTGCCCACGAGCGGCCTGGGGATGGCCGGCGAGCAGCAGCGAGGGCCAGGAGCAGCTGGCGGCAGCACCTAGCTGGGGCAGCAGGGGCTGGACGTGTAGCCTGGCTGCCCGCCGGGGTTTGGTGTGCCGTGGTTTGGCTTGGCAGCGTGGTGTGGTGTGGCTCCAGCAGGTGCTCGGCCGGCAGCGGGCAGGGACAATGAGCGTGATGCTGTGGCGCTGGGAGCAGAACAACACGAGCATGAAGCTGGTAAGGATTTTGCAACAAAGCCTCGGGAAGGCTGATCGCACCGATTGATGGAAAAATGCCAGTTTCTATGGAGACAGCAAGCGTTTGTGTGGCACTTTTTTTTTTTTTTTTTTTTTTTCTGCACGGTTCCTGTTAGCAAACGGGAGCTTTTGTCCAGCTGAGGTGGCTCTCCTCGTAAATAGCGAACTAGCTGGGTTGATGCTTCCCTCCGAGGGGAATGCTGTTTTGCAATAAAGCCTAGCTGGACCTGTTACTTGATAGTTCATCTTTTGGACGGCTTTAGATTGTTTAGCCTGTTGTTTGTGGTTAAGCTCACTTATAAGTAGGAATAGAAACACAGGTGGTGTGTGTAGCTCTCCTCACTTTTTTTTATTTATTGTCTTTCCCCAATTCTTTCTTGAAAACAGCTTTCTCTCTCTTTCCATCTTGCTGGAACAATTTTATTGTCTGTCAACTGAGAGCGTTTTGGGTTTTGTTAACAAACAAAAGACCATTTTAATTTTAAATTCCTATTTTTTCTTCCCAGGAAAGTGAAAAAAACAGTTCCCTGTAAGTAGAAAGTGCGTGCTTTCTCTCTTCCTCCAGCATAAATGAGATCAGGAAACCCGTGTATCTGCCTGTCTGTTTGAATTACTGTCTGTACCAAGATTTAAACTCTGCTCAAAACTTAGAGAGCCTTCATGCGAGCAGCCTTTTCAAAAGCTATTTGATGTAAAGAATATCAAGGCAATGGCTGTCTGAGATAGCTTTAAGTTTGCTTTCCTTGTCTCTCTGGCAGATTATTTAAACAATGGAAATTACAGTTTGATGCAGTTTTAATATGAAAGATTTCTTTTCCTGAGAAGTTGATAGTCAAAGCCAAGGATTTGTTACAGGTCTAATCTATATTAGTCTTTGCACGTGAAAACTTTGTTGAAATTCATGTGGGAGCCAAAGGTGTGCCCAGCACCTCTTAAAATCAGGTTTTGTGATCATGAAAATGTACAGTGTGTCTGGGAATTTAACCACCTCTGTTTTCAAATACGTTCCTTGCAAGGGCTGATGATGTGATGAACACACCTTATTTAAGGAGCAGTCTGTTCTTGCTAGAAAAATGGCTCCTCGCACGGGATCGGACAGTTCCACATACTTCACGCGTGAGTACCTACTGCAGTAATGAATTTACGAGCCAGCAGTGAAACCGTGCAGCTCCGTGCAGGGATTGCCCAGGCTTAGTGCCAGCTGTTTTGGGAAGGGAGGTTACAGGGAGCCCCACCTCCCTTTTCAGATGCAGAGGAAGATCTCTTGAGGAAGCAACAAGAGCTATATGCGCACAGGTGGTTTTAAAAGGAAGTCTTGACATGCGCATCAGCTTAAAAACCACACGCAAATGGAATACAAACAGAGCAAGCACCTGTAGGAAATGGGCGTTTTAAATAAAGCAGAGAAAATGAGATGTGAGCTGAGAGAGCAAATAGCTTCTGGTGGAGGTGCCTTGGTCCACCCCCAGTCCGGAGTGTAAAAAGTAATAATAATTAAAAAAAAAAAAAAAAAAAAAAAAAAAAAAAGTTATCAGCTCAGCGAGTGTCAGAAAAAATAGGACAGTGCCCAATGGAACCAAGGGAAATGGCTTTGGCATTTCAGAGTACACCAAAAAAAAGTTTTTAATTGGCAACAGCTCTGAGGTGGGAATGAAGACCAAGATAGTGCATATCTGGCAAGAAACGAGGTGAGATGGGACATGTTTAGCTGTTTGTTATGGTACTTTTTTGCATCTGCAATCTTGCCTTTTCTAACAGTCAGGTCTGTTCTTTCCCTGGCCATCAAGTTTTACCTGATGCCAAATAAGCCATTCATTTATTGGATACAGAACTTATTAGAGCCGTATCTCTTTGCTGTGGTCCTTCAGAGGGCTTCAAAGCACTTTGCAAGCAGTTCACTAAGTCTTAAAATGCTTCCACTGGAAACGCTGGGACCCCGCAAAACTTTCTGGCCTCTGATCTCCCTCGCTTCTCCCCAGTACTTTCTCTCCCTTACTCAACTGCACAGCAGCATGCACATGAGTGTTTTCCAGTCTCTAGAAGGATGCAGTTCACTCTGTATGCTTGCCCACAGAGCTGGCCGCTGGGTTGCTGATGTTTGTCTTGGGCTTTGCACCACTTCGCTGCTTTCCCGTTAGGTATTCATGATGCCACTCTTCAACATTGAAGGGAACAATTTTAAGTGTCTGGAAATGAATTGTTCCAGAAGTATTTGGAAGTTGTTGCCATATTGGATACAGCTTTATAAACTATTTAGCCGAGGGTAAACCAACCAGACATAAGGCTGTATGTGAGTCGTGTCATGTTCACAGACAGCATTTCATTTCAGGCATTTTGTCTGTTAAATCAGCTTGGGAACCAAGTTGATGACATCTTCTGAAAGACAGACAGAGAAGGCAAACAGCGTTTTTGTTACAAAACAGAAGTGTAATCAAGGCCTGGAGGTGACTGTCTGTTTTCCCCTGAGTTTTAAAGAGTAATTTTGTCTATTTCAGTGATTTTTATAATTAGAATCATATGACAATCCAGGTTGGAAACGACCTCTGGAGGTGACCTAGGCCAACCCCTTGCTCAGAGTTCAGTTCATTGGGTTGTCGCCGTGGGCCTTATCCAGTTGACTTCGCCCAGCTCCAGAAATGCACAGGCTCTGTTCCAGTGTTTTACCACTTGCATTGTGAGATATATTTGCCTTAAACCTACCCAGAATTTCCCTTGATACAACCTGTGATTCTTGCTTGTCCCTTACCCTGCAACGGTCTCCATCCACCCTCCCTAGTTATTTGTAGACAGTAACTTGAGCTCCCTTTGAGCCTATTTTGTTCCACCTGTAAGCCAGCCTTGGCTCTTTCTCCTCCCATGAGTTTTCCTAGCTTCAGTGGTGTTTTTGTAACCTACCTAGAACTGACATCGAGTTCCTGAAAAGCTCCAGTCTTAATTCTGGCAAATATAAAATTTAAATTTTCACATTAAGTTCATCATCTGTTTGGTGCAGTGGGGGAAACACCCCGATAAAATGTTTGTACAAATTGTTGTTGTGATTTATCTTCTTACTACAAGGTTGCTTTTATGATTGGATATATTCGCTGGGAAACCCTGATGAGCTTCTTGCCGGTCTTTGTAGAGCACATGGGTCGTCTTTGTGAAGATTCAGAAGGGTAACTGAGACAGCTTTTTGCTGAATAGATTGTGCCCGTTTCGAAGTTCTTCTGTCTCTCAGGAGAACAAGGCTGGATTTGGGTAGCTTACTCCTCTTCATGGTAATTTACATGAGTAAGACAAGCATCATACCTAGTTTGGTGCTGGAGTTCCTCATTCCCGAACCTGTAAAACAAATGCTTCATTCTGATTTTCTTTCTGGTTTGCATTTGAGACTAGCAGAACAAAATTTCAACATCCAATGTAAAGCCTTCTCCTCTTTTTTTTTTTTTTTGTTTAACCATTATGAGTCAGCTATACACCTTATGCAAACACTTTACCGTAATCAAAACAAGGACTTGACCCACTCCCTCTTTTATGGCTTTGAGAATCTGCAAGGGCTAATATGTTGTGTTTGTGATGATTGAAGGTTGCTGCAAAAAGCAGGTGATCCTTTTTTTCTATGTGAGGTTTAAATTGTCCTGGTTTTGAGCAGCCCCCAGTCTTGAAGGGGGCTGCTCAAAAGTCTTGAAGTCTTCAAATATAACTTTGAAATCCGAGAAGGTTCCAGCCCTTTTACAAACCCTAGAATTATATCAGTAGAAACAGTAAGTAACTATCTGGCTATAACTGGCAGTAGATAACCTTTTAAGTTTTTTTTTTTTGGCTTGGGGTTTGTTTTTTCATGCGCCTGCAAGCAACTAGTGAATGAAACTGGTGTGTATGTTTGTCGTATGAAGGAGATAAATCCTAAGTCTGACAGAGAGTAATACCCCAGGATTAAGCCCATATTAAAAGTTTTGTTTCTGTAGAAAGAATACTTTAAACTTGATTGAAAAGCCACAATTAGCATCAGTAGGAGCTAGCATTTTAACATGAAATGTAAACAGTGGTGTCCTAAAAACAGTATTCAGATGAAACACATTTGAGGCTCCTAGGATTTCGTTCTATGTAGCTCATTTTTAACTTTTTTCTTTCTCTTAGGAAGTATTTTCTCAGTTGGGGTTGGGTTTGTGGGATGTATACAGGTGGAGAAAACTGAACAGAAGGCTGTTCAGCGTTCGCTGTTTGCCTCTGTTCTTTCTGCCTTTGGTTTATAGTACTTGAATGGTATATACTGTTAGGGATATAGAATTCTGTATAGATTTTTTTTTTTTTCCCAGTAATCCTTCTCTGTTAAGATGTTAACAGAATGAATAATATGAGAGAAAATAAATGTGCATGTGTTTTGCATAAGGATGTTACATACAGACACATGTATTCATGAACAGGACCAGATTTTATTTTTATTTTATTTATTTATTCATTGTAGCAGGAAGCAGCCTATATTGGTGTGAATGTGCCTAAGTGTAAATCCAGTCAGAATCTCACCCCTGTTGGAAAGATAAGAGCACTCTTTGCACCTGCATTTGCCCTTGCGTCAGGGCTTGAGAGGAGGGAGGTTCCAAGAAAGGATGGCTTTCCCAGCCTTGCCCTTGCAGAGGTAAGGACCCTCATGGCAGGGACTGGGAGATGTGCTCCTGCTGAGGACCAGGAGGTGCAGGAAGGAGCTGGGCCATGTCTTCTTCCCGTTCCCTCACGGCTAATGAAAAATGCCACTCCATGCTGGCTAGGTGAGAACAGGGCTGAATGGTACCAACTTGACCAACCTTCAAGTTCTTCAGAACTCAATGGGCTGTAAGTTGGGGAAAAGAGTGGATTTTTTAAAAAATTGCACTTGTAAAGTTATGAGTTAATTCCAAGCGTTCCCTGTGAAGAAAGTGTTAAGAGCTTTATCGCTATGTATAAAATTTCTGTCCTGGTTAACACGTGGCTTCCCCTTCTATTAAATATTTTCCTTTAATGCTCTTATCTCAATGTGCCTTCTGGACTAATGTGTAGCGTACAGGAAAGAAAACACTTATTTGGAAGAAACATTTCATTCTGGAAGAGATTTTCAAGTGCTTAAGTTAAAAACTGCAACAGAAGAATTGACTGGGATGATGAGAGGTTTGAAAAGTTGTGATTTGATAGACCTATTTTTGCTAGCTGACTTAGCTATACTTTTCATTAAGTGAGGGAAGGAATCTCTGCACTTCCCTAAGCTTTTGCTGATGTATTAGTGACTTCTAAGCAGTTTATTTGAATCATGTCGCAGTATTATCTTGCAGCTGATAATTGACTCGATGTTGGAATTGGACCACAGCAAATCACAGCTTTTCCAAGCTGAAAAGTTTGGAACCTCAGTCAGTTGATAGATGTCTAGATCGAAGGCTTAGTGTCTAGTATTCTACAAAGATTAAAATAAAAGCAAGGTATAATTCCACATTTCATAGCTTGGGATACTTCTGAAAGATGTTATTGCATATAATCATGCATTTCCCACCCATCTATTTAACCAACGTTAAAGAAATATTCTTTTGACACAAAAGCCTGTGAGTATGTAGCATGTTAAAAGGATGTACGCATCTTTTTCCTGAGGAGGATCAGCTAAGAGATGGCAACACAGCTGTGAGCTGCAGTTGTCCTAACACTATGAATAAGGCAGATTAGTTCTGAAGAGGTATCAGGAAAGGTATTTTCACCAGGGATGAGCAAGTATTAATGTAGTTAGACTGCTAGGAGGCAGAAGAAACCTCATACAGAATGTTATATGCAATTGTGATACTGCTCATGAAAGATCAATTCAAAGAAACAAGGTCCATTGGGTTGACCAAGAGAAACAACAACCTGTTTCCTTGTCTGTTTTAACCAGTTTGGGTTGCAAGGGACCTTAAAGATCATTGAGTTCCAGCCCCCCTGCCATGGCATGTGATTATTCTCTGTAAAATCAGAAAATAGAGCAGAGCATTTTTGACCAAACCAAGGAGGTACTGAGGCAGCCCATCTCCCAAAGAAATGCAAAGTAAACCTCAACACACCTTTTGGGAGAGGCTTTGATTGTTTTATCTCAGCAGCTCTGTTGTAGTTAGTTAAATTGCTAGATTCTGTGCCCAAAGGGTACTGTGCAGGCTGTGCTCCTCCTTATCTCCAGGAGCATTGGATTTGTAACCGCAATGCATGTGTGTACTGGGACTTGCAGGGAGGGAGCGAACTTGGTTCACGGCAGCCCGTATGCTTTGTGGCTGGCCAGGGTCAACCCACCGTGGTGTGCATTTGTTTTATACAGTATGTAGGTATCTAAGTACTATATAATTCTGCTTAATACAACTTCATATATTTAACATTTATTTAAGTAAGGAGTTGATGTCATCGCAGAACTCAGAGAAAATCCAGAAGACAAATTTAACAACATGTAAATGGTTTAATGTGCGTAACGTACAGCTTGTAAAGAACAGTTGTATCACATTTCATTGCAGGTATCATAAAAAAAAAAAATCACAGAAGGAACTTTAGAAGTGCAAATCTAAAAATGCAAGTAGGTGCTACACATTGCCTGGTTTAGGCTTTTTGAAATATTCCAGAAAAATCCGTTTCTCTACCTTAATTTAGAATTGAAGTGTAGATATTTAAGCCTCATTTAATTCTCTTCTGTGATTATAGCAGGAGACAGAGACTAGAAAGGGAATTGAGGTTGGCTATCCTCCCGATACCCTTCCTGTTCTGGTACAGGATGCCTTTTGGGAATGCAACCTGATTTTCATTTACTTACTTCTGTCCCTCATGGGACACCAAGGGAGGATGAAAAATTATATATGCTGTTTTAAAAATGTTATTACTTCTGTTACTCCCCATGGCATGTGCTTTTGTGCTAACTCTTTATTGTAGAACACAGAGGGATAGATGCAGACGGTGGGTATATGATAGGATGCGAGATGGGAGGGATTTTATTTTTTAATCATTGTCAGACTTTACAGTTGCAACCTATGTAACGTTCATAGATGTGAAGTCTTAAAACTAATTGGCTTGCATTCTCTTGCTGTTTGTGGTAGGCTGTCCCAAAGTTTTCCTCCAGCATTATCATCTGCTTTGACATACGCACAGCCTTATTCATTTGTGGCATTTTTGCCAGCATGTCTGTTAGCTGTTCTGCTCCTCTTCCATGGCATTCCCAGCCAAGCAACATCTTACAGTGTGATTTTTAAATAATCCAAATTCCTAGTCATCTTTTGCAAGATGGTTCCTTAATTTCCTAACTCCGTTTCTGTACCATTTCTAGACTGAATGTTCTTTGTTGAATACTGATGACCAGAAGTGTTTGAGATTTTTCAGGTCAAGTCTTACCAGCACGTTGTACAAGATCTTTAATACTTATTAATTTTCATTAAGAATCTGTCTATAAATAAGCATTCAGTCTCTGTCAATGAGTACTTGCATTTTTATTTTTTTATCAGATAGTTCATGATGAGGGTCATTATGATGAGACAGACTGCTCAGATGTTTCCTGTGCTCCCTTTCAGTCTGAAAAGTCTTACTTCAAGTAATTCAAGCCATTCCCTTCCAGTGTGCATTCTGGCCTATTTATTGTCATTCCGGATCTGCTTATTAATTTTGAAACATGCCCAGTTTTATTTGGAAAACATAAAAAATTCCTTAAAGGTTATCTGTGCGGTTACATGTTATTATCATGATCCCAATTCTGCTATCCATTGAAAATGAGCCTATGTAGCTTCTGTTCATTAGTTTCCTAGGGTAATTACTGTGAAAGTGAAGGATGGTAAGGATTTTGGTGAGGGGAGGGCATTGTGTTGTGCTTCAAAGAGACTTCTGAAATAAGTGTATCTTTGCCGTACCTTTATTTTATCTTTTTAATGAGGATCTTTTAAAGGAAGTAGTGGAAAGCTTCAAGAGCACTGTTGAGAATTTGATTTCAATTATCTGAGAGGGTTTCTTGGTTCTAGCATCTTGCCGTCATACCGCTGTTGTAAGGTGTTAGACAATCATCTGCCAAATAGCTGGGCATTGTATTTTATCTTCTGTGCTTCTCAGTGGCAGACATACAGGGATTCACCAGATTGTTTTTGAGGGTTGTGTACATTTTAAATAAATAGTAATTATATGTATATTTTAATGACCAAAATGCATGTAAGTAATCAAGGCTCAGAATCAGACTACCACTGGACTCGATGCAGATGATACATAACAACAGCATTTTTGAAAAATTTCCTGAATTCTGGTGCATTTTGGCAGAGGCGTCCAAAACCATGCAGCTGCTGTTTTGTTCTTCCGAGCATATTTTAGAGTTTTGAAGGCATAGATTTTTATTGTTCAGTTTTGGTTTAAGACGTTTTGGTTGGAAGTTGACATGAGGAGGGGATCCCCAATGTAGGAGGTCAGGATTTCTAAGGATAAGATGTCTGAGCAGTTAGTCTATTCTGGTCTTCAGCAAAATCATATTATTTTCATGACTTAAGTGTGGATTTAGAAGGGAAATTTTGGTCATTTTGAGAAACGTTATTTAGATCTCATCTAGATTGAGCCAGTGAGATCACAACCAGGTTGTACGAGGTGCTACTGCAACGTCAAGTGCCAGCTCTTGTCCTGGAGATATCTCGTTCAGCTATGTCTAAGAAGTATCACCTACATAAGCCTGGGGTGGGAGGGGTGACAGGCTCACAGAAATGAAGAGATTCACCCTGGGCTGCAAACTCTTATTTTCAAGGTATAAGAGGAAATATTACACCTGCTATTCTGGGCAGCTCACTGTCTGATGCCGATAGGGTTCTTTTCCTACAGGTGTCACTTCAACCTGTACTAAAAATACTGCAATTCCTGCCTGGTTTGCTTTTTCCTTTACTGAGAGAGAAGGAACATTGGCAGTGAGGTGCCCTGTCCTGGATCAGCACGCTACAGCAATCTCTGTCCCCAGGTATCCTGCAGTTTACTGATTAACAGCAGCCTGCAGAGAAAGCCATCAGGCTTCTTGCCTCCTTAACGTGTTCATATTGCATGGTAATTGATTTTTTTTAAGCTGGAGTTGAGTGTGACTCAGACTCATGGACACTTGAGCTGAGGGATGGTGACTGCTTTGGGGTTACAAGATCTGTTGAAGATGTTGTCTTCAACCACAGCTTCTTATAAATGTGAGTTCTCTATCTTGACGACTTGCAGGCTGGAGTTAATGAAGGGATAATGCTGCACCCCAGAAGCCTGGGCTGTGGATGTAACTTAGTTCCTCGCCAGGGGAACCAACCTGGCTGTTAGGAAGCAGGCAGGAAACCCAGCGGGTATTGGGGAGGCCTTCCTGCAAGATTATGCAATTTGTAATCAGCTAGAAGAAAAGGGAAATATATTCGGGGTCACTCTGAGCTAAAGAGAAAACGCTTAATAAGTTTAGCTTGCAATTGGAGATAAAACAATACCTCGAACCCAAATTGCATAAAAGCAATAGCCTATTTTTATGATGGTACTTAATATTAGGCTTGTTATCTATTCTAAAGCAATTCTGTTGTTGTTCTCTAAAATAAAGACCTTTTAATGTCATTTCAGAGGTACAGTGATTGGGGGATTGGCTACATGTGCTTAACAATAATGTGAATGAGGCCATGTGTTGGGTTCAATTTAGTGTCAGCTGTTCATTGCTGATCTTTGACTGGTTAATTTAATGTTCTCTGACATTTGCTCAACAAGCTTATTGTTGTGTTTTTTTTGCTGACAAGTGATTGCTGATGAATTGACTGATTAGAGAATAAGGGAGTCTCAAGATAGCACAAAGCCGTATGCAACACACGGGGAGGCTGTGGATCCTTTGCTAAATATTGGAAAGGAGAGGGTTATTTTTAACCCCCATGTAAAAATTATGGGTTCCTTACTTTGTTAGACATCTGCTTTATTGGTTAGATACAACTGATGCTAATGGTGTTTATTTCTGCTGTGGGGTGGTGGCCAGTCCCAGTGTTAGTAAGGACTTTTATGAGGTCTGTCAGTCTTAGCCGGGCGCACAGAAATGCCAGTCCGCTAATCTGATCGTGGGCTTATTTGCTTTTTTGAGACGAGCATCTCCAGAGAGATGGGAAAACCAAATGTCAGAAGCACAAAGCAGGTGTCCCTGAAGCATTTGCCAAGCCCTCCCGTATCCCTTAATCATACCTGAGCACTATCTCCTATCTCGCGAAGAGGAAGCATAACAGATCGTACCGAATAGACACTCATGCTAAAAACACTGCATAGCCTAATTCATTTAAATAGTCAGAATATTTGAATGTATTGTTTACTGCTAGTTAACTCTAAACTAGGAAAAATCAGTAATGCATAAATACAGAAACAACAGCTGTGCGACATGAAATTATGCACAAATGGTTCATTCAGAATTGTACTGATAAAAGCTTATTTTCTGTGTTAGTGGTTTGTAAAATGCTGGACAAGTGCTAACGTATAAAACAGCACAGGCTTTGCCCCTCGTGTGACAGGTGAGTGCTTCTCCTGGCCATGGCTTGGTGTTACTCGCTGAAGAGTTGGTGGACTCGGGGTCGGTCTGGTTCGGAGCACCCAAAATTAGCATCATTCTGGTCTGGGGTTTTCGTGGCTGTGGTCACTTCAGGGTCACCTTGTGGCCTGAAGCTTGAAGTAGAAGATTTCTTGCAAGATATTAAAAAAAAAAAAAAAAAAAAAAGTCCTACAACAATAAAACCCCTTGGCCAGTCTATTTTTAAAAGCGTTATATATCAGCGAGAACGTTATTTACTTGAGATGCCTCTTGCGTTTTAAAACCGGGGTTGTAGACTGGTTCCTGGCAGCTTCTTCCACAATCTCTTCGTCTCCTAGATTGTGTTGGGATCCCAAGTAGATGAGCTGAAACTAATTTCTGTAAGGATCGTTTTTTCCCAACTCCCACTTTAAATATAAATTTGCTGTGTGGAGCAGAGCAGCTGCTGCCTTTGTCAGCTTTTGCATAGTTCAGTGAGAATTTTTCTTCATTGGCAGAATTGCTGTTAGGGACAAGGGTGTGCTCCTTTAATGCGTGCCTGTAAACATCATTCAGCTCTGCAAGGTCGTTAAAACCATGCCCATGCTTTGAGTTGCAATGCGGCTGGCCCCAAACAGCCCTCGAACTGTCACTTGCCTGAATCTATCGTTCAAACCGTCATGGGGTGCTACCAGCTTTTGCAACCCATTTGTTATTTCGCTCAGGCAGCCTGGTGTACTGTAGTGGTAAATGCAGTCGCTAGCAGGAGTCTGATGGCAAGCAGTCTTGTTAATTGAGAGTCCAACGCTGACAACTCACTGCAAGAGATATATGGGAAGTTATTTGCAGAGACAAAAATGGATCATCCGCAGCATCCCAGTGATTAAGAGATCATACAAATGAAACTTGGAACAGTAGCATTGCAAAAATGTTAGGAACAACACTGCAAAAGCAAAGGTGCTAGGAAATTCTGTAAATGGCTGCTTTTTCACAGAGGAAAAAAATCGAGGAGGAGAAGTCTTACTTTTAGGGTATTTTAATAGCAATTTTAGATTTATTTCGCAACAACCATCTGCGTGTGACTGAATTGATTTGCTACAATTCCAGGTTTTACACAATGCTTAGCTTGCCTCGCTTTTTTTTTTTTTCCTTTAGTAGTTAATGGTTAATTTCTGGATTAAGATTTTAGGATATATGTACACACGCTTTCTTTTTTTTTTTAATCTAGCAGCATGCTCTTTGTTCTACATTCCTCCAACCCTTGCTCTAGGCAAAAAAGAAAAAAATGTTTTTGCAGAAGCCCATAAGCCTTGTTTCTATGCCAGTAGCATCTGTCCTGAAGGATGGCCAGTAAATTGCTCTGATTTTATCTGCAGCTGGGCCAGTGGTCTTAGCGGATGTTACTTGAATCCACGCTCATTTTCATACATACGTGGGCTGTGACTTGTATCCTTTGTGAACATTTGGCCATACATACGTATATATTTAGATATATATATATATAGTGTGGATCAAAATGAATGTTCTTGTCTGAAGAAAAACTAACTTTTTTTTCTTTACAAAGTTGAAAGGAAAAAAGAAGTCAAATGCATAATGTCTTTGGACCCCAGTGAAATGACCGCAGTGAATTAGTTACTTGGTTTCATTCCCTGTAAATTCCCTATTAATTTTCATTGTCTTAAACCTGTAAGTCAGCTAGTTGTAAGAACGTAAGTCTGCTGGAGTGACACCATCCGATGTGTAGGTGTTCAGGCAGAAGCAGGACTTGACATGGGAAGCTAAACACAGGATCTAGAACAAAACAAGGGATTATGTAGGCACACACGAAATTACACAGGAGCTTGCATGAGGGAAGCCCTTGTGAGCGTAGTTGGCTCTCGTGGCTTTGTGCTTCCTGAATTTTCCACAGCTTGCAGGTCTTTTGGTCAAGCTCCTTGCTGCCATGTTAAGAGTATTAATAGTAACAGTATATTTCAACCATCCCCACTGAAAAAGCTGTGCATCAACAGAGATCATGAGGAGCTACCCTAATGAAGCCTTAGCCCGGTAGATCATCCTCTTCGAGACTTAACGCAAAGCTATTCAGTGGGAATTGTTTAAAATCTTTTGCACTGAAAATAAATGATGTCTGCAACTGATCTGCCTCCTGACAGTACATATATTTCTGAACAAAGCTTCAGGAACAGAGCAAAAATTACTTTGTTCAAACGATTTTTAGGAAGGTGCAGGCAGCCTTCAGGTAGCTGCTAGCTATGCGAGGAAGCTCTCCTGCAGAGATGGCTCTGCCTCCTGTGCTCGTGGGGATGGAGCCTTTACTTTCATGTCTCGATCAGCACTAAAATGTTGTCTTTAATTATTAATCACTAGCCTGTTGTAAATTTTGCTAGACTGAATCTCTTTTAAAAGAACGATCTGTTGTAGAAGGCTGTGTTAGAGGTTCAGTATCAGAAATTTTACCAAAACCCTAGAGCGTTGATTTCAATCACCAGATCAATGAAAGCATGGGCTGGTGTCGCTTCAGTGAACCTCTCTAATCAGGAGCTGGGATTTGCAGCAGCAGATTTGGCCAAAGGTCTACTGCAGCTAGCATCCTGCCTCCAGCAGTGCCCCGTGCTGGCTGCTGGGCTGGAAGTCGGCTCCCCCTCCCGTGGTGCAGTAGGTCAGCACCGAAAGCAGCAGCAGAATCTCTGCTGTGTGGTGCAGATGATCGTTCCTCATCCCTGAGACAGGGGCCTTGGCAAGCATATCTGTAAACGTCCTTTAGGGCTGAAGATGCTCATCCTCTTATACAGCCTTAAACTGTAATTGCTAGCAGAGGTTAGCCATTTCCTCGTAGGAGGGGAATTTCTTAAATTCTTCATAAATACACAAATACATGAATGGTGATTGTAGAAGTCTCTGTTTTAATGACACAGACTGTGGTGGAAAAAAGGGAACTAATCAGTTTTCACTGTAACCTTTGTACTTGAGAACCTTTTTCCTCTGTTCCCACATTTCCCGTGGTGTGTGTGCATCGTACATCGGCACACTGCCCTTCTCTGCACGTTTTATTTTGATCTGGTGCCAAATGTGCAGCTTCAAACCCTGCCAATTGCCTTCTAACTATATAATTGGCATATAGATCATTTTATAGAAAACACTCCAAGCCCTCTAAATGGAAGCAGGAGGAACTAAGCTGAAAGCAGGGTCATCAGAGGGAATTGAATTTAGGAAGTTAGCAGTCAGGAGAAGATGCAGTTAGATTTATATCTGTGAAACAGATGGCCAACTGCAAGATGATTACGTTAGCTTTATTATGTTTGTGGAAATTAATTCAGCACTTTATTTTTTTGTTGTTGTTTGGGGGAAGAGAAAAAAACTTGTGTGATTTGGTAACCTCTTAGCAGGAACAATTTATGCAGACCACCATATTCTTCTGTGTAAAATATGGCAAAGCCGTAGGATCACTGGGTACACGGAAAGGTTTTGGCTGGAGCCACATACCTGGTATGTGTAGCAATATAGTAAAGGACGTCACAAAACTGAAATGCTGCCACCTATGGATAAGTGGTTGTTAGTATTTCCACATGCAAGCATGCTATCTCTAGATCTCATTGCCAAAATGTTTAGGGTGTGCGTCCCCATCTGCCTGCCTACCCAAACATAGATGTATGTGTTTCTTCTTCCCTCTTCCCTATTGAAAGGTGATCAGGTTTTAAAATGCTGTAAATCTAATATTAGTTGAGGTTTTTAAGAAGTGCCTGAAGTCTTCTGAAAACTTGGCTGTTTATTTTGATGGTTAAATGGGAGCTGAGCTCTTGTAATCAGGCTTTAATTGGGATGCCGAACCCTTCTGAGATCCTTCGTCTTGTGCGTCTCTGGGAGCCAGTCTTCGCCACACAAATTAATGCTCTGCTGTCACAGAATATTTTTCACTGTGTTAAAAATGCAGCTTAAAATAAAAGGAGGCCTTTCAAAAGTAGGTCACACCTAAGATTTGTCTAGCCAACTGTCCCACTTCTGACAGTGCCCGAGAGCAGGAGTGATGGAAGAGCACTGGAAATAGAAGCATTAGTAGAAGACAACACTAGAAAAATTTAGAAAGATAATTGGCCTTCTTATTCTTCCCGCTGCCATTAATAATCTTTAGAAATTCTGGAATCAATTTTCTAATGATCCATTTCAGTACAGCATTCCTGTCCAGAAAAGTTAAATGTGTATTAAGTTTTCTCAATTAAGGCTCAAGTACAGGCTTGAAGTAAGTGTGTGGTGAAGTGCTTCCTGAAGTTTGGATCCTCTTTTCTCTTTCATTTGTTCCTTCCATCTCCAGATTTTGCATTTATTTTGCGTGGGTGTTATTGGTTGCTGGACTTCTTAAATTTGGAGGTGGGGATGGGGCGAGGAAAAGAAAGGCAAGAGCCTTATTTTGTTATAATTCAGTGTGGTAAAATACGTATTGTTGCAGAAACACACGGATCTCAGCTCTGACTGTCTACATTTTGTGAAGCTTTAATAAGATGGCTTAAAAGCTGATATATATGTTACAGTGGATTTACATTCTTGGCCAGGGATACTTTCTGTTTTCCTAGTATGACCTTGCTTGCTTGCTCTTCCCCCTATTGACAGAGACATAGATGCTGTTATTACACAGCACTGGCAAGTGACATTGATGAGATAAAAGCTGAGAAATTGCATTATACTTTTTTTTTTCATCTTTATTAAGGTATTGTCATTTTTTTTTTTCTTTTTTTTTTTTTTTTTTCCCTTTGGCCAGCATAAGCTCTTTCTTTCTCTTGGTTCAGGCAGGAATGGAATATATCTTTTTTTTTTTTTTTTTTTTTAATTGTTCTTCTCCCTCTGATTTTGAGGTACAACCATAATAGTGAATCCATAGCCAGGCAGACAGGGAACATATCATGCTTCAAAATTAATGATGTCTGCAGCCTCTGCGCTCTTCTCACAGTCTGAGCCCAACTCCGTGCAGCTGCACTGCTTTTTCACCCATCTGTTGGTTACCTCTTGCTTTGCGTCCTTCCAAGTTAGAGAGAGCCCTGCCTCGCACCAGCTTCCAGCAGCTTTGCCAACTGCAGAAGCATTGCCTTTCAGAACAAGTCTTGGACGCTGAACTAAACATTTTACAGAATGAGAGCGGCGCAGGTGATGGATTGTGGTGAGAGGCATCAGCCAGCCTGTCCCCGGGTAGGAGGACAACTTCCAAGTGTGGGTACGGACTGAGCCTGCTTGGTGAAGCATGAACCAGACCGAAAGGGAACGCTGTCCTGTCCTTCCTGGCTAAAAGAAGAGTGGGATTTGGTCTCAAGGGTCAGACAAAGGCCAATTTTTGTAGTTGCATAGTCCCTACAGCAAATTGCTTTTGTTACTAATTAATTAAAGGAAGTCTTTGTAATGTTTCTGTCCTCGCTATTGGGATCGTTTTTGTTAACTTTAATCTTCACATGTTGCTAAAAGTTGAAATGGGTTAGTTATGTGCCTGTGGGACCAATTTCATTTGGAGTTGATTCATAACTCTGAGCATTGGTTTTGGTAACAATTAATTAATGTTTTGTTAATTAATCCTGATAAATTCTTTTTTGAAAAGCAATCATGAGAAAATGGACTGCGGGAATGACTTTGTGCTCGAGATGCTTTCTATGTGGCAAATCAGGCTTAATTTCCAGCCCTCTTCAGAGTCTGATAATCTCCTTACCTCCCTTTCTCAGAGTCCAGCGCAGCAGTAACAGTTCGGCTGCCTGCCCAGAGGAGATGCTACTGAAGTCAGACAGGTTTGTGAGCCCAGGTTTAAAAAAACAGAACAAACAACAACAAAATCCAAGTGAAACTGTTGTTTGGAACAGCCAATTACCTTTTACACTTTTTCTGAATAGAGAAAATCAGTCCATCTTGGTTAGACAATTTCAGAAGAACTTCCTAGCTGTCATAAACCAGGCATGCCAAAATGACACTGGGATTTGGGAACGGACCATGCTGAGTACTGTAGCACCAGCTGCACAGAGCAGCAATGTGTATTTAAGACTGCAGCTGCCTGAAGTGAGATGTCCTCCCTCAGTGGGCCTTCTTGCTGGCGCTAACCTCCCTTCTCACCGTGCCGTGCCTGTTGCAAAATGCTAAATTATTGCTCGTAGTTCAGTCAAGCGTTCCCCGACACATCAGAGGCACAGTACCTGGTGCAAAGTGGTGCGTTTCTTTAGCAGTGCACCTGGAGGGCTATTCTTTCCCCCATCCCCAAATCAAACAAAAACCTCTGGGGGCAGAGAGTGGCCTTTGCTGGAGGTGAGAGGTGGTGTGGAGACAGCGTGGCTACGAAGTTATTTGCTTTTCCTGAAGCGGTTCAAAGACACACAGAGGTTTTATTCTGTCAGAAGTGTGCCTCTTGAAGAACAAACAGCTAAAGCGTCGGACAGCTGTCCTTCAGCTCGGCAAGAGGGGAGCTGAAGCACTCCTTGCTTTGCACCTTGTCAACATTTGCAACGTGGGTTTTTTTTTAAATATATTAAAAAACAAGCAAGGCAGTGTACAAAGGCCAATTCTCTGCTTCTAAAGAACGCCAGCAATGTGGTCAGTTCATGGGGTGAGTTGCGTGCTTTGGGATCTCTGGTGTATGCACCAGTCCCTGCCCAGCAACGTAGGCAGGTTTTGCAGGTGTCCACCTTAAGTCTAATTGAGCCTTGTATTTTACGGCTTGCATTTGCGATTGATAAAGCCCTAAAGTGCTTGAGCAATACTGTGAGTGCTCCAAATGTCAAAAAAGATGCATCTGTGTGTTGTTTTTTTTTTTTGGCCTGGTACAAGCAGGGGTGGCATGCAGCATTTTGGAGTTGGTTCAAAGTGCCAGTGTGCAGACACTGGGAGCCTTTAGGTAAAGGGGTTGTCTCTCTGCTGGGTGGAAAGCTTCTTCTGATTGTGCTTAAAAAAAATCAAAACATGATTTTCTTTTAGTAATTGAAATCTTAAGAAGCTGCAAATGCCTACAGAGTCTAATGCAGAAGGCCAGCTAAACTTAGTTTGCTGCTTCGTTATTAAAGAGAGACTTAGCATGTATAAAAATATATTGAACCTGTCTGAAATGTATTTCAACCCCTGAAGCTCCCCGAGCCGGAGGAAGCAGGGCCAGGAGGGAGCGGTGTCGGGCAGAGCGGGGCGGTAAGCGAGGAGCTGCCGGCGGGGGAGCTGCTAACGCAGTGGAACGTGGCTGTGGCAGAAACCTGACCACAGTGCGTGCGTGACTTCGGCTAAAATTAACCATCCGAGCTTCACGTGCCCCCGGGTATATCATCATTTAGCTGTGGACCACTTGAGAAGGAACAGCAAGCTGGACTCCAGCAGTACCTGTCGATGTTAAATATGCCAGTAACCAGTATGACCTTTCAGGTCCCTGCTCGTGGGAGAAGTAAATTTTCCTGTGACCATTATAAAACAGTAAGCAGATCCTGGCTCCTTAATCACGGCAGCGGTGCTGTTGAGCAGTGCTCTAACTTCAGCCTCAGAAGTGATTTTTCCCTTTCTTCTGCAGCTTCTTAAGATTTCAGTGGTTTCTCCTCGGAGTACAAATTTATCACCTTTCCAGATAAGCCCTTTTCTGTTGCTATTTGTGTGTGACAGTAGATGGAAATGGGGTTATTTCATGTCTGTGAGAGCTGTGGTATCGGAAAATAACTGGGTGTGCACTCGAGATGACGGTAGCAAACGTCGATAAAATGGTGCGTTTGTTTCTCTTGTTATGGGGTCAGTCACATTTTGTTGGCCTGGGACCAAGCGGGTATCCGCACTGCAGCCGAATACGGCTTGGATTGGGTTTCGCTGATAGCTCAGCAACCAGCGCCGTCTCGCTTCGGGCTACACGCAGGACTTGTTGCAGGTGTTGGTGTTGCAGATCTCCTTTCTGCTCGTGATTTAAAGAGCTTGGCGAGGGGGCACTGAGCGGGTGGCCACCTGCTTGGCTGCCCCCGGCAGGGGTGGCGTGGAGAGCAGGGGAGCGCTGCGAGCAGAGCCCGCTGCAGCCCAGCTATCACCTGCCACGCATCACCCGGGGCTGGGCTGGCCAGCGCCAAAATGCGGTGGTGTTGGGAAACCTCCATGCTCGTGTGCCTTCTGTGCCAGGCCTGGAAATGTGCAACGGTGAAAGGAAGGTAAATAACCCATTTTCTCCTTTTTTTGTACTAAACACAGCAAAATATGCAGTAGATTAAGAGCCAGTATCATGCAGGCGAGGCAGTTTAAAACGTATTGCTTGTTCAGGATCCACACCGGATTTGCTTAACACCAGCTCGAAGAGAAAGCAGTGCATGCCCTGAAGTGCTGGCCCTCCGAGGGTCTGTTACTGGAAAGACTGGCAAGCATGCTAAAACTCACACACATGCTTAGCTGTGTGCGCAGTGAGCCAGCCCATTGCTTTTGAATAGTAGTCATATGCATGAGAATAGCTCTGCCCAGCTGGGAATCAGGATTTAAAGAGGGGGAAATAAATAGCCCCGGTGGTGTTTGTTTAAATTGCCCATTTCTCTATTTAATTTCCAGGGGTAGTTAATGTATGTGAGTGTCCAGTAAAGTGTAATATGCAGTGGAATACCTCCCACAAACTGCCTAATAACTTAAAGCTGTTCCAACAAACACTTGCACATGTGAGTAGAATAAATCATTCAGTTCCACTAAAAAGGAAAAAAAAAAAAAATGACCCCCTTCTTCCCAGTGCGGTGGGAACCAAGACCTCAGCTCGTTGAAGCTCTGTTCCCAGTAGCTGAGGATAACTGGGAAGTTGCAGCACTTGAGTTAAATGGTGGTGTCTTCGTGGTGTCATATTAGATACTAACTGGCAGGAAGTTACTAGTGTCTATTTTTAGGGATTTTTTTCCGCTCTTTGAACATCAGCTGGTAGGGTTTTTGGGTTAGCAGCAGCGCAGGCGCCACACTGTAACCTGGATCCTGCTGGAGTTGGTTGGCATGACTGCCCCTGCTGCTTAACACTGAAAAAAGCCTTGATCTATTCTAGTTGGGGTGTACGCTGTCAAAAAGATACTGTTCAGTTGTTATCAAACATCCATGAGTCTGATTCATGATAGGAAGAAAACAAACAGTTGGTCTGATTAGTTAAGAACTGGCATGGTGGGGGAGGAACTAAAGTTTCGAAGACGTACTTGAGCTTTTATTCTGATGGGAAATTATTGGTGAAAATGAATGAATAGCATAACTTTTTACTTGTATAGAAGAGAGAAATTCCTTTTAAGTAGTTCTGTGTGAACCCTTTCCTTTTGTAACAAACACGCTTGAAAATACCAGCAAGAAAGCAAACTCCATGGGGTGGCTCTTGCATTCCCATGCAGGTCTCAGCTCTGTTTAGAGGATACCCTGGGGTAAATGTGGCTGCCCATCACCTGAATCCAACTGCAGCTGCATGGATATTGGGTCTCAACGGTGATCTCTGAAGAGTCCTGCCAGGTTCATTGCTCTCAGAATGATCAGTGTCCTGGCTTTGACTTCAGACTACTACAGCTAGCAAGGAAATGTGTATGTATTGGCTTTTGGGGTGTTTCTTTCAAGCTTAAGAAGAGCATGCGTATTACTTGCAGGTAGACAGAATCATCAGGATTTTTGCTTTTCACTGTCAAGTATGTGCCGGAGGCACCTCTCCCTTCTCCTGGCCTCCGAGTGCAGGCAGCAGTGAGGCCTGAGGTGACACCGAGTGCAGGGGTCTCCCAGCTGGAACCTTGGAACACTCCACTGCTCTTTCCACCATGCATCCCTCTCTCCCTCTTCTGTCTGCAACATGCAGGAGTAGCCATAACGAAAGGGGAGAGGGGGGACTGCAGTGGTCTTGTTGATTGAAGGCTTATCGATCTTATGTCCTTTTTCTTTACAGACAACTTTACAGACAACTTTTAAAAGCTTTTGTGCTTTTTTTTTTTTTTTTTTCTTAAAATCCTGCTCGCTTTGTGCAGTAATGTTGTAGCTGTGACTCATAACATACCAAATATTTCCAAAATCAATATTTACCTGTAATGCACTTAATTCAAACCTGCTGGAATCGGTGGTCACCTGGAACACTCAAGTCAAACCTGATGGATTAAAAAAAAAAATCACATTTGTTTTTAATTTCTTTCCAGATAATTGAATTCCTAAGATCATAGACTGCAGAGAAAAAACCTACCAAACAGCTGAGTCCACCATTAACAAAAGCCAGAACTTAGACCCCAGTTAAACATTAAGCTGACTGGGCTCAGACACAAAGACCTGCTGTGGTGGTAATGCCCAGATCATGTTGTTCCCTTCTTTTTTCCTAACTAAAATAATGAAGCTGTCTCCAAGGATATATCTATATATATCTATATATATATATATATATATATATATATATATATATATATATTTCAATACTGTGTGAAATCGCCAAAAAGATTTAAAAACCCATACCAATATAAGCAGTATCTGACTAGTTGGAATTGTAGGTTGTTGGTCAAATATGTCGAACTGCAGGCTTTAGTATTTTTTAATTAGGTGACTGTTAAAGTTACTTTTTTTTTTTGTGTATCCACACCTCTGAAATCTGTTTACTGAAAGTACTGAGGAACACTCCAAATTCACATGCGGAGATAGGCATATATGAATGGAAAGTTCCTCAGCAGTGTTTTCCCAGTTCTTTTATTATTGTTTTCCCAATTATTTGCCTGTTTTTGAACATTTGAAAACATTATGTGCTTTGAAACATTTTTCATGTGTCTAGAAATAGCAGCCATTGTACGTGTTTTGTGTGTGTGTGTTTTTTTTAAACTTGTTTGTATGGAAAAGGAAAAGAAACATTAGGAATCGTATTTGTGTAATACATTACAAAGACTTGCAACAAACAGTTTTTGAAAACATCCTGGAAAGTTTCCATAATTAGCTTAATATATGCCATAAAAATGAGCAGTGACCATGAAGAGCTACTACAATAAGCATTGATAATTCTGCATTGGTAAGAATGCTTCAGAGCTTGTAAATACATAGCCCTGACAGCTTAAAAAAAAAAAAAAAAAAAAAGTGAATGCTATGCGTATTGCAGAGTAATGTGGTATAATAGAGCTTTCAAGGCTTGTGCAGATTTATTAAGATGATGATTTTCCTGAAAAAGGCTTTGCTAATCAACTGTGGTTGAATGAAATTATGTTCTATTACCTTAGACAGCCCAGAAAAAAGTATTTTCCCTGTGCTGGTGTTTGTTGATGTGTTCAATGTAATATTTGATAACTGCCATACAAGCTCTGCTCACAGCTCTGCTAGCAAGCACTAACTGCCTTCAGCATACACTGGAGCAGAGGAAAAAACGTGCCAACAGCAGGAGTTTGGCTGTGTTCGGGGGGGATTTCACTTTTCCTCTGTCACCAGGAGGGCTCATTTTGGAGCCAGGCTCTTTGCTGAACTCATGGGTATCTGTGGGGTGTGAACATAAGGCCTAGCATCCCTCAACGCAGCAAGGACAGGCCCGCTTGGAGGCGGCCGTGAAATGGCCGTTCTGTGGTGCCGGCCCGCTTGGAGGTGGCCATGAAATGGCCGTTCTGTGGTGCCGGCCCACCGGCACCTCAAGCTGCGCTGGTGCTGTGGTGTCAGGAGCCACCCGACCAAGCACTGTCCTGCTTACGTGGTGGTCTGAAATGACCCAGCTTTCAACTGGTTCACCAAGTCATGGTGTTGTATCCACTTGAAGGCCTTGGTGGAGCTGTGACAGTGATGGCTGCCCTGTTGTGGTGGGAAGCCCAGGGCCATGCTGCTGCCTGCTGGCTTCGGGTAGCCCCAGGCCTGATTCCTCCCATCTTTTTGGGAGTAAGTGAGCCACTCTGGGAGGCAGGAAAGTAGGCACAGGTGATCCTAGTTCTTCAGAGTCGTTAGACCTTTTACAATTATCTTCCTGTTATAGAAAATGTTTTCTTGTAAAAGAAGCTAGGGAACACAATGTCTGGTTTGGGTGAAGCTTTGTTTGTGTTTTTATTTCCTTTTTTTTTTTTTTTTTTTTTTCTCCTCAGTCAGCTAGGGAAATCACTCACATGTACTCGGCATTTATTTCATTGCAATGTTGTTCACTGAGGTGTCTTCTAGCTCTGTTTGTTCATTGAGGTGTTCCAGTGTGGCTTTCTTCTCAAGATCATGACACTGATGGCATAGGGTAGGCACATCCTGCTGATCTAAAGGTGGAAATAGAGGGTAAACAGAGAAAAAGAAGGGTGTACGTTTCAGATTGTGAATGACTTGTGCTGTTGTCAGCAGTGTTTTACAGATTAATACAATTAAAAGGGAAGACTCTAACTAAATAATAACTAGTCAAAACATCTGTTCATACTAACGTTGAACCAGCAAGTGCAAGAGGAGCATGAAGTTACAGCCCTTGGAGCGCAGTGCTAGAAAAGCCTGTGGGAGCTGTGTTCATGACCATGACGCAATTTCTGGCCCCAAAAGTGTGCTAAATACTGTCCTAAAGACACTTGCTTCTAGGTCAGAGTTTCACCCACCTGTGTGAGGCCTTTGTCAGTAGCAGAATGCTTGAAGGTTTGAGACAAAACAAAACAAATGAACCATTCAACCCCAGCCCAGTTCCTGGTGGTTTTGTAGGGCCTGTGGTGGGCTGACAGCGGCCACACGGGTGGCACTTCTACTTTCCGATGACTGAATTGGGGCGCCTGCATTTCTAATACACTAGGGACTCATAAGAATAGGGGGGCAACCTTAATATGTCCTTATATTTAAAGGTAAGATCTTGATATTTAGTGGGTTTTCTTCATTTCTTTGGAGTAGAAATAGTTCATAGAGAAAAATCTTCCCTTAAATTCTGTGTTATACTAAGAAATGATATTTAGTTCTTAACCACCAGGAATTCCTAGTTGAGTATTTTACCTACTCCTTTTTGATAACCTGGCAGGAAAAGATTTTATAAGCTCTCTGGTGATCGTGGCTACGCTGCGCTAGCATGTGGTGAGCTGCACTTGATGCAGATTAAAGACAGATTTGGGCTTGACTGCTTTGTTTGCTTACTTTTCAGATAATACATCTTAAAATAAACCCCAACAGTTAGATGTTGGCACGAGAGATTAAAACCAATTTAATAGGCCTATTTAACCTGTGAGATGGAACTTAAGGTTGGTAAAGGTTGGTAGATTTAAAGACCTTTAAAGGCTTGTCAGGTAGTACAGCAATGGAGTTTGCTCAAAATCGAAATGCTGCGTGGTTAATATGTACCAGAAGCGGTTGTTGGAAAAGAATCTTCAAAATCTCTCAAAAACAGATACGAAGAATGAACGTCAAAGCTGCTGATAGGAAGCTAAGGTTACCGCTGTGGAAGATTTAGTTCACTGTCTCTGATGATCCATTTGGGCTGTAGCATGTTGGGAAGTTTACTGTAGTCTTACGTGAGCTTTGATGTCAGATTTCTGAATAGGAAAAGCCCTGCTATAGTAAGCTGAATACTTGATCTGCACAATGCCTTGAATTTTAATGGTGTTGACTTGTTTCAAACGGCAAAAAAGCAGTTCTTTCAAAGCAGCCTCTCGGATAGAGACAAACAAAGAGCTGTGATTTTTAAGGTTGATGTTATGACTAACAAATTCTTTTTGTTTGTTTATTTTCCTCCTAACAGATCTATACGGATTGGGCTAATCACTATCTAGCAAAATCTGGCCACAAGAGATTGATTAAAGATCTACAGCAAGATGTGACTGATGGAGTCTTATTAGCTGAAATAATCCAGGTTGTAGGTGAGTGACTTTCCTCTCTTTGTACCACGTATCTTTTTGTAACAGCCTGCTCAGAAATTGACTGTCTTATCTACTACATAAACACAGTGCAGGGTTGGGGGGGGGGAACCCTTAAACTGCATGCCATTATTTGGTAATTTTCTTTCAGAGACTTTGCTAATTAATTTGATAAAGCCTTGTCATAAAGAATAGTGGAAAAATACTTGACGTTGCTGATAAGATCTCCTGACACAGTAATATCCCTCTGTACAGCTGAATTTTAAAAAGGCAACCGATAAGGTATTTATTTATTTTGCTAGGATGCTGTTAGACTTCACTATCCCTGTTACCGATACTGTTTTGGGATTGGTCTGAACATAGTTCACAGTGATACTTGCCTGCTATGTTGCAACTCCTAGTTGGATTTGGAAAATCCCTGCATGCAGCTAGGAAAGAAGAGGTATGATTTTCGTGTGGAAGAACAATGAAATATTTCATAGCGAATTTTCTGATGAGGAAGATGATTTATCATCAGGTCAAATCTCAAATGCAGGCTAAATTCTGCCAAGCCTCGAGTTCCCTCGGTTTGCAGTAATATTAGTGGATAATGAAGGTTTTAAACAATTTTCTGCATTGGCCCCGTGTAAAGCTGCATAGTCTCCTTCTTCTCTTGGGCCTGGATCCTTCATTAGTTCCTTCAGAGGCTCATCCATCTGGTATCTGGGATGCCACAAAACACATGCATGGGCCAATGGAGATTGATGGAATCAGAAAGCCTGCTAATGGGAATTAGGACGACTATTGTTAGAAGCAAACTGACAGATTTGAGATGCAAATGAAGAAGACAGCAGTGGAGTAACAAGACATCAGTGCATGCATATTTATGTGGGTTTGAGATGCTGTAAACGAGCTAGTTCCCTGATTTAAGGTACAAATATGTAAACACTGTTCCCTGATGAAATCGTGAGGCATCGTTCCAGTAGCACCGCTAGAGCTATACTGGAATACATCAAAAAAGATTTCATCTCTATATGTTACAGAGCAACATCAGATCTTAACATTCTACAGACCTGTCAAGCAGCAGTTACGTCTCCGTTCGCTTCATAAATATCTAGCTACCTCGTGTGAACACTGTTGTAGAAAAATTTTGCATGAGAACATGAGTGTAACAATGCCACCATCAAAATGTGGACCTGGTTGTACAAGAAATTTCTGAGTATTGACTTGTGAAAACTTACAGAAATCGATTTATGCCCTCTAAAATAATCAGTAAAATTGTTGCTTACTTTATTTTGCTTGGATTCACCTTTATATTTTTTAGCTATTCTGAGCCATTACCTTTTGGCTCATACTTAACATTAAGTCTGCAGGACGTAGTGTTTTTTTTTGTTTTTTTGTTTTTTGTTTTTTTTTTTTTTAAAGTTAAAGTACTTGCTGCAGGATTTTATTTTTAAATAAAGTTTTGCATATGAAAGAAAGTTCCTATTTAAACATACTCAGTTGAATCCTCCAAATTAGCAGTGAAGAGAAAATCATTTGTTTCTGATGTGTATGGCCTTAGGCACGCTGCATCTCATTGTCACAGAGATGGTGATAATTTTCACACATAGAAGTAGCTTTAACTGTAGCCTGCAAGATAAAAGCTTTTTTTTTTTCTTATTTTTTTTTTTTTTTTACTGACAATCAAGACTACATCCTAAGAAAGCTTTGCTAGGCAGTGTAAGAGACATTTTTCATTTTTTTTTGCCATGCTTTCTTACGGGTAAAAGTAGCTATGAAGATGCTCCTTTCTGTCATGTGAGTGTAGTGTCTGGAGATTATCTAAACTTATCAAAATTAGGTCAGGTATTCATTACACATCTTTTCTTGTGTTCACCATCTGAGATTTATGTTGCAGATGTTGAATCTTGACATTTCAGTTCTCAAACTGTCAAGAGTAAGCATTTTTTTTTTTTAATTTTATTTTTTAATCAAGATTCAATAGAGTTGATGACTGTGCAGACACAATGATTGCAATCCTTTCTGCTCACCTTTCTATAGTGAAATGGCTGTATATTTACAAAAAGAAATTTTGTAATTAATAATACTTTGGTAGTTCTTTAACTTTAGAATCCAGTCAAGGATTAAATCTAAAAAGATGTGAAACCAAACATCACTGCATTTGATTTAAGAGGATATGATCTTCAGACTTAAAAAGTGCTGGTGATAATACAAAAGCATTGTATGGTGACAGTTTATTCTATTTGCAAGTCAATTGAAATGTATTTGCAGCATTCTGGTTTACTTCGGTTCAAAAATTATGAGTCTGTAACAGAATATGTAAGTAATCAATGCCTTTGTAATACCATGTAAACCTAGTAGCTATATATATAAATTCGTGCGTGCAGGTACACTGGGTCTGAGCATGATCTGAAATTGGTGATATACATTGTCAGTTGGTTCCCTCTGAGATCCTTCAATTTTCAGGAATTCAAATTGATGCCGAAATTAAACTCTAACCCAGTCCACTAGTATTTTTCCCATTACTCCAGCTAAGTATCCCACTTCAAACGCATACTATAGGTTATCTCAGAGTAGCTTTTGTGTGCAGATGTGAAAATTGTACTATTACCTTTGCAGGGGAAGCGTATAGGTTTGTATTTCAAACCAGAATCTTGGGATTGGTTTAGCAGTGATTCCTAGTGGTAACTTTCGTCATATTTTGGGTGGCACATTATACAAAAGTTCATTTTACAAATGTTTGAGTCACCATTCAGTTAAAAGCTTCAGGCCAAAATGAGCAGACGTAGGATGTACATTGCACAGCATTCGTTCAGGCATTCAAGAAAAAGTAATCTAATGTCTAAGCATACACCTGGAATAGTGAATAATGGAGAAGAGCTTCTAAGGTCATAACAGAAAGCTTAATTCATTATTATGAAGTGTGTGTTTGTTTTTTTTTTGTATGGGTGATTAAATCCAATTTAGTTCTATGGAGTGCTTAATGAAACAATTCTGATTTCTTATCGTAATTTTTCATGCATTTGAAGTGTCATTTGCTGAAGATTTTTTTTTTTTCCAACAGGGGTGTTTATCCGTAGCTACGTAAATGGGAAACTGGCCAATAGATTTAAATACTTCTTGGGTACTTTTAATGCCAGAGGTTCCTTTTCACTTTTGTTTTCATACACTTTCGGCTTGTGGCTTCATAGTATGCCTTCTATCAAAACGCATAAAGCCAATTATTTGCCATGCTTTGACTCTGACCCTGTTAGTGAAAGCCCAATGCCACTCATTGCTGCCTTTATTACAGAGTACAGCTGGTTTCTTCAGTCTGGCTTAGCACAACCCTCAATCCGTGTATAAATGGGAAAAATCTGAAAATACTTAAAACCAGCTGAACCCAAATTCGCTGTATCCACACAATCAAATAGCTCTGGTTTTATGAAAGCAAAGTGCTACAGAAAAGCGGGTAGCATGAATATGCCCTCAAGGCAATACTGGTACTGGACAAAGAGTACTCCTTGTGTTCTGTTTGCATGCACTTCCATATGCTTCCACAGTCATGGCATAAGTGTTACTGTGGTCCTGCTAGCCATCTTACCTGGCTCGTAGTCACATTAACCCTTGTCAAGCCAAAGCCAATACAGAGCACATGGTCTGTGTAGGATGCGCTATTTTTGGTTATTTCCATTGCTGAAGCAAACCTGGACCTTGTTGTAGACCAACTTCTGTAGGACCTGCACTGGTGCTAAACCTGTAGTGAAGAATGCTAATTTTGAACTCCTTGTAACCAAACAGGCGATGGAGAACATGTAGTGGAAAGAAATGCGCACTGGAGGGAGAGAGAAAGGATTTCAAAGAAGGGCTGATGTGGGGGGAGGGTGTAAGTTCCCCAGACTTGCAATCAGTTTGCAAAAAAATCACCAGCATTTCACACATCTGTGGTTATGAATTTTCATCTTGCTCAGGGTTAAGATACAATTTACAGCCTTTATGATTGCTTGCAACTTCCAGTTCATGCTAACTGGTGTAGTATTTCTACATGGCCCTGAGAAACAGAAGCTGTAGGAGTTGCCCATTTATCTCAGCCAGAATGCTGTGCTTTTGCAGCTGTGAAACTTGACGCTTTTCCAAGATCCTGCAGCATTCAGTGACTTAGGCTATGAACTGTGCCATCACGCTGCCCATGAGCACACCACACGGTGTTATTTAGGGAAACTCATTCACTGATATCTCTTGCTTTCCAACCTTTTCCACAAGAAAAGCAAATTATGTAATGCTTGCTGTCAGTGCTATTCCTTGCAGCCAGGTAAAAGGGTCAGAGGTGGGCTAATGCTTACAGACAAGGAATGGGAGCATCAAAATGATTTTCTGTTGAATTAAGCAGACTCCAGCAAAATGCCCACGGGCCACTTGGATGCATTTACCCAGCCTAGTATGAATCTCTGACTTCTTGCCCTGCTTCGTGTAAATAGAGGCTCGAGTTAGAGTTGAGCCCCACTGCCAGTCTTGCTGGTCGCTCTCTATTACACCTGCTTTTCCATAGCACTTGTACCAGCAGGGAAGAGGCAATAATTGCTACAACTTAGTGAAAGGAGAAACCAAGAGCCGTAGGTGAGGTGGGAGTGGGTAAGGAGGAGAAATGGTAGGGCATGAGCCTGCACACGGGAACGTGACTGGCTGAGGGGAGGCAGAAATGGCACCAAATGGAGAAGGTAAATTGGAGCAGAAATTCCAGTTGTGGTCACTATTCTGATTGCCACTTACTATTTGTGGTCACCTACATATTATATCACCTGTCATAGGTAAGGACAACAATGTAAAGCGAATTGATACCTAATTCAGAATGAATGAAGAATTATCAGCTGGTGTCCAAAAACCTGCAGGCTCACATGTGAGAATTTTGGAAAGAAATTCTCAACATTTAGATACTTTCAGATAGGTGAGTCTGAGTAGTTTGCACACAATAGCTTAAAAAAGAGGCTGATAATTAACTGTAGTTAGCTAACATGGGTTTAAGATAAATTACATACCATTTTGGAAGTTATAGAGAACTGGGGAAAAAGCTGATGTATTTAAAGGAAGATAGATAAATTTACCTGGGTTATTAGGGATATCTCTGCCCAAACAAGAGAGAAGCTCATTCAGAACTTCATTTGTCTCCTTTCAAGTAATAATTACAAACCGTGAAAAATTATATGAATAAGATCTTATCAAACTCATCTGCTATCAGTTTTTGGAATTAATTATTATTATAAATACAGTTGATATATTGCCTAGTTCAAAACCAAGAGACAGTAAATATTAAAACATGGAAGCACAAGATCTGTAAACAGAATACAAAGAAAACATTTTTATTTCCATAAAACTGAATCTGTTCTTGAAATAAATGCATGTTCTTTGTGTGTAGAGGCCGATAAGCTATCCTGGGAAACAGTACAACAACTTTATCTGCAACCTTTTTCATATTAGCATCAGTTCCTAATGCATTACTGTGACATAAAGATGTACTGTGACACCTTGGTGTATAAAAAGTAAGAGTAAAGAAGTTCTGCTAGCTCCTTGCTTGACATTTTTATGACTGCTGTTGGAATACTGTGCCCTATTTGATATTCCTAGCTGAAGAAACATAAAATTAGATGGAGTTCTGACTGAGGTCCTGACGATAGACATTAGGTAGAAAAACATATCTTGTAACGTACAGGGTAATGGGAGACAACTCCGTTCAATTCATCAAATGGGAGAGGAAAGCCTGCTTTTAACACAGAGAAAAAACTATGGGAAACAGGGCTTTGATTATAACTGGTTCTTCAGTCGAGCACAGAAACCATTTCAGGGCCCAATACTGAAAGGTGAAACTGAGCAAACAGAATGAAGGCAAACATTTAGACACCTCCGCAGCTTATTTCTCTCGAGACTTTAAAGTTTAAAACTATGTATTTTTCTGCAATTGTGTTCCAGGTGAGCCATGGTTAAGATGCTTCAAAAGTAGTTTTGTGATTTCAGCTTTTTAAAAAAATAAATAAATTAGACTCGATCATAATTTTTCTATCTAAACTTCAACTCTACAGAGCACGTCAATTGACAAGCAAGCATCTCCACATATGTAGCATGCACTTTTCCACCCAGCAGTGATTCAGTTTCCAGAGATTAAATCTTTTTTGTAGTGTAAAGGAGCTACCCGTCAGTGTACAAGATGTTGCCAGACCAGTTGTTTTCTGGCTCCAGCTGTCTCTGGAGGCATGACCCACTAGAAAACTCCAGCTGCTTTTTTAGATGGGTCTCAGTATTTCACACATTCACTTTGATTGGACAACTACAGCCTTAAACCCCTTTACTTAGCAAGCAGCAAATGCTCTGCAATTGATTGGTATGATGTCCTTGGTATAGTTTATGCTTTATTTTTTATTTTTATTTTTGATTTTTCAGCAAATGAAAAGATTGAAGACATCAATGGATGCCCAAAAAATAGATCGCAAATGGTAAGTAGTAAAGTGGTTTGTTGTTTGCATGTATGTGGCTTAGTATTGAGTAAGCTTTTACCACTTCAATGCTTGGGACTTCTAATAACAATTCTGAACTAGTTTCTCACAGTAGTTGAAGTTCATGTATAATCTGAAGAACATGAATGCTACAAGTCTTTGTCCCACTCTCCTGTACAGGCTTTGAAATAGGCCTAATCATCTGGCATATACTTATAGTGGATATTGTTATCGGTACTTTATTGGGGGTTGAAATCAGATGATCTTTAAGGTCCCTTCTGTTACAAACCATTCTATGATTCTCTTTTATATTTCTGAAATATCACATAGCTAAAGAGGAATATACAAAACTAAAATGTTGGTCCTTGATACATGTAGACAATAGTATTGTAAAAGTAGAGTTTTATTTTAAAGTTGGATTAAGAGTTTCTACGTTCTTTGAAAAGGAACAAAATAGATTAGCAGAACACACTAAATGGGGGGGGAGGGAAGTCAAATTGCAAACTACAAGGTCTTTTTTATGTCAGTTGTTTCTGACTGATGAGTTTTGATTTGTAAAAGATCTAGGTTTGTGTCTTGCTTGTAAATAACATTTGAATGGAAAAAAAAAAAAGAAGCTAGTACAATAACCTTAAAAGCGTATAGTACCTTGAGAGTATGTTTGCCTTGAGTATCAGTGAAACTAAAATTATAGGCATAACTTTACTAAGCAAGTAAGTAGTAAGTAACTGATTTTTACAATGCCTCTTAGGCAGGAGGGTTTCAAATTTGTCATTTGAAAGAAGGTTATTGTGTATCTTGAGGAAAAAAAAAACTCATTTCACAATAAATATTCTAAAATCTCCCGTTTGCATTGTAAATGCTCGCTTTGGGACACCAGAGCATTTTTTCAGTCTATGAAGCTATGTTAATGTTTTTCATTTTTATGGCTCTCTTCCCAACTGTCCCCACCTCCCAGACCGTAACTTGAGTACAGCTACTCACGTAGCTGAGCAAGTAAGATTAAAGATTTGACAAGAGCTTGCTATCTGAAGTCAGGAGCAACGCTGTGTTCTGCTCTTCTGTTTGGGCTTTTTGTTTTTTCTTGGAAGTTATCAATCTTGCTCAAACCCATGGAGCAAGCACTCCTTTAAAAAGAAAGCCATCTGAAAGATTTATCGCTGCTACTTTTTACTGCTTTGAAGAGACTGGTTGCTATTCTTGCTGTATCCACAGCAGCTGTCTGGAGCATAAATAATTGAGGAAATTTTGACAATTACTATAATGTTCCACAAATGCATTGTAAGAACTGAATTTCATTGAGGACTGGAGTATAAAACAGAGCCCATAAAGTTGTAGCCAAGTTGCTTAAAGTCACTATTCTCCATAAAGGAACAACATTGTTCTGTTTTATTGCCTGATGCATGCTGTAGGTTGCTTTTAGAAGACAGATCTGGATATAAAAGCATGCAGAGGGTGTGTGCTGCGTCAGGAGTTATGAAGAGCGTTGGCAAGAAGTGTTTGCTCTGCACTTCCTCCTCTGAGGCTCTAATTTTGTTCCGGTCCCTGGTTCAGGAGGGTGGGGTGAGTAGGGCTGGCCGTTCTGTGTCACCCTGCTCGTGAGACCGAGCCCATTAGTCATAGCCAGGCATCCCCAGTGGTTTTCCTCACATAAAAGCAGGGATTATGCATATAGCTTGCTTTAGCAGGAGTGTGCGTGTTTGCCGAGCTGTGTAGCATCTCACAATGAAGAATACTGAGGCAAGAATAGAAGTTTCTTCATGGAGGTTGTGCTCACACAGTTGCTGGTGGCGTTTAAGGAGACAACCCTTTTCCAGGTTTCCTGCATTCTGGGGACAATGTATACGTTACACTGCTTATTAGGCATGGCAGTCTTCATCCTTAGCATTTCAGGGTGCTTTTCCTCTTAATATAGCTCATGTGCCTGAACAGCCATCTTCCAGAGTGTGGGCCCTGTTTCGTGTGTGTCTGATAGTTCTGTACAGAGGTGATGTCTAGTCATACTTCTTAAAATGAATCATTTTCAAACCCATATCTACATTGTAGCATCTGTAAGCTGGGCATCACAGTGTAGTAGATGAAATAAATAAATAGGCACCATAAATGACACTATGCTGATTAATAGAAATAAAGCACAGCTTAACAGGAAGCCTCCTGCCATCATCTTTTCCCCTTGGGCAGCGACCTGCTTTGTAGGCTCGCCATGCCATGGGCAGAGAGACGTGAGAGATGAATTAAGAAGAGCTGGCTCAGGTGTGGCCAGATGTGTCAGCCTGGAAAGCTGGAGCGGATCTGTGCCTGCCCCAGCCCTTAGGAGTGTGTGAACACGAGGGGATTTGCTTCCATGCGGTGCGATCCTAAGCCAGCAAAGCCCACCAAACCTTAGAGAGCTGAACCCGGAGCCAGAGCAGGTCTCCTTGCATCGCTGTTCCCGTTGCTACACAATGTTGGAAAGCATCGTACAGATTTGCCCAGATTGAGCGTTAGATACAGTTCGGGTCTGTCAGGCTCGAAGGCAGTGCTGCTAAGCCTTGTCAGATTAAGTTCAGTACTGCAGAACCATTTGGGACCATCAGTGTCTATCAGCCTCACCCTGGTGCCAGAAATGACATGGCAAAGGCCCCCACTGACTCCATGAAAAGCCCCCTAGGTGAGAACCTCTCCCCTGTTCTCCTCTTGTCTGGGTTTCTCTGTTCTCGAGAGCATCTCTGTCTTCTTTTGCTCCAGATAAGAGTTGGCTGTTTCCAATATATAATCTCTTATAGTCAGTTCTATATCTTTTCCTCTGCAAAAGAACTTTTTTTTCCTTTCAAACCCCTATATTTTTGTACTGTGGATGCTTCTCTAAACAAAAGCCTGTAATTGGGGTGATTAGTTCCAGCTGGCATGCAGAAAATCTTGTGGTTAATGGAGGATGTAGTAGCATGGAGCGTAGGCTCTGGGGCCAAGAAAATTTGGAGATGATCAGCAGAATTGTATTTAGGTTTTTGGAACGAAACACAAGAAAATATTGGCGTAGTTTTTGAGAACTGAGGGAGGGAGGGTAAAACAAGGCTGGTTTCCTCTCCTACCCACTTCCGAAAAAAGCCTGAGGTCAATAAGCGTGAGTAGGGCTGTATCTTTGTTACTGTTTGGTTACAGAAAAGCAGAGATGTTTTCCTTTCTAACAGTCAGTTTGCGTCTTGTTTTGGGATGGTATTTGAGCTCAACGTTTGACATCCTGCAGTATTTGGGCAATGTAGGAGATGCTGCATGCTACCTTCCCTTGTAGGTAGTGCAGATAATTCCTATTCATGTGAGTACCTCAGTGAGTGCTATTACCAAGGGGTTCCTATCACTTCAATTTGTAAAAATGATTCTTGTTTTATCAATAACATCAATATGTTTGGGGTACTTTTATATACTCTTCTTATACTTCATTTTTAATATACTTTTTATACTATTTTTTTTATACTTTATCATAATTACTTTATCAGCAAACAGGTAGAGTATGTAAGGGATTTCTTTTACACAGATACCAAGTCTGGCTTTAATGGGAGCCTGCAGAAATCCTGCTCTGTAGGTGCTGTGTTCTCCCAGGGAGGACATGCGTTTTGTAAAATGGTAGCAGCTTTTGAAGGAAGTTTCACTGCAATTCCTTTAGCACAGCGTGATAACTGAGCACATTATTATCCTCAGTATAAATGTGTACTTCTTGCTTAGCACTGCAAGGAGAGGGAGAGAGAGGTAGTTGTGTTACCTGCTACATAGAAGTGATAAATCATAACAGATGAGGTAACAGGAAAGATGAAACGATACAAGACATTTGAAAGATCTGAGATCTGTGGAGAGCAAGGTGAAAGAAAAAGATCTGTATCAGCTAAAATAGAAGAGACTGGGGAGAGTGCTGAGTAAAGAAAGCTAACTTTTAGAATGTGGACTGGAAGACATTGCAGAGAGGAGAGGCTTGGAAGTGGAGAGGTATGTTGGCAGGCACAGGCGACAACTGATGGACAACTGAAGGTGGGACTGGAAGAAAAGATAAAAAAAAAAAAAAAAGCAGCAGCAAGTTTTCTTGTAGGGAAGGTAGAGTTTTTTTGTTTGTTTGTTTGTTTTTTCCATCCTGAATATAAAACTAAGAAATATTGAATGTAGCAGTAGAAAGAGATAAGAGATATCTGTATTATTTAAGAAAAAAAAAAATAATGAGAAAAGGCCAATGAGAAAATGGAAGTTTTTTTAATGGGAGAAGTGATAGGGTGTCACCCATACTACTGGAGCTTGAAGGAGTTGAGTGATAGCAAAGCTGTCATGCTGAAGGGAGAAGAATGGGGGAATCTGTAGGTGGATAGAGGAACTCTCCCATGGTTTCATGCAAAGCCTGGGGAAGTTGTGGGACACCCAAGAAGGCAAGAATTTGGACAAACAGGCATGAATATAGGGTGAACCAACACCACAGTTCCTTCCTATAAATAGGGTAGGAAATAACTGTGGTTTTCATGTCGGTTTGTGGTAGGGCTTTATTATTTTTAAGGATGATCGCTTTGTGTATGTATGTAAGTATCTGTGTTATCAAGTAACAGAGGAGGGGTTTTCTGTGTGTGTCTTGACCAGAAGCTTTTGCAGAACCATTCCTTTCTGATGCAGACATCAAGTTGCACTAGTAAAATGCTCAGTCTTTCTGCTGCTGTCTTGCAAATGTGAAGAGTCCTGTACTGCAATGTGGGCCAGAGCCTCCTATTCTTCCCAAGGACTTTAAGAAATTTAAGATGAAGACCCTTATTTTCAATACGTTCCTTTTTGCAAGGAAACATCACTCCAGTGATGGCAATTTGACTGCTAGTTTAGTTTTTGACTGATTACTTGTATCGTGAAAAAGAGCTGTTCTGCAGTGTGTTTTGGACATCCCAAGCCAAACAGCAGCCTGTATGAGAACTCCTCAGCCTGGCGGGGCCCCTGTTTATAAGCGTGCAGTGCAGGAAGTTTTAATTTCATTGCTAAAGTCAATTTGTTCACTTGTCTCCTCCATGTGATCTGTGCCAGGTTCACTTTTTTTTAAAAGAAAGCACAAAACTGCTTCCCTCTTTTCATGACAGATGCTGAAATCTTTATGATAACGGGTGTATGGTGTATGCTGTACATATTTGTGTTCTTAATGGATGGTTTAATGAATGGAAATAACAAATATGAATGGTGGTGTGATGTAGCCTATATGTAATGGGTACACCTGAATACACCGGAATGAGCTGGTTGGCAGGAGTACTGTGAGCTGAAACTGTCTGCCTCACTTGAGCAGCTCCCTGTGTGTATAACATCCTCTGGGTGGGTGAGCTGGTGCTTTTTGTACAAATAGCTATAAACAACTGCTGCAACAAATGCAGCTAAAATATTCTTAGTCATCTGTATTTTTCTCGAGGAAATTATTATTGTCAGTTTTAGAAACCTCCTTTTCAGAAGGGGACGCCTGGCGCGTTATTCTTTGATCTTCCAGACCTGGCATCCTCTCCAGCCTGCTCCTCTGAATAAAGGCAAGTTGATAGCAGCAGCACTGTCCAAAATTTGCCGCAGCCAGCCACAGTAACTGTGTGAGGGCGCTGCCCCAAAGCCCTGCAGCTCACTGGGGTAGAAACCTGGCTGCCCGGCCGCTCGGTCCCCACAGCCTGCTGGCCGGGAATGCGCTGCTAAATCAGGGCAGCAGCTCCTCAGGAAGGATCAGAAGCATCACAAGCATTTTTTTTTCCCCCTTTGCAAATTCCTGCTGTAGGGTTTTTTGGAAACACATCCCTGCGGTTAAATATAGCCGTGTATTTTCAACTAATGCTTCTCCAAGGTTGATCTGAAAATGTAATAAAGGGAAATGTTTGTGTCTGCTGTTTTCCCGGCTTTACTTGGGGAGTTTGTGCCTTATGGTCAGCGTGTGTTTACAGGTTTAATCTGTTGAATTTTACTAGTGACAAATGGATACCTTTTGGCCCTGACCTGCAGCGTTTTTCCTTGTGGCTGAATGTTAGTTTGAAAGGAAGACATCAGCTGGAGCTGTGCCAGCCTGCCCAGCAGCAGACAGCAGCTTCTCTCCTAGAGCTGCTTGTGGAGGCACGTGGCCAAACGTGCAAGTTAGGAGTGTGGAGCACTGCATTTTCCCTAAGCTTCCTGTGTTGTTTTTTACCATGTATGAACCTAAAGTACAGTTTTTCCTCTATAGAGGAGGCATTTCCTCCCTGCTGGGAACCTTGCATGGCGCTCCTTCCTTCCCCTCCTCTGTAAAGACAACAGAGTCAGGCTTTTGCGTGTCGTCACATAGAAAAGAATGATTTACTACAGAGGTGATCTGACAGGTTGCTTGTATTTAGATGTCCTTTCTCACTTTCTAATGAGTGTTGCCCTTAGGTAACATTCATTTAATTGTCTGTATTTTTTTTCCAGACGCCTGGACTGTTGTTGTTATGCTATTATGCTTACCAAAACTCTTCTGCATGTGGAGACAGGAGAAAGGCATTACATGCGTACTGTTCTGCCCGTTTGGTGGATGTATATGGCACCTTTGGAGATGCTGCTTATCACAATCTGTCATTCCCATAAGGGACTGTCTTCATGGTCCCTTGTGGTCCACTCTAATTTTGTACCCTATGGAGTGATGCTAGAACTTAGATGTCACTCTGCAAAAACGTTAGGCCCATAAGCAACAGGGAATTGACTTTAAAAAGTAATTTTAAAGGAAAAAATGGAAAATAAGAGCTTAACTATAAAGGTGTAGTTAGATTTTATTTGATCACTTATTTCGCTGTTAATTTAAAATCTGACCTCTTGAATACCTGTGTTTCTGTGCCCCTTGTGGATTAAATAGATGAAACAGCAAATATGTGAAGGGGCCAGAGTCATTCCCTGTCAGTATGTGGAGATCTCTGTCTGTATTTGCTGATGTCTTTCACTTGCATATTTACACATAAGACTGGAAAAATAGCTTTTATAACATGGTTGCTCTTTAACATTATTACATGAAATATATGCTTTCCGTAATACTCTGTAAACACAGTTTCTTGCTGTGTTTTGCTGAAATGGGGAAAAATGGGAAATTCTGGGTGATGGGGTTTTGCCTTCCTGTGCCCATGTGTTGGGGCACTCGCAGTATATGATGCTGTGGTCCTTGAGAGGCCAAACCAGGTGCAGCAGGTTGTTTTACCTTCACTGGGATAATGCTGGCATTGAATTTGGTGCTGTGAGCAAAAATCGTGCTCAGACAGACTAAAAGGTAAAGAAAGCCATTTGTCTGGCAGTTTCTTCTGGTGCTTAGGTCTTAGTTTCTTTGTGTAGTGCTGAGCACTTCACTCCTGAGTACTGGAAATGGATCACAGCTTATGCAAGCGTTCGTACAGCCCAGAGAAATCAGCTTGGTCTCCGTGCCTTGTTAGGAATTGTTGATTACCAGCCATCTGCTGCATTACTTGCTCATCTGCTGTAGCTGTGTGAGAATGGCTATTTTAATTAATTAGTTTTAGGTAATACATATCCAGAGCACCTTATCATTGGCTTTTTGAAGGATTATTTTTCTTAGACCTGCCTGAGGACAAGCCCAACAGTAATATTTACCTAAATGATTGTGTTGGAGAGCTGCTGTAGAAGATATAACCTAGGATCCAGGTGCAAGGCAGGAGGGAGCACAAGTGTGGTGGTGTCCCGGACCAGAACAAGTCAGGAGCAGGTGAAGCTGTGACCTTCAGGCACGAGGATGTCCATCAGCCACGGCGGAGAGCACACACTGCCTGGGAACAGGCTGTGGCAGCAGCTCTCTTCCCAGGGCTCTTTTTTTAGGAAAGAACAACTGTCCATGGCCATGCTGCAACAGCTCCTTTAAATGACACAGCTATGAGATGATCATTATGTTGTTGTGTTTTTTTTTTTTAAACTGTATTTGAAAAATGAAACCAGGACATATGCTGGTGTCCTGCGATCCCACTTGTAGTAATTGAGAATCTGTAACTTGTGTTACTTAAAATTAATTTTGGCTGGTGGGTTGCTTTATTATTACAAATAATCATTTAATTAGTAGGATAGTCCAAATGAAACTTTTTTTTTTTTTTTTTTTTTTTTGAGGCAGAAGCTCCGTTTGTGTATTTTTTTTTTTGCAACATGAGGTTAAGTTCCAGGTTACTGCTGCAAATTCAAGCTAATCATCTTCAACCCTTGGGCTAGTGCTTCTGAAAATACAACACAGCATACGAAGGCCTTTGCTTACAGGAAGGAGTAGTTTTAGCATCAGTCATTGCTTTAAGCATTTATGCTCTTAAAAATATTGTTTTGTATAGCATTCAAGGATGTTTTGGGTAGAACCAAATACATTAGATGGACTGGAGATACCCTCCCTGCGTGGGGACCTAGCTGTTGACAGGGCTGTCAAAAGTCTTGCTTTCCATGCTTCCACACACAGGCGAGCAGCAGAAAGACCAGATTAGCTTGGCAGGACTTCTGAGTCGCGTGGGATTTCCTAAAACCATTCCAATAAAAGTGCCCTTTGAGATCAGAAATGTGGACATCATCAACTGGAGCTTTCTCTGTGGTGCTTCCTGCACGCATTTCTGTTCGTAGTAGGTGTGTTGTGAGTGCAGCTGTGGATATGCTTTTTGGAAAAGGAAAATTCAGTGTGGACAGGGATTTCATACCACGTATGTATTGTAGGAACCAGGTGGGTGCCTCGTGTAGCGTGTCCAGGTTCTGTGCATTTTATGGTACTTATGCTAGGCACGCTGATATAAGCCCCCCAGCAGAAGAGGTCTTAGAGGTCTTGATTTGTACAATATAACATAAAGTGGAGGAACACTTTTTGTCCCATTATTCCCTCTTAGGAAGAGCTGAGGTACGGGTATATTTTGACTAGAATAAATACCAATGAAAATGTATTTTAAGCTAAGCAATAGTAATTAGTGTTTGTATTTTTCTCAGGAAAAAGGAGTTTGCAGTTTTTCCTTGGTATTTCTTATATATACGTATGCTTAGGAAATAGTGTAAAAGGAGTATCAGACATTATCTGAGGGTGGAAAAAGAACAAAAGTCCATGAATTTAAGGATTGTCAATGTAATGACTTCAGATTTTACAGCTCTTCATAAATTTCATGCTATAACAATATTAAGCATAGAAGCTTGATCTGAAAATACAGACAGGGAGTACATTCAGAAACAGCTTGGTGGAAACAGCTCGTGTTTGGCTCTTTCCTTGTTTTCTACGTTGTATGAGAAGTCTGCTGTCATATTGCATAAGAGCTGATGAAGCTATAAAATTTCACATGAAATCAATCTTAATTTTCTTGCTTTGAAAACTAATACACTGGCCAGAACGTGGAGCCTGAGGTCGAATGGCAAGTCCTGTTCTGAATATAAGTGGTGGTTTTTCTGGATGAACTCAAACTCCACATTTATCACTGTAAAAGCTGGGAGCAGAGGTCTTGCATCACAATACAAGAAACACCCTGTGGCTTCCAAGGGAAGGAACCTACAAGAAGCTTAACTCCGGTTGTTTGAGAAAAACATCTGTATCTGTCAAAAGGGCAGCGCTGTTTATAATTTACCCTGCTCTGTTTGACTTGGCAGACTTGAACATACAGCTTTAGGTGTAGACACTTTCCATATTCAAGCCTTTGTGTAACAATCAGTGTTCAGCATGTATCAGTGCCCATGTTGGGTCTCCAAGCTACAGAACGATGATATTTGTGGCTGGGTTTTTTGTTTGTTCCTGCTATGCTCTCTTCTTATACAGGCTTGGGCATGTTTTCTAGGCTATTTTCTTTCTAGCACTGACAAGAATAGAAGTAGAAATTGCTATTATATGACAAGTGCAAAAACATCTGCGGGTGTTGTGGCCAGCACTGCCAGAAATACACAATTACTGTAAGGTACATTAGAAAATAGAGGGAAAACTGACTCATGTGCCCAGGAAAGTAATGGTGCAGTGAGAATTAAATAAATGTAGTTGTTAAATTTGGGTGTATTGAAGTGTTATAGACGCTAGGAAGGAATGAGAAGTGTGCAGGTCTGGTGGGAATGAAAACAACCATGTAGATGTACTTGTTATGATGTACTTAGAAATCAATAAAGAGGTGTGACCACGAGCGTTTAATGCTGCTTTTCCAGCCAGAGGCTGGTGTAACAGAGAAACTCCTGCTTCCACCGCCTGCTCTGCTGCTGGAAAGTTACGTCCACGCACGACTTCTTTGCCGAGCTGCCTTCTGCTCCCAGCTTTCCGGGTAGCAAATGCCACCCAGGGACTCACGTTACGAGGGAGTTTTCAGGCAGCTGATGAAGCATTCATTTCGCTTCTGCATGTATGAGAATGGCAGTTGTGACACCTCGACTTCTGTTCAGGCATGAGAGATGAATTCTGTGAGGTTTTATTTTTTGATACAATCTCCTAATTAAACGGAAGCTGTCTTAAGTATCATAGCAAAATGACAAATGTGGATAACGAATGCTTGTAAAGCAGCAGCTTGGGTTGGCAGTAGGAAAGATGATCACCGAGGAACTCAACTGTAACTCTTTTCTTTGGATGAACTGCCCTTTTCCTTTCAATTATCTTGTGTAGCAAGCAGAACAAATGACGTGCTTTAATAGCTAGCTTAAACAGCCTGGGGGGAGCTGGGGACATCTAAAGCTGTTTGTGAGGAGTCGGACCACAGGCGGTCCTCTGGGGGTGTCGAGTCCTAGGCAGTGGGCAGCGTGAGCTTCCCAGCTTGAGCATCCTCTGGTGACGGCCAGCTTGGAGAAGGGACAGCCCCTGGAGGTGGGCAGTGGAGTTTGGGGACGTCTTGGAATAAGTACCTGATGTGTTGGGGGCAGAACTGATAATGCACTTTGTTAGGTGGTTCTGTCGCGAACAGCTCGTATGCTGCAGTTTGAAACCGCAAATTCATGAGATGCTTTGGGCAAGGAAGCCTAAGAAGGCAAGGCTCAGTTTCGAACTCTCCCGGCAATGTGTCTCAGTAAGGTAAAGGCTGTGGATGTCTGATCCTGGTTTGCCTTGTTCTTTTACATAGCTTTCCCCTGTTTTGGGTAGGTGGAAAATGAGGGACGTCCAACTCCCATCTTTGCTGCTTTACTTCTGCCGTGTTAAACGCTTGCTGGCAAAGCAAATGAGAAGGCAGAAGAGTCAGCCAGAAATTGTAGCTCACAGTATTAAAGAAAATATGTGCTCCCCTTTGGCAAATCCACAGTCTTTTCACACTGGCTTGAAGGGTTTAAACAGTATGCAGGCTTGCCCGAGGAAGGGCCCTTACAGTCTCAACAATAACGTGCTGTTAAATAATGTAATTTCAAGGGGACCACTGTACTTCGTGTCAGAAGTCACAACGCAGGGCAGATGGATCTCTACTGAGCTGAGATCGAACCAGAAACTTCACTTCTGTCAGGGGTGTATCCACCAAAGCGGTCCAATTACCACGCTGCCATTCAGAGGAACTAAGCATCTCCAACACCTTACGAAATAGTGGATCTTTCTCCATCAAATGCTATTTGCAGATCACAAATGGCTAGTTCTTATATTAAAACAACAGGGGCTAGAGATAGCTCTTCCTTGGAGCTTTTGTAGGTAAAATTAGTTTAATATTGCATTGTTGGAAACTCTTCTCTTTAAACAAGCAAAATGATTTCCAATGCATTGCGCTGTTAAGATTAGGAGATAAACCAAGTTTAGGGCTCTTCGCTCAGGCCACTGGCAACAAAACACTATTCACACCGTAAGCTACTTAGCAAGACTTCAGTAGCTTTCTTACCTTCAGTTTTTACAATAAGGAAAATGGGTAATTGCTTCCCTTACACATCCCAACAGCACTGTTTCCATTTTTCCAGCTCTGGGATGCAGAAGACTGCTCCCTGTTAAAGCATTTGGCACTTCGGCCTCTTAGGAGACTCCACAGAGCCAAGTGGAGTGTGAGTCCTCCACTGGAACTGGATGGCAGTCACAAATCATTTTTGTGTGGGACAGCACACCAGCCAGTCATTGTGTGGGAAGTGCTTTGAATTCCCACCAGCACTAAATGTTAATAATTTCATGCTTTCTGCCTTTCTTTTTCTTCTTGAATTTCTCCACATTTCTTTGTTTTCCTTATTGAGCTCTATTTTTTTTTTCCTTCCAAATCAATTAATTACATTCCTATCATTCTGCCATATAATGCTGTTGGTCCCACAGATGATATTGCATAAATGTTAACCGAATGAGTGCTGTGTTTTTATCTTTGAGTTCTGTTGTTTTAGTGAATTCCTTAGACATGCGATGCTATATATCCACATAGGATCCTTATCTTAACAGTTTATTTTCTTGTGTAAGAGGTCTGCTTTTGCAAGCCTATTATTACACTTTATTTCATCAGGTTGGTTTCTAAGTACTGAAATACGATATTTTCCTGTTTCCATAAGATTTTTTCTTAGCGGTTCCTGACTGTAACACATTCTGATTTTTGATAACCCACTTCCTGTAATCTTTTTCTCTGCGTTTTTATACTGCTCTGTTTTTTCCCCCGGTTCTTGCCCTGTGTCCGTGGAGCACCGCAAAGCCTCGATCCCTCTCAGCACTCAGCCAGGCATCGCAGTCAATGCAGCAGGGTGCCCTGCATGCCCCATGACAAGGCAGCGTTGCCCAGCTCTCTTCTCCCGTGTTATGAACACACAGCTCAAGTCATCGTGCTCTTTGGGGGAGTCGGCCATCAGCCTGGGAGCGGGAGCCATAACATGTCATTAGGTGACTAAAAAGGCTTGGTGAAAACTGTGGCTTTGTCCCAGGGAAGAGGTTGCAATGATTTCAAAGGGCGCTCCTTGAATCTGAGCCAGGTCTGCAATGAGCATGAGGTCAGGAGGTCTGCAAGGACTCCTGTATAGCACCAGAAATAGGGGCGTGGGTGGGGATCTAGCTAGTTGCCCAGAAGTCAGCCTTGATCCTGTGGTCACTTGGACCTAACGGAGAATTGGAGCAACGGTGAAGGACCTGGGAGGAGAAGCAAAGCAGTTTAGGGCTCTGTGGACTGCAAGAGCTCCTGTGGAGTTTCCACAGCTGCAGATCTGGAGTTGAGATGAGATAGCACTCATCTTTACTCATTAACCAAAATAACCCTCCTGGCTAGGAGGGGAAAAGTCTATCCAGAGTTGTGGAAGGCTGGATGCGTTCTTGGTCAAGACCGAAGTCGTTATAAGCATGGGTGGTAGAAATGGGTAGGAAGATGGATGCTTTTGTGTGATGTTTATTCTAGAAAAGGTGAACTTTGGCTTTCTGGTCCCAGGTCACCTCAATAAAAGAGTTGTGTTGAAAACCTGAAAGGGTTGTTGAACACTGAGGAAGGAAACTAAAACAGATTGACTGCCGCAGCATAGTGAGCTGTGGATAAATGAACCTTTGGACCCTACGTCCTGCTGTAAGCTTTCAAACCTGAGCACTGCAGGCAATTTGGCAAATCTATTTCCAAAGTCTATCCAAAACTTCTACCAATCGCATCCTCTCACAGTGTTTTAACTCTTGCAATCCCAGTTATGAAATGCCAATTACTTTTTTTTTTTTTTTTTTTTTCCCTTGATAGCAGAGAATGTTTTTAATGTTACATTTACAGACAGTAAATGAAACTGCCTTGACAGAAATCCATACTGGGGGTTTTCTGACAGCTTTCCCTGTAGGTTTTTTGCTTTTTTTTTTTTTTTTAATATGTATATAACTTTTTGAGAAGGACAGGAAATACAGGTCAGGTGCTGGGAGTGCAGCCTCTCAAGTGCTGTAAGCCCTCATTTTTCTATTTGTTCAAGGTCAGGCAAGAGCTGATCTAGAAGGTAGATCTTTCACGTCCTTTTTTGGCTGTGTCCAACCTTCACAGAAGAAAGGTAGTTACGTGATAGCAAGTGTGGCGACTGGGGTCTGTTTTCCTTACCTATGAAGCAGAAGAAGTGTTTGAGATGTTATGGAGCCTAATTCATGTTTGCAAGATGTTCAAACATGCAGATACTACTTGATCACTTCCCAATTGCCCCGACACAAGCAAAAATTGCATAGTGGTATTACCTGAAGTCTTCTGTGTAACTATTCATGTATTATGTGATATATCCTAAAATATTGTAGAGTTTGCTTTTGCCTTCCTTTTTTTTTTTTTTTTTTTTTTTTTTTTTTGTGTGTGTGTGTCTTTGTTTTGTTGTTTCTGTTTGAATTTTGTTTGAAGGTTTTAGAGGTGTCTAAGGTTTGGCTTGTGCATAGAAATGCTTTGTAGGCATCTGAATATGACAGCAGACCTTTGGTGGGAGATGGGTGGGAATGTAGGCACGAGGCTACAGCTGGATCTCTACTGTGACATTGAGTTATGAGGGGGAAATGCGAAACTCTCCCAACCTTTCTAGAGTTCACTTTGTTGAGTAGGATTCAAATCTAGTCTGTACGTGGCAATTGTAGTCACCGGTGTTCAGAACTGTTGTGTATATCCCATCAGGTCAAAATCCATTTTATCCCATGCTATGTAGTACAGTTAGTTGTACCATCTCTCTGAAGGGCAGGATTTACCCCACAGTGAGATACTGGGGTTGTCTGTCATTTCTGACATGCGGAGAATGCCGTGAGTAAACATATTTTGGATTCCAGCTGGGGTTTCCAGTTACAGTTTTTATATTTGACTGCTTTTGTGGCTGGAAACTTTTGCCAGCTGTCAACTTAAGAGCAAGTGGCAATCTGCCTTCTCAAGCAAATGTGGCCTCCATGTTTATTTTCAGTTTCACGTTTGTTATACTCATTGTAGGTTAAAAATCCTGGCATAACATCCTTGACCCTTCAGTAAGATATGGAGTCATCATCTTTCATGGTGCGAGTATGAAATAACTTGCTTCACACAAGTACAAATAGCAGAGAGTCCAGACCCACATAGTAATCAATTTGGGACCGTACTAACTTAGGAGGCTTCATTTTGTTATGGTTTCCGCGTAATGAGCAAAGGGACTTTTTATGTGATACAAAGACCGAGTGCAATAAAGTGTGGCGGGAGATTAAAGTAAACAATTATTACAATGCATATTCTTTTGTGTCTCCTTTTTTTTTTGTTGTTGTTCTTGAATAGATTGAAAACATAGATGCATGCCTGAGTTTCTTGGCTGCTAAGGGGATTAACATACAGGGGCTGTCAGCAGAAGGTGAGTCAATTGGTTGTTTAAGATTTCATTTTAAACGAAGAACTGCTGCTTGTGATTGTAACCCGCACGTCCTGTGTAATGGAAAATTAATGTAATATGAATAATATAAGCTGTTGATGGTCTTCGCTCCTTTTTTCCCCTTCTCAGCATGAAAGGTAGGTAAAATAGATACGTAATCTCCGCACGGCTGACTTGTAAAAATAATTATTCTAATTCAGTAATGTCTTGGTTTATGTCTGTTAAAAAAGAGATTTTTCATCTAAGTCGTATAATTGGTACATGGGTTAGAGTGTAGCTTTTATGGATATTTAATAACTGTTGGGGGCTGCTTGTCTGTTGAGAGAAAAGGTATTTAGTTCCTCTTTCTTCAGTTATTTTGCTGTTGGAAAAAAAGATTCTGCTTTTTTATATTTAGATTTCTAAAAAGTGTGATTCCAAGTGTAAAAAGAAAAAAAGGGGGAAAAAAAAGAGTATTGACCTTGAGTTAATCACTTAGCTTATAAATAGCACCAGAATTTCCTAAAAGCTGAACATGACTCAGTGCAGGATACTCCTTTTTTGCCAGTGCATGATATGTGTCGGGGTGTATGGCGGCTGGTGCTCAGAAGCTGTTTAACTGCTGTCTTATTAAAAGATCAAACAGATTTTCCTAATCCTCATCACCAGCTTTCACCTCCGCTTTCATTTAAATATGCTGGAAAAGCATTTGGGTTCAGAAGCTGTTAAGACAAACTTTGAATGTTTTATTACATGGCACCTTCTTCAGCATTTCACAGAACAAATAGTTGGATGTGTGGCATCAGGTGAGACCTGAAGTTAGATCTGGTGAGTAAGTCTCGTTGCAAGCTTAGTTTTGAGGGGATTACATTGTCAAATCATGAATGTACTTTTACTTCTGTGTGAACAGTTGAATTGCCTGCATGCGTAAAGCCATGTTTTCTTCCTCGGAGGGAATTCTGTCGCTCAAACAAAAGAGGCAAGAAAGGATGTGTAGGTGTGGTGGGCTGACCCCAGCCCACAGCCAGCAGCTGCTCGCTCACTCCCCCACACTCCCAGCAGGACCAGGCAGAGAATAGGAAGGGCTAAAGTGAAAAAACGTGTGGGTCAAGATAAAGATAGTGAAATAAGTGAAGGAAAGAGGAAGAAAAAAACAAAAGCGATGCAAAGGCAGTCACTCACTGCGACCTCCCACAAGGAGACAGATGCCCTGCCACCTTCTGAGTAATGGCCATGTCCCCAGTACCTAGCCCCCATTTTACTGCCAAGCATGACGTTATGTCGCAAGGAATATCCCTCTGGTCACCTGGGGCCAGCTGTCCACGTTGTGTCCCTTCCTGACTTCTTGTCCCCCCAGCCTACTTGAGGCTATAAAAAGAGGGAGCCTTGTCACGGTGCGAGTACTGCTCAGCAACAGCAAAAGCACTGGTTTAGCCACAAAGCCAAAACACAGCACGAGCTACTCTGAAGAGCATGAGCTCCACCCCAGCCAGACTCTGTACAGCAGGCGAGGTAACGCATTGTGTTAAAATAGTTGGTGTAAATGGGAAAAATAAGTAAAATTTAATTTGTGTCCAAAACCACGTCTTTGATTTTTATAGATAGTCTAAGATCTTCTGTCTGTAAACCTTGCCTATATCCTTATACAATCACAAATGCAATGCACCTTTGCTCCTTTAAAAATGAAATAAAAAAGGAAGGATGAATGATAGTCTTTCAGGTCATGTGAAGCCACAGAGTTTTTGAAGAGACCGCCAAGTCTTCCCTGTGGGAGGAGAAAATGTTCCCTCTCTTGGCCTTGGCTGTGCTACTGTCAGTGCCCCCCAGTGTCTGTGAGCTCTCGTGGACATGGGGTTAAGGATTTGAGACCTAGTGAGCACAGCGTGGAAGGGGAGCGATGATAACCTCATGCTGCTGCAGCTGTCTCAGGCCCTCAAGGAAATGCTGGCTGACCGCAGTTAAACCTTAAGCCCTGGCACCGAGGTGGGACTGCGCAGGACCTCAGTCCATGCCACCCTCAGGGGCTGGAACAGACACTGCTGAATCACAAAGCCATTAGTTTTAATTTCTGTCTAGGTGGAGCAGAGTGTGACTTCTTTTTTTAGTGTTGCGGTGTTACCACCCATACGTGTATTGCGCATTTGCTGGATGCAGAGGGCAGGAATTCCCCCTTACGGAGCAAAGTCTCTTTATTCATAAATAACAGGTGCTTTTTTGCACTCCAAAATGTAAATAAATAGTAGGTAGTGGTGCTGGAATGTATTTAGCATTAGCCCTTTTTATATCAAAACATTTTTATAGTCAGTTTGGTGTTGGCAAATTGCTGCTTCCACCTCTGTTTCACAAAACGTATTTTTAAGCAGCTGAAAAAATCATTTGCACCAATAATGAATTGAGTTAATATTGTTCTATTTAGTTTAGTGCTATTTTATCTTGAGTATGTTTTTTTTTTCCGTTCTTTATTAATTTGTGAGCTGCATGCTTTCAGGTTATGATAGGAAGTCTCAGCTGAAACAATCTTTCCCTTACTGACCGTGAATGATGTTTATGAAACATATTCCAGATAGCCACTGTGGATGAACCATATGGTGAAACCACCATGTACCCAAGTCTTACATATGTACATTACCTTTCAAAAGTATTCCCAAAATATTTGGGTTAAAATAGAATTATAACAAAATTAAATATTTAAAAAAAAATGTTCATGAAAAATTACAACTAAAACTTGCATTTTGGCAATTTGCAAAATAGTTTAAGTAATTCCTTGCTGTCCTCTAAGGGAAGCCCCCTACATCATCCTGGCGTATGAGATTCTACAAGTTACTTTAACAAGTATATTTGAAATGTAATTTCACAAAGCTTGTGAGAGTTCATAAGCAAGTATTTAGTACTTTTTTAGTACATTTTTTCCTAACCTGATATTATGACAACTAGTAGGAGAAGGGCTGGCTGGACGTTAGCTGTCCTTTTCTATAGCTTATCCTTCAGCTGGGTTAGAACACCCATAACTAATCTTTTCCTCCTTTTCAGCCCAAGTACCACCTGCATTATATGCCTAAATAGCTCAGTTACAATCAGGATTCTCACGTCAAGAAAATAAGGTGTGAGCTAAAATTTCTAAACATAGAAAGTTTGTTTACTGAGAAATGATTCAACAGAAAATGCAGGTTTGAGTCCATAATAAAAGCCAACTTTAACCTCAATGTGATATGTGAACACTGTAAAAATGTAACAAATTTCATATTATTTACCTGTCTTCCAGCAATGCAAAATCTAAGAATACCAGATGAGTTGGTGAGAAAACAGTGTGCAAAATTGACAGTGTAGTGTTCACAGTGGGGAGGGGAAGGCATGTTTCACGTTTATAGCTTTCCTGCCAAATCACAAGTCAGACTCAGCAGCACACAGGTTATCCCATAGTTTCTGCAGATTTCATATCTTTTTTTTCTTTCACGCTGTCGCATTTTCTAGGAATTAACATATTAAATCAAATAGAAGCTAAGAAGAGGCCAGTAATGCCTGCTGAAGGAGAACATTTACTGGCTTTGCCACTAACATTAAAAAAAAAAAAAAAAAAAAAGTGGCCGCTAAAGAGAGGGGAGTGAAGGAACATTTTTTATAAAATGAAGCTAAAAGACTTGAATTCAACTAGAAATTAAGCTTCTGAGAGACCATCCTTAGTTGTGCCGTGGAAGAAGGGGAGAACCCAACAGGAGAACACAGAATCACTTAAAATTAAGAGTGTTGTAACCAAGCAAGCTCATGTTTCTGCACAAGTTGCCAAGACCTGCTAGGTCAACTGCAAATAATTGTGTTTACTCCATTGGCAGAGCCTCATCTAGGAGGAAGTAAGAGATTGTGATTGCTTCCAAATGGAAATAAACATTAAAGCCTCTCCCGAGTTGCTTGAGAATATGCATTTTTCAATAGTGCAGCCTTAGTACGGAGGGAAGTTGATAATGTATACAAACTAGAATTTGGATAACTCCTAAATACTGAAATAATTGGGGACTTCGTGTGTAATACCCTTCCAGTGTAAAAAATAAAAATAAAAAAATATCCTGCTTAAATGTGTGACACAGGCTTTTATGGATTTCTGTATGTGAACTTTTATGGATTTAGGCAGTGAAGATGCTTAAGGATCTGTGTTCTCTGATGATGACCATAGAGATAGGCCCCCTACTTCGGCAACATGGAGCCACCGAAGTCTTCCCTTCTCAAAGATTTTAAACTCTAACATCTCTATTTGTAGCTCCTGAAGAAAAGTATGGAGATGCCAGTTCTCTCCTCTTCTTGCTGCTACTTTTGCTGTCTGTCCCTTTGAGCTGTCTGTCCATACCCATGCTCTTACTTGTTTCCACAGCTGGGTTTTGGGCTCCTGGAGCTGCAGCTGCCCAGCTAAGCATGCCATCCTTCACATACTGTTTCCTCACTGCCAAGATTTTGAAGATTATGGAGAACATAAATGTGCAGTAGAAACTGAATTCAGAGATAGCAGCTGCACCTCCTCTGGGTAACAGATTAGCTGGATAACAATCAGCTGAGCAAATCATGAAACCATAAAGCGATGAAAGGAAACCTCTTACTAGACTTTGGAACCACTGCTATCGAACTTAGACTTTTGCCTCTGAAATGACGTCTGTGCTTCTGTAGGTAAATGGGTTTCAGTGTACACGCTCTGCAGTCTTGCTGTAAATCCATTTTAGTTCCTTTCCAGTATCAAGGTGGAATTTTGATTTCTGTAGCACAAATGCCCCACAAAGCTGTTTTGGACATACCTGAGAGGAGGGTGTGTTCACTTACCAAGTTGGCAGATTTTGATTCTACCACATGGAGCCCGTGTGTTATTAAGATTCCTTTGGTCTGATAAATTCTTTATTTTTTGGCATAAAAAAAAATGCATGCAGACAAAGCAGGGAAAAAACATAATACCTTTTTTAATTTTGCTGCCCTGTTTCTATAGAACTCCCAATATTGTTTATATTCAGATCACATTCCTCAGTGGAGTCTACAAAGTTCATCCCAGCACTCTTCTGGTAGCTTTTTTCCCCAAAGTCAGCTTAGAGCCAGTCAGCTTTGAGCTGCGTGGTGGCTGAAGTTGAATCTGTCTGTACCTCACAGATATATCCAGGATTAACTGTGAGGTACGCGTACCTCTCAGAATTTTGTCTTAAATTCAGACCTACCTTTGGCTCTTTCCCTCCCCTGCCGTCATTCATTATGGACAGAATTTCCTGCTTTTTACATTTTTTTCTTTTGTTTAGCAGACCGTTGGGTCTCACTTGTTGAAGAAGGGGTGATGGGGACTGCATGCAGAACTCAATGGCCAACTATAAGAGGCTTGCGCAGAGTGACAGACACACGCATCCACTATCCCTAGGCATGAAAATTACATATATGTGACAGCCCCATTTTCTGGCAGGAGCTCTGCAAGCTATGGAATATGCAGTGGTTCTTCATTTGTACTCCTCCTAGCCGATTTGGCTAACTATTCTTCTCCATGTAAACTAGCTGAACTAGCGCCACATGCTTTACAAAATCAGACACAAAATAAGCTCTTGACTAAATAAGAGCAGTAGGCCATTTCGGTTGTTCTCCCTTGGTTTGCTTTGATCTCTCTTTTGTATATAATTAGTTTATGATTTGCGGAAATTTCATTTGCAAGTGTTTGAGGGATCAGATAAGGGCTTTTCTCTACTAATCTATCCAACAGACCTTTCTTTTCTTTACTTTTTCCTTGTTTCACAAGGTATTTTTTTTCATTGATATTTTTTTTCAATTTCCACCAAGTCCAATGTATTTTTGTGCTGAAAGAGATGATCAGCAAGCTATAATTATGGCTGTAGGTGAAAGAAGCAGCAGCAGAGCCATTACAGCATGGAAATTCCCAAAGGGTGGATTCGTGTGGATTCACTTAAAACCAAATTTCAGTCTCTTTTCAAATATCTCAAGTGTCTAAAATATACAAAACCAGTTGGGGCTCCAGATTTAAAGTGAGTGGGTGACATGCTTGCCCTTATCTGGGTGGCTACCCTTATTTGAGCTGCCCCACGGCCAGGAGGGGAGGTAAGGCAGGAGAGGCTGGGCAGATGGGCAGGGTGCCATGGGGTTGAAGTGCTCTTCCTGTGCGAAGGGCAGGGGCGAGCTGCCAGGTGAATTACCTCAGTCTGTTTTTAAGATAAGGGAAACAGAACTACCTCTAAAAGTCCCGTCTGAAATATTGCACTTAAAACCCAGAGGGAAAGAGGCTGCTCCTCCTGAACCTTACTAAATTGTTTTTTTGTCACCTTAAGCACTTCAAAAGCTGGTTTCTCTTCTGATTACGACAGAAGACTCACAGCCACAGAAGTCGACAGGTTTTAGGTGGGGTTATTGTTTTAATTGCCTCTCACTTCACATTGAAATCAGGGCCTTGTTTTCAATTGCGTGTCCCTTTGCTAAGTTTAAACATGTAGACTCACATTTCTTTTATCTCCTGGCCCTGATTTCTTTTATCTTCTGGCCCGTGTTTGTGCAGTTAAGCTTCCCAGTGCCTCTGGGGCTGTTTAGTTATGCTTTGGCCTGTGATTAAGTGATACTTTCCTTACAATTCCCATGAGTAAATCCAGTTCTTTGCTAGAGATAAGGAAATCCTTTTTACTGTTCTTTTGTGTCTTTTGTGTCTATTTTGCTTTATTGTCTGCTTCCATCCAGTATCCTCCCTAGCCAAACACAGGCAGATTAGACAAGGAAAGAGCCTCACGTAAAGGGTGATGGGGGAGACTGGGTTTGTGGCCTGACGCTGCGTGGGGGCAGGAGTAGACTGGGAAAGGGAGCAACAAGCAGGATTCACTGGGATCCCACTGTCCTGGAAGGGGCTACAGTTGGCTAAGAGAACAAAGGAAGGCAGAGGATGACAACTCTGGGCCCTCATTTAAGCAGGAGAACAGGGTCCTGGTGGGATAGAGCCTTCTAGAGGGGCCAGACTGAGGGAAGGAAAAGGGGGAAGGAAATCGAGTTAGAGGAGAGGAGAGGAGTGCCCTGGGTCTGCGTAATGACCAGGACCGCTTAGATAAGGTCTCAGGGTGACTGAGGACATGAATATGGGCTCAAACAAAATTAAGGAAGAAAGTAAATTAGATCAGCTGCTAGGAAGAAAAGGTAGATTGAGGCTTAGCTAGGGAAGGAGGCAGAAGTTGGATGCTTGTATAGGAAGGGGAGCAAACATTAATATGTGAGCTTGATATTTGCTGGGCAAAGGGCTTGTGGTTAAGAACGGAGCCTGACTACATAGCAAAGATGAGCAATGCACTGAGAAAAGTGACTGGGAGAGGGAATAAAGGATAGAGCAGGGCCAACGAATTTATTCATTCACTGTCAACCTACTTTTAAGTACCTCGGGTATCCATTCCTGTATCAGCTTGTGATAGTATCAAATTGGCAATTATCTGTTCTAACACAGCAGTCTTGCACAATAATCATGTTTTCTAGTGTATAACTTGCACCAGATCTTCTTAATGGAAGCGATTAGTCTGATATTCCAGAAATGATACAATGCAGCATGGTAACTGAGTAGTTTCTCCTCTTCATTCAAATTTGGGACTGAAATTATTTGAAATTATTTACAGCATGATGTTGTTAATGCATTTGTTGCTGTGTGTTTTTTTTTGTTTGTTTGTTTGTTTTGTCTTTTGTTTGTTTTAGTTACTTAAGTTTAAAGGAACTGTTTAAAGGAGTTATCTTTTTAAGCACACTAATGTTAATGTAGAAAACAGCAGAAATGGAAGACATCTGTTGCAGTCACTGCAGGGGAAAACTTATGTATTTGTAGTTAGTGCTCACTGGTAATCAGCTGTAATATCAATGAGATTTGCAGAAAATCTGTCATGTCTTAAAGGAAACGAGTTGAGATGGTGTTAAGACTGCACTGTTAAAAAGAAACAACAGCTGATGGCTAACTGAGTGATTTCTGAATATTGCCTTACAGAAATCAGGAATGGGAATCTAAAGGCCATCTTGGGCCTTTTCTTCAGTTTGTCTCGATACAAGCAACAGCAACAGCAGCCACAGAAACAGCAACCACAACACCATCCATCCCAGCAACCTCCCCCAGTGTCCCAGCAAACAGGACCTCCATCTCAGTGCCAGGTCGGGCTACAGCAACAGCAGCAACAGGTGCCAGCTTCACTCCAAACTCAGTGCCAACAGCCCCAGCAAGCTGCACAGCATCAGTTAAAAGCACAACCAGAAATGCAGTCAAGGTGGGAAAATTTCCTCTTTTTTTTTTTTTTTCATTGTTTGTTTGTTTTTCTTCTTCTTAAAGGTCTTCAAGAGTCAAAGAATCTGCTTTCTTTAGTTCTACTCTAGAATAAAGTCAGTGTTGGAAATTGAGTGCTGGGTAGCAATTGACTTCACACCTTTGGTAAACAAAGCACATGCTTAAATATATTCTCTATGCTAAAAGTACTTGGTTCAATGAATGCAGAATGCTTGCAAGACCACCATATTTCATAAGGATATTTTTCTCAGTATTCCTTTTGCTTCCTTCTGTTTTCAAAACATATATACATGTATCCTTCCTATTACAGAGTGTATACTACGGGCATGTGAAGAGCAATTGCCGTCCTCACTAAGAAATGGAAGGTTCTGATAATTGTAGAGGAAATAGAGCTCATCACAACTAGTGATGGTCAAAATCAAATCTAAGTTTATTGGTCAACAAAAATAAGTTGCTGGCTTAAATGAAAAAAATGTTCACTGTTGGTGTTTATTGGCACTCCTAGATCAGCATATAGGTAACAGAGGGGATATTTGTGTCTTGAGAGTCTTTTATCCTACAGGTGCTCTTTCTGGGTTAGCATAAAAGCCATTGATGAAGGCAGTACCAGTGTGAATATATTTACAGCCTTCTGCTTATCTGACCATTCGTGTTAAGGGGATGAGCATTTTAGTGGTAATAAGTGGGCAGGATGAAAGGGTGAAGTAATATTTGCTACTTTTTTTAGTGGAAGCTTATTTGTTTCAAAATATCACAGGTTAAGGCTGACTGGTGTTAAGGTAACACATATTGGGGTGAACACTAAGTGCTGCTTTATGTGGGATATAGAGAATTTAAGTGAGGTCTTCTAAGAGAAACACTACTCTGAGCTCATTTTGTTTTGCTTATGTTTTTCTTAAAGAACCATGGTCATCTTAGATGGAAAGATTAGATTTAAAAATAACCAACTTTGAGGTGTTAAATGTCATAATGTGAATATATGTATATATATACACATACATGTGCACTTAGTATATAGTAAGCTGAAATTGCTCAGATGCTGCACAAAACTATATATAATAACAAGCTGAGGAGCTGAAGGGTAATACAATGTGACTTTGCATGCAGAATTTCATCTTCATTACTTTATAAAAATTGATTTTGACCTAAAGTTGTAGTTGGGCAAGAAGCTTTCTTTCCTTTGAAATTTATAAAAGCTCCTTACTCCCTTAAGCTAGTTGCTAAATCCAGTGGCATAAAAACCAAAAACTTTCTGTGCTCAATGATGTCTTCCACTTTTTCTTTCCTGTCGTACAGTGCATCTCCCAGGGACTCATCTCAAAGCAAAATCATCCGATTCACTCTTGGTCAGAAAAAGTCTTCTAGGTTAGCATTTCTTCATCTTCTGCAAAGCATGAATAATCCTTTTGCAATATTTTTGGATGCATGCGTAGGGTTCATGCTAAATATATTTACCTCCTTGTTTGTAACGAGGCATCTTAAAAGCAGCTGAAACGTGCAAGTATTGGACCAATTTTAACTTCTTTTTTTTTTTTTCCAAGGTGTGGAATGCATTTTGGCCCACAAGAAAATAATTTTGTCCTTATGAGCTTCTGTTTTTGAGAACAAAACATGGTTCTGGGAGTGCTCTCCCCACTTTCCCTGTCTGTATTAGTTGTATTTAGATCTGTATTATTGAAACTACCAGCATCAGGCTAGTGCTGTCCCAGCTAGTAAGTGGAGCATAGCCAGCACACGCCATGTGAGCCCAAACAGCATTGTGTGGGTGTTTCCATCGGAGCTCCTGCACTCCCCAGTGTTCTGAAGCTGAGAATATCTGATCTCCCTGAAAATGATTAATAGGTATTTCAACCTATTTTTTGTCCTGAATCCCAGCTTGGTTTGCATGCCAGCCCCTATGGCCATCTCATCTCAGCACTCATAAGGATTGCTGTAAGTGTTGCTAATGTGGTTATTAATCTTAACTTTGCCTTTTATTACAATTATATATAAAAATGTTTTATGAGGATGTTTTATAGAGTGGTACATTATTAAACTATTCTGGATGATTTTTGCTAAGCTGGTGTACCATTATTTATGACTGTATTCAGCTTGGCAAGTTTCTATAGATTGTTAGTTATGCATAATTTGGATTTATTTCTCCCGTCTTACTTCTTTTATGGCAACAGTGAAGGTCTGCACCATAACCCCTTTTAAAATGTTCCCTGTTTCCTTTTCATGTTCTCTCTTGATCATGATCATGGCTTGACAGTTCATAGTTGCTTAGAGGAGATGCTGAAGAGTAGTAACAGAGAGCATCCTCTGAGCTCGGTGCCCTGTCTCCAGCTGCAAGAAGCCAGGAACATCTCCCTGCACCTAGATTTTTTACTAGATTTCACAAATCTCACTGTAAAATATTTTGGCCTAAGACCAAATGCATGGGCTAAAAAGAAGATCAGTCAGTTAAACTACACGAAAACAATGTAGGAGAGATTATACTTCCTTCAAGAGTTGTTTTTAGCTCATATGTTTTTTATTCTCTGTGTTTTTATTGGCAGTGACAGTCCTGATTGAGTTTAAAACTTGCCACTTCTTGAGTGGTGGCAAGCTTTGAGTGGCTTCATTTACTTTAAAATGAGAGATTTGCAAAGCCTGCATGGGCACGTGTGGGGAGCCTTTTCTCTCACCCAGCATGGGGACACATCCCGTGCCTCCTGTCAGCCCCACCAGTAAGCTCCCCTCCAGTACTGGGTGCTCTGGTGGCCTCCCTGCGGTGCTCAGCCCGTACTCACGGTGTTTCATCCTTCTGTAGAAACTTACACCTGAGGGATCTTGAGTATTCTCCCTACCCATGAGAAACCTGGCTTGTTTCCTATGAAGCAAAGCAAGCTGTTAGGGAACTTTCTTGTCTCAATGCCCCCCAAGACCTCCAGAAGAGCAGTGTGACAGTCCTTACGAAGAGCAGTTGTTCCTTCCCCTGCAATATCCCCGCTTCTTCCTGCGTAGTCTCCTCTACTGGGGATGAAGCACCTCTGGGGGGTTCCCATTTGCACTTCACTGCAGTGACAGCCATGTACAACTTTCTAGCACCCCCCAGTGTTAAAAGAGGCTGCTCTTCCTGGCTAAATTGAGGGGCTTGTCTAAAAGGCTTCAACAAAGTAAACCTCAGAACCATGATGTGCTGTGCCAGATCCGCGGTGATTTGAGTTTGCGAATGATTTTTTGCTTTTGTATTTGAATGATGCCCTGATGTTTTTTTCCCATTTTGAGCTTTGAAAGCATGTGCATGCAGCTGCTGACGTTTTTGTTCTTCTCCTTCATGTTTCTTTTTCCTATTTCCTATTTCTTCACTAGTCTTTGAGAAGCCAGTTTGTTTAGGAAGCGCTGCCAGACTCCTTCCTGGCTTCTTTTCCTTCCTGTGGGCACAGCAGTGATTTGGTCTGTTGCGTCCCCGTTCTTGCAGATAACAGGGACTTCTTCATTTCAGCCTATTATTGGCACAGGTTATTTAAGACATATTGACTATTTTATTTTATACAGGACAGTGCTAAAGAGATTTTACTGTGCAAAAAATACAAAGCACAGAGAAGTCCCCTTCAGCGCTACTGTGTGTGACATGAACTGATCCTATCTTTTAATCCTTAGTGTGATCTTGTTGCTTTTGAAAACCGTGAGCTGTTTCACTAATTCTCTTCTGTGTGGATTTTGAGGAACTAACAAATCTTTCAATGTTTTATATTTTGTCAATTTGGAATGTGGAAATAGGCTCATTGGCGCACAAAATACCGTGCAGACATGGCAACTGAGTGTATAAACATTGACTTTGAAGGACTCAAGCACACATACTGTTTCGAGATGTGATGCCTGTGGCTTTTCTACTCATCAGGCTTTTTAGGAAATTCTACCCGTCCCCTTTTGCCTGAAAAGCATGCAACAAGTATCCTTTCCTGTCTACTTATTCCAGAATCTGAACTGCCTTTTTTTTTCCTAGGTAAACATCTAAATCTTTTAAATATGGGTTACAGCAAGGAAATGCAAAGTTGGAAAGTCCTTCCTTGAAACAGCTTGCTGCCATCCTTTTTCAGTTTAAACCAGGGGCTTATACCTGCTCACTGACAATGTGGTTGCCCTACGAGGGGAAACTTAAGCTTTGTGTGACTTTATGGGTGCAAATTAAATCCAGTTAATGTTTTGCTGGGCTTGGCCATTAGGCTTTGTAGCTTTCAGACCACAGCTGTAATGTGCTTCCCTACAAGGAAAAAGGCAGCCGTATTCTGTCTCATTGTTATTTCCAAAATAAGTGTAGCCCTGTTCAGCAATCTGGTCTAAGAATAGTAGTGTCTCATTTGGCCTTAAGCTTGCAGCAGTGCTATTACTGCGCTGAATATACTGCAGCTATTTCTGATTTACAAGATGTACAGAAAGTGACCATTAATGAAAGCTGAATCATGGAAGAAGAAGAAGCTATATAGAGAAGGTCTGATTATATCACCTGACTTGGTGGGAGGTAGTTAAGTATATTCTGTGTTGAGTCTATTAGAAACAACTCAACTGTTTGCCAATTCTGCTATTAGTCAACGTACTCAGGAATTTTAGAACTGGATCCTGATTTTTTATTTTTGAGCCAAAAACTCTCTTGGAAATATATTAAAGTATCTAACTAAATGGTTTAGGTTCTCTCTCTCTCTCTCTCTCTTTTTTTTTTTTTTTTTTTTTTTTCCCTGATGTGAAGCAGTTCAGACTTCAACTGGTTTACCTTGTATTTTTCATCTAGGATGATTTTTTGATTTTATCTTTCATAAGGACAAAGACCTTAAAAATATGTTGGTGGTGTCGATCCTTTTCTTTTCAGCCTATGCATGGTATTCCACAGTTTCTTTCTCAGCGTTCTTCTTTGTATATCTAATCTTATTGTAATTTTTTCATCAGGCTTCCAGGCCCTACCACGAGGGTGTCCGCTGCAGGCAGTGAGACCAAGACTCGTGGTTCTATTAGTGCCAACAATCGACGCAGCCAGAGCTTTAACAATTACGACAAGTCTAAGCCTGGAATTCTCCCCCCAACACCAACAAGTAGCAATGAAAAAGGTGAGTGCTTGAATTTTTTTGCGTTCTCAGTTTTTCTGAACAGTGGTTTTATTCAGAGGAAATTGCATTTTCCACTGAGTTCCAGAAATTGTAAGACTATCTCAAAGTGGCAAGTGGCACTTTGCAAAAGCAAATCCTTACAGAGCTTTAACGTGATGTTTACTCTTACACACATCTAAAATAAGTGGTGCGTTCTCCGAGTAAATTTTTAATAAACATTTCTGTGTGTCTGAGGCTGATAAGTTTTAATTGTGACTACACTGGGTAGAAGATATCATTTCTACAGCAGGCAGTAGGTAAAGAAAAGGTATGACAGCACATATGGCAATTATATATGAAAGGGTAGATGAATGATCATTTCTCTGATTAGAGCTGGCTTCAGTGACTACCTGGTGAAAATATTTTTTTTGGATTTCAGTCTCAATCTAGTTTAAATTAATGGCAGTCGTTTTCATAATTTCATGTTTTCTTGATCAGCCTCTTGTAGAACTACAATTAGGAACAAAGCACTCTCCAATGACAGTATTTTATAAAATGAATATTTCTATTGTCATCTAAGTTGACTCCGGTATAGATATTCAGATAACTTCTAAACTTGTGGAATCCATTGTATTTTTCTAGGTAACTTGTCATAAAGAGAAATTTTTCTACCAGGTCTTCAGTTTATAAAGTTCAGTACTCCTGATAACCTAAAAAGCAGATTAGTGAAGGAATGTTTGCCTGAGCATCCTTCATATTGTCATTTTGGTTTAGTTCTCCTTCTCAGCATAATGTAGAAAAAAATAAACTCACTGTTTTTAGTTACTGTTATAAGTAAATAACAGTAACTTAGCAGCTCCTTGGCAGAATTAAATTTGGCAGTTTATAGAAATTCAGATTATGGTCATTAAAAATGGTAATGGCTTACAGGGTGAGCCGTCTTTCTTTTTGTCCTAGATTCTGTAAGTCCTCCTTTCTTGTTAATTCTTTAATATTTTTGCCCTCGCTTCAACATATTGGCTCTATTGTTGTCTTAACCATCTCTCTCACCAAGCAAAAGCTACTGATGCTGACAGCAGTGCGGTTTACATCTCTTCCTTCTCCCCAAGATAATTCGTCCTTTGTAAAACTGACTCCGCAAGCTTGATTGCTTTACAACATTTACAACTTTAATTTTTTTTTTTGTGGTAACTTTTTTTCTTTTAAGATTTACTGTCTGATTTCAGTAAAACGTAGTCATTTCTCAGCCATGAAACCAAATGATAATTTGTAACTGTGCCCTTGCAGAATACTGTGGTATCGAGGGATCTTTTTATTGCAGGATGAGCAGGATGATTTACTGCTCATCTTCCACAGAATGAGCTTTTACAAAACGTCGCAGTATTTTATTGTCTTGATACTAAAAAGGAAAAGTGTATTCAAATCTGCTAAAAGAAGTAAAGTGTTAATGTTCAAGTGAAAGAGCTTCATAAACGGCCTGGATGTGTTTAGCTTTTCATTTTTTTTAACAAGCAAACTTATTAGTGATCTACATTATGTTTCAAAATGGCCAAGAACCTCAAAACAGCTATCATATCTTGGTATTAAGCCTGAATAAAAACAAAGTGAGAAACCCTAAATAAATTTCAAAAATATAACAGAAGGATTTGAGCCCCAAAGGACTGTCTGTTTCAAAAGAGACGTGGCATGAAGAACCCTAGATGCTTTTAAACCTGCGAAAGGGATTTTGGTGATATTCTTACCTGATTTGTTATTCTGTTTGAAGATGCTCCTGAGGCAGCCCTCCTGTTCATTGGCATGAGCCATGCACAGGCTCTTCCCAGATAATGAGGGTAGATACCCCCTTCGCCAGCTTCTCTTAAAATATCAGCAGACTATAGCTGGCCTGGGTTCTGTTGGAACAGTTAACAGAAATTGTTTTTGTTCGCGACTGAAAGAAACAAAAACTAACTGTAAATTATAAACAGAAATTTATTTTCTTATTATAAGTCTTTAGTAGTACTTGCAGCCTCTGTTTCTCTGATTGTCCAGCCTGGTATGCCAGTCAAGGACAAGGAAAGGACACCATGTGGTGGGGTCTAAATGGCATTGGTCTGTTGGGACCTCTGAAGGCTTGCTCGTTTTTAGGGAGTTTCCTTTCAGGAGGAAGATTCTTAGTCCTTGAATGCTGTAAAGATGACATTTACAATATAAGAAGCAGCTGGCTTTTCTTGAAAAAGGTATAATCCTTCTTTACTAGAACTGAGGTTATGACTTGCTGTCCTGAAGGTACACATGAAAGAATAGCTTCAAGAAAAACTGGCACTGGTGAAACAGGCTTTTTTTTTTTTTTTTGGTGTCAAACACAAAGGGGAGTAGAAAATTAATCCAACAATAGGGCATTTTGTTGAGTAGTTTGACAGGAATGGAAAATGACCACTGAAGATTTCTTCGATGTTTTTATATGATAAATAGCACCATTTCTTTTCCTTTCCTCTGCTATTGTCAAAGGTGCTTAAAATACATTATTTAAATTGAATTTATAGAGTCGTGTAGTATAGGATTTGAAGGCAGGAACATGATGTATTTTTATAAATGTTGCCGAGAAACCGTGTCTATGGCAATGCATCAGAAATGGCAAGTACTGTGTTCTGTCTGTAGTGCTGCTTTTTGAATGGCATTTACTGACTTGGTGTCTACTCACTGAGTTAGTAATCTGACAGAATTCATTAGCTGGAGTTTGTAGCTCTGAGCACTGTAATGCAGCATTAACCAGCAGAGTTTTGGAGGACACGACTGGTGAAAACTGAGCAGATTATTCTAGTCTGCTACGGTCAAATTGTTGGCTTAGGCTGGCAGCTAATTCTGTACCCTTAACAAAGTCGTTGCCCTTACGAAGATAGATCCATACTGTATTTCAATACTATCTCCTTGCAGCCACTTGGCAGCGTGCCCTTTAGGCTTAATCTCCATGCTGTATGTGCCTAACTTCTATTAACAGTAGTGAGTATTTTGAATGAGAGAAAAACACTGGGCTGACTCAACTTGCCTGTAGTTCCCATGCCTGTTTCTTTTCAGGAAAATGTGTTCTTCCTTCTCCAGACCCTCATGCCCTATGCCTGAATTTAATTTTGGATTATTACTCTATCTAGCAATTACAGCCGAAATCAAGAAGTGAGAGGTGAGAATTGACGGAGCCTTATTTTCCTGTGTGATATTTTCCCGGTCTCCCTCGTCAACACCAGGCCTTGTGCCGGTGTCCCCGGGCTCTCGGACGGGTGAGGCGCGGCGAGCGGTGCGGCCCGGCCCAGGCACACGTCACTTGGCCAAGGGATCGGTACCTGTGTATGGGTGGGCGGTGAGCAGGCAGCTGCCATCAGGACAGAACTTGACCTCTCTTGGCTTCCCCTCAGCTTACCAAGATGACTAAATAAGGCAAGTCAAGTGCTGGTTTCAGCCTTGACTTTCTTCTCTTCGTTTTCAGGGAAAAATCTTGCCGTTGGTCTTTTGCCTAGTTCCTCTCTCTCACGTACGGAGAAATAACAGTCATTTGTCAACTGGGAAGCTTGACTATCAGCTGTTTAGGCAGACAGCTCTGCAACACTCATTCCTCATTGTAATCCATCTCTTCAGTAAGATAAAGTGGTTACTGAAGAAGCATACATGATAATCTGCTTCCTCTCAGTGTTACAAATGCCTGAAAGAAGTTTTTGTTGTTTTGTTTTGTTTTTTGAGGTTCATGGCCTTTATATGTTGCATAAAATACTCAGAACTGTGGTTCTGAGAAAAAAAAAAGAAAAAAAAAATATATATATATATATAAAAAATCCGGTCATAAATTATGGCCTTCCAAAAAAAAAGGGGGGCTTATGTAAGTTGAACTTGAACTTTGCTTAAAAACACAGTCATGACATAAAGTTGGTTTGCATCCATGAGAAACAAAACCAGTTGGTCTGACAAATTTTTGGCTTATTTCACATTAATTGTAACATTGCCAGACAAGTTTATTGTCAAACTGCTAAGACAATTCAAGTTTTCTGACCCATATCCTGAAGTTTGCCTAAGGAAATGAGACTTACACGACCATGTTGTGTGTCAGTCAGCTCTCTCGTGGTAAATTTTGATCCCTTTACACAGTACTAGCTCTGTTACGTGTTTTTCGAGAAGGAAATGGGAGAAAAAGAAATCTGACTGTTTTGGCAGACTGTTTTGGCATGAGTGATCACTTCATGATAGAAGGTAGCCTTCGGTGTATTACATTTGAATAGTTTCTTACAAAGTAGGATGTAATTTGCAGCCTTTAAATAATCTGTGGCCTTTCCCTCCAAATGCGAACTGTCTTATTAGTCAGTCGTCTGTGTCTTGTGGCAAAGAAAGTGCATTAATTGAAACAGAATACATCAGAAATGAAAAGGACAGTAAATGGAGCATGGAGGAATAGCTAGCTACTGGAAAATAAATAACCTACTTTTTTTTTTTAAATATTCCACAAGTCAATTAATGATGAGACCACCGGTTTTCAAGAAATCTAGAAAGGATTTATGTAACATAAAACTATTATAGTTAAAAAAAACTATTATAGTTAAAAAAAAAATAAAATAAATCTGCTGTTATATAACAATATGAGTTTTTTGGATGCATGCAAGCAGGTGTGTATGTTGAGATATATGTGTACTCTTAGCTAAGGAGTACACATGAGGAGATACTCTTTGTCATAAAGACCTGGAATGTTGCAGGGCTTTGCTTATCCCGAATGTTGGGAATTTAATTGATTTTGCCAGATGACATTTGCAAACATTGAAAGAAATTGGAGCATGAAGTCCAAGCCACAGAAATAAAGCTGACTGTAGCTCCCATTGTGCTTCTAAAGTCTCCTGTGATGGGCTCTGAGCACAGAGGAAGAAGCAACTGGTGTACTCGGGCCGTTTCCTAGATAGGATGTAAATACAAGGGTTGATGAAAACTGTGTGTCTGCCCTTCACCCAAGAATATACAGGCCAGTGTAGGTAATGAACATGTTTTAAAAGCACTTTTTTTTGACTTCTTTCTTTTCAGAAGAAAAAAGAAGCTGTGGGAGATGCTGTATGTAACAGACCTTTGGAGATTTTGCAGTTAAACTAAAACCTTTTTTTGCAAACCAAAGTTCAGCTTTCTCTTACAAGCAATGATGGATTGATTCAGAGAAAAATTCTGTAACGCGAATAAATGTAACTACTGTTGCTTTGACACATAGGAAAAACAGAAAGACATCAAGTAGGATTTCTGAGAAAATGAACTATTCACAGGCACTTAAGTAGATACAGATATATTTTTTTAAAGTCCTTCTGGTTGTGTGCACACTACAACATTTGGACAAATAAGATTAATTTGTTGTGTGCAAATAAGAAAGAAGAAAAACTCACACCTCAGGATCCTTGTCACGCCTAATGACAGACTCATTCGATTTTCATATGGTTTAGTTTTCCATGTAATAGTCAATAATTGAATGCTAACAGATAATTTAAAGTAATACAATATTGGTACTCTATTGTTCTTTTCGGATTTTGGGGAGCTTTATGAAAATAGTATTTGCAGTACATGTGGTCTTTCTCGCGAGCTATAGCAGCTGTCAATTAGTTCTGCCAGTGGATGCTTAAGTTTTATGCACGTAAAATGATAGGGGGACAGTGATTTTATTTGTTTGTTTAGAAACCTGTTGAAATCTTGCAGCATTAAATCAGTCTGTTGAAACTTTTGGCTATTCACTTCTGGAAATCTGTCAAATCTGGAAATCTCAAGGCATTCAAAAATGAAAATAAAAATCAGTATGGTAGAAGTCATTAGAATATACATTTGCTGAAATGCATAACTGATTTATGAAATTAGAATGTGTTAGGATTAAACGGGTAATTTCCTGTTCATTTCAGCACCTGTTACAGACTTACAATACTGAATCAGTTAGTATAAACTCTGGTGTGTCTACACGTGTTAAGGAACTGCATGCTTTTCATGTGGTGGTATAATTTGTCTATCATGGAGTGAGGTCCAGATCTACAGAAGATCTTCAGGAATCACTGAGTGCTCTGGGTGTGTAAATCCAGGGGTGAGATCTTCAAGGCTTCCACTGAACACCTTAAGTACTTAGAAGTCCACGAGCAACTATGTTTACAAATTGGAACTTCTCTAGATGCTTAGAATTCCAGCAGTGATCACAAGAGAGGAGTGAAATAAATGGTTATCTGTGGCCCTTTGGTAGGGCTGCCATTTAGCAGGTCTTGGGCTTTCAAACAATTTGGAGGGCTGTCAGTCAGACACAGGAACTAAGGAACCATCTAGGAGAAGAACTCATATTTCCTGTCTTAACTCAGATTTTTCTGTCTTCCAACCATTTTGTTCCACAGAATGGTGGTACTCTTCTGTGTTTCCATGGACTTTGCATATCTTCTTTTTATCTGTCCCAATGTTTTGCACAGCCACACAAAATTGACAGTCCTTTGATACAGGCTCTAAAAGCAGTCTGCTGTTCCGCAAAATGGTGGGTATTCTTGACCAGCCCTGAACGTCTGCATGTATCCACTGTCTTCACTGATCTTCAGGCACTCAGATTTCATTTTGCGTTATCAAGAGTCTGGTAGCATTTAATGGGAATATTTTGTTTATTGCTCTCTGACTTGTATCCCCAGTCTGTAAAATCCCTAAAATACTGAAGCTATAGAAAATGCCAACTTAATGTCATCTCCAGTAAGTTTATGATGTGATACAGTGATGTGACTGGTAGGCTTATATGCTTAGGTTTATTTTCTATTTTTTCATAATATTTTATTTAAAATAGTCCTACAGAGGGCAGTAGAAGTCCATGGGAAAAATGACACACTTCCCCTTGGATTGCATTTTAGATAAAATGTCAGTAGAGAAAAGGCATTACCAAGCTTGGACCATTTCCACATGAGATCAAAGGAAATGTTTATTTTTCAGATTTGCGAAGAAGGCAGTGCTAATAATGTCAGGTTTCTCGTAAACAGGAAGTATGAAATAAAAAGAGAATTCATGCATATGTATTCGTGCACTGAAATGACGTAAATGTTTTAATAGCCATGTTCTTGTGAATTTATTGTTATGAGTCTCATCAGAGGGTTCTGAAATCAGATCCTGCTGACTCAGCTGTAATCTGAGCTCCATGTGTCTCAATTTCCAGGTATGTATATCCTGTATTTGCAGGAAAGTAAGAGAAGCGTGTGTTCCTCTGGTTGATGTCGCATTCCTTTTATTTCTTTCAAAGTTTAGGTAATACCTTTTGGAATGCAGTATATTTTTAATCACCGTCTTTTAGTATGTGAAGGCTGGTTGCTGTGTTCACAAGGATGCATGGTGAAGGACATCAGGCATGTGGCACAAGTTCCTTTAGGGGAATTTCTGTCTGGCAATAGGAATGAAGTTCTTCCGTACAAGAACAATTAAATATCAAAAAAGTTTGCCCAGGGAAGTGGCGGAATCTCCCTTGTTGAAGGTATTCACAACTTGCCTTGACAGAGCCCTGGTTAAACTAATCTAAGACCCTGCTTTCATCTGAAGGTTGGAACAAATGATCTCCAGAGGTCTCTTATAACCAGGACTTCTCTGTGATTTCTGCAATTGTTAGAAATGGTTAGTTTTGTTGGGTATTAAAAAATTTATTGGGACATCGACTAAATAGTGTCAGTGAGTTCTTTAAGGGACTCTGTTGGGGAGCAAAAGCAAAGCAAAACTGAAGTGTGCTTCATGATTGATAGTTTGACCTGGTAAGAAAAAAATCTTTAATATTTTGTTGCTGTCCTAAATGCCTTTCTTATTTAAATGTTCCATCTTTTCCCTTGTTCCATGCTGATGCTCAGTTCTGGTCTGTTGCTGTGTAAAGCTTTGTATATTGCGATATAATACAGTGATGTTCCAAACTAGTCCATGTTCTACTCATTACAGGCATGTTTATCCTGTTAACACAGCTAAAATAGTTCCCGTACAGAGGGTAGCATTGATAAACAGGGAAGTACCAAGATCCACAGATCTCAGAGAATCAGAGATTTTCATGGCAATGACAATTTTGTGCGCATCAAACCTCTGTGGAGTTAACACTAAGGGGCTGACTTTACTTTAGTCCAGCTATGAGCTCTGGCAAGGATGAAATTACCACACTTCGATACTTGTAAATGTTATCTAACTTTACATGAGATAAAATGTTAATACTTCATTAAGTATTATCTAATTAAACGGGAAGAGATATTAGCGTATGTCAAAGGACAGGCAAGGAATTTCTTTGTATATCTTTTTCACGTTGTGGTATCAAAGCAGGACTGACTACCAAGTTAGTAAAACGTTGGCATGGAAACCTCCACTCTGCTGAACAAATATTTCTTGCTGGTGTATGGTTACATACAGCAAATGTGTGCTAAAAATGTGTGCACTTTGTATGTAGGCAGTTATATTTGTCGGTACAGTTCAAGAGGGCATGACATATATCGTCATAGCTTTAGAAGGAATGACTCTCCAAAGTTAAATCCACCAGTTAAATAGCTGCAGTGAAGCATTCACAGCTAGGAACATGAAAAAACCCCTGGTACTGAGTCCTGGAGGAGTCATGTTAAATCCTGCGTTGATATAAAAAGCACCTGAGAATACATTCTCGGCTTGCTTCTGTGTGATACCGAGCTTTTCTCAAACTCAGGATCGCTTAAGGTTATTCAAAAGCAGCAGATTGACATTAAGTCAACCACAAATTAACCGAAGACAATTTAAAAATACTGACTTTGAGATTGTTGCTTTCTAAGTTCTTACCAGGAACAAGATGAGATGTGCAAAGTGAAATGAAAACTCAGGGTTCTCACCTTTCCTGTCAGGGGTAGGACCTTGAAGGCTTAAGTTTCCAGCAGCATTCAAATGGACATTGAATTAAAGGGACGACGTGCATGAAACAATGAGAAAAAGGGTACAGCATCATTAGAGGCTTGGAAAACTTCTTTTGCAGCTAGGTATTTAAAAGATAAATTTATGTTTTTGTTTAAAAGGTTACTTCCTTGTTACTTAAAAGACTCTGAAGGGAGTGAGATTTATATTAATAGGGATTCTTTATTACCTCAGTAGACTGCATGTGAGTATCCATTTGTTTGGAATTTGAAACTAGCCCAATTCAGACAGCAAACTAGATGCAGTTTTTAAGAACATGGGTGATTAGCTGTTGAAAGGGATTAAATTAGACATAATGAGTCCAAATTTAATATCTACCAAGAGCTGATGTGTAGGCAGAGGTTATAGATTTGGCTCAAATTACTGAATGAAATTCTTTGGCTTAATACATTTGATGTCAACTCAGATGATCGTAGTAGTTCTCTTGAATTAAAAATCTTTTATTTAAGAGCATGACAATAGAGGACAAGGCCTCTTCTGTAACTGCACATAAAACAGATGAAATATTTGATGTTCAAAATGACTGGGGTTGGCTCCTGTGTCAAGTACAGGCTGGACAGTTATTCTGTCTTCTGATGTTGCATGTCTTCCTCACTGGAAGCTTTATGTTCTGCTTAATCTCACACAGTTTTTCCACTCCCAATAAATTAATAACAATAAACAGGGACAAAAAGCAGACTCTCTCCTTTCTGCCAAATAATAGTATAAGAATGAAAAAAATGTGGTGGAAAAAAAAAAAAAAAAAAAGAGCTGAGACTTGTAAAACATGATAGAGATTCCAGTTAAGAAGTTAACATTTTTTTTATACCCATTTATAGTAGCATTCAGTGTAGAGACTGAATTTGAAACCAAAGGATTTTTCTGGCTGCAGGTACAGGTCCAGTTATTGTCACAGCTGTGGCAGGGGAGCTAAGACGTTGGGTTCATCCAGACAGCTAGAGTCAGAGCTGGTGAAAGGTTACTGGGATGGCCAAAGTTACGAGTGATCATCTGTTTGTCTGTCTATCCATCCATCCATCCATCCACCCAGATGGTTGGTCAGCCTATTCCAGGGCACAGCACCGCCTCGTCTCCTACTCTTCCTTGTTTCCTGGCCAAAGTAAAAGCCATCCCTTTTGGTATTTAAGGGTTGAGATAATCACACGACACTGACCACAATGAAAGGTTTGACTGCTTTGTTACAGTATCACAAGTGTGATGTTCAAAGCAAACAACCCCCCTGGCTGTTCCTGTTCGCTGGTGGTCAGGTTGTCAGCTGCAGCGCAAACATTTCTTTGCAGGCCTGTTAATAACCAACCTAGTCTGACGGGAACTCCTTTCAAATTACTATTGCCCTTTTGGGAAAAAATTAAAAAAGTGATTTTATTGTCCCTAATTCATATCAACATGATTTCAAGCTAGAGACCATAACCATATTATAAAATGTTCATTTAACAGTGGGAGAAAACAGTGCCGTCCCAATGCTGGTAAATGAATCTCTTGAGCCTAAAATAGCGTTTGTACTCCATGGTTTTGTCCATTTTGGTAACCAGGTAAGAGGAGTTACTAGACAAGGGATGGTTTGGCTGCCTGAGAAGAGGTAACATGAAAGCCAGGCCTCCAGATCTGATCTTGCAGGTGGCTGCTGTGCAGCTCTGTGCTTGTGAAGGTCTGTGGAAGGCTGTGTTTGTTACTGGCGTCGCTCTGAACCACTACAGCGTGCAAAGCTTGCTAGGGTCTGCTGCCAATTAGTCTCATGGGGAGCTTTTCAAAAAGCTCAGTGTGGACTCTGCCTTTAAAGGGATCTGAAAGCCGCTTGCAGTGCCCTCCCATGTGTTTAAAAAGTCATGGTAATGTTGGTAGCTGATAGAAGCTAGCAAACACCAGTTACTGTAATAAATCTTAGCATTTTGAATGATATCTTTTGGTAATTAAAGACTGAATAGTCCTGAACTTGGAGTGTCTGATATCTTACGGAAGAGAGAGTAAATACAACTCCGGAAAGGTAATTTGCAGCTTTTAGGACTCGCTGTCTGCTCAGCACTCTCTGCCTGGTCAAGTCCCTGCAAGATCCAGTGGCAGCCAGGCGGCTTGCTAAATAACACAGAAATGAGAAATAACGCCTGGTATCTCGAGCAGCGTCCTTTATGTGCAGTGTGCAGCTGTGATTTCCAGCAGAGAACTCTGATGTACTTGAATTGATCTCGAAAAGGCATCGACCTTCTCTGTGCGAGCGGCCAGAACCGCTGCTGGCCGTGCCAAGGCCCCAGCTCTGCGGCTGCTGAGGGCCGGCTGGTCACACCGGGGGCAGCAGCAGTGTTAGCAGCACGCTCCTCAACATCAGAAATCAGCGGAGGTCCTGCGATGGAAAGATGCCTCTGAACAGCATGTGGATGTTGGAAAGCTGGGAAGTGGTTTTATAGAATGAAACGGTCGTCCCCTGCGACAGATTGCTGTAAGTTAAAGGTTTTTTTGTGGCAGTCGTAACTTTCTTCATGACTGAAATCATGTTTATGTAGGTTTAGAAAAAAATTCTGGGGTTGGACTTTCTAGAACAGTCACTTTAACTTCTGTTTAGTACCCGGTGTGTTTTTAGCTCTGTTTGCGGTTTTCTTTTTCTTCGGAAAATTGAGTGAGCCTAATGTTTACTTTTGAAGTGGTGACTTGATAAGACTGTACAGAAGTTGCTCAGATTAAAAGAACTGCAAAAGCAGAAAAGGGATTTTCACTCTTAAAGTGATTGGCTCAACAGAGAATGTGAAAACATCACAAATTTAGGTCATTCCCCTTTTTAAAAATGTACAAGTGCTTCATCTCGGTGAGAAGCAAAGAGCAGATCGCGCTTGGTGTTTAGAAAGGTGCCTGTGTGCCCATGTGTGCCGACAGCCCAGAGTTGCTCTCCATCCTTGCTGACTGACAGCTTTCTCTGCAAGTCAGACCGATGATAAAACAAGTTTACATAATTTGCCTTGACAAATCCATAACCTTACATGAAAAGGTGCAACGCAGTTGGTGTTTCCTACCATTCTGCTGTACGCACTACCAAAAAGCAGATGCCGGAATAACTCTGTCAAGTTTTCTAAATATAAACTTAGAGTGGAGGTATTTATCAAAACTCCAGTGTGATTTATTTATCTTTCAATAGTGTGAATTTGATGTGGCTAAACAGGAAAAAAACAAAACAACAACAACAAAAAACAGAAACAGAGAGAGAGAAGGGAAAGTGCATGGGATAACATGAAAGATACTCTGAGAGTCTGGTTGTTTGTTTCATGTTTTCTTCCTGGGAGAATCGCTAGGTTTTTGTTTGCTCCTTATAAAACTACTTCATTTACACTGTCATTAGACAATTTTGAGCCATAATTTTGTAGAGTAGATACACCTGGTTTTAACTCTGTTTAAAGACCAGCATTTAAAATTGTGCTAAGTTTGCAGCATACGTTACCTGTTTTCGGAATTGCATCTGTAAATGTACAGCAGAGTCTGTGCTCCAGCTCTGCAGTAAAATCAAGTGTACCTGTACCCGAGCGGTGTTTGCTCGGCTCTTCTGAAAAGTCCTGTGGCAGATCTGACAGTCGCTTACTGTGTTCTTTCCGGTGTCTGTTTAGTATTATAGGTAGCTTTTAAAAATAAATAAAACAATCAGTGGAAAGAGTCAGGATTTTGCTTGGCTAAGAATTAGGAGTGTTATTGCCCCCCAGTATCTGTCCTGTTTATAACTGTCTTTACATATTTGAAGACCTGCAATGTCTCCCCTCAGCTTTCTATTTTCTAGACTAAACAAACTCTGCTACTTCAACTTTCCTCTTGTAGGTTCTTATAGGTTCTCTGTGAGAAGTCTGTTTTCTCTTGATGATCTCTCCTGGCCTCTTTTGGGGCTGTCAATCTGTTTTAGAGAGATCCTAGAGCTGGATGCAGTGCTTCATGTGAGGCCTTATTCTTGTGCTGAGTAGCGTGAACTAATTACAGAATCATAGAATCATCTAGGTTGGAAGAGACCTCCAAGATCACTGAGTCCAACCTCTGACCTAACACTAACAAGTCCTCCACTAAACCATATCGCTAAGCTCTACATCTGAATGTCTTTTAAAGGCATTAATTGTTATATACTGTAACTCCTATTTCTTTTCTGCAGTATTGTTGCATAGCTGATTATTTGTCCTTTTATATTTAGGCATTTAATTTCTCCTAAGTACAGAACATTTCAGTCAACTTTAATACATGTAACTGTATTGACTCAAACTATTTCTCCCAGTTACAGTGGATTAATTCCTCTGTATTTCCCTATGCATAAGGTTACTGGCGTATGTCATGAGGTGACTGTCATGGGAGTCAGTGTCAAACAACATGCTTGTCTGTGTATCCTGGGGGTATCGCTTGCATCCTGTCACTTCTCCAAATATGTTTTGAAAAGATTGGCTCATCGGAGTGAATCTTCAGCAACATACTTATATTGGGTGCGTGCCCATAAGACAGCTTAAAGACTTCCAGAGTTTAACAAGCAGTATGGCACGTTTATAGGACAAGACACAAGTATGCAGTAAATCATATTCATGTTCAAATCTACATCTTCTTTAACTGGCTAAACTTGGCATTAAAGAATATGTTCTCTTTTACCTAACAGAGGCTAACTGAAGGTTTAGTTGCGATTGAAATGAGGCTTTGCAAGACCACAGAACTTTGCCATAGTTCATGTAAGTCTTAGGAACAAGCCAAAATTGTATTTTAAAAAGGTTTTTGGAAAAAAAAAAATAGCCAGTGACATGCTCTTAAGTGTACAGTTCATTAGGATTAGGGAAAAAAAAAAAAAAAAACAACACAAAAACAAACTGAACACCCTTGTGCTTTGAAGTAAAACATAACCTTGAGAAGGAGCCCAGTGCACATCTGTAGTAGAGCTGTACGGGAGACAGTGGAACCACCCTAATTTATACCAGCTGAAGTGCTGGCCCAGGATTTCATGGACTTCACAGTTCGTAGATGTTTCCTTTTAAAATAAATATTTACCATTTCCCGTAAATTTATTGCTGGGTGAATTGTGCCAGAGGAGCAACCATGGAAACTAAAGTTCACTATTAAATCATAGGAAAGAAAACAGTAGTATTGCTACATCCCAGACATCTGTAAGTGCCAGTATGTTTTTACCACAGCAGTAGAAGCCTCCTCTCCCTGGGTATATTTCAGTATCTTTGGCCTCTTCCATTTGAGGCTTTTCAGTTGAGCCTTTTGACTGGTCCTTGTCCATAACCAAATGCACCTACAGAATCCATCACTGGCTCCAGAGAACTACCACCACTTCTGAAGTGGGTTGACCATGGCTTGATGCTCATCAACCTTCATGACTGTAACGAAGAGTAGTAGATCATTACTTGCGTGTTGTCCTGGCTTGAGAGATCTGCTGCTGCAGATTCCCAACCTAGAAATGGAATGGATTCAACACATTTTTTATTTTAAGTCTAGCTTATAATATGGTATTATTCTTCTTTAAAGTAGGCTATAGCTTTGTCCAGTGATCTGATAAATGCTAAAGAAAACACACATGAAGATGTCCAGCCTGACACTGTTCCAGTGGTGGCTGTTGTGTGAGAGGAAGTTAAAAAATGATTTTCTTCCATTCCTATGACCAGAACTTCGGTGATACGGCTAGGTCCAGGAGTTTAAAGTAGTTTCATTGAGCAGAAAGATGAAATGAAGACGATCACAGTGTAGGAAGTGATACTGTCCATCTGTTGTTTTATATACAAGTTTAATAGGTTTGCACATATTTACATATGTTCGTGTATAGGTGTCAATACATATGATGGTAAAGTACTGGTATCTCTAAATGGTTTGGTTTGACTCATCTGGTTAAACAGAATACCCATGTTTGAGAATACAGTGGTATTTGCAACTTTACTGTTTACAGCTAGACAATTATGTGACTTCTGAATGAGCAGAATACAATATTTCTTAGTTAATAGGTGGCTTAGCTTGGTGCATCAGTTCATCAGTGGGAGTTTTCTGAGGTGTTTTTTGCTAATGCCTGTCACTTTTCTTCTAAAAAATTGATTCCATTTCTACCTCTGTGGTCATTCCAAGCCCAAACTGGAGCCAGTGCTAATAATCAGAATAGTCAAGTGTCAGTGTTGTCTAAGTGTGGTTCTCAGACCACTAACGTGTTTATGGCGTATTTCATATCCTACCAAACTGTAAGATAGGTGTTTCGGGTTTAGACCACTGTGTATACGTATTGTCCATGCCACCTATGTGTAAAGCCTAATCAAGACTCCTCAACAGCTCTTTGCCTGGAATTCATTAATGAATTGAATAACCCTCTTAGGAGAAATCTTGGGGGATTTTATTGTACAAATAACGAGAAGAAAAATCAAGAGTAATGGACAAGAATGGTATTTGTCTAGAATGAAATGGAGAGTGCGACTGGTTTGGAATGGCACGGTAAACTTGCTTTCATTATTTTATGGCAGTAGAACTGGTATGTGGTTGATGGAGGTCCCTCCAACTTCTTTCTTAAGCAGTCATGTGGACAGTATTTTGAGTTTTACAGTAACTAAACAAAAACAACAGGCAATTCAAGTGTCTTAGTCGGTTATGTCAAGACAATGAGAAAAGGATTGCCTGTGCTCCAATTTTATTTCCCTTCACCTCAGCAAAAATACCAAGTCTTGGCCATGTAAACTAGTAAACAACAGTACTATTGTTCCATACGCTGAAGCTTTGCGTGAATAGAGGGAACGTTACAGAAATGTGAAAACTTAGAGACTGGCATATCTTCAGCCTTTGGTATAGGTTTTCAGAAGTACAGTATGTTTCTGTGAATACACGCAACTGCTATTGAAGTTGCATAGTCTACCTCACTGAGGCTGAAGAAGTAAAGGAAAGATGGAAGGAGATGAAATGGAAAATATCAAGGAGTAAGGGTATTTTTTTTTTGCTATATTACAATAAATTGAATCAACCCTAAAGCAGATAGAAGTTGAGGAAACCAGCTCTAGTCAGCTTGGTGAAATTTTTGTCCTCAGAAAAGCGAAATGTTTCCTATCTGATCATCTCTCAGATTACACAGACTATCCCTATCTGGCAATCTCTGCCTTTGAGAAAATATTCTTGTTGCTTTTTGCTGTGGGCCAGAGTAGAAGAGAGAATACAAAGATTCAGTCATCTTGCCCGTGGAGGCCGTGCCTCTTCCCCAGCCCCAAGCCAGCCAGCCAGCCTGCCTGCTCCACACAGCCTTAGTTCTCTAGGGTCAGCGGTGTTACAACTGAAATAGAAACTTCTGTGAATCTGAAGAGTTTCACTTACTTGGAGGGAGGGCTGTGTGCCAGGGTACTCTTGTTAGGAACATTCTGCTCTACCTGTTCTTGTTTTGGATTGTGGAAAGATTCTGATTTTTATAGTAGGCTCCTGGCAAAAACACAGACGTTTCCATACTTCAGGGGTTCGCTAGGCATGATAAATCACCACTGAAGAATAGCTCAGCTAAAAAGCTTTTCTCTGTAGGACTCCTAATTGCAGTGCTTTGAAGGAGAGTCCTCTGGTTGGTGGACAGGAAGGTCAGGACTCGCTAATTATTCCTCTGCATGGGAAATGATGAAACTGCCACAACAGTTTCTGCAGTTCTGACACTATGGTGTCATAGAGCAGCTCTGCTTTTACTTCCTAAATTAGAGTTTGGTTGTGGATTTGCTTTTAACTCGGTTATCTAATCTATGGGCTGGACTAAAATATATTTCTCTTCATGAGAACTTCTTATTTTTCCCATAGCTGTGAAATAAAAAATGACAGCTTATTCATTCTGAAATGAATAAAAATAGTGTGAAGTTCTTGACCCTTCTAAGAAGACGTAACTATGAGAGTATCCTTTGTCTTTGTGTTGCTTTTCATGCTTATAATGAAAATGTTTTTGAAAGTTTTCAGTTATAGCAAATCAAAGTACACTTGCTTAGACTGAACATGACAAATGATGGGAAATTGCATATATTTTCTCCTGACCTTATTATAACGCAAGCTCTCAAAGACTTCAGTGGGAGATTTAAATCATAAGCCTTCGGATTCTTTTTTTTCATCACAAATGGGTAGGTTTGCAGTTAAGACTTTACAGGAGCAGCTGAAATCAGATTTACCCATGCTACAGTGCGTATTGGCATTGGAACTAGACCACCAACATCTTTTTAACAGGAACACTAGGAACAAAATAGATTTCAGGCCAAGATTTGACTCTGAAAAGAGGAAAGAGATCATTATTTATTGTGGACCGTAGCTTGGTTTTGAAAACATTTCTTTTATAGTCAGTTTTAGTTAATGCAGGTTGCTGAAGAAAGAAAATATCTCCCTCACAAAGGAACGCATGGGAAATAATAAGCTTATTAATCGAATGCATGAAACCTGCTCTCCTTTTCATGAAAGAAGGGCCTATGCTACGCTGAATAAAACTTTCCCCTTTGCATGCTGATGTATTATCCACATATTGATGTTACTGCTTCATTAGGAAACCTAGCATTTGAATCTACATTCTGGCAGCAGAATCCCTTTCGTTTACCAAGATTGGTCTTAGGAGTAAAATAGCCAGCAGACTTGTTTGTGAGAAAGAAATGGAGAATCTGAAAAAGGCTGGAGCTTTCTTAAACTGAAGCCATTTTTCAGGAGTGTGTTTTACGGTGAACCTTTTATTTCTTGCATTAGCATTCCGTGGTAGAACGTAAGAAAAACTTGAGGACTTTGAATTTCCAGTTCCACTGTATTTGTCCTGAGAATAAATCACAATCCATTGGGTTTGTGTAAGAAAATATTTCTTACGCAAGAAATATCTTTCTTTTCCCCAAAGTTATAACAGCTTAGCATATATATATATATATATATATATATATATATATTTCGAAGTTTCTAAATATTTTTCATTGGTATCAAATGTGTAGAATCCAGCATTCATAGAATGTGCTTGCTGGAAAATGTTAGGTAGAGACACCAAAAATTACATTTATGTCCCCACATACCCATCTGAAAAATTTGTTGCAGTCATAGTGTTGTTGTCCTAATTCTGATTTATCTGACATGTTTGTAGATGAGAAGAAACTCTCTGAATGGAATTGTATTATATTCATTCTACCCCACTGGCAGTGGAAGTGCAACTGAGGTCCAAACAGATGTGTGTATGCATTGGAGTCAAAGTGAATGCCGTGTTTATTTAAGAAAAGAAAAAAAAAAGAAAAAAAAAAGTATATATTGTTCAATGACCCAACCAAATCTCAAAACATTCAAACATTCAGAGAAATTAGAAATGAAAAAGTTCTGAATTTTGTTGGGGGGAAAAAATATGCTTTTGGATTTGGAAAAATAATCCATTTCATTTGATAGAGCAAGACCTTTTTCCTAAAAGCCCAAGAACTGGCTGGGTTGTTAGGAGGAAGTTCATTTCCCAAATGAAACAACACTTGCTATTTACTTCCAGGAAAGCATTGTATTGCTTATAGGAAGGCTGTGCTGATGCGGGTTGCCTTCTGTTTCTCCTCCCGCAGCTGATATGTGGCATGTTAACAGCGAGCTCGGTGTTTGAGCTAGAGGCGGACTTTTACAATTGTGTTGTGGACCACAGCATGGTCCTCAGGTATCTGTTTTCTCAGGTGTGTGCCTCAGCCTTCAGGTCGCACCTCATGCCAAGACTCTAGGTAGGGAATTAGGGAATTAGAGATTAGGGAATGCAGAATGGCCTGGTTGTTACACATAAACACGTAACTTTTTTTTCCAAACTGAAGTTAAGAGTCTCTTTGAAAAGAGCACGTTTCTTTTCCAAGCATGTTCCATTGGCTGCGTGCTCAGGCTGAGCACCCTGCGCTGGGTTTGTGTTGCTGCATATCTTGTACTAGCTGACTGGACAAATCACTCTTCCCCCCAGTTCCTGCTGTATTCTCTAGGTGTATATGAAGTAATAAGCACTACTTTGTAGGTGGCTCCTTTATCAATGAATTTCCATGCATCACCCTTATATTGTCCCAGTCAATTTCCCTATTACTCCTTGTTTTTTCTAAGAAAGTAAAGGGTTTGCTGCTTGTCTTGATTTATACATTAGGTTCATCCCTGGATGCAATTCTAAATTTGGCCTGTGTACGTCCATGAATCACAGACAGATCTGTTGATTTATGGGCATGGGTATGCTTTATGTCACGATTTGTTCAACTTTATTAGGCTGGAATGGACTAGGGACTTAGTTTTGGAAGGACTATGATTCTCCTGTTTCTGTGGAAGCACCCAGGTATTGAAATGGGCAATTACTTTTATTTATTTATTCATTAGATGAAGCTATACAAATTATTTGCAAATGACGCACAATTGGGAGTTCTGTGAAGCTTTTGTTGCATTGCTGAGTGTCTTCTGTGGAATGCAGGCTGAGACAAAGGCTTGCTTGTTTGGACATCACAAAAGGAGAGCAGAGCGGCATTGCGATCAGAAGTAGATGATGATAGGTAGGAGGACATCTGGAAATAAAAAGCAATAATAAAAAAAGCAGCAGTGTACTGTCAAAAGCATCAGGGTAAAAGCAATGGTGCAGAGCATCTAAAAGCTGAGGGAGTAATATTTCCAACAGCTTATATAGTAGCTCTGACCTTGCCTTCCTCCTGTCTGTGGGCAGGGCACAGTGACGTTGGGTCACTGCCCTCCCTGTGCTGACAGGCAGTGTGACTCCTGCACTATTACTCGCTCAGCCCTCCTTGATCCATCTGATTGAATTTAGCAGGTTCGAGCAGAGCAAGTGTCATCGCTGTTTGGGATGTCTGGGGCTTGGTTTTTCTTTCTGTGCTGGACTAAACCAAGAGTAATACCCTTGAAGTCAGCAGGCTGGCAGTATCGTGAAAGAAGCACGATGTGTCTGTAAACTGGCAGATGCTTCTTGCCATCTCCATGTGGGTAGTTTGACTTAGGAAAAGGACTAGCAAGACCAGCCAACATAATAGTTACTGGTTAATAACAGTCCTGGAAATCTTCCAACTCCAGTAATATTTTTGTAAAGTATCATTAATTCCTGCTTTGTCCGTAACCCTGTGAAATGACTGAGTTTATTATTAAGGAATCCCTAGTACTCTTAGAAACCCGATTCTACATTAAGTCATGAAGATGTATGTGCTTTAAATCTTTAGTAGATCTGGTTTGGATCAGAGGAGGGAGGTTAACAGAGCCGTATCTTCAGTGAGCAGCTGAAAGTGAAGTAAAACAGTCCCTGTGTGGTTGCAGCGGTTCATGATTTACAGGACTGAATTCACTGGGCTGCTCCTGCTGCCGAAAACGCACGCTCTCAACCGCTGTTGATTTTTGAATTAAAAAAATGCAGCTCTATACACAGTTTACTTTATTGCTAGAAGGCAGAGAAATATAGGTAAGAGCCGTTAATCCCCAGCAGGCTGCTGGGCAGGCAAACAGACATAGATGACAAAAGTTAATTGGAAACATGAGCAGTTTAACAGAAAACATATTTGTGATAATTGAGAGAGTAACGTCTCCAGAAAGGAAACTCAGCAAAGAGAAACTTCAGAAGAGAAGTGGCCACTGGTAGGTGAGTGTGATTTTTCAAGCTTTCTTTAAGCTCTACGCTAATTTCTTACAAAGAACAAATAACATTAAAAGCAACTAACTGAGATTCCCTCTCTCTGAGGGGGAGGGCTGTACAATTACTGCCACTAGTTTCTCTTACAGCTGGATTAAGATGTGTGGTAATATATAATTTGGGTTCATTGCATAAGGGCACAATTGGTTTTGCTTTTGTGTATGGAGTTTTCTTCTACCTTTTTGCATATGATGATCTCTTCTTCTTAACTGAAAGAGCTCCAGATTTATTTTTTTGCCTTACTCTTGCATTTTTTTATATTTGAGGTTTTTCTAAGAATTTAACTCGGACAGCAAAAATTTTGCCAAAAGCAGAGAGAACCCTTAGTTAGAAAATAGTGCTGTGTTTTTGCTAATGAAAAAGTATTATGAACCTAATAAGGGAGAACACATTGCAAAAAACACATTTTGGTTTGAACTGGAGGAAGATTGCTTTTTCTTTTTTTTTCTTCTTTCCTTTAAAGAGCAAGTAAATGTAAATTACATAGCAGGAGCTTGCTGCTGTTCAGCTGGATAGGAGGATAGGAAAAGACAACTGGCTTTTATTTTCATTAAGTGATACTGATGTTTAAAATAGTGAGATGTGTTTATCTTTTTAATGTTGCTAATGTAAAGTCCCTAATGTTTTATTACAGAAAGAATCTGAGACCAGCTTTAATACCAGGCACTACTGTATTTTCTTGTGCGTGTGTTTTTTTATCGTTGTTTTTCTTTTTTTCTTTTTTTTTTTTTTTTTCCAGAGCCTGCAGACAGTACAGCCTTCCAGCCCACAGGAATGAATGAAAATGTATCATCCTCAGTTCAAAGCTGCAGCAGTACTGTTAGTTGCAATAACTCATCAGCCATCCCTCAGCCCAGCTCTGCTATTAAACCTTGGCGCAGCAAGTCCCTCAGTGCTAAGCACACAGCTACGTCTTCCATGTTATCCGTAAAGCAGCCGGTACCGGAGCCTCCAAAGCCACCATCAGAGATTATCAAAACAACTCCCAATGGTCAAAAATCCATGCTTGAAAAATTGAAACTCTTCAACAGCAAAGGAGGCTCCAAAGCAGGAGGGACAACGCTCGAGTGTTCAGGGTCTCGGGACAACAGTTGTGAAAAGCTAGAGACGCTTCCCAGCTTTGAGGAAAGTGAGGAGATTGATGCCACAAATCAGAATGTGAACAATCCGGGATCAATGTCCAGTAGTCCCAAAATTGCACTCAAGGGAATTGCACAAAGGACTTTTAGCCGGGCACTGACTAATAAGAAAAGTTCTCCCAAGGGTAATGAGAAGGATAAGGAGAAACAGAAAGAGAAGGAAAAGGATAAAAGTAAAGACGTTGCAAAAAGAACATCTATCACTGAAAAGCTGGACGTGAAAGAGGAACCAAAAGAAGAACAGACAGCACTAGCAACAACAGAGATGCCAAAAAAGTCCTCAAAGATCGCAAGCTTTATCCCTAAAGGAGGAAAGCTGAATAGTGCCAAGAAGGAGGCCTCTGCCCCTTCGCACAGTGGAATACCAAAACCAGGAATGAAAAACACCACAGGGAAATCCTCAAGTGCCCCAGTTTCTGCAAAAGAAAGTGAGAGAAGCCGCAGCGGGAAACCTGGCTCAGGGCTCTCGCATCAGAAGTCTCAGCTAGACAGCAGGAATTCCAGTTCCTCTTCGAGCTTAGCCTCTTCCGAAGGAAAAGGTATAGGAGGCCTCAACAGCAGCAACAGCAGCCAGTCTGTCAATGGACCAGCCGCTACGACACACACGACAGGAAGCAATACTGTGAGTGTTCAGCTACCTCATCCCCAACAGCAATACAGCCACCCGAACACTGCCACAGTAGCTCCGTTCATGTACAGGTACGGTTAACTGCTCAGCTAAACTCTTTGGAACGTGGCATTTCTGTAGGAAGATTGATTTTGGACGCTCTTTCATGGTGGTGAGGTGGCAATACAAATGCCACATCACGTGAAGGTTTATTGTTTTGAGAGAATAAATGATTCACGGTTACACAAAAACTGTTGTCAAAGGCAGTCAGACTGAAGCGTATAAGTCCTAACAGGGATGTGAATAATTGTTGAAGAAATTCTTGAGTCTGATACTTAGGTTTTGTTTTTGACAGCTATCTCCTAGTTTCCTTTGACAACCCTTAATTCCTTCATAGGAAGAGACTGCAAGCAGTTGTTCTGTCTTAGCCATCTTCACGCTGCTCATGATTTTGTAGGCCTCTATCACATCCCTCCATCCCTTAAGATGGATCTTTTCTAGCCTGCCTGGTTGCTACTTCTAGAGATGTTCATACCCTTTTGGCCATCTTTGTCACTCCTTTCTGTAATGGTTCAGTTATGCTACATGCTTTTTCCCTTTGATCTCTTGGCGGTTGTAGTGTAAGAATGGTTGGCCATGCTTTTTTTTAAAAAGTGAAATTAAATTTTTAAATAAGAGTGAAATGAACCTGAAAGAGAGGGATGCAAAATGATAGCTCAGGCCTATGTATGTAGGAAGACAAAATGGGAAGAATGACCCTTGAGTCTTCTGATCCCTTACGTGTTATCTCTGTCTGTAGAATAAAATGCCAGGTGTCTTTCTCTTATGTAGTTGCATGAAAATGAACCAGTTGGAAAAAATTACCCTAAAACTTGTATCTATATTACATGTTTTGGATCTTTCTTGCTCTTGCTTTTGTCTATACACATCACCATTAGTACTGCTTCTTTGGCTGATGGGTTCTACTAAGGTCAGGTTTTTGAAATGTGTTTAGAGGTGAAAATTGCCAGTGCAGCCGTACAGTTGTAATCTAGAATTAAATACGATTTTGTGGTTACAAACTGATTGCTTTATTGTTTATCCCTCATAATCTGCAAAAATATGTTTATGATGCTCTGGCTAGTTACATTTATCGCTACAACATCCTATCAATAGGTAAAGTAAAAAAGCACTCTTCTTGGTGTCCATCTTAGGTAAATTGAATATAGATAAGATCATGTGAAGTGTAAAGCAGGTGCAAACCATATGTTTTTCATAATCCAAACATTCTGATAAACTCTAGGCAATATTTATTTGACCTTTTCAAAAAAAAAAAAAAAAAAAAAAAGAAAAGAAAAGAAAAACAGGAATTAAACTACATATTGGCACCTGGAGTAAATGCTGAGAAATTGAAAAAATAGTCTTTACATTACAGCATTTGAGGAAAAAAGCCTAACTGTATAATCTTGCTGGCTTTCAAAAAGAAAGAGGAAAATGAAATTATATTGATATCAATGTAGTATTCAGATGCTTTTTTTAGTAATCTGCAAAACGCAGTTGCAGGGAGGTAGTTACATCCTTGTTACTCTGTGATTCTGCCATATGAATGGGTTGTTGAAGACTGAACCTGGGAATCCTGGCTGCTAATTGTGGAGGCCTTCGCTGTCTCAGCTAACTTCCCTGTCCCTGTATTCACAGCTATGGTGGATTTCTTAACGTGGATCTGCAGCTTGGCATAAGTTGTGAGGAAGGAAAATGAGTACAAAGTGCCATAGCTGTAGTTGTACATGGAAACTGTAATCTCAGTTTTTCTCAGCTATCAGTTAAGGCTGCTTTAATCTAAACTTTTCAGCTGCCAATAGACTTCTTGTTTGGTTAATTTTTAGCAAAAGATATGACAACTTTCTACGTTTTGCATAAGGTCAACTGAAATTAAGAGTATTTTAGTAATAATTGCCTGCTTTGCCTTCTCTTATCCTTCTGGCAGGAGAGCTTCCAGCTGCTTGCGGATGTGCCTATACGAGCAAAACACAGCACAACTAGTAAAATTAAATGACCCAAGATGCATTACTTAAATCTGACAACAGATTCTCACCATATCACTTTTTATTACGCAACAGCCACCATGTCAGATAAAATTGGTATTTGAAGTTGGCGTTACCCAGGCATTTATTTTAAAACAAAAACGAGTGTCGTTACCAGTTACTGAAGAGAAATCAGCAGGAGCGTAACATGCTGTCACACGCTACCTGTTTTGTGCTTATGTAAAACAGATTATTAGAGAGGATCAGATTAGTCATAACAAGTTATGTTACTGATAATTAAAATTTATCTGGAAATCCAAGTTTCTTAGGACCGTCCATATCTGAGGAGCTGTGAAGCCTATGTATGACTATGAATTTTTTATTTTTTTTACAGCTGAGTGCTTGCTTCCATTTCTAGGACGTAGTTCAACATGGGACTAATAAATTATGTAAAATCAGTCTGCTGGTCTATTCTGGAGAGAGGGACAGAGTGGCTGATGGCAGGTGCAATTGTCTAGTTGCTATACTTGAGATACTTTTGATGGAGAGTGACTGCACATCTCTGTTTTGTTTTGCTATTCAGATCACAGACAGACAATGAAGGGAACGTAACAGCCGAGGCCAGCACAGGAGGGGTCGGCATGGATTCTGCTCTTTATGTCAAAACTGGACAGCCTGCTCTTGAAGATCTCTCAGGTATGTCTTGCAAGATAACTTAATAGCTCTGTTTCAGTTAAGTAAGAATGGGCTAAAGCAAGTTTGAAATGGTGTGGTGGTGTGTTCCCTATATTTTTTGAAATCATTAGGCATTCTGGGTACTTAATGTCTTTTGGGACATGTGTAGCACTGTTTAGGATTAAGCTATAAATGAAAACCTTTAGTATTCACAAATAAACAAGCTTTTTTTTTTTTTTTTTTTTTTTTTAGCTTTTGCTTCAGTGCTTACAGAAGACATTAAGTTAATTTTCTTGATTTTCTGATTTCTTTATAGATTTTGAGGAGTCTCGACACTCTCTCACGTGAATCTGATCAATTCCAAAAGTGATGTTTGCGGCAATAAGAGACCAAAATCCAGCTTTTGACAAATCCAGCTAGACACAGTTTACTAGACACAGTTTACTGTGTCTAGCGTGCACAAATTGATTGTGATTAGAATACTAGCAATCATATAGAATGATTACAATATAGCAATAGAAGTTAGAAAGTATTTTGTATGTTTATCTAGAATTACTGCTACCATAGGAAGTATTTGATAATTAGGAATAATTTTTAAGCTTACTCATGATAACAAAGCAATTTTTAACAGCCGTGTTCAATTATGGGTCTAAAATGTATTTTTAAGTCACCAGTAGAATGACTTTAAAAGTCATCAAAGTCTCATCAATAGAATATCCCAAATTTTTTTTCATCTAGTTAGTCTTGGTGTCCTCCAGTTTAATGTGAGTTTTGAAGCTCTTTATCTTGCTTGGAAAGTCATGTGGCTGCAAGTTTCACAACTGGATTAATTGCATATTGCATTACTTATTCTGTCAGCACCATGTTTATACCTGTGCATGCTTCTCACCTTTGCCATCAACATATGCAAAGTCATTGGTGAGGAAAATGGCTGCAGAAATGCATCAGTGAATGTATATAGGTGTATTAAAAAATAAATAGACAAATAAATGGCACAAGGGATAAAATCCTTGAGAATATTTAAGTTTCTTACCTAAATAAGTGAGCCAGTTCGAAGTATGAAACACGGTGTCCAGCTTCTTATGCTTTTTTAATATTACCTCTTAATCATTGTATTGCCTAGCCTAAGTCTATTTCACCCTGTAAACTGGGAAATGTTTATACATCACAGAAGGTCTTTAGTCTCTGATGACAGATGTTACGTAAACACATATTCAAGTAGAATATGTTAAGTTAGGGATCCAAAAATGGCAGATGACATGACAACCTCAAGCAATAGAGATGCAAAAGCCGGCTGTGCGTAGCCAAACTCCACAGACAGCAGCAGTCAATAAAGGAGTCTTTAGGGGAAAATGAGCAAGCAAAACAAAATGGTCTCTCAACCCAAATAAATAAGAATAAATAAGTAACAGATTCCTTCTTGCCCTGTGTAGGAGCTGCTGGTACTTTCAATTTAAAAGCATATATAAAACGAAAGAGTACAGGTAGGGAAAACTGGAAGCTGAGTAGTTTAAGGATGTTCCCTATTATGAAGAGCTAAGTGTTTTGATAATTAAGTTTTAGTGACACTATCCAACGTCTGTCTATAGTTTAAGTAATTGAACATCATTTAAGTTAAAAATTGATATCAATTTAGATAAGTGATCTCAGTAGAAATTAATTTACCTGCACGGAGTCTCATGTACGTTCACTTAAGAAGTCACTTACTCTGTCTTTTTATCTGTGAGAGAAATGATCTGTAAAAGAGCACTCTGACCTTTGCTAGGCTAAAGGCCTATAAATATTTTATGTTCTTTACAGCAATGATTTGTAGGTCCATGAGTGTAGAAAATGTTTTCTGTCCAGAGACCCGGTGGCTAAAGGAATCTATCTTGTTAGATGGCTATTTCCAATCCAGCCAGATCATAATTATTTGATCATTTGGCCTAAGTGGAATTTATTGTTAGGTTATTTCCTAGGGAGTAGAGGCCCATAAAAAATGCTCACATGGACACTAACTGAGCCATTGTTGTTTGTCTCAGAAAGGCCGGTGAGTATGTAAACGTAAAAATCTATCTTCCCTCCCTTGGTAGTTCCTTGTAGTCAGGACTCTAACACTTTGGTAACTGATTTGTATTACATGGCTCTGCAAGTAGGACTATGTGACTTGGCCTTTGCAATCCAGCATCGTTCAGCAATGTGAAGTTTAAAGCGAAGAATGTGGGAAGCTCCAATGGCAGAAAGTTAAAAGCTAATTTATCAGTTCCGTAACACTTCTGATGTGTGTAATACGTAGATGGCCATGTAAACTAGCTATTATATGGATTAACGGTATCCTGGCAGCTTAAAAATGCATTACTTGTGCAGAGACGGCTAATACAAAGTGTAAAAAGTTTTAAATTTGCAGTAATATTTCCTGAAGTCGTGAGCTATAAACCCTTTAAAACGAAATCTTTCCCTTCTATGACCACCAAAAGTTTTCAGATGGCTTTTGGGAGGTTTTTGGTTTCAGCATTCAGCTTACAGACTGTTGCCACTACTAGAAATCAGAAGTCACTTCTCTTCAACCTCTTAGAAGATTTAACTACATAAAGCTCATCTGAGTTAGCAACCAAAGCATTTCTTAATTGAGAGCTGAGAGCAAATAAAATAAATTATGCTGAGACACTAGGAGGATTTTTTCATATGTATAAACTCTTATTTTGGAGTTAAAGAGCAGGATAAAAATATGTTTTAGAACAAGTTATTTGAAGAATGTAGTTTCTAAATGCCAAGGAAAGTAAAACTCATCCCCCAGCTTTGTGTCATGTAACCCATTTATGTAATGATAACTCTGTTGTGATGAGGACAAGCAAAATCTTCAGCTTTTTAACCCAAAAAGTCATTCAGCGTGGAGCACACAGTCAACAGAATTTAGGTCACTGGAAAGCTGTGGCTGTAGAATGAGAGGTATTTGGAATGGGAAAAAGTTGTTCTAGTGAAAATACAGCATTGGAGAATCTGGCTGTGTCAGGTTAATGTTAACTGTGTCAATGTAGGGGAGGGAAATGATGGTATTGATGGAGTACATTTTCTAATGAGGTTGAAAGTTAACCAGGATTTAAATTGGGCCAGATGGGGAAATGACAGTACAGAAACATCTGGTGCAAAGGAAGCCTGTGAAGTTAACAACACAGAACTGATTCTGTCCGTCTGCTTCAATGGCACTGCCTGCTGTAGGTGAATGGTATCTGTATCATAACCAGTTTAGAGCGTTATGTGTCAGAAAACCATATTTGAGACAGATTCAGGCAAAGATAACAGTTTGGTTTTGTGCTGTTTCCTACTTTGTCCTTTCTAATGGCTTATTTTTCCTTTAGGAGAGGATCCAGAAACTCGACGATTACGAACTGTGAAAAACATTGCCGATCTTCGACAGAACTTAGAGGAAACAATGTCCAGTCTACGGGGAACCCAGGTCACTCACAGGTAATAGCATACCTTTATTTATAAGAAAATGCAAATCATTGTGTCCTTTGCATCTGTTAGATCTAGCCAAGTTGCATCCTTGAAAAAAGATTAACGCTGTCAGTGGAAGATACTGATCTTTCACTTGACCTTTAAAGCATGGATTTTGAACTGTGTTCACTGCTTATGGATTATCAGCTTTAGGATGAGGAACTGATGGTGGCAGGTTGTATATGAAAGCAAAGGTGGAGAATAAGCAGTGCTAGTTAAATGCCCTAGGTGATGTTTGAACATAGGTTACTGTTTAAAATGTTTCTTCATCTTATCCTTGAACAACTTCAATGCATCACATCACTTTTACCCCAGTGTGTAATATTTTGTTTAAACAAGCAGGTGAACTGTGCCTGACCCACTTGAAAAAGTGCATAACTTGAATTCCTGACCTATCTTTGGACAAACAATTTTTCTGATATTATTAGTCATCCATGTATATAACTTTTTTTTTTTAAGCAGTGTTTAGAAATCTCCATCAATATTTAAAATATGTTTTAAATAAACAAAGATTGTTAATACATTTAAACATTCTGTGACTTCTTGAATCTTTTCAGTGTTGAGCTGAAGTCTTGGGACAGTAACATGCTGGCTCCTAATGAGGTCAGGGTCCTATGCAGTACTTGGTGCCTTATGGACTTCAGCCCTGCCTGAGTTCATTGGATGAACACTTTGTGCTTTGGCTTTGTATCTCAAATTGAGACGGAGCTTGCAAAGATAAACTCCCAATGTATCTATTTCTCTTTTCATTTTTTAATGAATGTGATAACTCGTTAGAATTTAATTCGTATAACCATAGGACACTTAGGTTTTTGCAATGTTTACTTAACACTATATTGGAAAGAGTGTAATGTTGCTTGTTTTAAAAATATCCACAGTAATAATAATAAAAATGTAATGCTATGTTAGTTGAGTGGGAAAGAAAAAGTGGAGTTCATGAGAGTAAGAGAATTTGTAGGTATGGATTAGGAAAAAGACGTGTAGACCATAGTAGTATTACTCTTCAAAGGTATGCAACATATTCACTCGCTCAGAGATGCAAACAGAAGATTTAATATAGTGGTGCTTGTCAAAAACTGTGTTTATAGAATGATCTGAAATGCTTTCATAACCCGAGTTCTGTGTAAACATTATCAGTATTCAGAAAAATGTATTCAGTTCACTAATACATAAAATATACTTTGAAAATTAAATTAGTCTTGCTTTTCTTCTTATTTCTTCATTTAGCCCTTTCCTCAGTGTAGATATAACTCTTATCTTGATGCTGGATGCATCCCCTGAGTATTAGGACTTTGTCATGAATACAGTCAAAAAAAGAAAATGTATCTGAAAAACAGTACGTGAGTCGGTGTTCCTTTAGTCAGCTTAATATCGTACTCCCTTGCCTAGAGTGGCAAAACCATGGTAAAATAGGGTTATATGTGATTGAAGGTGAAAAAATTACACTTGGATACTATGGATAATGCATTAAAAAATTCCTTAAGTCTTCTGTCATATACTTTGAACACTAGGTGGCCAGGGTGCAAAATTATTATTTAAGAATGGTGTTGGAGGGTGGACCAACCTCTCAAAGCTTTGTAGCAAGTGATTTCTGTTTGTGCTGTTACTTATTTTAGATTTAGCAAGTGTTCAGACCATAGCATCCTGCAATTTTTGTGTAACATCACCTGAAGGCTCATGCTCCATAGACCACTCCATATTTAATTACGTGATTTTTTTTGTTTGTTTTAGCACGTTGGAAACTACGTTTGACACCAATGTCACTACCGAGATAAGTGGTCGCAGCATTCTCAGCTTGACGGGACGACCGACCCCTTTATCGTGGAGACTGGGGCAGTCCAGCCCCCGCCTGCAGGCAGGTGATGCTCCATCAATGGGAAATGGGTATCCTCCAAGAGGGAATGCCAGCCGCTTCATTAACACGGAGTCAGGACGTTACATGTATTCAGCACCTTTACGGAGACAGCTAGCTACCCGCGGTAGTAATGTCTGCCATGTGGATATCTCAGACAAGGGGAGTGACGAAATAGATCTGGAAGGCATCACCATGGATGCCACAGGCTATATGAGCGATGGAGATGTTCTGGGCAAGAATATCAGGACTGACGACATCACAAGTGGGTAAGTGCCTTTACTTCTGTTCTTAAGTACTACATGTGATTTTTGCGTTGTGTTAAATGAGACTGCATTCCCTGTGACTATTTGAAAAATAAATAAAACAACCACAAAGATGGATTTAATAAGCATTTAGAGGGACAGCATATTTACAACAGTTAATTTAGTCAGTGCAATCTAACGACACGATTTAAGTGTATGTTTAAAATTATATATAATACTCCTGGATATAAATATGTGCACATCATTAAGTGTTTCCCCGAATCAGGGTCATTGTGCCAAGTATGACACGTTGCAACGCTTATTTACAACCACAAGATGGAGAGAGTGGGGCATTTTCTTCACTCTTACTGAATCCTTTTGGGGACAGAACATTTAAGGAGAAAGTTCATGCGACTGAAATTAGTATACACCTCGTTTTGTAGGGTAAAATAGGGCAAAAAAAGGTGTACATGCAAAATAGTCTAATGAGCAAGTGAATGTGCAGAAGTATGAACTGAGAAAATTATTATCAAGGTTTTATGACAACATTTAATGTTTGCTTTGACTGGAAAAAAAGCATTTGTTCTTTGGTCCAAAGTCAGTATTCAATTAATTCTAGGAAGTTTAGTTATTATTTCTTAGGTTAAATACAGCATTACGCTAAATTTAAAAATGATCTTGGAGGTGTAGATGGCATATTTACTTTTGCGGTAGCCTTTTCCCTCTCTAGCCACCTTGCATGCTTTTTTCTTTTCTGAAGTGCCACTGATTGTTGCATTGGCTTATTTGGAAGACTTAGTGCCTCTTCTTGAAACAGAAAGCTGGAATCCAGCTGCTTCATTGTCACTAATTTAAGTGGGAAGCAACCATAAACCTACCTGCATTCTGTCCTTTCTGAATCTGTCAATGTTTTCAAATTGAAAAGTCAGACTTTTAGGTTAGTCAGGTTTTAGTTCTTGTTTCAAGGAGCATATAGTACAGAAGCCAGTAGAAAAAAAATAAAATCTATTTCACTGCTGCTGTAACTGTTACTACTATAATAACACATTGTATAGCTAAAATAGTTTGTTTTTATAAAATAAATCAACCTGAGCTTTGTGATGTTTATTGTAGTAACAGCGATTGCTCTTCCTCTGGTGTGTGAGTTTTATTCAAACTTGTGGCTGTAATTTTGGTCTCAAAATGCAAATAAATTCTGAGTAGCTACATGGTTTCTGTAAAACACCAAGGATGAACTAAGAAGCATCCCTGGAAGAATTGTGTCATCTCGGGCATCTGCTGTTCATATGCTATAGGAGCCCCAGTCAAGACTGACACTTCAGTCAGTGTATAAAGTTCAGATTCCAGGTTGAGGGAAAGAGAATAATAAGAAAGCTGTTATGAATGATATTTCCAGAGAAATCTGTGGCTTCACTCATCTCTGTCCATCATTTCCTTTTCTGTGACTACTTGGTCATTCTGTAGAGTGTAAAATGGACGTCTACAAAGTCTGCAAATACAAGAATGATTTAGATTCAGGTTATAAGGGACTCGTAACGTAATAACATGTTTCTGCCAGTTATTACCTCTATCACTGAAGCAACGTATCAAAGCAGAGCGTTAAATGCCAACAGTTGGTGAATATAACATTTAGCAGAACAGTCATGCTCAAAAGCAACTCACCCCTTGCTTTAAACATTAGAACATCTTTAACTGATTGAGAAAGAATATGAATCAGAGTACTGGACTCTTATTTCCCACTAGTTTTTGAAGAGGGTAGATAATTTTCCAGTTTTGTCTTATACAACTAGCCACAGATTGATAAACGATAATCTCAATGTGAAGTTCGCAGGACAAGAATGACTGTGTGTACAAATACCTTTTTCTTTTCAATAGCTGTTGCCTTCAGCTGCAAAAGCCTATGCTGCTAAATAATCTGGGTTAGTTTATTTATTTATAGACCGTTATTGTAATCACTGACTAAGTTCCAAGGGCAAAATCTGTATTATAGGTCAATCCATAGTTGGAAAGACTCAGCTTCATTTTCAGATTGTCAGTAGTGCTTGAATTTTGGGCAGTTTGGAGAGCTTCTCATTGTTGCACTGGTGAGCATTTAAAGGGAGCATTCCTAAAAGCAGCCTCACAACGCTGGGGTTAAATTGTCTGTGGAGAGTAATCGTATGTGCAGGTTTCTTGACAAGGGACTACTGCAGGATTGAATTGCAATAACAGCGTTGGATATAATCCCCAAATCAATTGAGAGAGATAAACTTTCTGTCTAAAAGATGAGGGTGTTACCTTTGGTGAATCTCACTGACACCTAATAATGCTGAATTATGCAGTATAAACAGATGTTTTGGTAGCCTGTTCCATGAGTTATCTTCAGGTTATCCACGGTAATAAAAATAGGGTAGCACTGTGTCTTTGTGGGAGAGGAAAAATACACCACTTCAAAATCAGAGAGGTTGCTCGTGAAGAAAGCATCAGTGTGACTTGCTGTGGAATGAATCTCTGAGATCAGTGTTAGGGCAAACATGTCCAATATTTTCAGAAGCTGAGTTACAGTATGCAGAAAACAGCACAAGAGGGCATTTATATCATGAATAGCTCTTTATTAGCTGGTATATGTTTCACTTTGTCATTTTCAGAATTGCTTCAGTGCTGTAGTCTGAAAACCTTGGATCTGTGTTTTCATTGGCAAACTGATAGGGAAGGAAGCCAAAATATTTGTTACAGCCAAAATAAATCCAATAGCCAAGATAAACTATTTTAGCCCTATAATCCTGATGCTTTCTCTGAAATGTACTGGGTCATGGGAAGTTTCATTTGGCCTCCTTTAGTAAGTCTGCTCAAGCAGAGCTCTGGCATACATTAGGGTTGATTTCATAGGGTTCGAAAGAGTATCTTTTCCAAACAGGCAGAAAATCTCTCTTAAAACTAAGAAGGTCTTTAGGTGGTGGATCAAAGGTGAGACGCGGTCTTAATTTAAAAGCTAAAATATGGACAGAATGGCAAAGCAACAGGACTAGCATTTGTGCAAGGAGGGAAGTGAGCATACACCTTGCCTGGTTCTGCTGCAGGCTGATCTCGGGGCTCCCTAGCCTCATCAGAAAGGGAAAGCACAAAGCCCAGAACTGTTTCACCTGCCCACTTCAGATAGTTAAACACTAATTCCAGAAGGGGAGTTTAACTCAGTCCTTTCTGGAGGGTTGGTTCAAAAGGTTTTGTCCACTGCAGTCTCCCTGTAGCTACTTAAACATGTGTTCTGTCTTTTTTCCCCTCTGTTGTCTCTAATGAGATACAGGGTTTGTTTCCTTTTTATCTGTCCTTGGAATGGAACAACAGAGCTGTTGGTCAGAAAGGCCTCTAAAATTTGTTTTCTTTTAATTTTATTAATCCTCTGACCTTGCTTTCTTTACTCTAAAGTGCAGATTTCTCTGCAGTATTAACAGAGTGGATATATTGATTATTGCTTGTCACACATTTTCTCAGGAAATGGCTTGTGGTTGGCAAACAGTGCTTGTCAAAACAATTCTGTATGGAAACGTCGTTTCCAGAAAAACATAGATGTGTTAGTTTCACAGCTCCAGCAGCCTAGGGCTCGCACTTGGAGGCAGAGGGGATGTGAGCAGTCCTGCACACATACCTGGAGGCAGCACCTGCCTCGGGGAAGGCCTCGCTGCTGCCTCGAGGGGCCAAAGAGCTGCTGCTGACAGGACGTTGGAGGTACGTGTTACGAAGCTGCGGTCCGGAGGATGAGGTAGGCCTCAAGTCTGGTTCGGTTTTCTGACATATAGAAACATCAGGATTATCTGATTCAGCTGCTGAGGCTGGTGCACAGACCATTTAAAATAACTCTTCTGAGTGTGTTGCGTTTAGAAATGTTACTGAGCGGCTCTGATACCTCACTTATTAAGCCTAGCAGTGAACTGTTCCTTCAGCTATTAGCTGGGGACAGAAGGGCTCAGCCTGCACACGATGCTAAGGGGCCCTATGAAATTCTCCTTGCCCTGACCTCCCTCAGGTGCAGCTGCCGTTGTGGGTGAGAGAACATTGTAGCCCAGCCTTTTTACCATTTCACTAATCTTCCCATTTGTTTGATGGTTTGGGGCTGATACGTTTCCATTACAGACCCCTGTTTCCACAACTGCATAATGTGTTTGTGTGCATGATGCTCATGGGATTTTCGTTCCTTCTTGTTTATTCAAGCCTTTATGCTCCACAGGGATCTTCCTGCAAGCACTACAAGCAAATGAACATGGAATATAGATGAAGGGAAATTAAAAGGGAGAACAGGCCACTGTAGGGTGGCTTTACCTCACAAAAGCTGAGCTAGAAATCATCTTGGTGGTTCAGAGGCCTGTCTACTCTAGACTGACAGGGGCCAAAATCATCATTCAAACAGTTCTGTAAAATTCAGAGGCTGAAATTTAGTAGTTGTATCCATTAGGAAGCAACAAAGAGTTCAATATGAAGAGTGGAAACTGACGATTGATTTCACCAAATGTTGAATAATGTGTTGGACATTTGCAGCATTCTTGTGCCTCAGTTGCTTGATATTATATTATGTATCCGTCAAATGGTGATAACATATTTTCCATATGCCAAGCTCATGTGGCATAACAGATCTTTGCTTGGGTTTAAGGTTTTAGAAGAAAGGACAATGCATTTTGCTGCTAATGAAATTTGCTGTTGGTAGCAGTAGTTAAGAGAAACCATTTCCTCCTAATCTCTCTGCAGTAGAAGTGGTTGGTGCTGCAGGCAGCGTGTGGCTAGCTGGAAGGCCAGAGCAGCTGAGCAAGAACTTGTTCTCCTGGTACCCTGATTGAATGTTAGCTGTAGTCTTTTCTGACCTTTGCCACTGTGGTTAACTCTTTTTTTTTTTTTTTTTTTTTTTTCTCCCCTGTATGCTTTGAGTTGCAGTGGGTCACTTATTTTACTGGCCACTGCACTTGAAACAGCATGATTTTGATGATAAGGTTTCCTCTTGGTACAATTACTGGGCAACATGCAGTCCTTATGGTTATAACACTTAAATGCCACCAAGAACCATTAGGAGGCTTATTGCATCTTCTTTCTCCCTCTGAGCAAAGCGCTTATTTGAACTGCTTTCTGTCTTACTAGAACTAGCTTTTTATATTCTTTTGACATTTTTATATTCATTTTGACATTGAGTGAGGGTGTCTAACTGGTGATAACCAGATGTTCTCCTTTCCCCTACCCCCAGATTGCCACACATTACTGGATGATGCTCGGGCCATGTTGGGTCATATATAATACTCATCGTTTGTGGTGTGTGGTATTTGTTGCTTCTTTGTACATGCTGTCCTAATGTTAATGAGTACCCAAGTACCTGTTACAGCAATTACCCCACGCTGTGCTTGTTTCTGCAATAAACATCTCCGTTGTGTTTGAACTGCTGCTTTGGAGGCAGCAGCAGGTTTTTATGATTTGAGCAAAAGGACAGCTTCTGAAGGACAAAATCTGGTCAGGCTCTGGGCTGAGCCAGCAGAGGGAGATGCACGCATACGCACTTGGCCAATGCAAGTCTTCTGGAGGGAGGAGGCAAAGCACTTGGGAGACTCCGGGGAGCCGCTTCCTGCACTCCCCAACCTCTGCTGAGAGTCTGGGAAGCAACAGAACAGCTCCCTCATTATTTTTCTTTGACCACAACTCCCCTAACAAAATTAAAGAGGATGATGGGGAATGGAACCCTTAATCTGTCATTCATTTCTATGTTTTCCACTGAAATCCTAAAATCCTTTAAAGGATTTAGGCATTTAAGTCAAAACCAGCATATGCAAAGCCACATACAGCAGCTGCCTGATTCTGGTGTAACTTGGACTTGCTCCATGCCGACAGACTGTGCTCAGTAGGTAGGATCATTGTCCCAGCTCAAAAAATGGATTTCTATCCCCCTGTTTCATCCAGACTTCCATTTGCACACCTGAAAGGACAGCCCTGTTGGGAGTTTTCCAGTCTTGTCTACCTTATTTTGACCGGCTTAGGGCCTCATGTCATGCAATTAGGTATGCTTTGTTCTCTAAATGTTACTCTCAGAGAAGAGTAAGCAAACCTGACTGGGCAAAGGCACTGAAGCAGAAGTGAGAAGTTGCTATCTCTGATCTACTGTCCCAAGATGGGTCGTTCATTTCATGTTCGTGAATCATTGGGTAAAATTTAGAAATTGTCTGGGAACTGGAACCCCAGGACTTTGTCCTTCCTCCTTCCAAATGCTATAATGGCTGTGCTCTCCTTTGCATGCGTGAACCTTCCAGCGAGGTGAACTATTCGGGTTTCACTGCCCCAGCTATAGTGAGGTGGATGACTGATGCCCTTTTTCCATCCTCTGGAGAGCATTTAGTCTCATGTTAGTGTTAGGTTAGTCGGGTGGCCAGAAGAATTGTTCTCTGAGATGAGTAATGTTCAGTGCATTCTCAGGTCTTACCTCGCTTGTCTGCAATCACCACATACAGACGAGAGGTAAGTCCTGCATCCAGCAAGAGCTGTGGAGAAGGATGTAAAAGACATGGAAGCAGGAGAGTCTTCTTTCTGTCTTCTTTCAAACAATATTGCATGGAATTTCCATTAGAAATTGAATCCAGGCCTTGAACCCTAAAGAAATGGAGGCACCAACCTCATTGTTGTAATTTGGTCTATTAAGTTCTACAGAGAGGTGGGAATTCAGACACACACAACGTACTCTGTGCTCACTGTGTAGATTTTTTGTGAATTACCCTTTGGAGATGCTCACCCTTAGCCTGGGTATCCTAGTTATGGCTTTGTGCTGGAGAGGCCTACAGGTAGGCCCTACGTTTAACATCTGCCGTGGCCTAACTCCAGCACGCAGGCAATGCTCACAACTCTCAATTGCGGCCTCGTAGTCACACAATTTAGGATTAACTTGATGGCCTCAGCAGACTGAAATAAATCTGTTTGGAATTAGACATATGTTTTAGGAAAAATGTGGGAAACAATAATAATTGTAGTTAAACAAGACTGCATCCTAAATGATAATTAAGCTTTTGTTGGTTGTTACAAGGGCAAATTTTTTTCTAATCTTAATGAAGTCCTAAGGCTCTAACCAAGTCCTAATATGTCTTAGCCAGGTCATCAGTCACTGCTGAAATTCCTCTGTGAAGTTGTGGAAGGATCTGTCCTAGTGTCTCCCCATGAATTTTCTTAGTTCTTGCTAACTTCTTAAACATATTTTAATCATCGGGACTCTTTGAAACCCGCTTTGGGAACTGTTAATAATTAATAATGACATTTGAAGTTTCTCATGGTCGTAGCCAAGAGTTTTCCTTCAAGATACACTGCTCCATTCATTTCTGAAGGGCCATTCACCTCCAAGATAGATGAAGAGGCATAAGTAAACTCACCATAACCCCCCACTTTGTTCTCATAAATAGCCTGCAGAAAGGGGGAGAAATTGAAGTGAGAAAGGAGAACGTAAAATTAAGTAGAATATGTATGTTGTACTTCATGTAATATAAAATACTTATCAATCTAATATATATATATATATATATCAATATAATCTTAGTCTAATAACTCTACCTGTTGAAAGTCTAGTTACCATAAATTCATGCTTCTCAGTAAGTAACCTGGGTGGGCTGACTTGGATTTGTGAGTTTCAAAAGTGGTGGTGGTTGAGTCAGTATTGGGAATGTACTCTAGAAGAGTCTCCTCTGAAACAGGAATGAATGCAGTGATGTGGAAGATGCTTTCTTTCTATAATGTTCTTCTCTCATATACTGACAGCTTCTATTAAACTACATCTGCCTAAGACTGTTAATTCCACAGGGAACAAATTTGTTCGGAAGCTTAATAAGAAGCCAGTGTCGTGGAGGGAACAGATGTGGGGTCATATATGAGATTTGACCTATAGTGGCAGCAACCGTTGAAGTCCCTAACAGGCTACGCTGTGCTTGGAATTCCTTCCCTTTGCAAGTGGAAGTTTTATAGTTAACAGCCCTGCGGATTTCTTATAAGAGAGACCTGGCTGAGAAGGCATGGAGAAATAAGTTTAGCCCTGGGCAGCAGTGACCAAAAGTTGTTACAGGATGGCTGCTGAGTGACTTACACACGAGGCAGTCTTAATACATCCCAAAATAGAAAAGTATGGATTTCACAGAGAACCTACTTCTTTCTGTAGATATCTTTCCCCAGGAAAAGGTCTGAGAATTAAATAGTTACGGAGATGAATTTCTTTTGCTTCTGGACTAGCTGAGACAGCGTGATTAAGCAGCTAACATTCATGTTACTAATGCTTTGCAGTTGGGATGTTTCTCCAAGTAAGCTAGGAAACTAAAACGTATTTACTTTTTTGTTTTGTTTTGAAATGAGTTTTGCACAAACTCATTTCTCTTTTCTTACCTGTTACAGAAGACGGTGTCTCCCTCTTCCCAGCAGTTTTGCTGATTTTTGAAACTACATTTGTTGTTTTTTTTTCTGGTTTTCGATTTTTTTGGGTTTGAGCATCTTCAAAACAATTAATGTATTCATTAGCTTGTTAATTATAAGTAGTGATGGTTAAGTCTAATTAATTTAATAAGTATAATAATTCTATAAATTTATAACTTGCACACTGCCTTAAAAATGAAGGGAAATTCCATGAGCATCACATTTGTGCTTCTTTGAGCCTGAAAGGTAATATTTGGATCAAATGTTAGGGATTTGGGCTTTGTATTAGCAGTGCCAAGCTGAAAGCTCAGGACCTCATCCTGTTACTGAATGCCTTTACTGAAATTCACATGGATCAAAAAATAGAACTTAAACCAGACACGTAGCGTGGGCTTGTAGACAGGAATATATTCACCCCTTTGGCTAGGAAGATGAAGAACTGTGCTGGCAGTGGGCATCATAGCAGAGACTGGCCAGGCAAGACTAATGGATGGAAGGGATTGGGGGATGAAAACACAGGGGCAAGAAAGACCACACGGTCTAATTCCTAAGTCATGATGGAAAATTCAAACCACACTCATACTAAAGTGAACACTTGGGGTTGCCGTCATCCTGCAGTTAGGCAAACATTTCTTTTTAGGAGGAAAGGTGGGAGCACCTGGACTTCCGGGCTCAGCTTCAGTTTTGGGATGTGTTACGTCTCTCCTGCTTGAGGGTTCAAGGTTATGGAGCTAGTGTGATGCTGAGCTTGGTCGGGGTAGGCTTGCCCAGTCTGTTGTGTGCTGCTGACTTAATGGCTGCTCCTTCTTTTCCTAATACTTAAGTAAAGAATGCCTGTCCTTTGGCTATCTATTTGCAAAATTGGAAAATTCATATTCATATGTTAGAGCAAAATGAATATATATGAAGTGGTAGAGTTGTCAGACCATAAAAGTAAGTGTGCTGTTGGCTCTCTCTATACCTTGGTGAGTGCAGAGAGAAATCAAGTGACTCAGACCGCTAGATTTTACTGATCCCTGGAATAACCTGTTCCTGTTTCCTGTACATGCCTTTCAGGAATGGGAAATAAATCACTTCAGCATCAGAAGTAACCTAAAAATATTGCACTTGGAAAGACTTACTGTGGCATTCAAAATTTCAGAGGCACTGAAAGAGTGTATTTGGCTAAAGAAAAGAGAAGTTCAGGTTGTCCAGGGAACTCCACAGCAAGTTATTTTATTCTTGCAATATTGGGCAGGAAGCCACTTTGTTAAAGAAAAAAGTGTCACCTAGAAAGTGTGATACAAGTTCCAGTTGTGTGTTAGGAGTGCATAATACTGCTCTTGTTTAACCTGAGTCTTTCCATAGTAAAAGAGGGAGGTTTGGTTAATTTTGTTTCCTCGCTGATGAAAAGTGTGAAGATGAATCTTAATTCCTGAAAAGATTAGAAATTCCTTTTAACCAACATAATTATTCTCTCCTTCATCGTCCGTTCATTAAATGGGAGTTTTGACTTCAGTAAAGGCAGTCATGCCCATTGTCTGTTGGTACCATCCCTAAAAGATCTGAGCTATTAACTATATTTAAGCATTTACCAACTGTCTAAAAGTCACAGAGTTCGGGTATTACACTTTTTCCTAGATCCTGTATTTAAACTTTTCCTTCTTTTGGAGTAGGTAGAAAAATTCTTCAGAGTGCTTGGTTTTGAACTAAGTGTGCTTGCACATTTCTTACAATTGATGAAACTAGCAAGGCATTTAGTACAACTTTGATATCTTTTTAATAAGAAAACTCAAATGAAACCTAATTGATAATTGACCTTTTACAGTTGTTCGGACTGCAGTGGATCACTGCATAGGAGATGAAGCTATTTAAAGGAAAACGTTGCCTGTATTCTGCATCATTCTGAAGGATTTGCTAATGGTGTTGAAGGCCATGTGAAATTGGAAAACAAACTCTCAAAATTTAGGTATGCCCCTAGCTCACAGTGATTTTGTCAGAGGTGAATTCTGACACAGCCCTAGCACGGACGGCTTCTGCAGACTGAAGAAAGATTGTGTAGCGAGGGCTGCGTGTGATGTCAGTCCAAATTAGGCTGCGATGTGACTTCTCACAGGCTTGGAATTTTGCAAACGCAAGATGGGGATTGAAGTTTTCCTTTTCATCTTGAGTCAAAATACATAAGGTTGTTTTAGAGGCTAGTATATTTGTATGATGGGGTGATAAATTCAGATAGCGTTGAGGACTGTTAGAGTTACGCACATACAGGATACTTTGGGGGTTTATTCTGCCTCAAGCAAAAGCTTCTAGGATTGTCTTTCGAAAAATATCCCTTAATTATATTCTCCATCCTCATAAGGCAAAATAGCAATAATGATGTTGTATTCATAACAGCAAAACGGCTTCTGAGAGACAGGACAGTTTTAGGTTTGAAAAAAAAGCAATGGATGGAGATATTTGGCACCCATACTTTCCAGTACCTGCGTAATGGGCATTCATATAGAACTTTTAGACTCTCTTCTCTTGAATAACCTTGTGGATAGTAGAGAACTTGCTAATTTTAAAACAGCTTTTATTGTAAGCATGTTTTTCTCTATACTATCTTGTTCTTTGACCTCAGTATTCGGTGTGAGCAGGACAATAAGCATTATAGCATTATTGCTTCTGTCAACTTTTTGGAGTTAAACATTTCTGGTTAGAGGACATGGCGTGTAGTTAAAAAATAAATAAATAAAAGAAAGAAAGAAAGAAAAAAAAGATGTAAAGTTTTCAATCTGTGATTACACAAACCTGTTTCAGAATACAAAAATCTATCTTGTGTTGTCCTGGCGTGTAAGAAACTTGTCCTGTTGGTATAATGGGTGAAAGATAGGGGCTGTCTGTGCTTTTTTATGGTGCCTTGATTTCAAAAACACTCATGATCTAGATGTCAAAGATGTTGAAGACACTCAGCTTCCATTGACTTATGTAAGACTGAAGAATTTTTAAAACCACGCAGTGTGAAGTCTGTTGATGGTGGTAGCTTTCCATTGATTTCTGCATGACCAACTCTTAAGGGTAATGTGTTTCACTGAACATATGCTGGGTCATAAATATGGAGAACAATCTATTTCAACTGTAGCTGATCTTTTTTTTTATCAAAGGACTAGTCATACGCCAGAGAAGGGTGAAGCTAAAAGCTGCTCTTTCCAGTATGTGTTTAATGGGCGTTCGTAGAGAAACAGGTTTCATGTGCAGACAAGTATCTGCAATAAACCAATTAGCGTATGTACATTAGATGTTTTTGCAAAACACTGTTTGCATCTTTGTATAATGATATGGTCTTAAGCTCCACTTTTCTTTCCCTTTTATTTTACTAGCTTACCAAAAAAAGAAAAAAAGAAAAAAACAAACAACAACGCTCTTCCATGATAAAGTATTTATAAACTATGTCAAACAAATGTTAGAATGCAAGACCTAAGGCAAATTCCACACAAGTTACAGAGGAGCTGTTCCCCTCTCTTTTTACAGTCTTTGTTTATGAGTACCGAGAACCCTGTCCCCACAGATTTGCTGAACAGAGAATAGTCTGGGGGCTGACTTTACCAGCTTAGCAACCTCTTTGTTAAACTCCCCAGAGGGATGCCTCGCTTGTTCCAGGGAAGGCCCTGTACGGATTTACAAATCTAACTCAAATGCTAAGCAGCAGATTGTGCAAGGTTTATTGACTTTTTTACTATCCCAATTTTCTAAATGTAGTAATTGAGTTTGACTTCGGTAAACTACATCTGTTGCAGCAACATCTGTGAAGAAAGTAGCGGAAAAAATGCAGAAGCAAAGCTTGAGCTATCTGCTTTAGCGCTCTCCCTCTCGCCAGTAGAGGCATTACTGACCGAAGCTAGGAGTGTCTTTCCTTTCTGGCTGTGAAAGAGCCTGTCTCACTGCAAGGGTAAAAGCTATGTGCCTTTCTAAGAAAGAGGGCAATGTCCTGTGTATCTGGATGTTACTCTGTGGGCTGCTGTCCTTTCACTCAGGAGAGTGGCTAAAGAATTAAGAGGATACAGTCTTTTCAACTCCAGTGAGGTAAGTGACGTGTCCAGCTGTGTGCCAGAGATAGCAATGGTACTGTTGGAGTTGGTGCACTTATTTCACTCTCTGCGCTTTGGAAGTTTTTATGGTGTGTTTGGGTGATGTCAGGACTGCTTCTGGGAACGTACCTGGGCTAACAAACTGCTTGTGGTAGCACAGAACTCAGTGTGTGCGAATATCTTGAGAGGCAAATGGAAATTGCCTTTCAATTTTGACTTTATCTGTGGTTAGAAGTATTTTTAGAAATTAAGCTAAAACAAGAGAAAAGTCCTCCTGTTTTCCTTTGATGCTTTGAACTTGTTCACATCTTACTATCATGAAAGGCCACAAAATGTTATTGAGATATTGATGTAGTGCAGCTTGTTGTTAAAGTTGTTAAAGAAGAATAGACTGGAATAACTTAATAATTTCAGTATTTTCTTGATGTATTAAAATATTTTATTAATATCATAAACCAAAGTCCTGGGTTGTTGTACCATTCTTAATTTTTTTTTTCTCTTAATTTCCACCTCATCCTGAAGTTACGTTGCATAATGCCTATTGTTGTCTGCATTGGTACAGGCTTCAGCAAAAGTGCTGGATATCACAGCCAGCATTATTGCAAGGAATTGTCCCTGGTGAACAATATTTATCAATGCTTGTCTAACAACTGTCATCGCTGTTCACTTAACATTATTTTTTTTTTGGTCTAAACTAAAAAATAAGAAATGTGCACTTTTTAATACCTAAGGATAACACTTGTTAAATGCAAATGTCTCCAAGTCACAGTTGCAGACAGAGAACAATGTAGGATCCAAAACAAGGTTGAAAAATACTGTTATCTCATGTTGGAACTTTGATTTCTCACAATAAATCTTGGGATATTAATTGCTCGTGCACCATTGACAAAATCAAGGGTGAATTTACTGTGATTTTTGCAGTCAACTTGTAAAAGGGTTGATACATGCATCATGATGTTTTGGACCACGCAACATGCAACATATTTCAGGATGGTATAAACCATGTGTTTTTAGGCAGGAAGGCATAATTAATGATATCATTCACAAATACTGAATGACTTCCATCTAGGCATCATCAATGATAGTTTGGTGTTCGCTCTTAATCAGAGTTATGTTAAAATCCAGTTCTTACTAAAGAGAGAGGGTGGAAGATGTAACAGAGAAGGATGAGGGGGGCAAAAAAAATCTCAGATATATGGTTAAGAATAAACTTTTCCTTGCTTCATATTCTGAGTAATATTCTCAACTCAAAAGTGGGGAAAATTCAATATACAATTAAAAATATATAAAAGGTTATGAGGCACCTCATAATAAAAATGATATCTAAAAGTTTTAACAAAATAAAAGATACTAAGATGTTATTATTTATAATAAAAGATATTATTATTTTTTGACAAAATAATATCTTAAATTTTTAGTGTTTTACTGAATGTGACTTTTGCTGTTTTAAAGGTATATGACGGATGGTGGTTTGGGCCTCTACACACGAAGGCTAAACCGGCTGCCCGATGGCATGGCTGCAGTGCGGGAGACAATGCAGCGTAACACTTCTCTGGGACTGGGAGATGCTGACAGGTAAGATATCAACCAGCAAATGCTTGGATATAATTGTGCATTTAATTCAAGCTGTATCTAATACGTATTAGAACCCTAAGATGAAATAGCTTTAGAAATTCAGATAGTGAATACGTGACTATAAACCTCTCCAGAGTGTGCTAGGCTATGCATTCATGGAGGTGTTAGGATAAATACCAACTTTGTCTCCTGATTGCTTTGTTGAATTTTCATCTGGGCTTTTGTGCACAGAACTTAAGACAAGAAAATGTAAAACTTCTATTTTATTAGCTTATGAAATTAGAAAATGCGGTGATTCAGTGTGAATGGTGAAGGCCAAAGATGAACAATTAGGCAGATTAAAAATCTGTAAATAATGAGAGTGTCATCATACAGGAAGCAGGGAGATGGACCGTAATGAGACCTACATTGTGGTGGAGTTGAGTCAGATGGGTTAAATACTTCTGCTTTCAATGGTATCAGCCTATAGCTGCTTCTTTCCCTCCCAAACACAAAACCTGATGAATGTTACTGCTGTTGTAGTATGTGAACTGTGTTGTTTTTCTTCCATGAGGTGACCCTAAGTAACAGATTTTGAATTGAAGGTTTGAACCAGTTTTTGAACTAAAAGTTTTGTTTGTTTGTTTTGTTATTCAGAGGTCTTCCCAGGGACATAAGTGTAGTTTACGTAATGTAGTTTGATATGACCAATACCGTCTTGATAGCAATACATGGACTAAGGCATGATACCAAGGACAAGTGATGGAGAATCTGGCCTTGTTTTCAAAGAAACGTGCTCTAACTGATCCTGGTGTTCTCTTGACATTACTAAAGATTGGGATGGTAAATGTCAATAAAAGAACCAAGAGCTTTTAGAGGATCTCAGCTCGGTTTCAATTATTAAGTCAACATATGCTCGCCAGTTGCAAAATAGCCTAGATTTTTAAGGAGCTCCTATCTGTTTCTGAAATTTGCAACCTGAAACCCATACTCAGCCATGAGCATTCCTGGCTGCCTGTGGGTGAAGACATTGCCACCTGGTGATGTAACTGAAGACAAATCATCCTTGTCTGTTGCTGCAGCTTCTGAACATTGACACATTAACAGAACCTAATATAAAACACAGCTTTATAGTACAGAATTTGTATAATATAAACTATGTAATTGTTTAAGTAATAGTGAGCATTCTGGAGAGCTAGTCATTCATCGCCTGGCTAACAGTTTCTGCTTTTGCAGCACCTTTTCTTGGTACATAAATTATATTCACATTTTATTTACTAATCTCCTTTCCTGAAGACACCACTCACAAGCACCAATTACATACGTTCCACGAGAGATATTATCTGTATGTTTAAAAAAAATTCCACCTAGGATGGGATTGTGACACGGTACAATGTAATCCCTAGTTAATGGTTAATGTCAATTATTTCAGCTTGGAAAATAATTCTTTCAGTTCAGACTGGGGGGGGAAAGGGGGCTTACACATAATAAAGACTATGTATAGCTGGCAAGTTAGCTGCAACATGAGATTTGATTTAGTCTTTTCAGTTTAGAATGCAAGCCTATTCACCTTATGCAGACGATCAGAGTTTCCTGACAATAAGTGGGCAATTTAAAAATAGCTTCTCTTTGTTTGCTGGGTGATCATAATGTGCAAATTAAACAAAGCAAAAGAAAAAAAAAAAATCTTAGATTCAGCTGCAGTTTTACAGGGTGAAAATTGGCATAAGGAAAAGGAGTTTAATAAAAAAAAAAAGTGCAGTAATGAATTGCTTTTTTCATTCTGTGAAGAGAGGCAATAAGGAGTTCTGAGCTGCTTTATTGGTACACCCAGAAACATATGAAGATTAAATTTAGCTTGTTCAAAACAGATGTTAATTGATTGCATGGGAGAATGAGTGTGAAAGGCTATGAACCTTTAGGTATAAGGTTAATCATTAAAAAGTTTTCAGAGGAATTTTTGCAGTTCGCCTTCTTGTTTAGCTTCTTATGTTATTAATTGTAGAAGTGTAGTTGTAAAGTTCTTACTCATTGGCTCTGGCAATGTAAAGCACAGACCTTAGAAGGTATATTTTCCCCTGCAGCAGGGAAATCCAAATGAGGCAATTTAATTTAACGCTTGATTGCAAGGTTAATGGAATCATTGCACAACACAGCTGAGCTTATTTATTCACTTCAAGACAATTTGTGTTTGCATGGAACAAAGGCATTTTAAATGAAAAAAGGCATTAAGAATGCCCTTTTATTTGGTTTGTGATTTTTTTTTTTGAGGTTTTAAATTAGCCACTTATGGTTTGTCTTCTATGTATATGGACATGGTGCGTACCATCTGGTATCTGAAGTTTGTTTCATATTGCAAGGCACATAGTTGCTTGATCTGAGACGTAATTCTGCCCTTCCAGTCATATATGCAACTTTTGTTTATAAATGTATACAAATAAGATGGAAGAAATTGGAAACTCAGTTTTGAGTAACACTTTCTGTAATTGCTTGCTTATATAACTTCTTAATTAGATAAGATAATTGAGACCTGTGCTGACTTATCACATTTTTGTAAATAGGTCAGGAGACTCTATTCATGGATGTGAGCTTGTAAAGATCAACTTCAGTGCTGTTATTAAGGAAATGGCTGTATGATTATGATTTTTTTTAAGCCTCGGTGACGGAGTGCCTAAATAACTACTTCCAAGCATGATTCACGTGGGTTGTTTCACTTCAGTAGTTTAATTTGCGGTTGTGTGAACTACAGACCTTTGCATAGGGGTGTAAGGCATAAAAAGGTCTTCCCAATGTGTCCTTCTCAAAGTCTCTTCTGACTCCAAGGAGCTGTCTCATCATGTATCACGTTACATTCCCTTTGTACTTCCAACAGCTACAGCATTTGTGATCTGGAGGTAAAAACGCAGCTCAGCTGTTGAGTGTGGATAGGATTGAACTGCTCTTTAAAAGTGTTTCTGTGTCAGGATGACTTTAATGACAGTCTTATCATACTTACGGCTCTGCGGTTAAAGCAAGAGCATATTCAGTTAACTGTCAGGAGGACTGGTGACTGAAACCAGCTCCTGGTAGTCAGTGGCATTTCCTGCTTTTGGCAGGATTCTTGGATAATCCCTGGTGAGAACACGGAGGAGAGTAGACAGAGACAAACAGGAAGGAAAAACTGAAAGTGAAACAGTAACGGAGCAGAAAGCCAGAGGGCATCCCATGCAGAGTATAAATATATCACTATGAATGTCATTGAGTGTAGGTTGTTTTTTTTTTTTCCCTAGATACTATCATTTATAGCAATGCTAAAAAAGGTAAAAATTCTGGCTTTCAAAATAACTTCAGAGTAATATTTTGCTTTCATTTTGCATTTTTTAAAAATAGGTTAAGGTTATTTATGTGTCTCTTGACTCAATTAATAGCCAATGCTTCACATTCTTTCATACAGTAAAACCCCTAAACTGCAGCGTGTTTAAATTAACTAACTGATACTTAATATCTTGAATCCTGTTGAAGTCACGAGATTATTGAAAAGATGGGTTAGTGTTCAGGGCAGGAGGGAGATTGTTGAACTACCTTGGTAATCATGGGAACCAGCGTTACACTTCAGAAGAGCTGAAAAGCAAGCTGACGCATGCCATGAAGTTCAGGACATTATTGTCCTGTTCTGAAAAGTGGGGAGAGGAGGAGATGTTACAGGTTTTAGAAGGCATCAAATTCCACTGTAAGCAGCATATGAATATAGACAAAATGCTGAGGGCTGTCATGTAAGAAACTGTATCACATGTTCTTTTTAGGCACTACCGTATTGTACACGATGGAAAAATGTAAAAATGTACCAAAAATGCATAATTTTGTTAAGATATCCTTTGTTACATAGTTCTGTGGTAGAATAAGACACCTTTAATTACTGAGTATATGTTTGCAGTTTTTCCTCATAACTGAGACTATGGAGCTAAAGCTAAATGAAGATGTCTGCAATTCCCGGCTTTGCAGTTGAGGACTTAAATCCTCCTTTCAGAGAATATCCATTAGGAATTCTATCCCTTTATTATCTATCTCATTATTACTGTAGTTTTGCTACTCTAGCACTGGTAGCATGTTCCACAGAGAAAAAATAAAGAAAGTGTCTGGAGTAGACACACAGACCGGATAGTCTTTGACTATCATGTTAAAACATGATTGGGTTATGTTTTAAACTTCAGGCGGACACAACTCTGATAAAAAGACATAGAAGCAGATATTCTTGTATTGTAATGGCATTGGAATTCCCATCATCTCCTTCCCCCACAGCATCTCCCTCTCCTGCCTTCCTCCCTCAGGGGCGTTGACATAAGTGTTTGTGGAGTTGCACGGTAAACGAGCATAACAGGGAGATTCGAGCATAACAGGGAGATTCGAGCATAACAGGGAGATGCATCTGGGGTTTTATATGGATGGCTTTGTGGAGGGAGCATCTCCTTTCTGTCAGGAGCAAGGGTACCTGTGCTCCTTGAAGTCCTCAGGAGACCTCAGCTAAGAAAGATGTTTCCAAGCTGTCATCACTGTACCTGGTAGATCTTACACCATCAATCTGCAGTTTATTCATTTCTAGAAAGCCGCAACAGTGTACTTGCATCAGTTGTTATGATTAATGTAATATATAAGTTCTACTTGTCCAATTTTTAATTTGGTAAGACAGCAGAACACCCCTATATAAAGACCACGTATACTAAATTGAAAAAAATGGAAAAATCTGCAGATGGCTTTAAGGTAAAACAGATGAAAAAGTAAGCACCCAACACCTTGTCATTTGTTGTTTACTGTGTCTGTGCTGTGAGTCCCTGCCCCATGTAAGTACATGTCCAAGTATAGTTGCTTAATAGCAAAGTCACACAACTGGTGAGATTCACAGACAACATATCATCTCTGCTTGACCATCTGTTTGGATTTTAACACTAAATCAGGAAAAATACTACTATTTCTAAATATAAATGTTGTGCCTTGGTACCTATCGATTCCTATCTCTCTGTCTTTGAAAGATCCCACGTTTATCTTGAGAACTGACTCTCAGAAACAAGGAAATTCACATTGCAAAGATTCTTTGAAGTTTATGGCCTTGGGATCTGCAGATTAGAATCACAATACCAAATACTTTTATTTTCCAAGGAATCTTTTAACAACCAGTAGTCCAAAGTGGTTTTAGGTTACATAAAGTAATTGCAAAGTTAAGCAATGAATAGTAGTTGAAAGCAAGGGTAGGGTAGCTATACCCCAGGGCTGAAATTAGCAGTATCTAAAGGAAAAAAAAGACATTCTGCTTTTAAACGAGGCAAGGTTAGTCAAGGGAAGTAGTATCTTTTGGCAGATCAGTTTCTGTGCTCTGAGGATGGCAAACTTTTGGGTGCACAAGCTTTTCTTCAGGTCTGAAATAGAATTGAAAATTTTCATTACTAAATACAAGTTGAGAACAGTTGCTCTAACTTTACCTGGATTATTAGTAGTCTAGAGCAACTTTTAAAGACAGATGATACCTGTGAAGCGGAGAAGGATTTAGCAAGGAAAGGCTTAATACAAGGTTTATGTGGTGTAGAGATATGGATAATTTATCACCTGTGTAGCATAGAGCGGTTAACTGGGGAGAGGGAGCAAATTATTACTGACTGTAAAAGTCTGTCTCTGTATTGAATCTATGATTTTTAATGTCCGCTGGAGTTGTGATTTGGTTATTCTAGTTTATTCTTTGAAGACGCTCTATAGAACTCCCTTGCAGAAGAGAAGGAAGAGCTCAGAAAGTAGCTGTGTGAGAATTGCCTCCCTTTGGGCAATGAGGTTCTTTTCAGCTTTGTGGCTTGCATCATGTGAATGCATTCAGTGGGCAGAGTAAAGCCTTTTTTTAATAAAATAAAATAAAATAAAAAATTCCACGCACATATTTTTGGGGATATGTATGGTACACTGGATGAAGTAAATTAGTCTGCGGGAAGAACATATGTGGGATTTGGTGATTGCATCAATTCCATTTAGAGAGGCATGGTGGAATGGAGATCTGCTGGGAGGTTTTACCTTTGTTTCTCAGGCTTGGTCTGTTTTTACTCACTGAATGATGGTATGCCGAGAGCTTGCTTCCAACAGTGAGTTTAGTGAAGTTGGGGGCTGTTTAAAGGCTGGAAAGTGCATTGAGATTTTCATCAGAGATTGTAGTTATCTAAAAATTGCTGTCCAGGCTCTAGTTCATCACATCACAGAGCAGCATACAGCAGTAGCAATATATGATTGTGGGGGGTTGGGGATGGGTGGTGGCCAAAAGGGGTGCCAAAACAGTTTTGCCAATTTAACTGACTTCTTGTAAAAGAGCAAATTGTTTTCCTATGGGACAGTCCCTTTTCCACGTATCCATGGCCAGAAACAGACGTTACTGCATCATAGGACCTATGTGCATCCCTGCCACAGTAAGGTAAATCAAGAATTATCCTGTTCCTGTATTTTAACTAAGACCTGTTTTAGTAGCCTTGCAGATTGACAAAACAGTTGAGAGCAGTTGTTGACCTTTTTCAAGAAGTTTCTTCCATTGAGGAGGTATAGTTCTACAATGCTAAGCTAAACACCAAAAACAGAAACAAACCACCATGCAACTGCAAGTCACTCCCTCCAAAGTTAGTAGATTAGGTAATCTTTCTGCTAGACTGTCACTACAGTTTTAAAACCCATCTTCAGGATTTTTTTTTATTTTTATTTTTTTTTTTTATTTTTTTTGCTTAGATGGAAGTGCTAAAGACGGAGGCAAGATCTAGGTTTTAGGAATTGCATTTCTTTTTAACTTTTTTCCTCATATCATGCCCCCTTTTTTAGTTACTGTGATTTTTTAGTTACTGTGATTCCTCATTCCTTTATACGTTAGGAGGTATTTCCATCTCTGCTCTAGCATCTAATTAAAATGCTAAAGTTCACTACAAAGCTAATGGAAGATAGCAGGTGCTTCAAGGGAGCAGCTCAAAATGTCCAAGGACATTAGGACCTTCTTTTTGCTCATATATTCCATAGATTCCTCTGTGAGCAGTCACTTCACATCGCAAGCTGTGCTGCTGTGTGTATACAAGTGAGGGGACCTTACTTTTTCCAGAACTGCAGATATTGATTCTATGGAAACAGAAAAACTGCCTAATTTAAACAGCAGAATGATTTGCATGTATGGCGTGGCAAAATAAAGATCCTACTCCACTGGAACGAGATTTTCTCCAAGTGGCATTTCCTTCCACATGCACACGCTCTATGCGTCTAAATACTAAGTTGATCTAAGTGCTGCTTTAGAGCCTCTGCTGAACTCCTTGATATTTCTGATTCCATTGCCAGAGATTAGCACTGTCTTTTCTGTTGTATAAAGTGGCTTTTAAAATACTTTAGGCATGTGGGAAATTAAGCTTGTATTCCAAGGGTAAACAAGATTGTAGATACAAAGACCATTTTGAACTGTATCAGGGTCTTTTGTGCTTTGCATGACAAACCGAAGAATGTGAAATGCTTGCTGACATAGTGCAGACTTTGTTATTTAGTTTTCCATGTCGAATGGCAAGAGAGTCAACATAGTCTCACAACTGACCTACACCAGTAACCTCTGAGTTTGGGATTTGGAGATTGAATAGATAAAACTAATAGCAGACAGCTGTCAGGCTCCAATAGAAGAATCCAAGTTTGGGGCTGTTAGGCTGGTGTGGAAGCTCATTGTGGCTATAAAGCAATTTTCAAGACTGGTGACTTTTTCAAATATGACAGAATGTCTCTCTTGAAAATACAAAGTTTCTCCCTTTGGTCTCTATCTGTTGTTTCTCCTTAGATAGTTTCTTGGTGCTTTGGAGTTGTCCATAACTTTGTTTCACTGAAATAGGCTTTCTGCTCCTCTTCTGTAGCTACATGTTCTTTTGTGACCATAATTATATGCTATTAGTATTAGCTTACGTGTTAATAAAAATATTAATGTTAATAGGCAGGATCTAAGTTTTCTGTTTAACGGGTGAACGTTTTCTTTAATTGTATTGTTTGACAAGTTATATCAAAATTTTGAAGTTCGATTTTAAGATGCTTTTATCTTCCTGAATGCTCTTCCAAGGACTTTCTGGGGCATTTTGTTTCTTTTTCTTTACTCTAATAATTAGCTTTATTCAGTCATTTATTCCAAGTCATGTCCCCCTCAGTGAAGGGAGGGGACACCCTCTGAAATGACCAGTGGGAAGCCTGCAAGGAATTCAGGATATCCAGATGTGTTGAGGGATCCATTGCCTATATAGAGAAATACTACTCCCGATTCAGACAGCTAACTGAATGTTTAAAGTTGTTTGGTACTAATAGCCCTCTATATCCAATACGTATCCACATCTGCAGCATAGCAGGAGCAGCTGTAAGGTATGCACAGCTTGGGGTCATATTTTATTTTAAATGGCATGTATTTTATAGGTAGTCATCTCTCTCAGCTGCTGTGTATGGCAGCTCCTCTGCTAATGAAGTAATGGGAATACCTTTGGGCTGACTGATGTCCAGAGAAAGGAAAGAGAGCCTGACCTAGCACTCATCAAGGCAAAGATGCATTCTGTTAAATGGAAGGTTCACTCCCTATTCCCAGGGCAATTGAAGAAGAGGTGCACGCACTTCCCTCCTCACACAAACATTGTTTACTAATTATAACTTATATTTTCATAAAGAAGGGAATGTCTCATTACTCATGTACATCTCTACAAAGCATTTGCTGTTCCACTGCTGCAGGGAAAGCCAGAAGGCTAACAAGTGTAGAAATTCAGGAGCATGGAGCATGTCATTTGAATGTCCATCTCCACTGGAGGAGCTTTCCAGCTCTGGCAAGGAGCTTGCACTGTGTTTTGCAAAAGGGGAGTGACAAGGGAGTGGCAGGGGCAAAAGTGCATCCTTGTATTTTTGCTGCCCCGCATTCTGGGAGCTACTGTATTTATATCAGGCCATTCCTTGGTGTCATGATAACTTCCTTGGTGGCCAGCAAACTACTCTGTATTGGGGGTCAGTAGCCTCCTTATCTTTGAGTCCTACTCTGCTCTTCTCCATTCCTCAGCTTCCTCATGGTTTAGGGATTTTCCAGCAGTATGATAAGGTGACTTTGTGACCTTTTTATGACAGCTAATAGGATTCACAGTGAAGTTGAGACTCCACAGAACAAGTAGTCACTTTGCTCCTGCTCTTTCTGAGCTGAGATTCAACGTCCTGAGGCTTAGTTAATGCAGCTGCATGGGGTTTAAAGGTTCTCTGCTGTTACATAAACAGGCATTAAGTCTTTCACATGGTATTCTCATGTTGCTTAGGTATATACAGTTAAATATAGATTTGGCCAGGGTGAGTAATTGCATGCTCTATGCTAGAAACACTTGGAGCTACGTTGTGCTGTAACAGGAGTATTATGAGAATGTATATGATTTGGTTCTACTATTAAAAGTTTTTGCTATTCGCACTAAAAATAAAACATCTAATTTTATTAACACTTAGGGCAGCAATTCGAGACTAATTAATTTGATGTAAGTAGCATTGGAACAGTGCAAAACCCATGTGTCGAGTTAGAACAGCGAGCCTCAGCAGGCTCGAGCATGCTAGAGGCGATGTTTATGTATGTCCAGGTATATATGGTCAATAAGTAGCCAGAGGATCAGCGCTAAACATTGGAAACCTGATTACTGCCTGGGCAAAGTCCAAGGGCTGAATTCAGCTCTTTTTCACTACATGATTTTTTTTCTTTCTTAACTGACAAAGGCTCAGCTCAGCAGCTGCTGTGGAGTTGCCATGTGCTGCCATCAGCCCCAAGTAATGTTTTTATCTTTTTGATCTACTTTTAACTTTAAAGTTTATCTTCTCTGATTGTGTTGGTAGTTTAAGTTCATTTTCATATATATATCAACTAATTCATTCGTTTTGGTTTGGGGGAAATGAGCAAACCACCTTCAGTGTTCAAAAGGTTTTATTCCCACTTTCATGTTGATTGTCAAGATTGATTTATTCTTGTTATGAAACTTGCAACTAGAAACACTCTTCGTAACGTGACTTAATGCCTTAAACATCTCTTTGAAACTGTTGATGTTATTTGATTCTATCTGATATGCACATACATAGTTTGGTTTCATTTGCATTTTTATGCAAAGGTTTCATTTTTATTTTCAGAGACGATTGAAACATAATGTTGCACTTGCAAAACTGGATGTGTTTTGAATACGTGGTTAAAGGAATAGTGAAATAGATAGAAATGCCCCAGACAACTGTGACTTTCTATGGAAAAAAGAGGAGAGGGAAAAGGAAAAAATATCAATATGAGTCCCTGGGAAAGAGATACCAGTATCCAGTGCCACCTGAAGTTCACAGAGGTTATGTTCACCCTTTCAATAAGGAAAAACTTATTATACACTACTTAGTCAATATTTTGCGACTGTGTGGATTCTCTAGCTACTTCTGAATAGAGAATTTACCCATCTATTTGTGCTTTGAGAGCATTTCTGAGCCAAAGGGAGTCATAAGATGGATTAGGTTCTGGCAAGAAATTCCACAGAGTCTTAAATATGCATGCAAAGGAAAGACACGTTTTCTGAAATCAGAAGATTGTGATTTTGAAGTGAAGTCAGGATGTGTGTTCCTGTGCTCTAGTTTCTGTTGAAATTCTTTGGTGTAACTTCAGTTTTAATTGTAGCACTGAGCCAGATTTCTGTTAGTATAGATGAAAAGCAAGTATGCCATATGATAACTTGAGATTGCTCAATATTCCTTTTGATCAATGGATGCTTTCCAACAACCAAAGGGTAGAAACAGGTGTCTTCCACACCATGGCTTTGAATTTGGTTTCATTCCTGCAAGATCTTCTGACCACTTCTCAAGTTAGCAAAATTCTCCTACCGTGTTTTACGGGCTGACCTTACATGAGCTGTAATGAGCTACACACACGACTGATAAAATAATCATTCTTGCCTGTGAATCATACCATATGTTTCCCTCGCTATCACTCTCTCCACCTCTGTAATTCCAGTCATGTTTGAACCAGTTGTTTTACTTTGCCTACATCATCTCCTCCATACTACCAAATCATTTTGTCTTACAGCCATTTCTCTCATTCCAAGCAACGTGCTGTACTTTCAATGCTGGTCATTCGTCACAAACGTCTGCCTTTGTCCTTGATTAATTACCAAAACCCAACTTTGTCCACAAAACATGTTTGAATCTTTAAGTTACTTTCCACTTTGGATACGTTCTCCTTTTAATGAAACCTGCTTCTGAGTTCGCTTTTAGATTTGGACAGTATAGGAATGAAGGAGCTTGCAATACATGGTGATGCAGTTAGGCTTATTATGGCAGTGTAAGAGTCATCAAGTCATTTAGGAGCAAGAGATTATTTTAGAAACTGAAAATTGAGAGCCCAAGTTAACTTACTACTTGGCTAAGCACAGGTGTGTGGGATCATGGGAGGAGAGGAATTTCCTATGAATATTTTCATGAATTACAGTGAACTGTAGTTATAATAAGTACAGTGGATTCAAGAGATGTGAGGAAAATGCAGAGTAATGATGAGGAGAAACTCTGGCACTTACTGGTACTTACCTTGCAAACTAGTCTGGGAAATCTACACTTTGGATCTTTTAAATCCATACGAATCAAAGTGCAGTCACACATTAAAGGGAATGTGGCATGGATAACCAACACGGTGTTTTCCAGAGGAACCCTTGTTGATTTGATGATTAATACTGAAGGCAAGGGCTTCCCTCTTAGTTAGTTAGGTGTGCCTGTTGTGATGCAAAACGTGAATGAAATAATCAAACTAGCAGGATGTATGGATTTTTTTGACACACCCAAAGATTTCTCTCCTTTCATCATCCTTTGTGCAGTTTGCTTTGTTAAGTTCTCTAAACAAAGATACCAATGACCACTCCTTCATTCCAGGGGAATTCACTAAAATAGAGCAATCTTTATCAGTATCAGTTTGTTAAGTCTCTGATGGCCACTTGAAGCACCATTTGACAGCTCAGCCTTAACAAGATCACAGAATCACAGAATTTCTAGGTTGGAAGAGACCTCAGGATCATCGAGTCCAACCTCTGACCTAACGCTAACAGTCCCCACTAAACCATTTCCCTAAGATGGCCACGTTCTGCTAGTGGTCAAATGGGACAGACAGATGAGAGGCTGATTTAAAATTATTTTTGCTTTATTATTGCCCTGGAAAAGAGCAAGGGATATTTTTTGTTTGTTTGTTTGTTTGTTTTCCCTCCTCAGAAAATTGCAGAGAGATCTGTTACAGAGTAGTACTGCAGCGATTAAGGTTCTAAGGTAAAAAGTCAAGCTGGGGTCTCTCCTGTGTTGGACTGCAGCAGGAATTGTGGTTTTGGCCTCCTCTATTTGAGTCATTTCTCTAAGAATGTTTCATTATCTCTGTCTCTCCCGCCAAATTATTTGCTGGAAATGAAATTGTTTAAGCATAAGATACTGGAAGGTGTTAATTGGACTCTTGGCTATTCTGGAGCTAACAGATAATAGAAGTGGGATGGAAAGAATTAAGGTTGAAGTCCTTGAACTCCCACATCTCCCCTTGATGATTTAGCTATGAAAATTAGCAAAGGGTCCAAGGGAGTCGTCTTAGTTTTATGAAGAGTTACATTTTTTTTATAAATGAACAGAATATTTTATGATATTTAATTGAAAAGATCCAAGCCATCTTGAAAACAACACTGCAGCAGTAGCAGAACTAGCAGCGTGAGAGTTGTAGTATTTAGCTTGCCCAAGTGTAAGGGGAAAGACAGTGCTTGCAAACCTCTCTTTAACAAAATAAATTCTTGAGTGGATTACAGTTACTGCTTTAAGCTCCTCTTCTGTTGCCACTGTGCTGTAAAGGTGCTCTGTTGGGTTAGAAGGTAGCAAACGTCTCCGCAGCCAAAAGAAAAAAAAAAAAAAAAGGACAGGGAACAATTTAGGCCTATGAAAAAGTGTGTTAATGGCAAATTGAGGCTATGCAAAGTCCATTTGCTCCAAAAGGGAATTCAGGATTCCCTAAGTAACAGAGCAGTTGTCCTTGTAGAGCAGTGATGTACCTCTGCAGGTCTGTCTCCTGCAGTCCAATGGAAAACATTAAATAAATAAATAAATAAATAAAAAGCATCCTAACATGAAAGGATATAACAAAATCTGTATTTACATTCAACTTCAGTTCTGATGTTTCCCTTCCAACGTGTTCTTGCCCTATTTTTTCCTTCTTCAGACCCACCTGAGGTTTTTATTATCATAGCTCTGTTGCTTTTGTGCAGCCTGCCCTCCTGCCTCCGACTCCCGAGTTTCTGTCTAGTTTTGTTTTCCCTTTCCTTTTTTGGTTTCCAGCTACTCTCCACATACAGTCCTGGCTTTTCTTCTTGACTTATCGTCCCTGTTCTCCAGAGCTCTCCAGCATAAAATATGCATATATCTCATAGGATCAGGGATTCTCAGGGAAGATCAATGTAATTTAATAGCAGAAATCATGGATATTCTCGGAAATTATAGTGCTGTTTTTACTGAGATCAAGGTCCATCCTTAGGTTGGCATGCAGCTTGGAAAACTTCAGGCAAAACATCTCAATTTTGGCAAAATGATAAATAATTGAAATCATTCCCCCCCGATAATTATTTCATCACTGTAACACAGCCATCTCTAAAACAGAGGGCGTAGCCTCGGAGAGAACAAACACGCAGCACAAAGCCCAGCAGGGCTGGGGCTGGGGAAGGAATTACTGGGCAAGGAGAATGGTTTTGCAATTTTTGCTGTTGCAGAAATGCTCTGAAAGGTTATACAATCGTGCAGAGATCCTGGAGCCTCAGGACTTTTGCTGGCTAGGGAGTGGAGTGAGGAAACAGCATCAGTGATGCAGACCTTCTCTGCAGGGAGCAAACAGAACTGATCAAGCAAGAAACCTTTGCTCAGTCCTATGGAAAACGCAGAACTGTGCTTTCCTGTTACATTTTGTTGCTGAAATGATTAAAAGGTTAAGTTGCTGGCATGATTAAAAGTAGAACTCATCTGAAATACGAGGTGAGAAGAGTGGCACGGTGTTAAAAAGGTTTATGACTTTACACAGTTGAGCTTTTGTTTTCTCCCAGTTCCTATTTTGTCTCCCTCCAAAAAAGGAAAGGGGGAAAGAAAAAAAAAAACAAAAAAACAAAAAAACGCTGAACTGATTTTAACTTGTTGTCACTTAAGAATTGGAGAGAGATCATTTAGGTGATGTTGCATATATTAACGCATCATTTAAACAGCCTGCAGTTCAGTGATGATGGTGGGGGGGGTGTAGCACCGTCGGAGAGGCTCCACTGAGCTTTGAACTGGATCAGATGCTTGAGGGCAATTAAACACAGAAGATTTCCCACTTTAAACAAAGGCACAGAAGGGAGTCTCCCTGTTTTCTGTGCTGTTAATCATCAAGCGGAGAGAAGAATGAGTAAATGAAGAAAGAAAAGATGGTGCTGTTTAAAGAAAGGATGTTAAACCCCAGCAGGATGCCTGCTTGAGTTGCATCTCAATAAATAATAAGCGCTTGTTATGCTAATAGTCAGTATTTTCAATAACATGATTTGCATACAGATTATATGCGTGTTAATTACACTGTGCACATAGCCAATAATGCACATCTTGAGGGTTTTTTTTCTTAGCATTTTCATTTGTAAAATGAGGCATCGCATTAATGAATATTGCAAAGTTCTAGAGTGCAAATGGATAGCTAATGCAATGCACAGTGGCATACTGAGCTGGATACCCACTGAAGATAACTACACATCCGTAATGTTTATGGGAGGAGCCCAAGATTAGGGTCACCTCTGGCACTGACAACATCTGTCATGACACCCGATTATAATGAAAATAAAATGAAACAAGAGAGTGCATGAATGTATGATAATGCAGCAATGCATGATGATAATTAACCCACCGTTGTATAATTAGCTGGTGCATGCTTGTGCAACCAGTGCTGGGTCTTGTCAGTTGCACAAATTTCATCCAAATCAAGAATAGGTACATCGCTGTGCCTTTAGATTAGAGCACGAAGCTCAGTGGTTTTATACCTACTTGGTGCCAGTCGTGGGAGTACAGGTGATACCTGGTGCTGTGACGAGGCAGAGTGCTGTGGGCAGACTGTACCTGCGCTGACATGAAGTCTTGCAGAACAAAGTTACTCCTGGAAAAAACGTTGAATTCATTTGAATCAGAGCCATGTTTGTGATAGAGCAGTGCTTTGCATCTTCTGATCGCAGCATTTCTGACCCATTAGGAAGACTGGACTTCTAATGAACTGTGTCTGGAGGGCAGCAAAACATATTCATTCTTTTCTCCCTTCTTTTCCCACACATCTGGTGGATGCCTAGTGGTTCTCATTTCATCATGTCTAATTGAAAGATCGTTTCCACTTGTCCTCCTGACCTACTGACTAAAATGAATGGGTAGGAATTGGCCCATAGACTGTGAGGGCCTAATGGTAGGAATGAATGGTGCCCTATAAAATGTAATAATGTGATAGCTGAAGTTGACTGTTGTGCTGAATCTGCACTGCATCCAGACCCACTTGAGTGTCTTCAGACGTGCGTCTGTAAAGCATAATGCAGCGGCACTTCAGGGATCTCTGAACCATGCTACGTAACACACTGTAGCTATGCCTTCTATATTTGTAGCTGTGCTACTTTTCCTGGTAGTATTCTGACACCACTGAGCTCTGCATATAGCTTATTACTGGCAGTGAAATTAAAAAAAACAAAAACAAAACCTACAGTATCTTGGGAAAATATCTAAGAGTTGTCATCTGGCATTCCAGACTAAATATTTTATGTAGTTCAGAAAGCATATAGTAGAAATATTTACCTGATAAGAAACTGTATGAATATAATTTACAAGTAATTATCAGATTAAATTTTCAGGTATCAGATAACGATATCAGGTATCAGATAATCTCTTCCCTATGAGGCACAGATGTTTGGAATTAGTAGTTCACTTTCAAAAGAAAATAACTGTTAAATGCAATAGCTCCTCACATCAATATTCAGTTGTTATTGCCATTGGTGTTCTCACGTCCCATTACAGCTCATTCTGCCTGCTTTATAGTTATCCTAGTATCTACAGCAATTAAAAGGATTTGCTCTTCCAGAAAGAAATTGATGGTTTTAATAATGGGCTTACTCTGAGCTGCGACTGAGGTTGCCGAGCACGTGGATCTGCAGGAGGTGTTGTTACACCAGCCTGGTTTGTACACCCGTTCCACTTGGCTGTTCCTTTTGCGAATCCTCTTGACTCTCAAACCTGCTTCTCTTCTGCATTGCAGTACCCCACTGCATTGGCCTTTGTCCCCTGTCCAGAAGCTGTCAGCTGAACTTGCCCAGCTGTGTGCTAGTAGTAATTTCTACTCCAAATAGCTTGCTGTGGAGATGAAACTGTATGTACCTCCCAAACAAGCTCTTGGTCACTGCCCTTATCCTGAGGGGGCTCCTGCTGGGCTCCTGGGAAAGGGCACAGGTTTCTCTGGCAGTGACCTGGCAGGGTTGACGATCATCTTGTCCTTCCGCTGGAATACTAGCAGGACATTTTGCCCTTAGAGGCTTGCACTGTTTGCAAAGACAAGGTTTTCTGTGTAAGTGAATAATTTGGAGCAATTGAAAACAAGTTATTCTTTTCCTGACATTGCTACAGACATGCTGACCTTGTGTTAAGAGCAGTTCTGTGGGCTAAAGATTCCTTCAGTCAAGCTCCCACAAAGCTGATATGTTCACTACCTGAAACATGCAGCAATATCCGATCTGTAGGACCATTAGGATTCCCAAGTAAAGCTGTCATTTTATTGAGGGTTAGAAAAGATCAGAAGTTCTGATTGCAGCATGTTTATGAGACAATAAAAGATTTTCATGTAGGGCGTACTTCTGATCAGCTGCGTTTTTCATGTGTTATTTATTTACTTTATCTGACAAGATCAGAGTTTTCTTACCGTTTAATTAAGAATTTCTCTCTCTGAATGAGCAAAAATACTGAATGCCTAGGCGTTGTCTGCATTTATTCACAAAACCAGAAAATACAAAGCTAGGAAAGCCTTTTGTTTAAAAGTGCCCAGTAGTATGAGCTGCTGTCTTGTGGGTAAGCAGTGTCAGTTATCTTTTATGTTAGAAGGATTATAAATGTAAAGAAAATTCAATAGTTTTCTTCACCAGACAGAGAAAACAATGGCAGGCATGAGAAATATCTGCAAATTGGTACTACATTAATAGATTATTGTGAATTTGGAAATGGCAGGTTAGTATATTTGACAGGCAGCGGTAGCAGGAATAAGACAAAAGCAATTCACGTGGGAAAGTGTGCTCAAAACAGAGGAAAGATTTTTATAAGATAGTCTGAGCAAGAGGCAAGTCTTTTGGCTCATGTACGATCTTTGGAACATCCTCGCGTTGTATGAGTGAAGTATGTCCCTTTGTTTTATTAGAAGAATGCAGATGGACTTGCAAAATTAATTTTTGTTGAAGTTGAGAGTTTGCATCTTTGTTCTTTGCTTATTACTCTGTTGAAGCGTTCATGTGGTTTGAATATTTGTAGACTCAGTAATACGAAGGATTTACAAGCACTAGAGATCAAGCTGTAACGATGCTAGCTTGATTTAATTGTTCTACTTTAATTAGAATAAATGAGTTTACTTCTCTAGTGGGATGTATTAGCTTTTTGACAAGCCACAGCAACAATAAACTACTGTAAATGTACAGATAGCTAATTAGGAGGAGGCCAAAGCAAGTAAGACAAACAAACTGTATTGATCGTAACTGAACTGGAGTTGACTAAGATGCAGGTGGTTGACAGCAGTGCTTTTATGGAATATGCCAAGAAATGGTTAATGACTGCTATTGATTAAGATTTCGGTATTATTGGAAGGGGGGGATGTGGGAGAAAATTAAGTTTTACAGGATTCTTCAAAAGCATATTGCAACAACTGGAAGGCTGCTTGTTCAAACAGCATTATTTTAGAGTAGTTCTGTAGGTGTTACACATGGCATATTCTTCTTGGGCCTGACTTCATCCTCTGATGTTGTCCTCTGTTCCGACTGCCTGAAAGGCAAAGAACCTGTGATTCAAACTTTATCTCTTTCTGGGTCGTTCCATACCTCATTATAGCCATAAAGTATATGGCACCTAGATTATGGATATTATAGATTATAGCTTCTTTCATGTCTGGTGATTCTGTTCTCTACAGTATCTCTTGTTGGCGAAGGCATTACACTAGAAAGCTCAGAAAACAAACCATAAATCATATGGGAACCTCTGACGTGTATCCATCTCAAAGTGTTTTTTCAGATTCCTGAGAAGAGCGCAATCATGCCAGCTGCACTATTTTTATAACTTCGTATGTTAGGGATCAAGCCTAAAATCTTAGCAAATGCTGATGACAGGGAAGACTTGTAATGATGTGGAAGTAACGTGTTATTCTCTTCAGCAGTTTTGATAAGAACAATTTAACTTTTTTCAGTACCCAATGGCACATATGCAAAATCTGTGATTCACAGCGTTATATTCTTTGTAGAGGGGACTAATTTTTATGGTTTGGAGAAGGATGCAAAGAAAAAGCATTTAGAACAGTGTGAATAGCATTTAATTCCTTTGTTTCTTTATGTAGGTTGTTTGCATTTTAAGATCAGATTTCTTTCATTTTTTATAGACTATTCATATTTACAAGTAATTTGCCCTGTAATTTGCAATTCCCTTCTGTTAATAGCATGCAAGCTGCATCACTGCTCAGCATCCTTAGGTTTTTATTGGATTATCTCCAGTTGCCTGCCTTTTTCTTTCTCCACTGCCACTAGAAAGTAGCCATTTGTGCTTATTCACTCTTTTGTGCTTATTCATTTGAAGTGGGCATAGGAAAAAGCATGCCTCACACTTTTGTCAACACAAGCAGTCCATGTAGGCTGTGGGCGTTTTTAAATAATCTTTTAAGTACATACAAAATGTTATAAACCCAATTTTATCACATATTGCACATACACAATCCATCTTTTCATCTCCATCAGATACGCATGTCACTTTTGGTGGAAGCTGTGATTTTCTTGAACAGTTGGTCAGTGAAAGGAAGTTTCTAGATATTTGATGCTCAGTCTACCTTATGCTATGTTTACCGTATGCATAACACATTATCAGTGCAATAATCATTAATCATGTTCCAAGTAATTAATCTTCTTCCATATTTGGCTTTTCTGTGTGTGCAGCCTTTTCAGGGCTGAAATCCCTATGCTTTTACTCAAGTGAAATTTTGTTATTGTCTGGAATGACAAGGGACTTGGCTTCACATTGGCTTGGGACTAGCAAAATGTCACCACATTTCCCTATGTGTATAATTGGTCAATTCCTGTGCATCACACGTGTACCCTTGCAGTAGTGCATGCTGATGATTCCCTTTTATTTTCCTCCATACAGCGCTACCTATATGAGTAATGTTAATGAAATCCTCAAGTATTCCATGCTTCATATGTTTACCTATAAATAATAAATCCAGAGTACCACCATAATTATAACTCTGTAAGAACTCTGCAAGATGAGAGGACTCTTAACCTTGAGGTTTAAGAATGTGAAGAAGAATATTTCCTAGCATATGTATTTCATCAGTCTACAAACTTGGAGCCTCTTTCATTCAGCAGAATGAGGGGAATTAAAAAAATGGATCTTAATTTTCCCAGATCTAATTCTCCTGCCTTCCAAGCTCCCTTTAGAACCACAATGAAAAAACACAACTTCACAGGACCATAGCAGCTAGGGAATATTGACTACCATTTTTCTTACTGAGGGATTACATGGACTACAGTGTTCCTCTGGATTTTACTTTGACACGAAGCATACGTTGACTGTGTTCATACATAAAATTTTAGTCCAATTGTCTGATGTGTAATAGTTGTAAAGGTGCAGCAGCGTTGCTGTGTTCTTGCTTTTATTTTCTCATTCATATTTTTGGACAATAAGAATACTTGAAGAAGTATGTATATATTAATTTGAGTGCATAAAATAGAAGAGTGTTCAAACGTATGTCTGAGTCTCTTCAGAATATGTTTTGGCTTTACAATTTTATTTTTTCCTCACTCAAACTATCTTGGTGTTCCTTAGGAGGAAAGAAAGAAAAAGATCTCAAAAAAGAAAAAAAAAAAAAGTTGAGATTATTTTAAGACATGAGTTTACCCAGTCGTAATGGTGTCCCTTCCAGGGTGAAATGTGGTAGACGCTTTGTACCACACGTTATAAAACAGCTTACAAAGACCGTGAAGTGCAATGTCTTTACAGCCTACACTGCCTGCATTTCTTTTATAGTCATGGCAGTCATCAAATGCAGACGTTTTATAAGCTCCTAACTGGTAGATCTCAGCTAATGAGAAAAAAATATAGAGGAAGTTAACATATTGCAGGAAAACCTCATTTTCAGGCATCTTGGTGTTCTCCAAGGGAGAGTTTGAAATGAACCAAGATTCGTGCTGCTTCAACCTAAAATGCAAACCTGTAATCATGGTTTTAGGCCTTTTAAAATAAAAATCAAAGAGTAGATTTCTTTCATAAGTATGCAGCAAAAAATCTGCATGCAGTTTTAGCTCCGTTCAGACCATGAACGTGATTCTTACTTATGTTAAAGGAGACCAGCACACAATTGTGGAAAGAATGAACGAGCAATTGGAGGCGCAATGATTTTATTACACTGAGCATTAGGACACTTTGCAGCCTTTTCTAAGCAGCTGTTCTTTAGGTAAATTAATACCTGGGGTCTCTTTACTTCTCTCAAACTTTAACTACCATAAAAGAAGTTAATGTAAAGCTGTTCACAGCTTATCTCACCCGATTGCTATGCAAAAGTTCTAACATAAACGCTTTTATAAACTGCAGCCATAACGCACTAATCTTCTGAACTTCCTGACCCATAAAACTATGATTATTACTACATGTAAAATTCATCTGGAAATATCCCTCTGTATTTAGCGTTATGGGTATTATGTTGCAAAATCCCTCGTCCTTTGCAGTGTAAAGGCTGCCAGGAAAAAGAAAGACAATGGGGCTGTAGATTAGTGTGTAGAGAGTAACACTGTACCTTAATCTTGTGATTTTGTTTTTATTTGGAACTCATGATTTAACCGATGGGATGTTCCGATGCTTTTTTTCCCTAGATGACCATTTCAGATATGATTATTGTGGGAATTAGAACATTTCTCGCTGTTCTTACTTACCATTAGCACAGGTCAGTTGCTGATTTTCTATGCAACTCTGAAAGCAGATAGCTAAGAACCATCAAGTTTGAGGGAGCTTTTTTGGTCAAGACAGGAAGGATGTTAGAAATCAGAAGAAAGCTTTGTTATTCCAGTTGGGATTCTCTTAAGTATCTGTAATATCTAAGAGTTATTTCTAGTAACTATTCTTTGATTACAATAACGAATGAGGAACAGTTTATTAACAGATTTGTTAATAAAGAATACCTTTGAGTCCCCTTAAACTCAGCAGAGGCAAGAAAGGATTAGTAATAGTCCATGAGTATATTTACCCTCGCTTTTATTACGGATAATAAATACTTTTGTTTTAAAAAGCTACGTGATTCTTGTCTAATCTTCAACAAAGCTAATGACATCTGTAGCTTTGCATTTTTACACGTACACGCGGTGAAGGGGCTGGAGTGATTTCACTCTTAAGATGCAGGCATACCGAAAAGCCTCAGAGTCATGTTTCTATCTTTTATTCACCACTAGACTAACTTAATATAGATAATAGTCCAGCTGCAAGAAGATATTAAATGAACAGCCTTTTTTCATTTTAAAACACAAACATTGGTGTTAAATGATGCTTTTCCCAAGCCACTTTTATTATTAGCATTGTTCTAAATTGCAAGTTGTCACATCCACCAGCCCCTAAATTACCAGTCTTCTTTGTTGCTATAGTAACACCATGGCCACTAAAATATAGACTCCAGAATAGAAAGGCAAGCTCAGACGGCAACTCATTTATTTGAAGGTTTTGGCAGAAGAATTTCTCCACAAAGTCTTTATTTTATAACCTTTGAATACTTGCATTTTAACTCTTTCAACCAGAAGTACAACATAATGCCAAAACGTGCCTCTTAGTTGAGGCGCATGGCAGAGTTAATAAATACATTGGTAGGGCTGACTGCTGCCGACTCTTTCCCTCTCTTCTTTTTGGCTTCAGGCTGCATGATTGAGGGTTTTCTTGAGGTGAGGCTAAGAATACAGCCCGGTATTGTCTTCTCCGCTTCCTGCATCTGAACGGCTGCCCATCTCCTTTTCGTGACGCACTTGCTCATCAGTAACCTGGACAACGGAAACCTACCCCGGTTGGATTAGTAGTGCCATTTCTTGCTTGGTGAACAAGTCCTTCTGTAATAACGGGAGTGGACTTGCATATTCCCTTGTAGCTGGAAGTCAGTGAGTTAGTCAATGTTAGTAACTGTATAAACTTCAGCAAGAGTCAAATTTTTTGTCTGTCCCCCTCTTGAAGTAAGAAAATACGATAAAAGTTTTAGGTTTTATCCTTGCATTTAATCCCTTCTCCCTGTGCAATATTTCCTAATCTGTTCTCTCCATTTTGCAGTCCAATTCCCTGTCTTTAAACTGTTTGTCAAGTTCATCTTACCTCCTCAACAAGGAGGCTGATAGATCTCTCTTTTTGGTCTCAGACCACCTTCCTGGACCATGCTCCTAACCTGAGTATCCCTATTCCACCTTTTGTCCCCAGTCTCTTCAAATATGTATTTCTGCTGTTTCACCCACCTGCCCCCTTCTGCTCACAGGGATCTTGAACCCATCCCTTGATTCTCTGTCCATCCTTGGGCTCCCTGGTCCCTTCTACACCAAGTTACAGTGCTGCCTTCCATTCCCAAATTCATGGCTACCAAGCACCACTGTGTTTGGCATCATCTGCATGACTATCACCGTTTCTCTCGTGTTTCTAGGATGTACAGTTTTGGGGGTATTTTGGGGGCACATTTCCTGCTCTTTGCCTGAAGATTCTCCCCCCTGCATGGAGCCAATTAGCATGCCAGAGACCCTATGAATGGTGAGCCTACATGGATTGGAAGCAACCAGCTTTCCAGTTCTGTCTTACAAGTTTTCTAGTGCTTATACATTACATTTGTGCAGCATTTAGGCATAAGGGTAATTAGTGCCTCTGAGCACTGCTACCCACAGTAAATGGGACTGGCATTGTTTCCCATATTAGAAAAAAAAACAAAAAACAAAAAACACCCTCATATATGGCAAGAAGTATAGATCTGGGAAGAATACTGCCAGGAAGTATTTTTATCAGGCTAAAATTAGAGTTTTAATTGCTAGCAACCATAAATTTTTATCAACCAAGTATTTATAAATATTTATCTCTATTCTACTTGAAATAAAGGAAAGTGATAAGTCTGTTGCTTTACATCTGTAAATAAGGATTAGTGTATTTAATCCGTAATCAGAGAAATCTTACATATCTTGTCCCAGGTTCATAAGGTTGTGGATACCAGGGGATTTGTATTGAAAATGTTTCCTGTGTTTGTAGATTGGTAAAATTTGTATTTTACCAGTATTCCAAATATTTTATGTTAAAGCATTTGAAGCATGTCTTCTGTTTTTATGCTGCTACATTCTCGTAAAAAAAAAATATATAGTTATTTTAGCAGTCACATTGTTGAATCGGTCTGTGAGACTATAAAAACAGAGTAGGAAATACGCTTTCACAGATTGTAGGCTTTGAGCTGAGATCAAATACTGTCATTTAGTACCTCCAAGTACAGGGTTGCTGACATGAGCTTTTACTTCATATGTTACGGTATGTGATCTGGAGGCACCCAGTCTGCCTGTTTTACTGCCATCAGGTTACAGCTTTTCACAGTTGACCTAGTACCAGCAGAAAGTCTTGACCTCTCACTTTTTCAGCACTTCAGAGGTTAATTTTGTTGAGGGATCAGATTTCTTTCTGGGGGAAGTTTCTGATGATCACCTTCTAGCTAGGCTTTACTTGCCAGTGTCTTTCAGAGCTGCTGCATGTTGAGTGCTCTGCTGAAAAAACAACTTTCCTCCAACTTTTTAAAGCCTGTTCCTAGATAATCGAGTTGTTTTTATTCAGTGGAGTGTTGGATGGTAGCCTAATGAAGGTATCAACCTGTAAAATAAATCTAAGCCCCTTTTCTGGAATTCTTCATGGGCAGCAAGGTGGAGAAGTGCTTTGGCCTAGGAATATCACAAGGTAAGATGTTTTCTGCACTTTTGAAAGCTTGGACTGCCCGCTGTGTTACAGCTTTGTGTAAGTAGGTCTAGCATTTAAAATCCGGCAGCAATGAAAGCATGTTAGAGTATGCAGCAAATGTGAGTTTTCCCTCTGCATTATGTATGTTTCATCTGACGTGCTGAATCCATGAAATCAATATATTTTATTAGGTTACAAATATTTTAATAAAATAATAGTAGAGTCCATATGTGAGAGCTGACAGCTAGTACTGCGTTTATTTTTTCTGGCTTTAATTCAGAATTTTGTGAGGTTTATTGACTAATTATGAGCATTAATAGGTTGCAGTCTAACCGGGTGTCTTTCCACTAGGATTACAGACTTGTAGCCTCAGAAAACTAGGGGGCTTTGTTGTATTTTAACACTTCGCTTGCTCTCTGTGCAAAAGAAGAATCTCTCTGTGAGAACGAGCTCACTCTTCACTGAAACAAAGGCGCGGGTGAGGCTGTTTCTGGCCATTATCACAGCACAGAGTGCACTTGCATTTCAGGGCATACTGTGCAGTCCTGATTCTCACTCCTGTGCAAATTTGTGATGGCTTCCTGATAAACCCTTTGTCTGAGTAAAGTTATAAGATGGTTTTCCTTTTTTGCAGCTTCTTTCAAAGAAGCCTAATTTTAAAGCCGGACATAAACCAGGATTCATTGGTACTAGTTCAGATGTTGCAGTTCTGCTGGAAAAAAAAATACAACAAAAAAACTGCCTCCAGTAATAGTCGTAGCTGGCATCTTCAGTGCACACAACTCCACATTACAAAGAATGAAACATTTCACTCGATTATGTGTCTGTTGGTTTTTTTTTTCCACGAAGTTGCTGGCATGATAACGCTAGTCATTTTTCAGCGATGCAGCTTCCTGAGGGATGGTGCTATGCTCTGTGATCAAATTGACACCTTTTATTGCCAAGTTCAGCTGCATTTTAAGAGAGACGCCGGCAGGCTGTAATACTTACAGAGCGCCAGATTTTGTGTCTTTCTCCTTTTCCGATGGGAGAGCAGCGGTAAGTTCTGCCTGCTTCCTACCCCTGGGCTTAGCTGCCAGCGATGCTGCCGGGTAGAAGAGGAGCAGTTTTCTCTCGCGTGTGCAATCTGTTTCCTGTGCACAGGTTTTTGCCTTGAGTGATTTATGTAGGAGCTTTACGGTGTATTCTGAATAATGAAGAGCTTCAACAGTGACTGTAAATTACCCCAAGTCTTCATGCGGAGAGATCAGTGCTGCATTTCATTTCATGCCTGCGTGTTTCCAGGATTACCGTGTGTGGACCTGAAAAGATTCGCATTCGCGTTTCTTACTGCTGGAGCACAGAGGCGGGAGGAATTCAAACCAGGCTGGGAGGCAAAGGAGCCATCTTCTGCCTGCCAGCCGCTGGAGGTGTGGGCTGCGTGGGTGTGCGCAGCAGGCACCTCTCCGATCTGGGGCCCTTGTGCTGCTGCAGCCCTGGGCTGGTGGCCCCGGCCCCAGGTTGGTGGCCACAGGGGCTCCCCAGCAGGTGGGCCAGCCAGGGGCAGCTCTCCAGGGCCCACTCAGCAGCAGGGAATTTAAATCCCCGTTGCATGTTTTTGTTTCCACGCTATCCTCCGTTCCCTTCCTTCCCCTGTTTAGTTACGTCAGTCCTCTAAGAATTTAGCTAATCTCTCCTTCTCCTTCTTTGTGCTCAGGCAGCCCGTTTTGATTTTGTTTTGGAGCCATGAATCTTTCCTTTGTTTCCCGAAGCAGACTGCCAGGTAACAGTAGCTGCTTGTGATCCACTCAGCCCTCACCAGCACTATTCAGTACGGAGGGGACTATCAGATGGGAGATCTGTGTCAGAAAGCACATTTCGTGCTTTCAGTAAGTGCCACCCCTTCTCCAAGCCGTGACTCAAACAGTGCCTTTGAGCTGGGAGGCAATGTGATCTCGTGGTTATCTGCTGTGGGCGAGGTGAGCCCTGCTCTCGGGGAGGCACTCGGGGCCCCCAGTGTCTCAGTGCAGCTCTGGGGGCTCAGACAGCCCCCGGCAGGCTGAACCATGGCCGATATGGAAAGAAGGGCACGCTGTGGCTGTGATCTGCACCTGCAGGTCCCGTGGTGTTTGCCAGTGAACTCCTCGCTCCCTCAGCACAGCTGCCAGCAAGAGGGAGTGCAGGGAGCTGGGCCAGCCACTGCAGTGCCCTCAGCAGGGTTGACTTGTCCAGTGGGCATCCTGTTGGTTCATCGCTGGGGCATGTGTGTGCTTCACAGGATTTCTTGAGAACAGCAGAGATTCTGTTCTGTGCACAAACATGGTTTTCTGACTTATATTGGACGACTTCTCAGCCCTTTTTGCTGTCTTGGAAACAGAGGCGTAACAAACGAAGCATACTTTTTACATGATAATGAGTAAGACTTAACACTGATCTTACTGTGATGTGCATAAACTGATTTTCTTGCCAGCTTTCACTGCTTTAAATCAGCTAGAGGCAATGGAGTTGCATGGATATGCTGAGTGCCTTGGAAGTAGGGAGGTAAATGTGCCACCAGCTGCAGGGCGATGTCCCAGCAGCACAAGGATGCGTTGTGCACCCAGTGTAGGGCTGCTCTGGGCTCCTCCACACAGGAGGGCTTCGGATAGAGCAGTAAAGAGGTGACAGCAGCAGCTAAAGGGCGGAGAGGCCAAAAATATGGTTTGTGGCTGATGAACCCGGGAAATAAGGGTTGGTAGCTGGTCGGAGCATTCGAGCTAGATTCTTCAGAGCTAGCTGTGAGGTAGTGTTCATCCAGCATTTGGGTCAAAGGCAGTGCCTTGCACTGATTTATCACCTCACCCCGAGGCTGTGTAATGACATAGGAACAATTGTTTTGAACAATGGCCAAAAAACAAGTTCCACCAGTCAAGCATTTTGCAACTTAATACAGTTGTGGGACTGCTCTATTCAGTGACTCCAGACAGTAACTGAAGAGTCTTGGAGCAAAATTTGTGCAGATAAAGAATTTACCATTGGAATTTGTGCTTTAGAGCCTGAGACTGTTAGTTTCAGTAGAAAGTCAGATTGCTTTCATGAAGTTTTAGACCATTTCAGCTGGTAAACTCCCCGAGATTAATTGGTTTTAGCAGCTCCTCTGTGTGCACACTAAGCTGTGTTCACTTGAAGTTTGAGAATTGCTTGTCAAATTTTAAGGGCAAAATAAAATCTGGTGTTATTTTTATAAGGTTATTAGCACAGATATAAAAAGATTAAACAAGTGCACGTGCAATTTTCTAGCTTCCACAAGTCTTTCCTTTTGATAATTGTTTTCTTTTACAAATAGGTCTTTTAAATGTAAAACCTGAAACGTTATCTCAAATGAGTGCTAAACAGAACTTTACAGGGTGCTGCATTTCAGCTTGGTGGTGGTGAACCAATGGTCAGTGGACATTAAAATGGTCTAAATGGCTCTCAACACACAGAACTTTAACCAAATATATCATTAAAAGGGTAGGATTCTGCTCCAGAAAAAAATAGCTGGAAATGGTCGATGTTCATGTTCCCTGTTTTGGTTTTCAGTTCTGATGGTCTCACTTTGCAAGGTGTTTCATGGAAACAGTGCTGTCCCTGAGCTCTACCTTTGGTTAGAAACAAAACATTTTATTTTAAAATACCTATGATGAGATGTAATAAAAGAGAATAATGAAGACATGGGGAAGGTGGGTGATTAATAACCTTGTGAAATACATTAACTAAATCCAATTCTCTCAGAGTAGATTTCCATCCATTCTTTTACACTTATTTGTCACCTTTTATAACAATTTGAAAGGAAAACCATGTAAGAAGCTTTATATGGTTTTTGGATTCCTGACACGGTGATGTCAGTATTATAGGAAATCCCAGAAGAAAACAGTGGAAACTGCAGTATTTAGTATCTCACTTTATAGTGTAATTACGTTTTTTTCTGGCATTTTAATTTTTCCTTTTAATTCTTTGAAGATGCTGGGAAGTTTCAATCCTTTTGCACCTTGACCTTTTTGTTGCTGTTGTTCCCCTATCAACTAATAAATAGTTAAATTTTTAGGTAGAAGAGCATAATTACCATGTTTCCAGTTGAAATATTGTAGAGCCCCAAGGCCCTGTCTTTGACAAATGTATTTTTCAGCAGCTCATTGTAATTTTGGTTTTGACTGAAGAGCCAGAGAAGTAAAAATCCACACCCATCCGCAGCAAAGGGTGCGTTTTCAGCCTCTAACAAATTAATGACACTTCTTCCTTGGACTTGCAAATGGGGAAGATTTCTGCAGTGAGGGTGGATGTCCTGAGGATTGCTGGCTGGTTTCACGTGCTGTCCAGGCTGACAGAGAGCCAATTCCGTGGATGTGATTGTTATGCAAGATGGGAAAGTGCTGATAGACTGTAGAAAAATACAAGTCTGAGCCTAGCCGCTTTGCAAACCTGTTTCAAAAAGCAGCTTTGAGCAGTTGACCTGGTGCTTTATGTGGGCGATGTGTACTGGCAACGATGTTAGTCACATCAGAGCGAGCAGCCTGGGAAGGGGAAGGGCACATTTCACGTTCCCCGGAGCCCCACTCCCTCCAAGTGAGGGTACTTAGGATGCTTGGCTTCCTAGGGAGCAGGGGGCGGCTTGGTGTACTTGGGGCAACCAGCTCTGATGAAGTGAGAACCTGTTTCTACTGCAAAAACGGGGAGAGAGCAGGAGAATGAGGCTCTGCCTTCCACAGAAAGGTGATGGAAAACCTTCAAGCTGCTCTTAGGCTAAAGCTGTCAGGATGTCAGAAACCCTCAGGTACCACCTACCGCATACACTGCTTTCATTTGGAAAATTTAAAGCATCAGACGGTGTCCGAGGTGTTTGGGAGAGATGTTTAGAACTTAAAACTGACAAAGGTGAGCAGTGAGCATATACTGCAGGCTGCCCTTTACTGGGCACGGGCAGTTTCACAGTGATGGTGACAGGTACTTTGTACTTGAGACATGAGTGGTGGTTACTCCAGGTGGTCCCCATCCCTGCCCAGTGTTTGGCACTGGTTAAAACTTCTCTATGCCTCTCATCTAAGAAGACCTAACATTGCTAGCTGTCTGTTCCATTTACATCACCTGTTTTCAGTAGTGGTAATGGTTTTTAAGTGGGTGATTGTATGATTTCCCTATACAATAGGCTTTTGAAATTTTATGTAGTTTTCTGTAATCAAAGTAAAGTTACAGGTGATTGATCAAATCGAGAAAGGAAAACCCAGGCATTCCAGCTTCAGGTTATGGTTGAGTGGAGTTTTGCTGACATCAGAAATCATAAATTGCACCAGCTAAATTACAAAGATGTTATCACGGCTCTGGGAGCCAAGCACGCTGTAATTACGAGGCCTGTTGGGTTCCCCATTCTGCTGCTTTTCATTCGGCTTCAACCATCGAGGCACTGAATCAAGGTAAAAGTGAACTAATTTATGCAGAGGGCTCGAGGTTGTTTCAAGAGCAACGTGAAATAGCAATGCAGCTGGGTGACAGATGCTGTCCCCTTGTGAAGCAGCAGTCTTCACCTGCATGCAGATGCACCCGTGGAACCCATCTTTAATCACCCTACACTGTGTTGGTGTTATCCCAAATACAGGGTGAGAGAATTATTGGGGTGAAGAGCTTTTGACGTAACGACTCATCAATAGCATGTTAAATGTAGATGTGTTTTAATTAAATTACATTTTAGTAATGTACATCGTATGCTATTTGCTTCTGAAAGAGCAGAGTTGCTCCCAGATTCTCGCATTGGGATCTTACTTACAGACGTTAGTGAATTCTACATGCTGCATTCTACATTTATAACTTCTGTATGGCTACTCAAAAGAACAGCATTAATAATTGGTTATAGAGTCCTTAAACATTATTTTAAATTTCTTAAGATGCTGTTCTTTCCTCTCCCATCATGTCCTGTTGTCCTTCTAGCTGAAGTCTGACCCCTTTAGCCTTCGCTGCTGAAGTGATATTTAATAAACCTAAACCTGAGATGGCTGCTTGTAGCTGACAGCATCTTAATCTTGTCAAAGCAGCTGTGGGCATCGGATCATTTCTTGGTGTAATCAGCATGCCTATAAGAGCCATGTTGCTTAGCTTCTAGCCGCCAAAATACTAGACATCCCTCTTTGGACCTCCGAATGGCTGACCTTTTCTTGATTTAATAATAGATTATTAAACGTGAAAATGCAAATTTTGAGTTGTTGATAGCTTCCATCAGAACATAAAAGATTTAAAGCCCAGCAATTGTTTAAGGGGAAGCCACAGCAATCAATGTATTCAGATGCATGTTTCTACCTTTGTCCTTAGGCACACGTGCCAGTTCTGAAGGGCACTTCAATATTTCCAGAATGCCTTAGATTGCCCAACTGAAGTCAGTAGGACCAGTTGATACCAGTGAAACTACTGATGATTAACATGCGACACATTCTTTAGATGCTGTTGAACCAGGGCCCGTGATAGTTTTAGAGTGGTGAATGGTTAGAAATGTAATGTTTCTGTACATTCTGAAGGTAAAGAAAAAGGTTTTCCCCTCCCATATTGGAAATCTTGTAATATCTGAATATTCATATGCAGATATGCGCATCTGAAGTGCGTATTTGGTTACCTTTGTACAAGTGAGGACTGAGTTGTATATTGCTAGCAGACAGAAGGGAACTAATTGTTGCATTCATTCTATCTGTGAAAAAAAAGCTATTAAAAATTCTGCTACGTGTTAAAGATGAAACTGTGAGCCACACAGAGGAATGGTATTATAATTTTTCTACATTGCCCTATCTCTATAAGAAGGAAATTAAATGGTTAAACATGGAAAATATTAGCAGTGCTGATTTTATTATAGGATTAAAGGATTTTGTTATAGGTTCACAAATATTAAAAGAAACAATTGCTACACAAAACTTGGAAAATGTGCAGCTTTTTTATATATAGTTATTAAAATAACTTCTTAAACCTTATTTATAGCCTTACAAAATCAAGGAACTGAAATTATAGGTTTTGAAATAATGGTAACTATCACCTATAGGACCCATTTTTAAAAATGGAAATGCAGAAGTTTTATAGATGTCAGTATTTTACTTTAAAATATTTAATTGCCAGCTCTAAAAAAATAAAAGCTGCTTCAAAGAAGTCTTTCAATACTTTACCAATTTTTCAAATTTTCCATGCTAAACTCTAGAGGAAAAAAAAAAATCTGTTGTCCTCCCCTTTCAGGTTCCCCAGATTTCTTTGCATAGTCAGCACATCACTCACTGTTATCCTGAGAAAAATAGCGGAAAATAACAGCATAAATAAAAGTTCCTTAGACCCTGGCTTGGTCAGATGCAAGCAGTCTCAAATTGTGCTTGGGGTTGTGTTTTAACTTTATTTTACACGTACTTTTTATTACTTCATACTCTTCTTTAAAAATAGCCAGATCAAGGCAAATCTAGGAAAAAAACAAAACAAAACAAAAAACAAAACAAAAAACAAACAAACAAACAACAACAACAAAAAAAAACAACAAAACAAACAAAGAAAAAACTAACCTTGAAACGATAGCATCACCAGTAATACAGACATTTCTTCCCAGTCAGCATTGGTGGAGTTACCAAATAGAGTGTGGAAAATCTTAGTGTAAAGCTGGAGCTCTGCCTCTAACTGGGATGCTGCTGAAATTCCATCGCAAGTGGCAGGAGTGTGGACGAGCTGACTTCCACCAGGAGAGGGGCTTGAATGTTCGGTGACGCAGAGCCCCAGCAGGCACCGTGCGGGTTTGGGGGCTGATCCCAGTGCCTGTCCCTCTGTCCCTGTCCCAGCACTGCTGTCCTGCTGCAGGCTACGATTTGTGTCAGCAAAGTGGTGCGTGTAGTACTCCCAAATTTCCTGAAGGTCACATCAGCCAGGCTAATTGAAGCTGTCCATCTGAGCTACCCAGCTGGCTCATCAGAGATGATGTGGGGAGAACTCCCACAAATGGCCCCGCTGGCAGATTGATGAGGACCGTAACTTGAAACACGGTAGTAGTAAAGAGCAGCTGCAAGCAATAACCCTTCCTGCGGGCGCACAGAGCAGGTCCCTGTTGCTACTGGTGTTCCTGTGGTTGCTCAAGTCATGCCGCTGGCCGAGCTCTGCTAAATTCCCTGAACTGCCTTACCGAGATGGGAGAGCATAAAATATTCACAGGTAAAGAAAAAGTGATTAAAATTACTAAAGCACCAGGTTGCTCAGGGCCTCATTGGTTTGTGAATGGCTTCCCGTGGCTCCTACAGGCAAACTGCACCTGCAGACTCTTTGCTTACAAGTATTTTAAGCAAAAAGGAAGTACAATGAGGAACAGCATATAGAGCTCCCAGAGTCTGAGGTTCACACTGATAAATGGCTAGGGAACAGCCAGGAGATGAGCTCTTGCAGCTAGACTTCACACACAAGCTATGAAATGTGGATTTATGCATCTCCAGCCATAGATACACATCAGTGGACTGAAATGTCTTCACAGAGCTACTCACTGGGCATTATTTCAATCCTAGCTTTGTTTTTCTTGGAGGTGGAGCACTTGTAAGCCAGTTTGTAAATCTTTTCCTAAGCAGCTTATTTTTAAGGGCATGTTAGACATGGAGCATCTGGCTTGATGTTAGATCATTTTGGTTTTGTCTGTTATAGCATTCAAATCACTTCAGACATGGATAATTTGTTACATATTTTATATATAATTTATTTATATATATATTTAATATTTGTTGGCATTCTGCGCATCCTAAAATTCTAGTTATGTGTTTCTTAGTTACTAGATGTTGAAGGTATCACACAGTGGAAGAAGGTAGTCCTAAATAGGAAGTTGCTAGCGTATCTGCTTGCAGAGGATGTGTTGTACAGCTCAGGAGGATTATGTGCTTTCTGAATGACAGAGGCACTCTTTCAAACTTTTGGTTACTCCAAACAGCTGTCTGTTTTCTAAAAAGTTCTGCTACTGGTGATGCTGCAAATGGTAAGATCCAGATTGTTGGATCTACCAGGTATGGTCCAAGGTACACGTTGGAACCCGTTATAAGAGATTGCTGAAAGATAGTTATTATTATTATTATTTTTTCTTACATTTACATTCCATCTCTGCATTATGGCTTAGCAAGCGAATGCTGCACCTACCCACAACACTTCTCCCTGCCTGGGGACTGTAGGCATAGTTCCGAGGATAACTTTCACGTTTGCTTACTGACATAAATTTTCGTTTCAGCCAGGAAGAAGAATGACATCACTGGTGCTACCAGCTTAATGATGATAAAGAATAGGCTTTGTGGCAACCCTGTAGTCAATGAGCTGTATGAATTTAGACTTGATTTGCAATGAAGATAAGTTATGAAAATGAGCAGGCCGTTTTCATTTGGCAAACAGCAGTAGGATAAGGCTTAGAGAAATACTAATTTTCCTTTTGAATTATGTCTTGTCTTTTGACCCATGTTTTCTTCTTTTGTTATGCGTTTTCTGCAGCTGGGATGACAGCAGCTCTGTCAGCAGTGGGATCAGTGACACCATAGATAATCTTAGTACTGATGACATTAACACCAGCTCTTCTATCAGCTCTTATGCCAACACACCTGCCTCTTCTCGGAAAAACTTAGATGCACAGGTGAGATTTTGGTTTTAGAAGACTAATGTTGATATTTGTCATTTTCCTGTGTAATCTGTACAATTGTTTAAAGCTGGATGAACTGTTTATTCATCTCTTCACAGATAGTATTTCTTGACAAAACAATAATTACATGCATGAATATTCTTCCTCTAAGCAGTAACCTTGATCTTATTTGCAGCTGTCTTTACAGCCTTTCAGCAGCTCTGGCTGAAAAACGTGGAAACTGACTGAGAAAACCAGTAGAAATGCAAAGAATTATTGTTGTTTTGACAAATGCTTAATACGGTGCTACTTCCCAGAATATCAAAACCAAGCTAGAGATTCTTAAATTAGTTCACAGTAATATTTTGGATGTGTCTTTATTGCCTTCCCCTTTTCCCTACATAGTTGAACAATTGAACACACGCAGACCTCAGTATGGTGGGTGTCACTGGAAAGGCAATGTCAAGCAGTAGTAACCACCTTATGATATGTGGCATTTATGAGTATTTGCTCTCTGTGTGGAATCTGTGCTGTGGTGTTATGGCAACAATTTTTTTTCTTTCATAGTGGGACTGCAGTACAGAAAACATGCACTATTAGATGGGATTTAATTATTTATTGTTTTTTTAGCTCTGGAAAAAGGTATTATGTTTTTTCGTAGAATTTAATTAAGGCAACAAGAAGGTTGGAAGATTATTTACGCTTCCATCGGAAATGTAAGTGTACTAGGCAAATGAAATATATTATTTTAAACTTCCAGGGCTGCATGTTACTGCAGGCTTTCTATTTTTTGGCAGCATTTCATAGTAAGATAAATTTATGTTTATCTGCAGCCTACATTTACTTATTTTGTACAGACTCCACACATCCAAATAGTATAAAACAAGTGAAGATACCCAACAGTTCTTCATTGATAATTAGACTGCATAGCACAGAGATTTCCAATAATATAAACTGCTTTCCGTCCCGTCCCTCCCCCCCCTTCAAAATAGCACCGCTTCTCCCCCAAGGAAAAAATATTTGAAGAAGTACAGATTAAGAAGTTTATCTTTGTTCTTTGTACACCCACCTGCTCCAGAGTCTCAAGTGTCATGTGTCAAAGCAACTGGGACGCAGTGACTTAGCATTGCAGCAAGTAGAGGAGAGGGATGGGTGTATGACAGTCACTTCTGTTTCTTTCCTCTTTTATTCTTTTTCCTTTTCATGACTGGACCCGAAATCTGCTTTTAATATCAGTTTTAATGTAGAAGTGTGGTTGCTGTGAAGTGTTACTCTGCCTACAGGACTGTGGTGCAAGCATATATTACTCTTTGTTCCTTTGCCATGGTGCATATTTGAGCCTACATTAAAGATTTCCAGTTAGCCTCTGGTAGTGTATCAGCGATTTCATGTGTGCTCGAAACTGCTAATACAAGTCCTGTACAAGTTGAGAGGAGTTAAGATCTAGTAAGGGTGTTTTTCAGTTTGTAACGGAGAGAGTAACACAGGCAACAAGAAGCTTTTTTGACAATTATTAATATCTCAACATTGTAATACTGTTGGGGGGTGGAGGGGGGAAGAAGAAGGAGACGTGACTAAATCTTAGCCTAAGAAAAAAATAGAAACTCATTTGACTTCTATCTTCTGATGGATCAGATTCTTGGAAACACCTCTAAGAGATCCAAATCTGTGTTGATGAACACCTCTTCCTCAACTATCACAGCACCTGAGAGTGCAGACCCATAGCAGCAGAAAATGTGCTGAAGCTTGTACAGACAACAGAGGATAGTCATTAGGAGAGGGCGCTGGGAGCCAAGATGTACAAATGCTGTTTACGGTCTTTTAATTCACATCTGTGAACCTGCTTCTCTCGTCAGTTTGCATGACTGAAAATACTTATTCTAGGTATTACTGTTAATGCAAAAAGTATCCATAAAATACTTTTTCATTTAAACAGAAAATCCCATTCTTGTCAACCAAGGGAATGAAGATAGCTTGGAGTGATGGAAGCATATGTAGCTTGCAGGGTTGATTTTCTGCTGCCCAAAGTAGTCCTCACCGCTCATGACAATAGCAAGTGCTACATTAATGCTTTTTCTGCCTTACCTGTAGTGCTGCACGATGGCCTGTGCCCAGGTTTGCATTCTCCTGTGTGGTCAGCCACACAGGACTGGCAGGCATCTGTCAAGGGATGTGGAATTTTCTTCTCAGGTATCCACCTCTTAGGGTTCTCGTAAATAGTAGGCACTTAGCTTTTAAGCTACCACATCTTTTTGAGGTGGTACAGAAGTTAGGTTTCAGATAATTAAAGAGGGAGCTCGAAGCTAACACATGTGCAACCGGGAGTTCAGACAAATAATAAAGCACATCAAAGGGAGAGAGCCCGAACATGTTGGTGTCTGCTGATAAAATCAGTAACTTATTCAGAATCATCTCAGCAGCGAAGAGGACATGATCGCAGTAGAAAAAAAAGTCTCTGCTAAGAAACTGATTCTCAGAGCTGCTGCGTACGCCCAAATCCAGATGTAGTTCGTCCATCTTTGAGAAGGAAGCCCTAAATATGGTAGTGACTCCATCTTCATTGACATTCATATTTGTAGTCCCCTTTAGGGGACTACAAATTTTGTAGTCCCCTTTTGGGACTACAAATACGTGTTTGGGATCTTAATGCTATGAAGATGCCCTTGGGTTAGTTCCAAACAAGCTGAAGATGGGAACCAGAATTTGCCTTATCACGTCAGCATGTGTTGCTCTGATTGTGCCAAGTACTGAACCACCTACCTTAGCTATTCAGCTTCCGGAGCCCTATATGTTTTCCCCTAGTATTGCACAAACTTGAAGAGTTTATCTTTTGACACAGCACTGCGTATTGTATGCTATTAAGGCCGTATCATACGCATATAGTGAGGAGAAATAAACACCTGGTGGGCATTTATAAGTAATTTATTCAACTGAAATGAGATGAAGAGGTTCAATAGTGAGGTTGTTCGTGTAATACTGAAAAGATAAGGAGAAGAGAGGAGAGGAAGCAAGTCCTTTAAATAGAAAGGAGCAGCATCTTTAAACGGTTGGGTCAATATGACTTCTTAGTTTCATTGAAGCAAAGATGGATTTGATTTGTTCACAGCTTTGTGAATAGGTTTACAAAACTCTATGAAAACGTTTCAAAGTGCTAGAGCTTACTGCTCCTCCCAGCTCAATCAGAGGGCAGCCTTTGTTCCCATTTTACACATATGTTGTGCTGTGTCCTCCAGCAAACAGTATTTCCACTTTCACCTAATCCAGGCCCTCAGGTAGGTGGAGTTTCAGCTGAAATTTTAAGCCAGGTTTCGCTGTGTTTTGATTTTGATTCCTTAGTCATGTTTTTATGCTGTTCTCATGGTTTACAATTAAACAGAAACATCTCTGGCCAAAGGGGTTCAAGGATACATGTGCAGCATTTTGAAGGCTGGGGAAAAAAGTTTGCAAAAAGGTGGGTGTAGGAGTTGAATGAAATAAAACCAAAAAGAGCAGAGAGAGAGAGAGGACTTCTTGCAATGCAGTTTTCTGTGTTGAGATTGCGCAGTTTTTAGGGAGGTGAATTGGGAAAACAGAAGGTGCAGGAACGTTTTGTAGTCAACCAAAACTAGAATAAGCCATTTACCAATGTGAGTAGGTGTATTTCCTGCTCTCACATGCATACGGGGTAAATAGGCAGTTCCAGACAAGGTACTTGAAGCAAGATACTAATTAAAGCACACGAGGGATGATGTTGGGGTGGTTTTGTTGGATGATTATTTGTTATTTCTTGCCTGTGCTCTCTTCCAAGTTGTGTAAACATAAGAGACGTTAGCATGAAATGATGGATTTTACAGCAACACAGGACACTGAAATGGTCACATCGTGAATTTATTGCAAACCTACCAATGTTTGTGAATAAAAAGGTAGCCATCCCAATCTGGCAACCATACAAAAAGTTAGGAAGCAGTGTTTCATTCAAGACTATGCTAAGTTGCTCTCTTTGAATGGAGAGTCAGGGAAACAACATTTGAATAACATGAGGAAAATACAACACAAAAATAGCATCTAAATCCATACTTCAGGAAATGCTCATTAGTCTAATGGCTCAATATATAGATAAATATAGATAAATAACTCAGGTCCTAAACTTATTTAATGTAATTGAAGGAAGACCACTTTGATGCGTGTGTTAGCTTTCACATATTGATCACCTAGACTAGTTTTTCAGGCTTTTAAAAAAGCACTTAGAGTGGAAAGCAGAAGAAATTAAGCCACAGCCCCACCTAGATTCTGTAAGATTAATGGTGCGATCTGGTAAGCAAGAAAAATCAACAACTTGAAATGTACGTGACGAACTTAAAATAAAAATAATAATAATAAAACAACAGCATTTTGCTGAAAGCATGATAAATTATCCATCCTTTCCTGTGCTGTGCTTTTCTGCTTATCCCAAGTGAATAGAAGGTTGTGAGTTTTACAATGTTTCGGCTGTTTAAGACAGTTTCTTTTCAAGTACGATTACCATATGACTACTGCGTGGTACTGAGCACGCTTGTCTTTCACTGAGACTGCAAGAAACAGATGACACCCGACAACTTCCAAAAATACACCCCTAACTCTTACTTGAGAACTTCATGATCAAGTGCTGAATTGGCAGGCTCTCCCATGATACTGTCATGCTTGAGGAGCATTATGAAATTTTTACCTGGATGAGAGTCAAACATGGACATTGGTCATTTGTACCTGAGCAAAAGTAGTTGTAGTGTTACAAAATTTGCCCAAATTAATCAACAGCATTTGACAGGAGAAGCAGAATTCTGCAAGGAGAATTTTGATAGTATTCATTAGCAATAGGTAGAGCTAATGTAGGGGAAATATATTTCATATATATGGTAACAGATTTTATTTAAGAGCTTCTGAGATTTTGTCAAAAGCTTGTTAAGAAGAAAACTCTATATTTGACATTGATCTTAGCAAAATTCTCCATCTGCACAATCAGTCTGTGCAAAGAATATGAAAAAACAGTTTGCAAGAGCTGAATACAAATTTAAAAATGACGTAATTCGTGTATTCATGTCAGACTTAAGTATCGTTAGAAATTTGTAGGGGATTCATTTTTCTTCAGCTTGGATGTCTTCCTAATAGGTTAGATTTGAATTAACAACATTCCACATCTTCAAATCTTTTCAAAAAGCTGCCTCATCATGCTCTGGAGATCAGATTGTCAGACAAGAGATAGGAAAGCGGAAAGAACAAGGAAAAGCTAGCTGCACAGGTTTGAAATGATTTTTTGGCATTGCACTAAAAAGGTTCCTGGGAAATTTGAGACGGAGGATTATAAATGGCAAGGAGCTGAATATATCCTTTATATAAAGCACTTTTCAAGTGCTTTTCTCCATTTTTTGCTTTATTTTATTGGGTGTGGCTTGTATGTTTTTTGTTTTTCTTTTCCCTAGTGTATTGGAAAAAACATGCCACTTCTGGGGTTCATTTCTTACTGTGGCATTTCTTTATCAAGGGCATGTTAGGTTGATTGGTACTTAGAGATGACTGCTGAGTTTATTTATCGGTTTAATGGTTCTCATCTATGTAGCTGCTTAAAAGAAAGGTTTGCTGTGAAGGTTCTAATACAGTTAATTATTTGTCCTAGACTGATGCAGAAAAGCATTCCCAGGTTGAGCGGAATTCCTTATGGTCCAGTGATGAAGTCAAGAAGTCAGATGGAGGATCCGACAGTGGCATAAAAATGGAGCCAGGATCTAAATGGAGGAGGAATCCCTCTGATGTGTCTGATGAATCTGATAAAAGCACTTCTGGTAGGAAGAACACTGTTATTTCACAGACGGGTTCCTGGCGACGGGGCATGTCAGCTCAGGTTGGCATTACCACACCAAGGACTAAACCTTCTACCACCTCAGGCACATTAAAGACACCTGGAACAGGTGAGAAAAGGTGTAAGAGATAAACAAGCCAAAAAGTGTGATCAGTATGAAAACAGTTTAAATACTTTACACAGGCAGAACCTGAACTTCAGGTAATCCTGTCTTTATTTTTAGGTATTGTTTTAAAATACACAACAGCTTGTACGTCTGCATTTCTATTTCTGTTCATTTTAAAATTAATATTATGTAGTAGGACGCTGTGAAACTTGTTTTTGTGACAACCCTAGTCATAAGCCAAGCTATTTACTGGGCATAGTATTGCCATATGAAATATAAATAATGTAATTTTAGCTCTTGGAGTCACAGTTAACTTCGAGAACGTACAGTGTATGTGGTTGAGGAGAGTTTTTTCTCCAGTACTAAATCAGCATGTTTATTTACACTCAACAATATTTAGTTCCAGATTTTCTTATAAATGTTTAAGTGATTTTAGCACTTGCATATGTCTAAATGGAAATTGATTGAATTTAAACAATCAAGTAATACAAGTTAATACTTCTTGTTTGATTGTGTACACAACTGTACCTGAAAAAGTTGAGGTCAGATACTTAACTTTCTTGAAAAATGCCTTTTAGGAAAATTTTCCTGATGGCCTAATACAACTTCTTTCTGATGATTAAAAGGGATCAATCTGTGGTAGCTACAGAGGGCTACATTTTTTTTTTTTTCTTATCTGTCACTATTACATAAGACTGTTCTGTTTTTCATATTCTCAAGGGCAAACACCACATACTTTCTCTGGCAAGTCTGCATGTATAACTCACAAGAGTGGCATTTAAGTTCAGTGCAGACTAGATCATAACTTTTAACCACACTCTTGTGGCTAACACGCTTTTGCTTTTCATGCTGCTTTGAGTTTCATCATTTGCTTGATGTTTTCAAGTCATTAAATATTAGAATTCTTTTTCTATTTTTGTAGGGAAAACTGATGACGCCAAGGTATCAGAAAAGGGTAGACTATCTCCTAAAGCTGGACATGTTAAACGTTCCCCATCAGATGCAGGACGCAGCAGTGGTGATGAATCCAAAAAGCTTCCCACAAGTAACTCTAGAACAACTGCTGCTAATGCTAATACATTTGGATTTAAGAAACAGAGCGGGTCAGCTGTAGGCATGACTATAATCACTGCCAGTGGGGCAACTATCACCAGTAGATCAGCTACCCTGGGAAAAATCCCAAAGTCATCTGGACTCATGGGTAGGACCACTGGTCGTAAGACTAGTGTTGATGGCTCACAGAACCAGGATGATGGCTACCTAGCACTTAGTGCCCGAACTAATCTTCAATATCGTAGTTTGCCCCGGCCTAGTAAATCCAGTAGCAGAAGTGGAGCTGGGAATAGATCTAGTACAAGTAGCATAGACTCCAACGTAAGCAGCAAGTCGGCTGGGTTGCCTGTCCCTAAAATGAGAGAGCCTGCCAAGGTAATTCTTGGAAGCTCTCTACCAGGATTAGTCAATCAGACTGATAAAGAGAAAGGGATTTCGTCTGACAACGAAAGCGTGGCCTCATGTAATTCTGTTAAAGTGAACCCTGCATCACAGACTGCTTCTAGTGGAGCTCAAAGTTCTCACCAGCAAGGAGCCAAGTACCCCGATGTGGCCTCTCCCACTTTGCGCAGGTAGGCAATAAGTTCATTGATTGTGAAATGATGTTAGTTGGAGCTGAATGATCAGGAATCTTCGAGCCAGGTCTGGCTGTGTTTTGTGGAGCACCTACTATTTAGTGTCCTACATCAAGGTCTTTGTATTCAAATTTAATATCACATAAACAGGTTGGCCAGTGTTGTAAATACTCCAAACTTTGAGACAGCAGCAAGGATTTAACATTTGGAAAAAAAAAAAACAAAAAACAAACATCAAAAAACAACACCTGTCTATCAGAAAGTTTGGCAATTGTGATACAATTCTGTTATAAAAAATGTACCTGAAGGCATTATCCATATAGATTTCACAGGAATAAATACTTTCTTATGTGAAGGTTACTGAAGAATTCTTGCACCAATATGTATGTAACAAACTTGGAAAAACTCCAGTGGTGGATCAAATTAAAATTGACAACAGAAGAGTTAGTTCAAATTTTCACTCTAAAAGTGTAATTTGACCTACCACACGGAGATTCACATGCCTAACCCAAAGGGATTAGGCCACTGTGTTGTGAGACTCAAAACATTAGGTTATTCAACTACACAGAAGAACCCTAAGTAAAGTTTCCTGTCTAAGTTGGGTTGAATTTTCTTATCTTAGGAGTGTTTTTAAACAGAAATCTTACTTGTCTTCTATTTCTCCACCACAATCCCCTTTGTTATTTTAACATCAATATTGAGTTGGGCAGGAATTCCTTTGTTGATGCAATGTGCATCCAAGTCTTGATACTGGTGAAAGGTTCTGTTAATATTATTTTTCAATTTAATTTGGCATTGAGTAGCTTGTCTGTTTCAAGTTGCAGTGTTTTGCATTTCATTTTGTCTTGACACCATAATACCCATACAGTTATGCTACATCATCCTGCTTGCAGTGATGTGATAAAGCCACATTCCATCTGAAGCACCAGTGCAAGCGTAATGGCTGTGATGGCAGCTTATACTAAAGCCTTAAAGCTTTAGAGTTGTAAACTGTTTCTTTTTAGATGAGTGGTTTTATTGGAAGAGCATTTGTGTGAATAATTCAATATAATTCATTTACTTTGTTCTTGATCATCATTAGATAAACCATGTCCTTTAGAACATGTGACCTTCATTAATGACTACTTAAAATGAAAAACTCAAATAGACCTTTGATTTCTAAGGTATACCCCATGACGAATGCAGGTTTTCAGTGGTTGCATGCCTCAGGTGCATTAATCTGGAAATTTGATTACAGATTTTTTGTGATTGCTAGAAAGCCATATTGCTAGCCATATAATTGAAGTAGAGCGTTAGAAATACATGCAACTTCAAAGAGAAGACACTGAGGCTGAATTTCACTGTTCCTTCGTTTGATTTAGAATTTCGTTCTTGAATTTTTACCAGACTGCCTAAATAAAGAGACATATGCATCAGAGTTGAATTTAATCTCTCCCATTTGTTACTGATTTCCAGAATGACAATTAAGAAGATTTTGAGCATTATTTTATATTCAGTTGAGATGAGTTGCAAACATCATTTTTTGTATGTAATTTTTAAAATATTACACAGAATCACACAATCACAGAATGGTTGAGGTTGCCGTAAATCAGAAACTGTACCTTTGTGATGGTATAGACGAGCCTGCAAGTCTCCAAACATACATGACTGCTGTGCTGTCATAAACAGTGAAATTCTGTAATTCTGCTCTGAGACCTTCACTGTGTCCTCTCAGGATTCCCTTTAGCTCAAGTATTATGAATACATCATTTCTCTTAAATCATTTTCTATCTTGATGCATTTTATTATTAAATTGGGCATTTGTGCTTTGGAACATGTAATACACTGCCTTTCTGTTTGTGGGAGACATGCGTGACCTAGGAGTCAGCTCAGATCTGCCAGTCTCTCATCAGTAACAGTAGAAAGGAGAAAACAAATGTTCTCCCTTGGAAGGGTATTTCCTTCCAGAATTAATCTCTGTATTGATGTGACTGTCTTGCTGGGTTGGCTTTTTTCCTGAACTGAAGGAATGCTCATCAGACCACATCCTCTTTTGACAGTATTTGTTATGAGGCTGTGGTTCAGCAATACTCTGCCTTTGGCAGCAAAGCGTTTCTGTTTGTGCCACGGTGCACCATCCTTTCAGTTGCATTAGAGGCACTGTGAAACAGCTGGGGGAAGATGGCATTGCGTACAAACAGCTTGTAAATATGTAGCATGGGTGGTTTTGTTTTTGTATTAAAAAAAAAAAAAAAAAGCTTTAGGATTCTATCTTTAAGTCTCGGTTCCCCGATGCAGTTGAAGAGGTGGTATGCAATGGCATAGGAGCAGGAAGGATACCCTAAGCTGGTATTGTTACTGAAGGCCATATACATGTATCAGTGCAGTATGGTTGGACATTTTTCTTCATATTCACTCTAATAACATGAACTCTAAATATCTCTAAGCCTCTGTAAGAATGGGCTTTGTCATTTGAAGTCTTTTTGCTCATCTAAGTTAGGGTCTGCTGATCAATGAGGTGTGATGTGGGGTGCAGGTGAACACAGTTTGCCAGATCTGTGCTGGATTATGAATCCACATTGCTCTCTCTAAGTCAGGTGCTGAGTGGTTCATGGCACAGATGTTTGAGCAGTGCTGGACATGAGGTAGATGTAGATGTGCACCTTAGCCTGAGCCAGCAGAGTTGTCCAAGTGCATTGCAGCAAGCATGTAACAGCAGCAATCCAGCAGCGATGTTGTAGGCGTTTTGCACAGGTGTATGAAGCTGCAGGTAGCACACATGCAGTAAGTATAGTGGTTCTCAGCATCGCTGGGCTTACTGCTCTTGTGCTGAAGAGGGCCTGGCTGCATTGCACAGCCTGGAAGAGTTGGACAGACTGGCTTGGTGTGCATGTGGTATGCAGGCAACCTGAGCGTGCTTGAAAGCAGAGGAAGTCCTGCTGGGTGTGTACCCACCCACGTTTTTAGGGGCTCTTGGCTAGAAATACTATAGTCCTTTTTTCTGCAGACGGTTGAGTAGACACATGCTTTGAAAGATTTCTTCCCCAGTGTGCACACCGTTGACATGAAAAGAGCAAATCCATGTAGATATGGGTGAGGAAAACTAAGAGTCTGAAGGCAGTTAAAGGAGCTAAATGGCAGAAATAGAAGCACTGTTTTGGGGAGGATGTCCAATCTAGGATCATTTACATAATGTTGGTTTTCTGAAATTAATATATAGGGCTTAGAAATAAAATATTATTGCATTTAGTATTCCATTTTATGTATTTTTCACGTTGTCTCTTTTTTTTTCAGACTTTTTGGTGGAAAACCTAATAAGCAAGTTCCCATCACAACAGCAGAAAATATGAAAAATTCAGTAGTCATCTCCAATCCTCATGCTACCATGAACCAGCAGGGTAATCTTGATTCACCATCTGGCAGTGGTATGCTAAGCAGTGGGGGCAGCAGTCCTCTGTATAGTAAAACCACAGATATGAACCAATCTCCACTAGCTTCTAGTCCCAGTTCAGCACATTCAGCTCCTTCCAACAGTTTAACATGGGGTACCAACGCAAGTAGTTCTTCTGCTGTTAGCAAGGATGGCATTGGATATCAGTCTGTCAGCAGTCTTCATACCAGCTGTGAATCCATTGATATCTCTCTGAGCAGTGGAGGTGGGCTGAGCCATAACTCCTCCACTGGCTTGATTTCAGCCTCTAAAGATGATTCTCTGACTCCCTTTGTCCGAACCAACAGTGTTAAGACTACATTGTCTGAAAGGTTAGTAGTTTTTTCTCTTGTTTCCATATCCTTATGTATATCTTTGGTGTGAGTAAAGTCCTGCCAGCAGTAGCCAAGAGTGTAGTTGCAATTCAAGTTGTGCTTCTTATAAGATAATATTGAGTGATATTACTAGAAGAGACAAGGAAACCATTCCAGGCAAGGAGCCCAGTTCAGAGCAGGAGGATGTGTTCAGGTGGGATTTTTCATCTGCTGAGGTAACCAACATTGCAACTTTTTCTTGCTACTGTACCTAAAATTGTACATAATACGTGAGTTGTGCATTGTACATTATCCTTTCAAAAATCACCTGTTAGTTGATCTGATAGGGGCATTCAAAAAAAGCCTTATTACTCTTTTGATTTGAGAAGCCAACTGTTTCTTATCAAACTTCTTGGTTGTAACATTTGGTGAAGGCTGAATCTGGGCTACCAGTGCATGAGTGCTGTGATGGTGATAATGGCTTATGAAAAGACGACTGCAATTCGACAAGTTTTTCAATTGGAATCCATGCTGAAGAGAAGTCTCTGTCTCCCTAGTCACTTGATCCCTTTTCTGCCTCTCCTTGCTGCCCTGTCCTCCACAACGTTTCAGTACAGGCTTTTGTGTGAATGCTTTAAAGAAATCAAGTAGGAGATGGATCCAACTAAAAAATGATGACCTGAATTGTACACGTATTTCAGACTGATCAGTTCCCCAGCTCATAGATACCTGTGTGGACACAGAGTAAGAGCTGGGAGCAGAGTGACCAGGGAGTAGGGAGAAGGACTGCTTTTCCAGTGTCTGAGCTGTATTAAAGGCATGTTGAGCTATCATCTGGATAAAACAGACAGTGAGTTGCAGTGCATGCTTTTTGAGTGGCCTCTGTAGAAGGTAGTGCCACTGCAAGCATTGGAAATCAGCTGTATCCTGGCATGTAATTGTTTAGTTAGGTAGCAAAATTTCTGTATTAGCATCTTAATGGAGAAAATTACTGCTGAATGTAATGTTTGGGTGATTTGGGTTTCTATATTTGCGTTTTATTGTAACTCCTTTCTGTTTTCTCCTCCTTTCATTCTAATATTCCTTCTCTTGTTTTCTGTCTTGTTGGACTGGTTCTTCTAGCCCTCTTTCCTCCCCTGCTGCTAGTCCCAAATTCTGCAGAAATACTTTGCCCAGGAGACAGGACAGGTAATGGTGTCTCAGGACAGTAGAACGCACAAGGCTGTAGGTGTTGTTGCCCATCTCGGTGACGCCAATTGTTTTGTGAAAGATCATGCTCAGTTGAGTCCTCTGCTGTGTTCATTGTTCAGGTGTGAACTGACACAAAGACATGCCAGTGAGAGTCCACTCAAATACCCCATTTATCTACCTAAATCTGGGGAATGGCATATGGCAGAGTTGGCATGTTTTTGTTGTTGCTTTTGAGACTGGGAACATCTTTTCTTTTTTGGTTTCTGGTTTTCTTTTCTTTTTTTTTTTTTTTTTTTTCCACGTTTGCTCATTTCTTTGCCAAAGGCAATTTGAAAATCTTGCAATTTTTTTCTACCAATCTAAACTCTCACTAGCATTTCAGCATTCCTCTGGCATGCTGCTTTTTCCACTGCGTTTCAGGCTTGTCACTTTTGTTGTGAAGTCCCAGCGTCATTCAGTGTCGTCAGTCCTTTATTGCAGTTTGCTTTGTGAGTGTTTTGTGGGAACTTGAGCACATCCGTCCACGTAAAAAGGAATGTAAAATCTGGAAAAAAAATTACCTGTGTCTAAACAATCTAGTTCACTTTTGCTCTCTGTTGTAATTTTAGTCAGTCCCACACTGGAAATCAACTGTAACTTAGCTGTATGGATTGTCATTAAGTTACTGCATTTAAGAATGCAGGTATTTTCTTTAAAAACAAATTAACAGGCTCTGCTCATTTACAAAATCATCAGTTGTAAAACCGCAAACTTAAATGTTTGGGGTTTGGCTGGCTAATAGATTCGTTTTACTTCGCTAATGGCATTTAAGCTTTGAAAACTGAAACAGTCTGTGCTTGGTGCTGGCACAGCGCAGCCGTGGAAGAGTCACCAGCTCCATTCCCGGCATGGTGCCTGTTGAACAAAATGGCAGGAAGGTGGTTCTCACTTACAGATTCTCATCAGTTTTCACAAACAGTCTGCCCCATGCCTGCTGACGTGTATTTTTAAGCATAGGTTTGACACACGGTTCGTTGTTGACAAGAGAAATGGCAAATGACTTTGTGAGCAAATGAGCTTCTCTAGCATGGTATCAGCTGCATGTTTGTGAAAATCCACCTGTGGGTAAGGAGGTTTCTGCATGTCTCTGTAGGAAGGCCCCAGCACTTTTTCCTCGGAAAAGGTGATGCAGATGTTTGCACTTTTTTCTTCATCCTGATCTTAATCCTTCCCTTTTGTTCTTCTCTGAAGTTCTTTTCTTTTAACTTTTCTGCAGCGACCCACATCTTGATAGGAACACCTTGCCTAAGAAGGGACTCAGGTATTGGTGTTTCCACACAGTTTAACAGCTTTTGTTGTGGCTTTGGAGTTTGTTGTGTTTCTGTTGTGGCTGGTGGTGATGGTCGCAGCGTTTGCAAGAGGTGGCAACAATCTTTATTTTCTTCTTTTCCATCTTTCTTTCTTTCTCTTTTTCTCTTACTTTTTTTTTTTTTTTTTTTTTTTTCCTGTAATCCTTAAAGGAGGGCATTTACCACTGTGCTTTTTTTATTCAGTGGCTTCTCCGCTTGAGCAAGAATTGTGGCTTTGCTGGCTGAATTGCTGAAAAGCATCTCATAAACCATTGCTGGACTTGTCTTGGAAACAATAACTTTGCACCTTTTGTGGCTATTACATGAAATGACATGAGATTATTTCACCCCTGGGAACCTTGGTGTTGATATAGAAATAGAAGAGATTTTCAATGTTGTCCTGACCTTCTTAGGATGAGATAGGACATGTTCATTAAAACAAAACAAAACAAAAAAAACCTTATTTGCTTCTGAATACTTAAACGTGCAGGTGTCTCAGAGATAATTTCTACTCTTCTAGAAAAGAAGAAAAAAATTACCCAAACAGACTTCTGGCAATTATTGCCTAACACATTTTGTGCATCCCTAAGATTGATTTTAATGATATGAAAAGTAGCACTGAAAATTTTAAACCTTTGATAGAAGTAATTCTGACAAGATTATCAACATTAGGTCTTTTGCTTAGTGTTAGAGAATGTAGAGGAGATACCAGACAATTTTTTAAAATTGCAACTTCAGAATTGCTTTATGCAGCTTTTGAGATCACTGAGTTGATGCCTTGAAATGGCAGCTGCAATTTATTCTGTGCTTTACACATTGTTCTTCATAGCAGCTTTATCCCATGAAGCTGAGTACTAAAAGCCTTTCTTAAAATGGAGTTTTGTGTAAAATGTTTGTGTGGTTGTCAAGTATGTCTAAGAAATAAAGGCTGAACACATTTGAGTGCTGAAGAGGTAGGTATTAATGCTGCAGAAAAACTCCATTAGTGTGTTAAAGTAAAATGACTGTTTAAAGCCCTTTCCTTAATAAACTGATATTTGTATAAAGTTTAAGAGATGCAAATAGTCCTCAGTCAGTAGCTGTTGCTTAAGTATTGAGGCATAAGGGGAAGAATTAAAATCCTATTTTTAAAAATAGCTTTAATTTTTTTGTTAGTTACTGTAGCATTTACACAGATTTAAAACACTCTTAAAAATAATATCTTACTGTGTAGCCTTCAGTTGAACAGAATCTAATCAAATAGATAATATCAACTGACTGCATTATCAAGTGCTTGATTTTTGGAAGGAGAGATTGTCACACAAATATTTTTCAAAAGTCAGTGGCATAGCAAACATGGACACTGAAATCCATCAGCAGACAGTGTCTTTGTCAGTTAGCAAGTTCTATTTTTCTCCCTGTTTTGAATCAAGTGTTTCCATTGCGCTCTCCCTGTTGATACCTGTATCCTTCCAGGCATTTCATGTGACGGCTGTGGTAACCTACCTATTTTTCTGGCATGTACAAAAGCAGATTTAAAACTTGGGTTAAGGTGAAGCTAGTGGGTGTTTTGCCATTGATGTTGGCATGGTTAAAATTTCCAGTATTTTTTTTTTTTACCTTCAGAAAAGGCTGAATATAGTCTCCTTTATGATTATTTATTGCTATTTAGTTTTGACCTAAATGACATACACCTTCCATTAATGCCTGTGTAATATGAATTATTGGGTCCCAACTTGTTTAAAAATCAGATAATGGCTTTGTTGACTTGAATTTGATTGTAACATGACGAAAAGCCATCTAAGCTTAGAGGTGCACCAAAATAATAAATTAGTGATAGAATTTTGGCATAGCCTAAGGAAAGGGAAGGATTTCCAAGCTATGGTTTTGTTTTTCAGACATAGCTGGTAACACACACTATAGTTTATTCTGCAATACTGCGCTACACAACTTCTATCTGTGCTTTTTGTTTACTGCTAGTTTGGTTACTACTGAAGCTGTAGGAAAGGAGTAATTTTATTTTTGCAAACAGGTTGAATGAATTAGGCTTGGAACAGCCCTTAATTCGGAGTTGTATTTTTGTATTGTGTTAATCCTAAAATTGTATACGTAAGTTTTCTCATCTTTTTTTCCCTCTCACCCTCCCCAAGTTTTGTGACATTTCTCGTTGTTGTTTTCGTTTGTTTACTTTGTTTTTGAACTAATTGTCAAAGTTATTTTTGAAATAACTGTTTTCTGCAGGTATACTCCTTCCACCCAACTTCGTAGCCAAGAAGAAGCAAAAGAATGGCTACGGTCACATTCAGCAGGAGGACTTCAGGATACTGCTGGCAATTCTCCATTTTCATCCGGATCCAGCATAACATCACCTTCTGGAACTAGATTTAACTTCTCCCAGCTTGGTGAATAATTATCTGCTTTGATAATCATTGCAATGCATTGTATGCTTTGAAAATACCATATTACATAATATAATGCTCTTTAAGCAGCTCCAAGTACCCCATTCAACCTCAGGAAGCACTTTAATTAATGAAATTAATGTAACTAATCAGCACTGTTATCTTGTGTGCCCAAAGGTGGCATAGTTGCAGTAACTTTGGAAAATTTTTCCCTTGGAGTAATCTGGTGCCTTAATATAAATTGTGGGCTATTAAGTAGAGCTATTTGTTAATATCACACTTAGCTATGTTTAAAGTTAAAAAATTGCTTTAAAATCCAAGCACACTAATTAGTATATGTCCTCATTAGTTTAAGTTACTGTATCTCTGTATTCAGTAGGCTCATTTGAAAACTGGACAAAGCTCAGTCTGAAATAATACACAAAGTTGTTAACATTCCTTCATTTAATTAGATTGATAAAAGTAAACATTTTTTAAATGAAGGAAACAACAGAAGTTGGTTTTAACAGGATCCATAATGTATTACAGATTTTAACTGACCACATGATCAGCTGACATAAACTAATTTGAAGTGTTCGTATGCTAGAATATCGGGAAAGGTATTTGCATGTTTTCAAGACATGCACCTGATTGTTCATTGATCTCTAACTTGGCATTCAGGTTGAAACAGTTAAAATGTTTTGTGTAAGAAACAGGTCTCTATTTTCATGTGAAATAGATGTGCAGAGTTTTCTAAGTTAAAAGTTCAACTCAGATACCGAGTTCTGTAGACAGTAAGAAGTCCACCTGAAGTCTCTCACACAAACACGTGAGAGAAATGTGTAATTCCGTTTCCTGTAATTCAAATGTCACTGTTCGTAAAGATTCTTTTATCATAAATATTTGCTTGTTCTCCAGTCAAATACTATTTAGTTGCGTTCGCAATTTGTTGAGGCATGAAAATCAGCCCTAACAGTAAATGTTTTCTTCTAGTTAAGTGACATCTGGAAAATACTATGTTAAGCAGACATTTTCCTCTTTCTTTTTTTTTTTTTTTTTTCTTTCAGTGCCTCTCCATCTGTTCTAGAAAGATAAAGAAATAAGATCAAATAAATAGCGTTATGTAAACCAACACTTAACAAAATTTCAGCTGAATAGACACAGTGTAATTGCATTGCCAACAGCTAATAAACTGTCAAGTTCATGAACACACGTTAATGGTCAAACAAAAAGGGTGTAGTTTTAGGCTCAGAAAGTTAACTCCTTATGAAGAATATTAAAGATCACTTACATTAAAGTGCTTAAAAAATTACTTGGCCACAAGCAGTTAACAGAAAAAAACATTGTATTTTTCTGTATTCTTAATAAAGGAGCTTGGAGATAGTGAAGTCAAAAAATGCCACTGCAGTTACTTGAACAGTAAATGCTGATGTGAAAGTTAGAACTTTTAAGCAGAATTACTGTATTTTCTACATAAAAAGAACGAAATATTTGAAAGAACAGATTAATCATATATTCATTGCCTCATATAATTGGTGCCTAGAGGAAATGAATACAGCATGAAGACCTGGGATCAGAAGGCAAAATTGTAAATGTTCATCAGACGTGTCTGTACCAGTTCAGTTGATGGTGTACATGGAAACAGGCAATGACAGGAGATTTACAGGAACTTGCCAGATGAACAGCAGTTTTGTTTTTCTCATTTTTCCACAAACTAATCCGTTCTTAGTAAATAAGTTACAATTTAGCACAACAGTTCCTTTAAAAAATGTGAAAATAGGAGTGGAAGTTTTGTACTCCAAACACTGGCTGCGAGACTGTTGGCTTTTGAGGCAAAAGTGATATTTGCATGGCGTCTTTTAATCTGCAGATTCTGCAGGTGTACGTGCCTGTGTGCTGTTCTTGCAATTCTTGCAATTCTTGCAATTCTTAGGAGCTCACAGTGGAAAGAAACTTTTCTGAAATATACAACTATTAGAAAATTAAAGGTCTGAAAATTTCTCACTTCACTTAAATACAGACAGAAATGTCATTTTCTGGGAACTTGAAGGCTTTGAAGGTGATGGTTCATCAGGCTTGTTTTATGTAGGCAAAATACTACTTTAAATTCCTCTGGGCATTTTACTCCTTTTTGAGGAAGGACTGTTCCAAATTATATGAGAAATAATTAGTTAATGCCTACCCAGTGTTGCTGAGTTGGCTGCGCTTGTCTGTAGAAGCATAAACTTAGTTCCCAGTGTTTAAAATGACCTTATTAACTTGAGTTTTCCTATTTATTAACTGGATCTGCATGCCTTTTACTTGAATCCACTGAAATTAGAAACATATTGATGTTTAGAGAGGATGACAACAAAAATTTGTGTCTTAAAATAAAGAAATGTGGTGTTTGTAGTTGCACAAACATCAGGCATGAAAATTTGTGGTCACACAAATAAATTGGTGTTTATTCTATTCTTTATAGCAAGCCCAACCACTGCAGCCCAGATGAGCCTGTCAAATCCAACCATGCTGCGGACCCACAGCCTTTCCAATGCAGACGGTCCTTACGACCCCTATAGTGACACACGCTTCAGGAACAGCTCAATGTCCCTGGATGAGAAAAGCAGAACAATGAGCCGGTCTGGCTCGTTCCGTGATGGCTTTGAAGAAGGTCAGTAAAAGATGTGGTGCTGGAAATGATCAGAAGATGGCATTCTCACATAAAGCAAGTGTAAAAGTTGTGTTTTTCCATTCAGCATCACAGTCATTTTAGACCACAGTTCTTTATGTAGCATTCTCAGTGGTGTATAAAACTAATCCTAGTGATCTGTGTTCCGATGGTGTTCGCTCAGTGATCCTTCTGGATATAGCTTATAAGTCTTGTACCTGTGCCATGTGAATTACACACATCCTTTGCTTCATTTTCAGTGATAGCCTAATGGCTCAAGTTCATGCTTAGAGTTAGCATATTAAAGTGTTTTCTTGAATAGGAATATTCTCCTGACCTGGGCCTCCATACTTGTGTTTATAGTGTATACATAATTGACATTAGTCAGACTGTTGTTTCTATCCCAGTTAATTTTGAATTATCTGTACTCAACATGTCTTTCCTTGTTATTTCTACTGAATGCCATGGGTTCATATCTGCACAGCTTTCACAGAAGGGACCCGAGTAGTTCTTCAAAACATTTCGACTCTTCTTTTTTCTTCCTCAGCCTCATTTCAAATATGCGTTCATACATACTTGATAAAAGAAGCTCAAATAAATACAAGATGAAAAATTAATTTAGTTGTAAATTAATATTGTGTTGTTACTCGTCAGGCAACCTTCTGGTTGTATGAGGAGCAGCCAACCTACCTGAGCTATGAATGCACATCAAAACCTCCATATGGTTGCATACCACAAAACATATGATGCTCTTTGAGAAGTCAAGCACGGGGCAGGCTCTGTGAGTGGTTCATAGGAAGGTGACAGGATTAGCTTTTCAAGTCTTAAATCTCCTTTCCATCAAGCACTGGGAGTTTGGTTGAGTGTCAGTTGCTTTATTGAGGCAGCTCACAATGGTCTTCACTGGCTTGCGTTGTCCACTGCTGAAGCTCTGTACTTTAATTGCTATGAATAAAATGCCCTGCTGTTGCCACCCCTTACAGCTAGGCATGCATGGGAGCCCTGCTTTGCTCCTTGCAGGAGCCTTTAAGAGCCATCAGATGCCTTCCTGCAGATAGTGGTTATTCCGTCAGTTCCTGCCATTGGAAGGGATAGAAAATGTGTAATGGATATGGCTTCAGAAAGAATCAGGGCTAATTCATTAATGAATTCAGACGAACTATAACTCCATTACATTTAATTGTGTTATAGGGGCCTGTGGTTGAGGATCTTCCTTAGGGCTCGAAAAAGAGAAGAATAACCCTGAAAACATGTCTCTGCAGGCATTGACCTTTGTGTCATTCTCTCAGAAAGCTAGATGATGAGAAATTTTCAAAGATTGCCTGATAGTCAATTGCGTTCCATTCTGTGCTGAGTGGTTCTTTGCTTACTAAAGAGCACCTTAATATAATTGTTGAATGTAGAACAGTGCATCTGAGTTATATTTAGACAATTTATGGAAAGAGCTACCACAGGAAAACTCATTCAAGTTTTATTGAAGACATTGTCAAAAAATTGTAACCTTGGTCTTCTATTATTTTAAGTGTGCCTACGATTGCAGCTATTTTGTAATTCGGAAGTTCTTGTCCAGGAAAGAGGCTGGCTTGAACAAATATTTAAGAAGTATTACATGTTTGAGGGAGGGACCACGTAAAAAAGGAAGAGGGAAGTGTTAGTGAAGCCAAATGTTCTGCCGGGTGCTTTTCATTCATTTTATTAAAATGTGTTAGTCTTACTGAAGGCCAGGACAGCCCTGTAGCTCCTGCTTGTTTCTCAGGGAATGACAAGTTATAAGGTAGCAAACAGTTCTGAATATGGCACATATGTTATCCTGTGCTTTCAGAACTGTGAATGTAATTCACCTTCACAGAGTGTGCATGCCTGGAGATGAAAAAGTATTATAGAAATTAAATATGGTTAATGGGCAATTTTTTTTTATACCAATAATTAATTTTATACCAATCAGCCAGTGTCAATATAGTATAAATCCAGGTCTTAAATAAAGCTTACCAACCTACATCTTAATTATTTATTAGCATATGAAATTACAAGACATTTGATTCTTATTAAGTTGAGCAGGCACAGAAGTTATTCTTAAAATACATATATTTTTAATTTTGTCTCAATAGCGTGAAGTTCTGTCACATTCTCTCATAGAACAGTGCTTAAGTGGAAATGTTACGAGTCTTGCAGTAATTCTGCTTCTTGCTGGATTTTAGCACTGGGGAGATGCCAGCAGGAACAGCCTCCAAAATATTCAGAACTTCAGGGAAAAACAGCCTAAAACTTAACTGGTCTCTTGGCTCTCCCATTTCCCTGCTTCTGTAGTAGTAATTCCTCCCCAGGAGCTGTGTTGCTATTGGTTTGGCCCTGATGAGAGAAGGTTTAGCTTCCTAGGGAGAAGAGGAATTGAATTCATTTTTGAGATATAAATGCTGATTCCTTTTTGTGCTGAAACATCTGTTGTTTTTTCTACTCTTTGGACAGTTGATCATGACTAGACTATTTCTTTGCTAACATGAAAAAATGATACGTGCTTGCATATGCATTTATAGTGCTTTGAAATAATAGTTCCAAAACAATTTGGGTTTGTAGTCTACATGCAGATGCATGTTAACTGCAGAAAACAGGATTCACATCAAGAGCATAGCTGCCTTCAGGCTCCTAATTAAATAGCCTTAAAGTAGCCATCTGCAGGTACTTCAACAAGAAATTGCACAAAAATATTAACTCCTTAGCTGTCCTTGAAACTAGAAATCTCAAATTATATTCACGTTTTAATGATGTAGTGGTGGTGTTTTACAAGGCCAGGAGTATAATTCCCAGAGTTTTAAATTTTTTCATACTGTTCCTTCTTTTTCCCTTTGAAGTCCCCATGTGATCTTAAAAATTCCAGTAGGTGTGAACTTAAATCTGTTTGTCCCCCATTCCTTTGTATGGAGATGAGCTTCTTGTCTGAGCTGTTGTTACGGTCACTTCCTTAAATACGTCTCTATCTTTCATCTTTTACTTTATAGTAAAAAACTGCATAAAGGAATAGCTTAGAAAGACATAGCAAAATAATAATAGGTTGTCTGTGTGAGACCTTTGTTGGCCTTGTGCAATATTGTCTGTGCCTTGGGCATTTCATTTTTTTAAAAAAGTGATGCTAAAGATAAAACGAAGGTAAAAACAAAAGTGATGTGGAGATCTTAAATGCGTAACATCTATAGTAGGAAGGGAGTTAGAATAAGTGAGAAATGTTCATCTTGGAAAACGATGACTGAAGGAGGTGATATGATAATGTATAATTTAGTGCATTATGAAGACGATAGTTACCCATTACTCCAGTTATCCACCAAGGTCCAGAGACGCTCAAGGAACTTACTGACTGATTCAGCAGCTGGCCAAAACAACTAATATATTAATACTAATAACTGATATATTAATATATTATAAGAATATATTTATAAACCAAAGCAAAACTTCTTTGTTACAGACAAAAACGTGTTGGTGGATACAGAAGTAATTAAGCAAGTTAATGCTAGGTCACGGGAATTATGAAAAATAATGGTTTGAGTGCAGTTTCTGTCTCAGGAATTTCCATCTTTGCTGATTCCCAGAAGATACAAAGGTGTACCTGGGGAAAATCAGCAAGTATCTGCCTTGTTCTTATGTTTCTTTCCCCAAACATTGGCTGTGAGAATGTACTGCAGCCAGAGATGGAATATGTGATTAAACAGACCTTGGGCCTGATTCATTCTGGTTATTTTTATGTTCTTAATACAGCACAGTATTTAGCATCTCACTCTAAAGATCACTTTAATTGAAAACATTATTAACCAGAAAAAGCAAATGGGTGTGAGTTTTTTTTACTTTATTGTGGGTTTTTATAAATTGTCTTAAATTCCACCAGAAGCCAACTTAGACTTTGTTTACTTCTCTTTCCAGCCTTGCCTTAGGATATAATGTGAATGGGAAAACAGAACCCATTTATTTTGAATGTAGGAGAATTTCAGTAGGTAATTAAAACACAATGGCAGCTTTTCTAAACTTTTTTTGGCTGGAGTATTTAGATGAAAGAAAAAGTGATTAACAGGATTTCGTCTGATTTGTGTGAAGTTATCTGGTGTTTGAATGAAAGTTTCAGTAAAAGTAGTTTGTTTCTAAAAATAAGATAATTTATTTGTGCGTGTTTCAGGAACAGAAATAATAGCTTTAGGTGGTTGTTTCTTTTAATAGCATAACCAAAAAAAGATGGTGTTACACATGGATCCTAACACAGTGTTATGGTAACAACCTGAAGAATCAATACATACGGATATCTTTTACTGAATGCATATTTAAATGCAAAAAGTGCTTGGACTTGGTTCTTTTTAAGAAAATGTTTTGAAGCCATGTTTTCACTCAGGTGATTTTTCTACAAGAGAGAGAAATCACCTTGTTAAAGAAGTGTCATTGCCTTAAAGACGGACCAAAAAATCTGCAGGAATAGGGAGTATTCAGATCATTGACACCCATGATGCAGTTCCGTCATAGAGGTGGAAGGAAGATAAAGTTATTTTAGAGGATAATTCAGAGTCCCCAGATTAGACAGTGCTTTCTGGCCTGGGTGCTCCAAGTCTTCTGGAGTGCATCTCGGTGAATAGCGGAGCTGGGCATCACAGTTCTCTCTTGGTCTGTGATTTGACTGCATAAAGAAAACAACTCTCCTTCGATCTCATCAAAAAACAGAGGTCAAGTAGTTAGACTCAATTTTGTAGCCTCTCCTGCATTGCAGTTTATTTGTTCCTTTTTTAATCCTGAGTCTTAAGATAAGTCTGTCCAAAGAAATACTTATCTCTAACCAAATCTTCATTGAAACTTTTCATTTTCATCTTGTTGACAACACCTCGTTGTCCCCCCAAAATTTGTAATATTAAATTGTTAAAACAGCTTTACCAAATCAGAGTTCATGGATTGTGCTGTGTGGCCAAGTATTCTTCCTTCTGAACATTATTTGTGCAATAACATAATTAAGTTCATGATGGATGATGAACTTTATGAAAGTATTTCCTCATCAGGCAGGTAGCTGACAATAGACGATCTATGACGCTTGCTTTATGTGGTTACAGTATTTATGTTCAGTTTGTTAATTTTCTTTCCTCTAGTGCATGGTTCTTCTCTCTCTTTGGTGTCCAGTACATCATCTATTTATTCGACGGTGAGTATAACAAAATGAATTGTTTTACTTTATTAGTCAAAGTTATTGAATTGACTTGTTTTACAGTGCTAATTACTTTTGCCACTCAAAGAGGAGGAACAAAAGCACTGTTAATTTTCATTTTCATTTGTGTTCTGAGAGCTTTCTCTGAAAGAAATGTTTGTGTTCATAAAGATGCCCGTTCATATTTAGAAGTATTCTCGTTAAACAGAGATATTAAGGGCTTAAAAGCAGCAATTTTTTGTTTGAGTCAGCGTTTTACAACTCTGCTAAACAGGTTTCACTTAAGGACTTCCACAAGTCCAAGGAGATTTTGAACTGCATTACTTAAAACACCCCAATTTACTTTATCAAGTCATTGTAGCTTTGTACTAAATATTTACTATTAAAGAAGTTTGAATAAGTTTTCAATAAGGTAGATTTCAATAACTGTAAGGAAGCATCTGCTCTCTATGCCAGTAATATTTTTTTCCAGAAGTATGTATTCACTTAGGTTATCTGATCCTGAAGTAAAGCTTACTGAAGTTTGGAAATACAGAATTTTTTAAAATGCATGTTGCATTGGCTTATTTTCTTCTAATCTTCTCACAAAAGATCTTCCATTTAAAGCATGGAAGACTTCCTAAGACTACACCTGTGCTTTAGTGGGGACGTGAGACTGCAACACGTACACCCTGTCTTGCATAACTTGTATCTAGTTAGTTGGGGCGTTAATTGCAGTGACCTGGGGGCACAAGCAGCTTCCAGTCTACACGTGCTGCTAATCAGCACTGATGATTAAATCCCAGTGGCTAGTTTAATCCCAAACTAGCTAGTTTAAAACTGGATCATGCATTCCTGCCATGCTGTAATTTGAATTTTGGAGGTTTCTAAAAGCATGAGCTTTTTAAGAAAACAAAGAGTGAATAACAATTACTTCTGAAATATGTGTGAATTGAACAGAATCTTTAATTTCAAATTGTTATGCAAGTATGATGCAGCTTCACACTTAACACACATCCACGGCTAAAACAAGCATGTGTGACACGATTACATGGAAAGACTTGCTCTTAGAACATGTATAATTGTTTATGAAGTTGTCAGGCCAGCATCGTGTTTTCACATATCTGTTCCACTGTTAGCAGGCTACATGTGTAACATGGCCTTAAGACCTTGATGATAAATTGAAAATACTGCCTTCCATTGTTAACCTTGCCTCAATCAAGGTCTGTATGAAGCCAAAACAGATAACACAGTGGAAGGATGGAAAGCAGACCTTTCCTCTGGGCTGTTGTTTGTAGCCATGAGCCACGAGGAGAATAGTCAGCAGCTACTGCCTTAAGTTTCTGGTTTATGTGCTTGCTGTCCAAGCGTAAGTGGCTCTTAATAATGTGGTTTGATGGGTATAATTTTCATGGTGGCTCGTACTGGACATGTTTACATAAGGATAGCGGAGTGTCCAACTTTCTTCCGTTTGCTGGTAACTTCAGTTAGAAGCAAGCCACAGTAGCCATAATTTTATCATGCAGACCGCGAGGGATGCTCAGTACATCCCCTTTGCATAGTCAGATAACTAGTTATGAGTCCTCAGTTTTTCATCACCACAGTGCCTAGACAGCACAGGTTGTCATGATGATTATGTTGTAATATCCTCATATATTTTTTCTGGTTTTATTTTATAGCCTGAAGAGAAATGCCAGTCAGAGGTAAGAGCACATTGTGTTTGACAGGCATAACTGTTCTGTCAAGACACTCTGCATTTTCTGTCTTGCTGTTTTATTCTTCCATATTACGGTGCAGTAAAGTAATCTCTTAAAATATATAGATCCGCAAGCTACGAAGAGAGTTGGATGCATCCCAAGAAAAAGTTTCAGCTCTGACAACTCAGTTGACTGCCAATGTGAGTACAACTCCGAGAACAAACTCTAACAGGGAATGCATTTAATGCACCAATTACCACCACAGGTTTTCTAAGTGACAAAAAGATTTCATCTGTGTAACATTCAGTTCACATTACCTATGTGTTATAAAAAAATAACTACACACATGTGGAACCTTTCCAAAAATAACATCCTCTGTCCTACTAAATTATCTTATGCCTTCCTTTAAATACTGAATTATAGTATTCATTGTGCTTAAAACATCTGATAAAAAACACCGTCAAGATCTGAAGATGTTTTTATCAGAATCATTGAAGACCAGCTCCTTATTTATTTCTTTATGTTATAAATAGTGTCTTATTCTGATATTTGGGTGGGGTGAGGTATAAATGGTGTTTCTAATTGGTAGGAATCAAAATTGGTACAAACTTGGATTAAAAACCTTAAGGTTTCCTACTGCGTAAAGAAGTGGGCTAATGGTGGAATCATAAGTAACAGAGGCAGGAGGGGCTCTGAGAACCTACAGTTTACAGTTTCTGAAGAGTGAACATACCCTGATTTTTGCCAGTGTAGGTGATACTGCTTGTTTCCCCTGAGGAATTTGATGTTTAAGTAATGTAAGACACTTAGGGGAAAAAAAAGATCTTGAAGGCAGGGTGTTGGGGCAAGACTGTGTGACTGAGGAAGTTTATCTGTATGTTCTGTTCTGTAGTCACAGATAGGAGAAGTAAAAGACAGTAACTTGCTAGGAAAATAAGCATTTTAGAATAAATAAGCTACAGATGAACAGTGGTCAGATCGGGTCACACTGACATCTTCACTTGTGGGAATAGATCAACGTAAGAGCACATGTTACTGAAGAGAACATTCTCGTCCAGCAGTTCTTTGAGTAAGTACAATTCTAAACTTGACACAGTAAAGGACAGCTTTGATCTGATCAGTAACACCTATCATAAGAAAGATTCAAGGAGATATCTACTGTAGCGTTTACTGCAGGCATCACTGTGCTGCAACCACCTTGCAAAATAGAAATGGAAAATCAAGCATACAGTTAGTATGGAAGTCAAATAAAAGTGCTTTGACTGCATGTAACTTTTCAGACCCAAGAAGAAAAGAAACGAAATTTTAAAATCTTCCAAAAGCAGTTCTTACGTTTGCACCCTGAATACTAAAGGGACTGGATATGTGAGGTGTTTTTCATCCAGAAACATTTTTTTACATGCAAGAAAGTAAGACCAGATTCATTTGCATACAATTTTTTTATCCCATCATTAAATAACCCAGCTTCCATCCTTCATACAGAGAACTCATCAGCTATGCAACTCATCTAGCTCTGGCTTAATTTTGCTGCATTCTTCTTTATACAGTGTTCAGATTCGGCAAGCTGTTATTCAGCACAGGAGTTAGCAGCCTCTCTGCAAGAGCAGCAAGTAGCATGTGCTTAAGGAAATCACAGAGGGAACAGTGTCTGTGCAGTGACTCTTCTTCTGTGTGCCTATCCCAATTGCCATTAAATTGCCCTAGGATTTGTGCATGGTTACTACAATGCAATATCTTTGCAGATAGTAGATTTTACGTGTGCTGTTGCTGTACGTTTTCTTTGTTTTGCAGAAAGTTAGCATCATTTATTATTTTGAAAATACTCCATTTTAGCTTCATTCAATTTATATTTTTTTTCCATTTATGATACTTAAACTTCATAGATCTCAGCATACCCTTTATTTGTCCATAAATCAGCTGCAGCTTGCTGCAGAGATGTTGCTATAACTATCCTGCTAATATCTTTCGTTCTCTAGCCACCTCTCTTTACAGAACGTACATATGCTCCATATAAAAAGCCAGGTCTCATCCCAATGAATTTTAGACAAATAAATGTTGATTGTAAAGACCATGCTTTACAGACATTTACTTCACACAAGATTTCTTAAAAAATGAAATAATGATAATAACTAAAAAATAGGGGGGGAGGGCTTTACATTTAGGCAGTTTGAATTGACCTCTCTAATTTATCAGATATTTTCTGAGTTCTGCTCTATACACACTGTAGCCTTCAATGTTATTCTCAGGCTGCTTGGGACAAGAATTTGTGAAAAAGTTTCCCTCAAACTAGTATGTGAAAGTAACTGTTTTCTGTAGCTCACTGAAAATTTCCACAGCAATAATTTCAAGGAGCTTGATTTGGTTTCAGAAGGGTATTTTTTTCATAGGTTAGGGTCAAAACACGGGTTTGTATCCCACTATTAATCCATGTGGTACTTTTTTTTTCTGCAAAGCATTGCTGAGTAGTACTGAAGATCAGTTTGGCTTTTCCCAGTTCACCGCTCCCCTGCCTCCAAAAAACCTTTGTCTGATTTTTAAATAAACCTTTACATTTTCAAAGTAAGGTTTTAACTTACTTTTTGCTATTTTCTCACGGTCTGAGCTCTGCTTATTTTCATAGGGTCTGAGGGGAACGAGATGCACGTCCCTGTGTTATTGTAGTGTTTGTGTTTGTTTTCAATGTGAATGTGAGAACGATTATTTAGGATAAGTCAGCTGTGTGGTGATGAGAAGCCTGGAATGGCTCTGTGGAAGGTGGTGCCATTCCCTATATAATTAGGTGAGAGGATGTCCTTTGCAGATTGGAAAGGTTCCATGCAATTTTATGCATCAAAGCTGGGGGTAATACCTGCCAGAAAACCAACCTTCAGGAGATCCTGTACTGATGTGCCAAGTCATGGTGCTGCTCCTACTGCTATATCCTCGAAGTGTTTGGTAGCAGCTGCTGCCAAGCATGGCAGCATGGTTTATAGCCTACAACTGCATGACTTCGTGGTGTGCTGCTAGTATGAGTTCTACACAAATGGCCTGTCATTTTCTAAAATCTTTACATTGGTCTGTTACCTTCAGCATTTCTAATTTTCCACAACGAAGTTGTTCCTGGTAATTTGTTTGTAAACGTTTTCACAGTACATGCTCAAGTCCTTTGACCTTTCCAAATCACTGTTATTTTCTCTGGATCATTGACAAAACAAACAACAAATTACAGTAGTGCTGCATTTAAATACCTGCATAAATATTCTTGTTTGAGGAGAGAACGGAGTAATTTCTGTCTTGTTTAATTTTCAGGCACACCTTGTGGCAGCATTCGAGCAGAGTCTGGGAAACATGACAATCAGACTGCAGAGCCTAACCATGACAGCTGAACAAAAGGCAAGTTGGAGAAGTATTTGTGGAAGGTGCACTTATAAAGATGTGTATCCCAGATGGGCAGATCTGAGATGGCTTTTAAGGATTAAGTCACCGTTGTGCTTTATCTGACAGATTCATAGGGAGGTTTAACTTTTCATTCACAACAGGTAAATGCATATGTGGTTTAGACTAATTAACTGTTGAAGACCTTTTCTTAAGATGAGGGGAAGGGCACTGTCAGTACAGAAGCCTTCAGTTCTGCTTGCAGCGTTGTTGCTCTTCCTCCTTCTGTGGTGTGGAAGTAAATCACATACACTGTATGCCTTAATTTACTCAATTGTGGTGAAGGGATAAATTATAGTAAATTTTTTGACTAAAATACTTGTTTTTCCTACTGGGATGTTGTGACAACTGGTTCAGTTATTCCTATAACATCTTATTTTGGATACAAGTCCAGTATTGCATATTTTTGTAATAAATTTCTTCCCAATGCATCCACACCTGTGTGTCCAGATGAAACACTAAGAAGAATCATTGCAAGATAGACAACATAGTTGTTTTTGGACAGTGTGCTTGAATGTATATTACTTGTCTACCACAGAGCATGCACATTTCCTTGTATTGCAATAATTGAGCTATTTTGCAGACTATTGAGGATGTATTTCCCCAGGCATACTGAACCTCATTTACATTTTCTTGTACATACATATTCAATAAATTCTCTGTCAACTCCCAGTGCTCAGACTGAGAAGTAATGTTACCAAATGCAGTTTGGTAACACTACCATTTTTGGATGTATCATCATATTTTTTCTTATTTAAGGACTCCGAACTGAATGAGTTAAGGAAGACTATTGAACTACTGAAGAAGCAAAATGCTGCTGCCCAGGCTGCCATTAATGGAGTCATCAACACACCTGAGCTCAACTGCAAAGGTGAGAAACAAACACTGCATTTCACAACTGTGAAGTGCTCTTGGGACTTGAGTCCTCTTGGTAATATCTCATGAAACTCTGTCAGAGATCAACTTTGTCTCATGACCATGCTTTAGTTACCTGAGTTGGTATAATATGGGGATTTGGAATGGGTATCTTTGTAAATAGTGTGGTAAATTCTACAGAAATAAATGAACGTGTTAGAACTTGAGTGTGAGCTCAATGAAATTTACTGTAATCACTTAATATTTTACCCATCTTAGACACTGATGTGAAGCATCAGGGTGCAAAGACCCCCTTTTCAGAGCTGTCAGACATTTAGCTTTATTTTCTTCGGTGTTCTCTGTAATTTCCAATATGAGGTTTGAATGCAGTCTTGTCATAAATAACTTCTGTTGAACGGTCTGGGTCTGAGATTTTAATCTCACAGAAATAAGTATTAGGCGCACTGCTTTGAAACAAGCATCGTGTGTTTTTTTCCAACACTGTTGATTTGGGATTGAATGATTAATACAGAATACCAAATTTGACACCACCTCAATTAATGTTCAGGAACTGGAGCTGCTCAACCCACAGACCTGCGGATCCGAAGGCAGCACTCTTCAGATAGTGTCTCTAGCATTAACAGTGCTACCAGTCACTCCAGTGTGGGAAGCAACATAGAGAGTGATTCAAAGAAAAAGAAGAGGAAGAACTGGGTGAGTGCATTTTAACGGATTGCGTGAGGTTTTATGTAAAACTGTCAGGACACGCATGGTGAAATGTAGCTGCTTAGGTCCTCCTTCCTCCCCATGCCTCATGTAACAGGTCAGCACAAGAACTAGGCACTGTTTAAATCCTGTGTAAATACTCTTTTGAAGAGTTAATTGAGTCATAAGTGATGTATGTGCTTGTGTAGACTCTGTGTAGGATTGGATCTTATGTTAACAGCCAAAAGGACAGTCCTGTAGTAGAAATACCTGTCAAAGATCAATTCTGGGTAAAAATTATATGGTGTCCAGCCCCTCAGGGAAAACTCTACGTTTGTCATTAAAGTAAAACAAATCCATAAATGTCATTAAAGTAAACAAATCCACGACTACAAAAACGAGAGATTTTTTTTTCTTTTTGCCTCATAGGGCTTTCTTCTTTTAAGTGAACATTTTAAACACTTTAAGACCTCTGTTCGGAACGTTACTGAGGAGTTCCACAGGAAAAAAAAATAATTATTGTGATAAACAATTATTCTTCAAGATTTTGCAACACTTACCTTTCATTTCCCATTTTTCCTTCTTTGCTCATCATGTACTGTATACAAGGTACCGTGTACTGGAGGAAAGGTACAATATATAAAACTCCATTTCAAATTAGACCATAACTGCCTTAGTGACCTAGTCTGACTGTAGTTTGGACTGAAGTCCCTAGATCCTACATCGTACCCAGTAAAGCAATCCACCCCTTCCTTCCCACTGAATTTAAATTTCCCTGGATCTTTTGGGAGCTTTTCTGTATAGCTACAAAATGTGGTTTGAGCTGGTAAAGTCTTGATTTGTATTTGCACAATATCCTGACAGAAACATTTCTGAAACTCCCTGGACTGTAAAAAATGGCTTTTTTGAGCAGATTCTTGGTTTTATTTCTCTTTTGTCACAGTGGTTTCACTTGGATATCTTGCTAGCTCCTTCATAACGGTAGTATTGCTTTAATGCTCCTAAAATCATTAGATAATTTGAAACAGTGTCATCTCCACATCGCTCTTGTGTGGGGTTTTACAGTAGTTAGACGGGGTAAATTGCTGCACCTTGTAAATTGCTAGCAACTCTTTTAGTTTTTGTGACACAGATCTTTTATAATGGTTAAGCCTTAGTTAAGATAAACACTTTCATTTTTTTGTTTTAGCTTCTATTCTTTGTTATTGTAATGTAGTAGATACCATTCGACGTCAGCCTAGGTTTCTCATTCATCACACAGCTATCTCTAAAGAAGGTTAAGGAAACATTTCCTTATTATAAACAGAAGACAGGACAATATCTTAACCTTGGTATTAAATTTGAGTACATCATTGCTGTAAAATGGTGATGGGAAATTAAATCAGTAATTTAATGAGAAAATAGTAGTCTTACTTGTACATTGTTAATTTCACAAATACTGATGAAATTCTCAGCCAAAGACCTTTTGTTATATATAGAAGCAGTACAGCTGTCCACACAGGGTTGAAAAAACAAATTTTCAACATTTCTCATCATAGGAATCTTTGTCTAGTATAAAAATAACTTTCATCTTATATTAAGCCAGACTGCTTTAACTGGTGTTGAACTGTAAATTCAGCATAACATCAGTTCAGCCACATTAATATTCATTCTATGAGTTTTTTGGTAAATGGCAGGCACACAGGCACATTAAAAAAAATAAAAAAAAATCTATATATGTATATATATATATATATATATATAGTTGCAGGTGTGTAGAGATTATTCAGTATTTTATCCTGGTGAAATACCTGTTCCTGCAAGGAAAAACATAATGTTAATATGGTTGTTAGCCAAAACATGGCATCTGAGCCAAGGAGAAAACATAACTTAAGTAGTTAAGAGGTTTGGATCTGGTGTCTCCCTCAAGTAACGCAAAAATGACTGAATGTTGTTTGAAGCACCTATTTTTAGAAAATACAGGGGTTTAGTTTTGAAATAACTCTTGGTCTTTATTGATAATTGGTCATGTTTGTCTTAGAAATCCAGAGCTTTCTTTATCGCTGGCTTTATCTGTTAAAACGTGTCTTTTTTCCTTCCCCCCACTTCCTTTTGCTTGCGCTTCTTCCGGCAGGTCAATGAGGTAAGGAAGACCTACTTTAAACTATGAGATACAAAGCTAACCCATCCATTTACATGACTAACCATTTCAGCATCATTAACCTTGTCTGAGCCATGTTATATTATAGCCACAAGTCATTACAGTGTTGATGTAAAGCTTGTTTCACTGAACAGAATTCGCTGTAAAATATTAAAAATAGGAAGCACTGATATCCAGTCATATTGACCTTATTAATCTCATATAATAGTTGCAGAAAAAAAAAAGCTTTTTGATTACCTTTTACCTCTGTTAAAATCTGTGTGAGTATGGCTTTGTTGTTTGAAATATTTGCATGTTAGAGTTTTCCTCTGTGGCTTTTTTGTCTGGATGAATTCTTCATGATATGCCTGCTGTTGTGGTCTTGTTTTTTCAGTTACGCAGCTCCTTCAAGCAAGCTTTTGGTAAAAAGAAATCTCCCAAGTCAGCATCTTCTCATTCAGATATTGAGGAGATGACTGATTCTTCATTACCTTCATCACCAAAGTTACCGCACCATAACTCTACTACTTCAACACCATTGTTGAGAGCCTCCCATTCCAATTCTCTGTAAGAGTTTTTTAATATTATTGTTATTATTTATTTAATGGAAAACGTACTGGCAGGCATCCTGCTGTACAGGTAGAGGGAAAGAGAAATACCATCTTTTGGACAGGTGCAATGTTTTCAGTGCTAGCTTTACAGGGCATCTTCAGGTGGCTTTCCAGAAACAAACAATGGCAAAATATACCCTCCACCATCCCATCCTGTTCGGTTTCTCTGAATAAGGATCTGCAAATCTGTGTAAGCACTGCAAGAGTTTGACAGCTGTTCAGTTGCGTGTAATGCTAAAACCAGCTGTTCACCATGAGGCCACAGCAGAAGACACAGTGGGCCAGGCAGGATTGTCTTGTAGTTCTGGACTGGTCTGTTGCCACTGGTTGGTCCTACTCCTGAGCATTACTTGCTTTATCTCCCAGAACGGCCAAGTTTATTTGGTAAAACCCTTAACCCTGTCATAGTGGCAAAACAATGAGCAAAGAACAAACATTTCAGCTACTGTTTATTTTACATGTTGTGTGCCCTAAGGAGACTACAGGCAAAAGATAGAAAAGTGGAATTTGTATATTCAGAGAGTTCAAGATAGGTAAGCTGACTTGCAACATGGTACCTTTCCATTAGTATCCAAGAAGCTAAAAATCTTTGTTTCTTTACTGTAGTGTTGTTTCATATTCACTGGGGAGCTTTCTCAGTAAAACATATTGAGTATGAAGAGTATTTATAATTTGAGTAACCTTGGAGTGCAGAACTAATTGGATCTCTAGCTGTTAATGAAACAAACCAGGCCAAGTCTGGGATTTTTTTTTTTTAATTTATTTTTTTTTCTGTTGGCTAAAGGCAGCAGATGTTGTGCTAAGCTGCAGTGATGATTTCCCAAGGAAGGTCACAGACAATGTTGGTGTTTCATTTTGGCTACCTATGAAATAAAGTTAAAATGGTCTTACTGTGCTGTTTTGAATCTGCAGTCACATTTAGAACGTGCTTGGAGAACTTTGTAAAACAGATTTTGTGTTAACTTTATCAGTAGCTTCTGCAATTGATCAGGATAAATAAATACAGAAAGATGGAAGAGGCTGTATTGTGACACGTGTAATTATCAGATGGCCTTACAACCTTGTAAATAACATACAAAACTTCCAGCCTGATTTCAGTTCAAAGGCATCTGAGTAAATATCCAAACTTGAAATTTTGCCCATCACTTGTTTTCCCATGGAAAGGTGAAAAGAATAGCAATAGTTTCCAGTCAAATAATAGTGATGAAATGTTAGTATCAGAAGATAATCCTCCATGAATTTTTTAAAGCTTCTCCAGTCTCTTGAGCCTAACTGAATGAGCTTCTGGTGTCTACAGCAAATTGTGTTTTAGAACTCTAAGGCTGGTAAATTGTTAAATGATGATCCCGTCCGTCATCAGTCAAAATGCTGTGTGCATACATCACATCTTGACAAGAAAGCCAAAGGATTCAACATGAGAAAAGAGAGAAAACTGAGGGAAGGATAGAGCAAAAGTCAAACTTCTACATTTTGGCTTACTGGCTTTTTGGTGAAGAAAACATCTCTCATTAACCTGATTGAAGGAGAGACATTTTAAATGAAATCTCCCTCAAAGCATGCAGCTGGGTCGTTGATCTTTATATAGATACACTTATGAATGAATGTGCTGAAATGTTACTCGTCTAGAATCTTTTTTTGTGGGAGGAGGGAAGAAGAACGCCACCAAAAATTTTTTGAGCATGAGTGCTTTGAAGCAAACAGGAATTTATCACGCTTGAATAGGTGTAGAGTTCCAAAGCCCTCCAGAACATTTCAGGGAAACCCAGCTGTGCACACCTGGTGAGCTTTAAATCTTTCTGTAAAATCATCAATCTTCAACCAACTACTGTTACTACCTGCACCCCCTTAATTTATTTAGATTTTGGCTTTAAAATAGTTCTTTTATGGCAACTACCATGAAAAAAGTAGACTGTCCAATAGTAGGTGATTTCCTGAATTCTGTTTCATATGCTGATTACAGAAAACTAACCCTCAGACTTATTTTGCTAAGCTGTAATGTTTCCATGACCTATTTAATATCTGATTTATGGTATCACTAATGCAGTAAGCCAAAACTGTTGCCTACTCCCTGAAGAATATATTTTTTTTCCTCTTTTACTAATAAATGCTGGTGAAGCACTGTCTGAAAAGTAACAAATGGTCTAGTTCAATGTCTCTTTTTCATTCTTTTCCAGAATTTCTGAATGCACAGACAGTGAAGCTGAAACAGTCATGCAGTTACGAAATGAACTAAGAGACAAGGAGATGAAGTTAACTGATATTCGTTTAGAAGCCCTTAGCTCCGCTCATCAGCTTGACCAGCTGCGGGAGGCGATGAACAGAATGCAGGTAGGGGATAACTACCCCGAATACTGCAGTGGATATTGAGGTGTTAAAGGCTGGCCATCCTGCCGCACAATAAAAACATAAAAGAAAGTAAATTCAAAGCTTTTTGAATGCTTACTAAAAATTGTGTTTACCTGCGTACCAGTGTCATACCTTAGACCTTCATTAAGGTCAGCTTGAACCTATGATTTCCACCTCCCTGAACTCAGCAACAGCTAACTGTTTCAACCCTAGAAACCTGTGGGGAGGCTATTCATTGGCTGTCAACAGCTTCTTAAAATTAATCTCAGGCCATCTGCTTTAAAGGAGCTACGTTTCAGTGTTTAGTAAATTCCCACATATTTTTGTTTTCTAGGACACTGAGAAATGTCATAGAAAGGTCATTATGATGATTAAAACTAATTTACTGCAGTGCTTTAAAATTATGTGAAAATGGCATTTCCACTGAATTAGTATTTCTTCTGTAGTTGCTTATGCTGTGCTGTTTTAAGAGTGTGTTTTCACTGTGCCTTCTAACCTCTGACTTGTCTTTTCAAGAGTGAGATTGAAAAATTAAAAGCAGAAAATGATCGGCTGAAATCTGAAAACCACGGCAGCTGCAGCAGGGCGCAGTCTCAGGTTTCCATTTCATCCTCTCCAAGACATTCAGTGGGTCTCTCTCAACACAGTTTGAACCTCACGGAGTCAACCAGTCTCGGTGAGTTTAATGAGAAAGGCAGTGGGCAGGTTTTATCCTGCTCTTGGAAGGTTTGGTTTGGTTAGCCATGGAAAATGAAAGCATGAAAATTATTAACAGCTAAGGTGTGGAAATATGTCAGGAGCTGGCATAAAGCCTTCTTTTAAAATGTCATCATAGGTCTGCTACACCCTAGATTGGAGTTGTCCAACTATGACCTCAGCTGCAGAGAGTTGTGTTCAGAGCCATTTAATGGCGTTGTGTTAGCTAGGGGGATATTTTGTAGGAAGAAAAATACAGAGCAACTGACTAATAATTTCTTTTTAAAAGTGATATTGGTATTTAGTAAGGTAGTCAGTAAACCTGGTTCTTATTTTTAACCTCTGGACACGTGAAGCCCAGAGGTGTTGTGTTTGACTACAATAGAAGTGTTAGGGTAAACCAGAATAGCCTTCATTGATAGGATAAAGCTATGAAAGCTGTTGATGTCATCTCTTCACAGACATGCTGTTAGATGACCCTGGCGATGGCTCTGCCCGGAAAGAAGGAGGCAGGCATGTCAAAATAGTTGTCAACTTTCAGGACGAAATGAAATGGAAGGAGGTGAGTTGTCTTTTGTCTCCATATAAGTGACTTTGGATTTGAATTTTCTGCCACATTCCAATCTGTTTTGAAGGCTTTTATTTGCAAAACATTCATTACAAATTTCTCAGCAGAATAGTTTACATATCAGACATATCAATAGTGATAGACAAAGCACTAAGCTCCCACTTTCATTGACCTGCTGAGAGCCAGCAACACCAGTTTGGGTTGTCTCATGGGACTCGTCTGCAGTGACTTCTTATTTTACAGTTTCTGCCAATTGGTGCCATCAGCATTAGCCATGAACCTATGTCAGTAATAGAGGACTGCTAGCCTAGACCATGTGTCAGTGGTGTAGGTGATAACATTACAATTATTCTCTGAAAGACAGGTCAATTTTTCAGCTTCAAGGAGGTGAGCTGACTAATCTGCACCTCAGGGTAGCCTGTATTTAAGACTGATCAGTTAAAAGCTGCACAAAGCTCTTTTCTGTTTTTATTTCAAGTTTTATTTAAGTTGAAATAATGAAAATGATGCGGTGTGTAGGTAGAAGGTGCACTAAAATGCTAGAAGCAACAATATTCCACAAGCACTTGTTAGGTTCAGACTGGGAGATCTGTAACTATGGTTCAAGTTTTCCTCTCTGGTACAAGTATTTCATTTTGAATCAGTTATTTTTCAGATGTTCTCCTTTCTTAAGCAATGTAAAGAATCCTAAATATCCAAATATGTTTCAAATATTGTGAAATTGCAGCCTGCTTCACGTGTGTAATGCATGCGTGAATGTACTACACAATCTTTACCAAGCATTGATCTTCCTATCTCACATTACGAGTACCTGTAAAAGTGCATTTAAGAAATCATTTAATGGCCTTTCTAAGAGGGGACAGAAATTCCAATAAACAGAGAGAAAATCAGCTCAGCAGATCTTCCCATGAAATAACAATTTTGCATTAATAAATTACAGCCCCAGATAAGCAAATTAATAGTAAAAATGTATTGCTAATTCTGTCGGGCTCTACTGTGCTTACTGTCAGTAAAGTTACCATGTAGAAATGGTTCTTTATATATTAGTTGAACATGAAGTCTTACACAAGAAATCAGTTTTTCTTCAATAAATGTTTCATAGTGAGTACAGCTACAGAGGAATAGAAAAATGAGGTGCATTCCTTTTTCTTTATCTGCTGTAGAAATCAGAAGCAAAAATATTAACTAAAATGGTATAATATACCAAACATAACACACAAGTTTATGTAGAAATTTATGTAGAATTTCACTAGATTTCTTTGTCTGTGGCACGATTTCTAGAAGTAAATAGGATAAATGTTGAAAATGCAATGTATTTTAGATTATGAAGTCACAGAAAAATGAATGCGGTGAACTTCTGCCTAGAATTCTTAAAACTTCCTGACTTTTTGATAAGCTGTAATCTTTTCAGATGCTTTTGAATTGTTCATGGATTAATAAACACATTTAGTTTAACACTGGGTACTGCTTAAGTATCCTCTAAATTTGTCACTGCAACACTGTAAAAATGTTAAGTAGAGAACAAGGATTTCACATAGTATTCAGAATTTACTATACATGTATAAAGAAATGAAGATGCATCATAACTATGCCAGTATTTCAGTTACCTTAAACAGACGTGTGACGTAGCTAGGATTTATTTATTAACTTAAATTTATGACTCACGTTTGTATTCATTTAGGATTCAAGGCCTCGCACCTTCCTCATAGGCTGCATTGGAGTCAGTGGCAAGACCAAATGGGATGTTCTGGATGGCGTGGTTAGGCGGTTGTTTAAGGTTAGTGTATACAATTTGCTCTCTGCTTGAGTTCTTCTATTAGCATTCACAGTGTATTTGACGACAGGGTGCCTGCATGGAGACTCAGATGTATACGCTGTTTTGAATTTGGATAGGTGTCCAAACAGCACTGACTTTTACAAAGATTTTATGTGTGTCTTCAGATAAGTCAGGTAACTTCACTGTCAGCTTCCTCATCTGTAAAGCGCGTAGCAGTCATTTGCCTATTGTGTCTGCTTTGTCTTTGACAATTGGCTTGGTACTATTCGAACAGGCATTTGCCAGTATCAAATAATATTCAACTTAGTGTTGTTGTTGTAGCTTAGAATCCACAGGCTCAAAGCTTTCAGTGTTTTGTAAAATTTTCCATCCTCTTTTTCACCGTAGGAATACATCATTCATGTGGATCCAGTGAGTCAGCTGGGACTTAATTCAGACAGTGTTCTGGGCTATAGCATTGGAGAAATCAAACGCACAAATAGCGCAGAGACACCCGAGCTGTTGCCCTGTGGCTATCTAGTTGGAGAAAACAATACGATTTCTGTTACCATCAAAGGTAATTGCAGTTGATCAGTCTGTTGTAGTTCTCAGTAATTACAGTTTTATCAAAGCATACTGTGTCAAGAATCTCAGAGGAGTAAAAACTTATAGTTGTGTCTGTTTTTCCTGTCCTTGCCTTTTATTTACTGTTCTTCCGTTTTCATTTGATGAAGAAAGCACTTAGAGTATGGTAAGTCTATAAATTGAGCAAATTTCCTATCTGTAACAATGGAAATAATTATACACATAGCAGTTTTCCTCCAGATGTCTTAAATCGGTGCCTTGAGTTGTGCTGGAGAGCACCTCACACCACAGGTGTCACAGTGGAATTGTTTGAGCAGCAAAGTGCTCTTCCAAATGAATTAAAAAAAAAAAAATGGGGTTGAGGTAAGTCCTCAACCACTGCAATTTCAGTGTTAGTCAGCTTGCTTGAAGTGACACCATTGAAATATGTCGCATAGATCTGCATACAGCAATGGAGTAGCACAATACTTATGAACATTGCCAACCACTTTACAGCTCAATTTCAAAGTTTGACTGAGCATTTGGAAGTATTTTGATTTCTGATTGCTGGTATAAAAAAAAAAACAACAATTAATTCTATAGCAGATCAGCACACAGGAAGACAAACTAAGTCATGAAATACCTCAGTTTACTGAGGGTTGATGTGAACTCTGAGTGTTCTGCTCACTTACTTGGAATGCATTATCCAAGCGTATAATCCCAATTGAAATATTGCTCATATCTGTGAAGCTTCAGTTGATTTTGTATTTAACTTGCAGTGTCTTGACTTGTACTTTGAAGGTTCATACATGATAACATTTTTCAATAAAGTATGAGTGTATTTAATCAATTTATGGGAAATCAGTTACTCACATATACCGTTGAGATATAAAGCTGCCTATATAAATATTTAATATTCCAAGTAACCATTGAGGTGCAAACATTTCTATGGGTGATCTGCCAACTTCCCTTTCTTCTGTTTATTCTGAAGCATTGTATGTTTTTTCTGAGCCAATTCTGCCTAAAGTGATTGCTGACATTGCATAAATGCTTATCAGTAGGAGTTTTATGTTAGAAGAGATAGCCATCAGCATACAGAGAAGGAGTTTAATTACATGTGTTTGGGAAAGCAGGGGGAGTTGATGATAGCTGTTTTTTTTTGTCTAGCGATTCAAAAGTAAACAGGTAAATTCTGTGTGTATGTGTAGTGTGCATAATAAAATACTTTAAAACACATGGTTCCTGTGTGAAAAATGTAGCCTGGAAACAGTCATATGGCCAATTTTATCTAGAGAAGCTGAGTTCTTTGAAAACTGGGAAAGCTGATGGAGAATCCAGGTGAAGCTTACAGGCCACTTACTTTTTTATACATGTCATTCTCTATCACAAGGGACACCAGAGTGGGGAAGGGATTTTTCTCAGAAATAAGAAACAGCTTGGTCGGGTTGGATCTAAATCTGTTGTTACAAAGTTTTATTTTGGGAGTTTCTCCTACTGTTACTGGGCCCAGGCATATTCACAAAGTCCCACGTTTCGGTTCTGTTTTGGCTTTCCAGTCATTTCAATTAATCTTGATTTGTTAAAACGTCATTAATGGATTGCTTTTCAGCATTACAGCTACTTTTTTCTTTTTTTTAAGAGGGAAAAAAAAAACAACTTGTAGGTAATCTGGATAAAAATTGGGAGTTGCTATAAATGAGGAATCTTTTACTGTTGCAGGTATCTGCGAGAACAGTTTGGACTGTCTTGTGTTTGAGTCACTGATCCCCAAGCCTATACTGCAGCGTTACGTCTCTCTCTTGATGGAACACCGACGGATTATCTTGTCTGGCCCTAGTGGCACTGGTAAAACATATCTAGCAAACCGCCTGTCTGAGTATATGGTCCTTAGAGAGGGCAGGGAGTTGGCTGATGGAATTATTGCAACCTTCAATGTGGACCATAAATCCAGTAAGGTGAGAAAACAAATCGTTGCTTTCACAGTTAATGTTACCATATGTCAAAAACGGGAGAACTGCTCCTTTGTTAATTCGTCAAAAATAGGCAAGTGGGATTTTAAACTTATCTTTCTTTTTAAAGCATTCTTTTAATCCTAAAGGGGACAATATCTAAGTTTTTCAGAACTGTAGATTAACCAGGCTTTTGGGCCTTAAATAGCAGACTTCCAGGTATAAGTTTAAACACCTAAAGGCATCATGATTTTGAAGTGGTTAGAAGGCTGAGAATTGCTGAGGAAGTTAAACACCTGCACAAAGTTCCCGGCAACTTCAGCGATCCTCATTGCATGCAGACATCTTTCCAAATAACATGAAATGCATCTCTAGGCCTTTAGAATTTCTGCAGCTGCAAGTATCAGCACTGGTAATCTACATACGCTGTTCCAGTAGTTACTGTTGTCCAGACACATTCCTGAGCTTGTAAGGCATGTCTCTGCTTTTTATGTGCTTTTGGTTTTGCCAAATATACCTCAAGTGAATGTCTAGTTAAAAAAAAAAATATTAAATGTTTGATGGCCTTAGGCAGATCTTCCTCTGGAGAAGAAGAGTGGTTGAAAGTGTGGTTGTAGGCCACTGGCATAATTTGAGACATGCTATGTAATAAATGCTTTAAAGATGATGAGAGCTTTTCAGCCACACCCAGTCACCCAGCAGTAGCACTCTGAGCTCATCATTCTTTTGTGTCATTACTGAAGGCATCTAAGTTTGGCCACTGCTCGAGGAGTGCTTGGTACCAGGCTAATTTTGTCAGCTCTGCTTTGATAAAAACACAGCGGCAAGAACAGAGAACAAACCTAGCCGGAACAACAGCAACTGCCCAGCTCGGTATACAGAGATTTGAATAAGTTCCTGAAAAGAAATAAAAATGCATTTCAGACTTCTGTGTCAGATTAGGACAACACAAATAAAAAAACATAAAGCAAAAGGCAAAATCTTGACCCCTTTAGGCCCTGATCTCATGCAAGTGTCTTTGAATATGTAGCAAAACCTACAAAAGAAAAGGAAAACCATATTTTTCTATTTCCTCATGGGAAATGTGAACGCATGTAAGATGGCGGTCTCTTTTGCTTCAGATTTCATAGCAAAGCCACTAATTTATTTGTATTACCTGGATTTTCAAGAAATAGAATTAAAACTTTTTGGTTTGTTTTGTTTTAATGTATGCTTTGCAGGAACTCCGCCAATACCTGTCCAACCTAGCAGACCAGTGTAACAGCGAAAATAATGCCGTGGATATGCCTCTTGTAATCATTTTGGATAATTTGCATCACGTTAGCTCCCTAGGAGAAATTTTTAATGGACTTCTAAACTGCAAGTACCACAAATGGTAAGGAAAATCTTAGAACTCATTCCAAATCCCAATTATGTCAAAGAACAGCAGTTTCAGAATATGATCAGAACAATGAACTGTAGATCAATTTGGTAAAGAGGACTGAGATGGGAGACCATCCTTATTATGGACAGCACTTCAGAGATTTTTTTCTGCATAAAATTATCAATTCTTCTATAATCAGTAATAAAAAAGTAGTAGATGCGTTGGACAACTTGCATTCATTTCATGCAGTAGACCTTCAATACTAAAAAGACATTTTTAGCGAAAGGTCCTGCTCTGAGGCTTCGATTTTGCTTTCTGAATTTGATGTTCTTGTAGTTCAGATTCTCGGTAGAGAATCTGGTTACAAGTAACTACAAAAGCCTTCTTTGACAAAAAAAAAAAAAAAAAAAAAGAATAACCTTTTTAATGTTAAATGTTTTAATGTTATTTTTTATTTTTAACAAAATTTACAAGTTTGATTTGCTTGATTTTTTTTTAATAGTCCATATATTATTGGCACCATGAACCAAGCCACCTCCTCAACACCTAATCTTCAACTTCATCATAATTTCAGGTACTGTTTATTCATGTTTCTCATTTATGTTTGTGGGCTCACAAAGGAGCAATGGCTACTGAGTCATCTGAAGTTGTTCTTATCAGCTGAAATGGCAAACTGGGATATAGAAATACCATTCTCCAGTAGCTACTGCCCTAACTTGTGCAGCTTTATGTTATGATGCTGTTATTGAAATAACTATAGTTAATAAAACTTTGTCTGTTCAGAGGATTTTTAAGATATTTGATCTTCTAACAAATTTTAAATATGACTATAGGCGAAGCAGATAGCCAGTAAGCAGTAAGATGAAACAAAGTACAATATGAATTATTTCATCTAATGAACTCATTGTTCTAAAATAGTTTTTTCTAAGAAAAATATACAACTGTGATCATCCTTTTTGATCACAATAATCATTTAGAAATGATAAGAAATATTTAGCCCAAAATACTTTCTCTTGCACTAAAGAATAATTGCAGACGTTTTTGCTGTTCTGCCACAGATGGGTGCTATGTGCTAACCACACTGAGCCAGTCAAAGGCTTTCTCGGCCGTTTCCTGAGGAGAAAACTAATTGAAACAGAGATCAGTGGCAGGATGAGAAATGCAGAGCTGGTTAAAATTATTGATTGGATTCCCAAGGTCTGGCAACATCTGAACAAGTTCTTGGAGGCTCACAGCTCCTCCGATGTTACTATTGGTAAGTGTTCTGCCCATTCTGGAAGAAATGCATTTCCAGACATATATAAATGTATGTATTCTATTTCCTTGTACACCAAATGCATCCTTGCACATTTCCTTGTACTACGTAAGGTAATAAAAGGTTTCTTTAAACCTTGCTTTTAGATATATATATATATTTTTTTTACTCTCAGACAAACCATACAAGAAGTTTCTAAACTTTTTTCCCCCATTTTAATAGGTCATTGATATCAACCTTGTTAGGAAATCTGGTTAATAGTTTCGACCTTGAAAGCTATGGGTTTTGAAGTCAATTCATAGGATTTTTGAACTCTCAAGTGAGAGCACTTCACCAGATAGCTATGTTTGTTCTCTCATCCTTGGCTTCTTTCTCTAGAGAACTGCAAGTTGTTGTTTGATCCTGTTTTGATTCATGTCATTATGATTTGAGTGTAATATCTGTATTCCCCTTTTCAGGTCCACGGCTGTTCCTCTCTTGTCCAATAGATGTAGATGGTTCAAGAGTTTGGTTTACTGACCTGTGGAACTACTCCATCATCCCGTACCTTCTGGAGGCAGTTAGAGAAGGGCTACAGGTGAGCAGACAAAAATGAAAAATCATAGGTCTTGAAATGGTATCTATTCAGAAGGCAACACAGCATCAGAGAAAACTGAATAATGATGATGTTTTCTATGGGTGTAACTTTGCACACTAAATACTTGTATGTCTGTGAAAATACAGTCATTAATTTCAGGGAGAAATATTTTCTTCACTCTGCCATTTTGAAATACGGAGTGGAAGCACACAAATTCCGGAGTGACTTTTTGAAAAGTGCTTAAATGCTAAACTGTTGATGTTTTTAGTCGCAGTTAGGCATCCAAGTGTCTTTCAGCAATCTGTTTTCAAAAATCAATATTCAATAACCCAGAAGCACGCTTTAAAATTGTACCGTGCACCTGAAAAACATGTTTGTGGTCATTAACTGTTACATATGATTTTCCTTTGCAAATGAAATCTTGAACAGAAGATAAACAAAGTGTATAAGGGGATAAATGTATAAATGAACATGATAGGTTCAATATCAGTGACATTTTGATTATTTCTTCAATCTTCAGGATGAAATTTTGAGTAGATTCCTTTGTAATTCTTTCAGGGTCTGTAGTAGAATCATCACTGATTGCCTGTACTTTTATCTGATTCACACTGTCTAACAATTTGGATAGTTTTAGGCATTCAGTTCTTAGATTCATGCAATTCTTAGCATCTCCATGACTATAAAGCATGTTGGAATCAGGAGGAGTGGCTTAACAGAGGTTTGCTATTGACTTGACATGGAATTGTGGAAAAAAAAATATTTAGATTCTTCAGTTCTCTGTTCACAGGGTAAGAACAGCAGCACATAATGTAAAAGGTGTTTTGGAAGATAGCATAATCAATGAGTAAAATACGAGTGCATTCTGGGTGTTGCAAACATTAGTTATTTTTGATAAAGAGCTCTCTTTGATGAGAAAAATCCCTGTATTTTGATAACGTGAGGATTAGGGTAGATGGAACCCGAAGCTTTCCACTTGCAGCATCTGCGAAATCTGCTCATTTAAAAATTACTTGTTTTGCAGTAGAGCTAAATGCAAGATCACATGTAGACAAATAAAAAGGTGGATGACAGAGAGAGTCTAGAAAGTTGAAAAGGGCTGAAGATACGTGAAGAATAGTAAATTATGGTGATGTATCAGAAGCTTGTGTTTTGGTAAGAGGACAAATGCCATTTTAGGGGTATAACTTAAAAGCTCATAGAAGTAGGAAGAGGGAAGTACTTCTGTATGTTAAAAAAAAAAAAAAAAAAAAAGATTTAAAAGTTAAAAGGGTTCAGAAAAGGGCAATAGTTATAATTTAAGATACAGAAAGCATTTTACAGTGAAATGAGAAGTTCAAACTATTCAGTTTATTTAATAGGAAGATGAAACAGTTTTGATCTTTGGAAGCCTTCTGTTTAAGTGGGGGAAGAACATTTACTGGCTGTTTGACAAGTTTGCACTAGAAAAATTCAAACTATGAGCAAGACACAGTTTGTTATTAGTAAGAGTAATTAATAGTTAGGAAATTTTACTACAGAAATAATAGGTTCTCTACCATGTGTGTCTCTGAGCCCAAAATCTTTCTGAAACATGAAAGAACTCCCAAGAAGTTACAAGCTCTTTGAGAGAAGCAGTCATGTCACAGAATGGTAATTTGGGGTTTGTGAATAACAGTTTTCTCCATTCTGGGGCTGCTTAGGGGTCACCTTTACAGTATTCATCGGGATGACTTGTCAGGAAGATCTGTTAGAAAAGTGTGAAAGTTTTCTTTTGAAAAATACTATTTCTTTTCTATTCAATACAGTTTCTGTATTTGAGGTTCAGCTCTTGTTTGGATGGGAGTACTCTGCAGAAAATGAAACAATAATGAAGAGAAGACACACCAGTTTGAAAATGTGCTTAAAAGGAAAGAAAAAAAGAAAAAAAAAAAAGCTCATCCACTTAAGAAACACCTGGAGTTTCATTTACTATCTCGACAGTAGAGATTTATAGATGTTAACAGAGAGAGTGCGAAAAAACAGCCTTGTCATAGAAATTTCAGTTTTTACTAGTGGCTCCTAATAACTACTAAATACATGAATTGTTCAACTAGTTTTAGTAAGAATTTGTACAAACTGTGTTTACCATTTGAATTCTGACATTACCTAGAGACTTCATTTTCCTTGAGATGATTGTGGTAGGTACTTAGATGTCAGGTTTTCAGATTGCACAAAGAGAAACATAGGTAGAAATAGAACTGAAGAGAAGAACTATTTTACATAATTCCTGTAGAGGGTCCCCACAAAGGAAGGTAAAGGGAGCTAATAATCTTTTTGACCTAAAACAAGTGAGAAGACAGGGTTCTTGTTTCCTCCTGAAATGGGATGCTTGAGCATGTTGTATTGTGTTTTGAATGTCTTTTATCAGCTGATCAGTAGGTATGGAAAGCATTGAAACATTAATAACAGAAAGGATGAGAAAGCATAACAATTGATAAAACCCTGTTTTTGCTTCCTCGTTTTGCCTGTTATCTGCATCTTTATGTTATTTGAATGGATTGCATTTTAAGTGTAAGCATTCCGGTTTCTTGCTTTTTGCTTTAGATTCTGTATCTGCTCCAATCCAATTTCCCCATATTCCACTAATTCATTTCATTTTAAATAATTTCCTCGTTTGCTTTAGAATTCTCTTTTGTTGAGTCTGTTGATGGGAATAAAACATGAGTACTCAAAGAGCAGCCAGAGTTGTACTAATTAACAAGCTAATGCTAGAAATGTGTATTTCATTTTTGGCTGTTTTCTGTCCCCACACCCACAAAGGCTCCTTTGAGAACACATCTTCTCATCTGAAATTGCCTGCCAGAAAGAAAGGGTGGACTGCTGATTTCACTCTGATCTCTCTGGATCTAAACTGAACTATTTTTATGTTTCTGTTTCTCATTTAGAGGACTATTTTGGGTCAAAAACAAGAGAGCCAAAAGGATCCTTAGAATAATTGCTCCCACTGGAGCCGCTGAGTTTTTGGTTCTTCAAAACAGGGATGTGAAAATTACAGGGTTTAAAAAACCCATTGTTCTTCCTGCTCGGTATATTGATATGGAATGGAGCACCAGCAAAAAGAGGGTCTAAAGTCTCTGTGGCTTCCTGATGCCATCACTCGTACGCCAGTGGTTTCTGTGTGGTGCTTTGTGGACCAACCTGTTAGGTTCTTGCTCCTTAATTGCACCTTCTATGTCTAGAAAGCATTCATATGAAAGGGGCAGGACTGGTTGCTGTGGATGGGAGTGGTAAGCTGGTAATTCGATCTTTCATCTGCTGAAGATATATGATGATTTCGTATCCTGCAGTGGGGATTTGACTTCCTAGCTAATATTCAGAAATGATCTAGGAACCAAGCAGACCTTCTAGGCAGCACGGACGTGTGGAAAATATAAAATTCTCTGCCCTTACCAACTGTTACGACTTGCCGTAGATTTGAGAACAAGATTAAAATACGCGATCTGGCTTACCACAGCTTGAAGACATTATGTTGGGAAAAATAATACAATACAGCTCAAGGATGCAGACAAGTTTTTTTGCAGCAGAAAGCCATGTGTAAGACTGCCTAGCACCACCTGCTGGGCACGCCTGCTCTGTGCTCTGCCTGCTTCAGTGCTGTTCCAGAAAGTGTTCAGTACCTTGTGATTTCCGTATGGCATTTGACTGCCATCTATTAGTAATAGATGCAAAAAACTGCGTTCATGTCTGAGTTTCACAGGAATATAAGCTCCATGTAACTCTTACAGAAAGGCTCTAATAGAACAGATAAAAGACTTTGTTTAGCATGTGCAAATTAATGCAGCCAAATTTTCAAAGAAAGGGTTAGGCTGTGAACTATGTGACATCACTTAGAATGAAAGCTGTTTTTATCCTAATATTGCTTAGGAGTCTCTGACGAAATGCCATTCATACACGCTTGCCTGGTATATGTCTGTGGAAACACTCTGCTGCCATGCAGGAAGAGCAGATTTGGATTAATTAAACATGCATCCAGATGAAGTCAGTCTCTTGCATTCTGTTTGGATGCAGCATTTTGGGGGCCTGTTTGCACTGGAAGAATTGGTTTCCATGCTGCAAGAACGTTCAATGATTTATGGCAATGTGAGGAACAGCACTGGAAACGTCAAGTTTGCCCTAACTATTCCTGTTTGGCAATGGGCAGGATAATAGGATGGGAATGTGGGGAGGAAGAAACACTGATGAAGAAAACAAGATAGCCTTAGATCCATGAAAGAGATGACTAATTTCTTTGTTATACCGCTGCTTTTTCCCCATGTGCATTGTACAGGAAAGAGAGGTCTCTGAATTGAAGTGACAAAGCACCAGTAATGAACTCCAGTTGCGGAAGGATGCTTAGGCCAGAAAATTATAAAGCAGAAGTTTGAAGTCACTTAAAGTTGTATTTATGCTTTTGAAAGTCATAGGACGTTAAAAGGAATTTATTAGCTAATTAAGGCAAACAGCTGAACGTAACAAGAAAGATATGTAGAGATTCAGTAACACAGGAAAAGTTTTGGAAATAGAGCACACTAACTTGAAATAGGAATGCAGTCAAATTCTGTTGGTGCATTTTCTTGGTTGAGTACAAAGAAATTCCCTTGGCTTCAAAAACTTATGCTTTGACATCCATCCATCACTATTGCTTGATAACAGGCATTACGTTTCCTCCTGTGCATTCTTCTGACTGCAGTTTCACAGCAACAGCAAACAGATAAGCTGTCTCCTGTTGCGGCCTGGATGTGAACGTTAACAGCCTCTTTCCTGTTTTTACTTTTATTCAATTGGAAAAAAAAAAAAAAAAAAGGGAAAAAAAAAAGAGAAGAAGAAAGAAAGAAAGAAAGAAAGAAAGAAAACACCTGTCCAAATTGAGGTTATTTTCACATCTCCCCTTCATTAAACGGTACCCACAAAAGGGCATTGCAGCCTCAAATGAGGTGGTTAGCCTCTTCCAAATCACTTGCCCTCAAAAATAATTAAAATGTTGTCATTAGGGGGATGCAAATCTCATTCGGTTTTATTCAACCTTACTTGCAAATGTTATCTGCAATCAAAGAATCAAGGCGCATTCATTTTGGTTAGGTAAGCACAGAATAAAACGATAAATGAACGGGAACGCTTTAAAAGATGCTTTTGCACTTTTTCAGTTGTATGGGAGGAGAGCTCCCTGGGAGGATCCTGCCAAATGGGTAATGGACACGTACCCCTGGGCGGCCACCCCACAGCATCATGAGTGGCCTCCTCTGCTACAGCTGCGTCCTGAAGATGTGGGGTTTGATGGCTACTCCATGTCACGGGAAGGCTCAACCAGCAAACAGGTTCCAGTGAGTGATGCTGAAGGAGATCCTTTGGTAAGTTCTCAGTTTTGAAACAGCAGATCTGCCTAGTTTCTCTGCTTTATAGGATTAAAAGCAAGAATGAAAAAGTAAAGGATGGTTGAAAAGTGTTGAAAAGATTTAGAACAAGAAGTCCATATATCTTGGGAAGTCATGAAGACAGCTCATGGAATGTGTTGACGTAGAAAGCCCATAAAGTTTTCAAGAAATAGTGTCAGAAGTTTTTCAGATTCATTCACTGAGGATATTTTGAGGATTCATTTTTTGAGGAGTCACTGGGGATGTGTCCAATGCTTATTAATTTCTACCCCAGAAAGAAGTACTTCATTTGGTGACAACTGTGTGAATAGTGCAGTGGAGCCATTTGGCTAAGCCTGTTTTGCCACAGTCATGAAATAGCCACGTTACTTTACCTCACACGGTGTTTACAGTCACCAGATGTAAACTGAGATTTTCAATGAATCTATCAGCTGTTATGCTCTGTGAATCTGTTTTTAATTTTCAGTGAATCTATCAGCTGTTATGCTCTGTGACTGGTGTCAACTTTATGAATCAGAAATACAGTGCAAGTGTATATAAAGGAAATGGTAATGCATATTTGTATAGCGTGTATAAACTGAACTGGAAGGCATTACTAAATACCCGTTTTCTTTCAGTGGGAAACAGTTATTGAAACTATGAATGCCCTGAAGCTGTCCTTCTGAGATAGGCATTTTCCCAGACGACTGGAGTGCAGAATACATGTTAGCTTTCACTACCTAATGTATAGAGAGACAAATATATTTTCCAACCTAGATGATTCTATGATTTGAAATATCAAGCTAGATATTAATACATTCATATTTACCTATTTGGACTGTGCTGAACATATTTCCATGGGTCAGAGCAAGAGATAGAAAGGATGCTTGCAGAATCCTTTGGCACAGCTGTGGACTAATCGGTTCAATCTTTTCATTTTTACTTTTACTGGAAAAGCATACAATTCGTGACTAATGTGTATGCTCCTATAACTGTTTTAAATGTAATGCCTCTTTTCAGATGCACATTAATAATTACCCCTGTTTTCCCTTCCTTTCCTCTGTTACATGCTGGCATAATGAATGCCACTTTGATTTTCATATGGAGTTGATATTCTTTCTGCTTCAGAATGTAAATAATCATGAACTTCTGTGCCTTTGTAGATGAACATGCTAATGAGACTGCAAGAAGCAGCCAACTACTCAAGCCCCCAGAGTTACGACAGTGACTCAAACAGCAACAGCCATCACGATGACATCCTTGATTCATCTCTGGAGTCAACGTTGTGATCTTCATTAGATAGAAAAAAGTTGTTTCCATGATTGCTCTCCCACTCGACAAGAGTCCTGATGACAAACTCACGAGAAGAACATGTTCCTGGGCTGGGCTGGTATCTCAGTATTAGAGCTGCAAGAACAAGAAGACACTTTGAGTCAGTCTTGAACCTGGGTGCAGGCAACCCAAGCAACCTTTGTATTGTTTTTCTTTTTACAGTGATAAGAACTGCACTATTCCTTTGTTTTCTTCTGTTTAGTTGCTGTAAGCTCTCATGCCTAAGATACTGAAGATGTTAAAATCATTGTTACTAAAGGAAAAAAAAAAAAGTTAAAGGAGGGGGGAACTTCACAGCTATGAAGCAAACAGCTTTGTGCCATGTACTGTCCAGAGGAGAGGGGAGAGGAAATTTTTGCCTATGCTGCTTCTGACCAAACCACATTTAGGTGAGGGCTGGACTTTTACCAATCAGCTTTGCAGATTAAACTCAGCTTTGTATAGTTCTGGTGCTATAACAATACTGCTTGCCTTGGTAATAATACTCCATAAAGGCAAAGCTGCAAAACAGGGAAGTTTGAATAAATATAGTAGAAAAGAGAAGAAAAAAAGTAAAGTAAAAGCTCTGCTCTCCTTGCCAGTCTGAGACCTTGGCTTTCTTTCATTGTGTGTTTGTAAAGATATACATATATATAAATAGGAGTATATAAAAATATATATACAGTCGGAACAAATCAGGTTTTTTCAAACACTGTGTAACAATCAATCCTACTAAAAGTTGGACATCGGGTAGCCCTTTGCTACGCCGGGCCTGATTCTCCTCCCACTTACATCCACGATGCTCTCAGTTGACTTCAGTGGTGTACACGTGGTTTACACCGATAAGAGTGAGCTTCCCTCCTCCACAGAAGTCGGCGCAAGGGCTCTGCCCCTTGAAGCCCTACAGCTTTAAAGGACCTTAGGCAATGCACGGGTGTTCTGTCAGCCCTGTACACAGAGGTTAGCTACACCCCTGAAGGGATTAATCAGACTTTCTGTTTTTAATTCTTGCCATGAAATGTTACAGCAGTTTTCGAGAAACTTTGGGTTTTGTTCAGAGTTTTTGTTCCGATCAGCACAACCATAACCAGATTAGTTAAAACTCAGCTCTGTGACAGTTTCAGTGCTACTCTGGTGAAAACATTTACTTCCACGGTTTTTAACTCAAAAAAAAAAAAAAAAAAAAAAAAAAGTATTTTAGCAGTATTCCAGTCTGGAAAAAAGGAGGGAAGGTACTGCGTCTTCTAAGTTTACCTAGGCCATGCTTTTGAGTTTTGGCAGAGCTGTGAACCTGGTTTTATTTCTCCTCCTCTCCGAACGCACACACCTACACTATCAGTGTTAAGGCTTGTACTTCTGTTGGGGATCAAGAACACCTCACAAAGAATTGCACTTTCCTTTCTATGGAAGCAAATGGTTCCAACACCATCGCCACCAAGTCAGCTGTCCCGGGCTGTACCTCAGCAAATACATCAGTCCTCAATATCAATCTGTACTAGCCTTTCCAGCTATCTTTTGGTGCTGAATTTTAAAGCGATGCCTTATTTTGTACTAATTGTGTTGATTAAATTAGTGCTGTATATTACGAGATTTTATTTAAATAAACAGGGCTAAAGTCATCTCTTGGAATATCATAAGTTGCTGTGAATATTGTTTGTATGAGATACTAGAATCTGTTGAAATGTGACGAAAAGGAGGGAAATGAGATAACTTTTCAGGTTCGTATCAATCCGCAGCTAAATAAATCACTGAAGAGCTCTTTTATCCACGCAGAAAAAGAAAAAAAAAAAAAAGACAGAAAAAAAAAAGCTTTTCAACTATAATAAATGCTGTCATTAATAAATTACAGGAATATGCTGGTTTTTTCAATGTACAAAAAGAAAACTTATTACAAACACTTTTTTAAGAGCTTGTTAATCCTTGTGGGTTTAAAGTAATGTAACAGACAAGTTCATGCTTCTGTGACTCAGTTTGAGAGGATAGTTTTATTATACCTCATGACTCTCTGTAACATAACTGTACTTACTTTGTCTTACTGAGCTGGTCTTGAATCTGCTCCTGTTACAACTTTTAAGTGCTGATGACTTTTTTTTTTTTTTTAAAGAAAAATATTGTAAAAGAAAAAATAAAATATTTTAATGTTGGGGTTGGGGGGGTGGGTTGCTGTTGTTACTGTTTTAACCTTATGAACTCTATTTCATTATTTTGCTGACTGAAATACCAAGGGTTACTCAGCCAATGTTCCTACTCTAGTCTTGGTACTGTAAAAATGGGGTGCATCCGTATGGACTCAAATATATAGCATGCTGGTGTTGATTTAAAGAGAGGTTAATTTTTCCAGTAGTCTTGACAATTCTGCTTCCCAGCACTGACTTTACCTGCTACTACTGTGAATCTTGGTACCTAATCCTCCAACTGAATCCATGCAGATACAGCATGTGCCTGTCAAAAATCCAGTTGCAGGGATAGGGCTTTTAAATGGACTTAATATGCTAGAAAACTTCTCACTTAACCTTTAACCGAGTGCTGTAAGACATGTTTATAATGGTGTTTTATTTGTGGGGAACGGGGTATTTTTTTTTCCTCATTTTTAATCCTGTGCTTAGGCTCAGGAAGGAATTTCTGTTATCTTTTATTTTTTATTGACACTAGTTTGCATTACAGTAAGAGAGGCAATTTTGAGTGGGCTGGTCATGCTAAGCATCACAACATTCAGTGTCTTTTCTGAAACTTCGGGGAGCAGGGTTACCCGTAGTGCACACTTAGTTTTTATCAAGACTTCATAGATTAAGTCTTTCTTTAAGTGACTTTGTTATAATTTAAGGCTTTTTTTTCAATAATGTTTCTTTTCTTTTTGCCTTTTTTCCCTACAAAGTAATTTTAAAGAAAACAAAATCATGAAGAAAAAAAAAAAAAAAAAGCAAGATTCTATGCAACAGTCATGTTGAGTTATAAATTGAAAGTATAAACCATTTTCTTTCCTTCAGACCTGCCAAGAATTCCACAGGCCATAAATGAGATGTGGTTTATTTGGGGAAGGGGGAGGGAGGGGGTTGGCTAGCCTTTTTGTACATTTTGGAAGAAGCAAACTGATACTTCATTGTTGATGCTTAACTTCGATATTATGTGTATGAAACCTTGTCTAAATGTGGCAATTTTCTTTCAAGAAAAAAAAATATAAAAACAAAGCAAAAAAATCTTTCTTTGTCAATATTAAATGGAAGGTTGCTGTTTTGATCTAGTCGTTTCCAGTGGAACAGTTTATGAAATATGTTCTATAAGATGTACATTTTTCATTGTAACATAGAAATGTAAATATTTGATTAAAAGTGCTGCATTTTGATGAATTTTTTCTAGCCATTTTTAAAGAGAAAAACTAGGAACTGAGTATTTTGTGTACGTTTATGATGTTTTCCATTTGCTCCTCTCCCTATTTAATTTTCAGTTCTCATTTAGGATTGGAATTTGTGAATGGTCTGTTTGAGATCATGCCTCCCCTTTCTCACCCTCCCTGTTTCTCCCCCTTCCCCGCCCTTGTGTCATGGAGAATAAAGCTGATGATTGTACCAGTCTTAAATTATTCATGATTCAATAAAATTGATGCTTATTTATTCAGATTTGTGGCTTCCCTGAACATTTTGTCCCTTCTTAATTGACATTTTCTGTTGTGCATTCTTAGATTGTGGGTTCTACTTCTTGTTTTTGTTGGCTTCTTAGAAGTATGTGTGAAAAGATGCCAACAGCCCCAAGACTCTGTACCTTCATACGGGGAGAAATTTAGCAGAGGTACTACACCATTGCAGTTATCTCCTGTAGCTAATGTTTGCACGCATAATCCACCACGATCTGCTCAAGACAGGACTGTGGGCTACCCACGTGGAATGTCGCTGCAATAGAGCTGGAAGTAAGTCATAGGTGGCCAGCAGGCCGGACAGATCCTCGTGCCAGCTTCTTTTCCAAAGAAATCCCTGCCGGTCGCAAGGCCATGCACGGCCTGCATGCTGGGCATGCTATGAGTGTGCTTTGCAGAACAGGCAACTTCACTGCCCAGGGCAAGCTCTATTCTACGTGTGCCCCACTGTACATACAAGACTATCTTAAGGTCTGTGCTTGCTGTCATTGGTCTCTGAGACTTCTCATTCCCATCTTCAAGGGCATTAAGCAGCTCAATCCCACCCATTATAACAATTTCCTCTTAACCCATTCGATAGTGACACAGATTACACCATGATTAAGCTCATGTTGGTCAGTAAGAACATGTAAGGATCTCTTTTTCTACTTTACTTCAACTAAATGCTGTGCTCTAATGAGAACAACGAAGAAGTACTCCCCTTTCAGGAAGCATAAATCCCCAAACCTCTTCACTAAAAGTCTAGGTGATCATTCTCAGCAGCAGACTGCATTTTTATTATTATTATTTTTTTTTTTTCCTGCAGACTTGCGAGTTTCTTGTAGTTATCTTGTCTTCTACTTACAGACTTGAACTACTGACATTGGTAATAGATTCTTCTATATCAAAAGAAAGAGAAGAAATTCTGCTGAGAATTGATGACATGCATTAGATTTACTTAAATCCAAAAACAGTTGAATCTACAACTCCCAGCAGCTCTTTCTGAAAATCACTGAACAGATCAGGTCTATTTTTCAATAGTTGTGTTGACCTACTTTTCAAACTAAAAAAGAAGTATGATACAAAGGTGTTGATTTCTCTTATGGGGACACAGCATTGACTGTCAGAACCTAAAGACATTCCATAACTGATATCAAAAACTGCAGCTTATCTGCTGTATAGCCAACAACTGCCTTAGTTATGTCTTTATAGCTTACTCTCAGATGAGTAAGAGAGGAATGTGACTGGTAGAAATTTGCAGGAACACTTAGCGGTATGATTCTCCTACCAAATACTTGGATTTGTCTTTGCAACTTGGGGCAAGCCTAGAGAATGAAGTTTGCTAGGAAGTACCTACGTCGTATCAAAAGGAAATTTCTTGGGTGCTAATTGGTAATCATAGAGTCTTGTGGAGCAATTATCTTTTGTAGGCTGTCTTGTTCTTGCATCTATTTTTTCCTTCTCTTGTAACTTTTCCTTCTGAGTTACGAGCATCTTCACTAGCCTTTTAATAGCACAGGGGCGCAAGCTGTAACTCAAAGCCATTCATCAGTAATGGGAGTTTCATCTGTCCCTTAACAGCAGTTTTCCAGAGGCAGAGTAGTGTTGGACATGCTCTAACAGATTTTCCATGTTCTGTAAACGTACAGAATTGCATGTTTTGGAATTGGCCCTGTAAGATACTCTAGCCCTGATCTTGGACAACATTTGAATCAATACTGGACTGGCACCAAGATGCTTCATCTCTCCCAGGACTTCTTCCCTTTCTTCCCTTTTTCAACCTCCTGTGTCCTTTCCCTGTGTTCTTTGTTTGTTTCAATGCACATTGTCTCGTACGCTCAACTTCACATATTTTTTCCTTTACCTCACCTTCTCCTTAACCTTTATTGCTTGGTGTTTCTGTTTCCAACATCCCATTTTATTCTTATTTTATATCCTGCCCAGATCCACCTCATAATAATTTCTCAGTGCTTTAGGATCAGTCCAGACTTCCTTTCTGCAGTCAAAGGGGAAATTCCCCGGAGTCATTTTAAGAAAGAGATCAGTTTGCAGCCTGTGACAAGTACTTACATTCTTTGTCTTCCACTGATCTTTTCCACTGGTAGTCACTTCAAGAACCGGAGAGGAAGTACCTCCTGGTACCTTACAGGCTTCCGTCCTCTCTTCTGCATTTGTGCACAGTTTACCCTTTTAGTGATACTGATGATTCTGACATTAACCTCTCTGCCACGTGTGATAACTGAGGGTTGGTGGTGTGCAGATACCTCCTTCTCCTCAGTGATTTCTAGTTTTAAGTGAAACAGATGATCTGCCACACAGAGCCCTCCTATGGAGGATCCATACCAGGTTGCTGTTCACAACATGTTTGCAGTACGCTGGCAGGAGAGGAGCAGCTGCCTGTGGGCCTTATAAAGCCCTCAGTCCTCACCCCACCCCAGTCAAGCAGGAAAAGACTTTGGGCAGTTAGAGCAGAGCACAGCAGCTGAGGACAATCCCCATCTCTGTCAGTTTTAAGAGAACTGTCTGTAGGCGAGTACTTCTCCATCTACATCTCAGTTTGGGTATTCAGTCAGAAAATCCATGGTCCTCTCTTTCCGAGATATGCGGATGCTTTCAATTTGTTTCTTCACTGGAGCTTTAAGGAGGCTGAGGAAGCTCCAAGGGATTGAGACCATGTTCTAGCCAAGCACAGGTAATTCCTCCTCCTGCTCATATAAGAAGTTCACCCACATGGGGTTGGGCAGTTAGGAACTCAGAAAGACCTTAACTTAAGAAGGGGTCCACAGGTAGACGGGAGGAGGAGGTTCTTGCTTCTAGTGAGATCTGGTAGTAATCCTGACTGGAAGATCATCCTCCATCAAGGAGCTACTGAGTCACGCATAAGTTAGCCTGAGTGTACCCTGCCAGCCGTGCTCATGCTCCACCTCCTCAGCAAGACAGGGCAAGAAAATATGACAGAAGAGTTTGTGGGTTGAGAGCCCAGCCCTGCAGGGAGAGCAGGCACTAATTACCATCATGGACAAAGCAGGCTTGACTTGGGGAAAATTAATTTATCGCCAGTGAATAACAGAGTAGGAGACTAAGAAATAAAAACAAAACTAGAACCACTTTCCCCTCACCCCTGATTTCTTCTCAGGTTCAGAATCATTTCCAGTTCTCCTACCTCTTTTCCTCAACTGGCACAAGGGGCTGGGGAATGGGGGTTGCAGTTGGTTCCTAATGTTTTGTCTCTGCCATTCCTTCTTCCTTACGCTCTTCCCCTGCTCCAGTGTGGGGGGTCCCTCCCATAGGAAGCTATCCTTCATGAACTTCTCCTACATGGCTCCATCCCACAGGGTCCATCCCCCAGGAGCAAATTGCTCCAGCACGGGTCCCCCACAGGCAGCAACTCCCCCCAGCCCCCTGCTCCTGCGTGGGCTCCTCTCCACGGGCTGCAGCTCTGGCCCAGGGCCTGCTCCTGCGGGGGCTCTCCATGGGCCGCAGCCTCCTCCAGGCCACATCCACCTGCTCCACCAGGGGCTCCTCCACCCACAGGGGGGCTGCAGCGTGGAGATCTGCTCCATGTTGGTTCAAAGATCGAAGCCGAAATTCCTTTAAGTGGTATATTCTTTATTGCAGCGCTGGATGCACGGGGGATCTCTCCACCTATCGTGCATACCCAAAGCAGAAAGCAGTCTTGAATTTATACAATCAATCTATCAATATTCTACAAGCACTTATACATATGCATTACCTATCCCCGCCTTCCCTCGCTTCTCATGCTAATTAGCCTTTTGGCACCTTGCGGCTGCGTAGAGCCTCCCAAGAATTGTGGGCAGGGGTCTTTGGGATGTGGGCAGGGGTCTTTGGGAGGAAGACCCCGAGACTTCCTCACAGTGTACTTTTCACCTTTGGTCAGGAATCTGCTGAACTGGCATGTTTCTTAATTGCAAGAGCTGGTTGTTGCTAATTCTTCCGTTTGTTGTATCTTTATAATGAATTCCCATGTCCAGTTTTGAGATTTATAGTCCTTACATTTGTTTCTCTGTCCGTCTGCCACTTCCTTATCATGAGTTCCAGTGTCTTGTTTCGAGATACACAGTCCTTGTCTGGGGATTGTCCTTGCCTCCCCAATGCCTCCCCAATACCTCCTTAATCAATGTGGGACCCATGGGCTGCAGGGGGACAGCCTGCTCCACCACGGGCCTCTCCACAGGCCACAGGGGAACTGCTGCTGCCTGCCCGGAGCACCTCCTGCACCGACCTTGGTCTCTGCAGGGCTGTTTCTCTCACATTTTCGTGCGAGCCCAGCACAGCAGCGCTGCAGGCACGGGGTGCGGCCCTGAGGAGATCACCCTCTAAAATCAGCCCCTCAGCCACCCTCGTAGTGTAGAGCGTTGGCAGCCCCTGCTGGGCACCGCTGGCCAAGCCACCTGCGTGGCCTTGCCTTTTGTTCTTAAGACAACAACCTCTCCCCTGCCTGCTGAAATTATAAAGAGTTGTTTTCTGGTAAGAAAAATCCTGTAATAACCCAACTGGCCAAAAGAGGACAGTCTCCTCTACAGGCAGGGCCTGAGCAGCGTGCTGTGTGTGGCTCTAAGGCCTGTTTGATGCCACTCCTCAGGGTTCCCTCTCCTAAAGGGATATAAAGTTGCTCAAAATGTTTTCTTCTCATACTGTCATTGCTAATAAATAGCAAGTTGAACAATACCTGACTGAACCTCAGCACCTTTCAGTTGGGGGTTGCAGCGAACCAGCACCACCCAGTGCAAGGCAGCTGTTAGGACACAGAGGTCCTCCCAGAGAACAACCTCACGTGTGGTAATTTTTTGCAAGGGAGGTAAAACTAAGTAAAATCAGCACACAAGGTACTTACACAAGTTCAGTAAAATGCTCCTCAATGGTCCTGGCTGCTGTGACGGGCTTTCACTGGTGTTACGTGCATGTCCTTTGCGTTGGGACAGCGGTGCTGGTGTCTCTTTGGGAGTTTGAACAATGTTATTCTTTTATATCAGGTTCAGTTATGGCCAATAAATAAATAAATAAAAATGCAGAATTTAGATGTATTAAAGGCTCCTGCACTTTAGATTAAAGGATTTAGTAACAAAGGCTGGCAGAAGGGGTGATCTTCTACACCTCCTCCCCTCCAAGCTGGGCATTTCTGCCCCTTAGGGGTCTGACACACGGGCATGGCAGTTCCAGGTGCTAGATCCACTGAAATCAGGGCAAATCAAGTAAGACAAATCAGTTCTCTGCATATTTCTGCTCTTTAATGATCACTTTGGGCCCAGGTACCTGCCAGGGGATGTGCGTTTGGCAAGGGGAGAAGAGGAAACACAACCAGGCGTGAGGCCTTGCCTTATTCCTCTTGATAGTGGCAGAGCCCACAGCTGCCATGTCAAATGCTACCTTAAGCTTCCTGAGCACAGATTTCTTGAAGGCAGTCAGTGTTTTGGGGACCTAAAGTCGTGTCTCCCCAGAGGAGCCTTCTTTCCCTCAGGCCGGGGTGAGTGCTGGCAGTTCTGCCTTTCACAGGCCTCAGACTGCTCTGGTGGCTGCTGGAAACCAAGGCCGTGTGTCCTGGCCTCTTTGCCTTTAAGATCGTAATCTTAAATCTTTCCTGGAGGAGAGGTGCTCATCAAAGGAGGCAATTTAAAGTTATTTTTGTTTGGTTGGTTGTTTTTTCCCCCCATCTTAGCTGCAGCGTTGCCAATGCAGGATGACTGGCAAGAATTTCTTGCTTACTGTTGTTAGGAAGAACAGTGTTTCATAAAGATAGGATAAATATGTTTTACTGTGTATGATGTTAACAGCTATGGCTTACTAGTTGATTTCTATTTGTACAGATGTGTTCTTTCATGGACACATAGAAGAACAGGCACAGTGCAACGTGGGGCTACCCTGTGTGATGCCCTGGTGCTGGGGCATCAACCTTATTTTGTTCCAGAGCTGAGGTTTCAAAAACATCTAGTGCCACCATTCAACGTGGAAATTATTCCACCTCCATGACAGCAAGGAGGAATTCCTGCCACATTACCTCCTTTTCAAAAGCATAGAGTTGTAGTAAAACAAACAAACAGAAAGATCCCTGATCAGCAGTTTTGTACTAGCCACAGGAAGATAAACTGGCTTGGGGAAACATGGGGAGGTGGCCTCTGACATTCCCTCTGTTGGTAGTGAACGATGAAACCTTTTACTCTTAGAAATAGGCCCAAGCTGAGCTCCCTGTGTGATGCACACCAGGAGCAAGCCCAGGTGTCAGTAGCTCCTTCTAAATCAACTGGAATCTCTCCACATTTGAGGTCAATGACTCAGTTTCTGTCCTTAACAGGAGGCATAGGAAAGTATAGCTACCTCTACAGCCTTCCCTTGGCACAGCTGTCCTGCATGAGTCATCCCATAGTAGCTGTGAACTCTGGGTCAGGAAGGAAACCCTCAGTGAAGAGGAACACGAAATGGGAGCTTTTCAGAGGGGTCTGCATTCCTACAAGCTGCAGACGGTGAGTAAGCACCAGCTTTATACCTTGATATTAAGGTTTCTGTGAATCTCAGATGGTTGCGGTTGGTGGTCATATGGTAGTCTTTTCACTGCAAAGAAAAAAGAACTTTGTTGGAATAAAAGTTAGTAAGATTCTTAAGTTTCGTATTGTAGGTGTGAGATTTTCCTTGTTAAATAACAGTTTTAGGAAACTTTTCCTTTAGTAAGGATGTTGGTCTAGCAGGATAAGATTTAACGATGTTATGTCAGAAAAAGTGGTATAATTATTTTTGGTCATGATGGTCCTAGCACAGATGAACTATAAAGACCAGAGGGTGTAACATGACTAGTAGCTTGTTGAACAGTGAGTCGAAAGGGATTATGGATAAGTGGTATTTGCTCAGATTTTTGAATGTGCTCTTTTCTTCTATATTATGGTATGCATGATGGTACCTGTTGGTTTTAGATTATTTTATGACTTGTTTTTTAAATGTGTTTTTTACTTATATGTTTTTATAGATGACTCAATTATGGCTTTGTGCTTAGTGGACTGGTAAAAACAGGGGTTATAAACAACTGTTGTGGGGTTTGCTATTGCTTATAGAGCTGATATCCAGATAACAATGCATTGTCCAGGGTACCTGTTGTTGATAATGCACACAAGAGCTGTTTTACTGGAATGAACATGAAGTAGATTGTGCTAGCTGCTGTTTAATGCATGTCTGTGGAACCTTTTAGATAAGGTTGGGAGATGCTGCTTTTTTGGATAAACTTTAAAATACTTGTTTGATTTTTTTTCCTTTATGTTCTGTGGGATAAACTCTGCACTTGCTTTATCTGTTTTCTTCATAGTGGTCTGTTGTATGTTATCAGTTGCTCATGGCTGCAAGGTGTTAGAGGGGTAGAAGGCACTTGAAGTGAGTGTCCTGGCCTGGTGTGCCCAATTACCTGATTGGGGAGTAGCTGGAGACATTGCACGCCTTTGTTATATTGCATGCATTTGGGTTGTTGTATCCCTAATTAAGTGGCCTGTGTGATGAAAGCTTTGTTGCAGCAGAACTCAGCTACCTGCATGCAAGGAAAACATATTTTTCTGTGGTGTGTGTTAGTAACTAAAAATACCTAGGGTGTTATGTATTAGCTTTGCATTGTAATGAATGCTTGACCTACATTTAAGGCTACGAGTTTGTTTAGCAACGCCTTTTTTCAATAGCAAGTCCGTGGAGGTAGATTTCTTTTTTTCCCCTGCTGTGTGTAGCATCATACTACTTCCTTTCTCATTGGGCTCCTCTAAGTAATACTGCTGTGGTCCCACTCTGAATGCATGGTCCCATCATGAGTACTTCGACAGTGAGTGAGGCTTGCTTGGAAGGACTTTTCTTTTCTTTAGTCTGTTATCAATTTTCTCTAAATAAATACAGTTGTGCTCAATCCCTCATTCTGCCTATGTTGTCTTGCTCCTTGATTTCTCCTGGGTCACACCAGATGTGAATGTGGCCTGCCCACATCAAGGAGCTGTGGGAAGGGTGAAGGAAATTTGAGCTGATGTTTACCAGGGCCGAGCAGTATTTCTTGATTGTTGTTACTCTCAGGCTTTTAATATTACATCAAAAAAGCAAGTCACTCTTGGATGTGACTTGTGGCTTCTTAAGGTCTATTGCCTGCTGAGGCAAGAGTGATGCTTAATGCAAATAATCAGGTACTGCAGCCTCCTGCCTGTAGCTTATGGGCTGGGACCCATGGAACCACGCAGCAACACCATCTCTCGTGTATCAAAGAAGGCTGTTCTGTAGACCTCTGTGAAAAGCAAAGTACTGCATTTATTAGTCAAGAACTATGATAAATTGTTTTCTTGTGTCTAAGTATGAGTTGTTTTTTTTTTTTTTTTTTTTTTTTTTTTAACCCTATTTATGAGCTCTTGGTCTTGGAGAAGATGACACAGTATTCTCCTTTTGTCTCATGGATGAAAAGGTTTGTGTTGTGGATATGAGGACTGGGGTTTCAAAGGCTTTGCATGGCTGGTTTTTGTTTTCTAAAAGTGACTGATACATGCAATAAAATGTAGTGAAAAAATCATAGAAAAAGAAGAAATAGAAATGGTTACCGACATGTTTATATTGGTGGGTTTGTTTTGCTAAGCGAGTGCTGTCCCAGTAGGAAGAGCAGGGACTGGCAGTTGTGCAACCTGTGTCAAGTCAGAAGCAATGGTGGGAGATGCTTTTGTTTTGTTTCCCATCTTGGAAGCGCTTGCTTCCTTTCAGTCAAAGAGACAAAGTCCTCCTGCACTTGCGATGTTGGTGTTCGGGGGGGAGGAGTGCTCTGATAAACTTGGAAAGCTTTTCTTAACAGAGGTGGCGTGTTCCTGTCCCTCTGCATGTGGCAGAATGGACGAATGTTTTTCAAGCATATATTGTGGCATAACATACTTAGGCTGTGATCTCCCTCTTCTAGAAGTTACTAGAAAAGCAAGTTCTTATTTCTGAAAGGATTAAGAAAAAAATAAATCTGTTGTCGAGGTTAAAGAGTACAGGTCTTGGGAAGAGCAGGATTCATCTTGGTTCAAGTGTCCCAATTCATACTGCAATATGTGATAAGTTATCTTTTTAGAGATGTAAAACCTCTCCAAATGAGAAGTTCTTCTGTAAAGGTGAACACCTTCTTACTGACCCATTTGATCACTGAAACTGTTCCTGTTCCATTTCTGCACATACTTAATATGAATATCCCATGTAGTGGAGCTCCTGTAGATTCAACAGATGGTGTGGATCTTACTTTGGTGCCTGATAAAAACTAAGCAAAGAAGGATCAGGCTTGTTCCATTTCTTTTAGCTTTGTCTTACCAGAATTATTTTCTTTCCTTAGAAAATGGTTTTGTTTCTGGCTACCTTGCTTCACAGAATTACTGTAGTGTTGATAACGGGTGGTTTTATTTTTTATCTCTATTTGGCCCCAGACACAACCTACAGTAGCTTGCAAACAGGAACCAAGTAGTGCTGAATGACCAAGCTCAGAAGGCTACTTTATTTGACAAACATTTGCTTTATTATATATACACATATTTAAAGTCTGTACACAGTAAAATACAAAATAAAGGCGTTTCTTTATAAGTTACAGAATTAAACAGCTGCTTTTGTGTGTAGTTTAGCTGTCATTTAATTAAAAAAAAGAAAAAGGGAAACCTTGTTGAGCCATTGTTATATTCATTCACAATAACCTTGGTATAAAACATCCATACAGAGTAAGTGTACAAAATAGCGTACAGTTCATATAAGCTGTGCAAAGACAGCAAAGTTCAGTCAAAATCAAAGAGGCACATCCACTTTCCTCTGTCCACATCACAAACAGCAGAGGCGAAGTGGAAAACAAGCACGAGTCTGCGGGCGGAAAAGGGAGTTACAGTGCTTGGTAGGGAAGAACGATGCACAATTAGAAGGGGAAATGGATAAACACCGGAGGTCCCCATTGCACAAGGCATGCTGTTACCTTACACCTTAAATCTGCAGCGGTGATGTCCAGGGGCTTGTTGTGCAGGTGATGTGCTGCTCGGGGTGAGCTGGGCTGTGCCACGTTCATGTTACTGACCTTGGGAGGAGCAAGCTGTGGGGTCAGATGCTCTTCAGGTTTCCGAGTTTTAGTAGCTGCTGGAAATGCACTTGAAAAGTGGTAAAAATGGCCACGGTGTCTATAGTTGTTGTTGATGATGGTGTTCGGTCTGGAAAAAACATTCCCTGCAGTAGGATGAGTTCCCTTCCCTGCTGTAAGGGAAGGAGCTGCCTGGTGCTTGCTTTCAGGGGAGCACAGCCAGCTGAAGGCGTGCTGGTTGGGAAGCGTGGAGAAGGGGTTGTGAGAAGGCTGGCTGATGGTACGAGTACGAGAGCCTTCATGTGGACCCAAAATAAGGAATACCTCTGAGCAGGGAGGCTTGCGTCTGTGTGGTAAAGAGCCTGCCCTGGAGAAGTGGACATGCGGGTGGGACGTGGCCTCTTCAATTTATAGCACTCTGTTATTTACATCTTTGCAATGTCCCCGTGCGATGGTAGGGGCAGGCGGGTGACCTAAGAGACCGTGATCTCCTCCTCTTCCTCTTCCCCCTCATCGTCCTCTTCCTCTGAGTCTGAGAAGTCTGAAGGTTTGCTGGGGCTGCTGGAGTGAGATGGGGAAGGAGGCAGCTGGGAGTCCAGTCTGTCCCGCAAGTGCAGGTGCTCTGGGGACTGGTGGTAGCTCAAGGGGTGCCGGGGGCTGGGTGGGCACACGGTGGGAGCTTCCTCTTCCTCCTCCTCCTCTCCTGTGCACTTCTTGCCGACGTCGCTGAGGTCCGGGTGAGGGTTGAACTTGGTGGGGAGGGTTTGCTCTCTGCAGCCGCCAGAAGAGAGGAGCTCTCTTTCCTTGGAGTTCCTCCACTTCATTCTCCTGTTCTGGAACCAGATCTTCACCTGGGCGGGAGGGAAGCCAGACAAAAACCGTTCAGTAAAGCAGGGACCAGCAAGGCCCTGCTGGCTGCACACCTGTGTTGGTTGTGTCTGTGCCAGAGCTAATGGGATTGTACAGCCTGATCCCAGCCTCTGGGTGGTAGAGGGACAGTAGGGCTGTGATCCACCCCGGCTGGGAATCGTGCTGCTCCCATGGCTCTGGCCAACACTCACGGCCCTGCAGTTCGCTCCAGCTGTGGGCAGCTCTCCCATCTCTCCTTCCCCTCTTCTGCTCTCGACCCAGCCCTGGCTCTTTTCACCCCAATTTCCCACCATCAGCCCACTCACCTGCGAGTCCTTGAGGCCCAGCTTGGCCGCCAGCTTCTTCCTGTCGGGTTTGCTGATGTACTTCTGCTTCTGGAACATCTTCTCCAGCGCCTTGCGCTGCACGTCGGAGAAGACAGCGCGGCGCAGCATGCCGCGGCGGGGCTTGCCGCGGGCGGCCAGGGGCCACGAGAAGGTGCCGGGGATGGGCACGACGGCCGAGGTGGCTGTGGGAGAGTGAGGAGGCTGAGCAGAGGGCACCCTGCTGGCCGGGCCAGCTGGGGCCCCAGAAGGAGCTTTCTGCCCAAATAAACCCCCCAGGAACTGGGATTAGAGCCATGGGCTCAAACGCGTGAGATGTGACAGTGGTGGCCTGCCCTGCTGGGGGTCCGAGTGGTCCCTGAGACGGAGGTGTAAGAATAAACCTCGCTCAGAAGCACTTGTTCTTTTTTTAAAAAAAAAAAGCTTTTATCATTTCAGGCACTTTTTATGCTTGAGATGAAAATGAGGACTTTTCTGGCTCGAACAAAACCAGCCCTCTTCAGACGCAGTTCTGATCAATCGGTGTTCGGCTTCTTATATTAATCTCTTCTCCCCCCTCCTTCCCTCCCTCCCCCAAGTTGGAGAATTCAACCCGAAGACATGAAAAGTGTCAGCTAATTAGCACATTGCCTGGCTCCCAATGGCATTGGTATGATAAAAAGGGCAGAGTTTTGCCTTAAAAAAAAAAAAAGGGGGGGGGGGGGGAGAACCTCCCCAAGAGAGACAGAGATGCTAATGAAGCGTGAATGGTAATTGTGTAGTAATGAACTAACAGAAAAAGACTGAGGACAAGCAGCTAACGCCATATATTATTGGGACAAAAGAGATTTACACTTTCAAACTAAACACAACGGCATGCCAGGCTCCTCGGGAGAATACTGATGGCACAATCGTCTCTTTCCCCAAATCATTTTCATTAAATGGACATGAAAAGCTATTTATAAAGCTCAAGTTGTTTTTGTTAGGCTATTCACCCGCCGGAGAAAGGGAGCAAATTCCATTATCCGGAGGATGAATGGAGGAGCTCGGGGTATTTTTTCCTCTCCCCCCTTGCCCTGTTTTCCCTTCACATTAATGGCTTGTTGGGGTAATTAGATTTGGGGGGATTACGGCGAGCTGCTCTCCCCGCATCGGGCCGGGGCGCTGCGGGCAGGACCGCGCTGTCCCCCCTCCGTGTCCCCCCCGTGTCCCCGCGTCGGGGGCGCGCCTGGCGCGGGCACGCGGGAGCTGGCCGCTGCGGCCGTGGTGCTGAAAGAGGGAAGGGGGCCGGGGCCGGGGCCGGGGCTGGGGCTGGGGCTTGGGGGGGGGCTACCTGGGAAGTAGGAGGATCTGATGAAGGGCTGGAAGGAGCCGTCAAAGTACGGGAAGGAGAACGCCTTGGGGGGGCCGCTCTGCAGCACCGCCGGGGAGGACTCTAGGAGAGAAAGAGGGTTAGGCTGCGGGGGGGTCCTGAGGCCGGGGGAAAAAGGGGAAGGGAGGCTGGGACAGGGGCTGGGGGGCTGCAGGGAGGGAGGCGGGCAGGGCATGGCGAGCTCGGGGCTCCGCTGCCCCCGTCCCGGCGCCGAGGCTGCGGAGCCGGACCCCGGAGGGTCTCTGCCTCCCTCCCTCCCCGCCTTCCTCCCTCCTCCTCCTCCTCCTCGCCCCGAAACCCGCTCCCTCCCGTCCCTCTCCCCCTCCCCTCGCCGCCCCCACCCCCGCTTACCGGCGCGGGGGGCGGAGGCCAGGATGGCGTTGACCCCAAACTTGAGGAAAGTGGAGTCCCCGGCGGGGGAGGCGGAGGCCGGGGGCGGGCAGCCCCTCCTGGAGCCGGCCGGGCTGCCGAGCTCCGGCGTGGCCGTGTCCGTGCGGGCGGCCGGGGGGGACATGCTGGGCGCCGGGGCGCTCCGCGGCGGAAAGGCGGCTGGCCGGCCGATCCGGATCAGGTCCTCCACCAGGAATCCGGAGTGGCCGGAGAAAGCGGATTGCAGCGACTGCGGCAAGGTGAGGGTGGGCGTGGGCCGCAGCAGGCTGGGGTACACGGCCGGAGGGGCGATGAGGCTGGGGAACATCATCGCCGGGGCCGGCCGCCCGCCCTCCCGGCCGCCTGCCTGCCTGCCTGTCTGTCCGCCTGTCTGTCTGTCTGTCTGCGTGCCCTCTCGCCAAGATCCCGCTGGCGAGCCGGGCAGGGTTCTCTGTGCCCTTCCTCCTGGATGCGGGGTTTTATAGTGGTCAGCCCCGCTCGGGCTCTTTGAGCGGTGACAGCCCCAACAATGGGGTTCAACAAAGTTCTCCTCCGGAGCTTCATTCACCGGCCGCCCCGGGGCTCCCCATTGGTCCGGGGCCGCAATTTATGATTGGATTAGACTTCATAAGCACCCCGCGCACAATGGCCGAGCCACAAAGAAAGTGTAGTCATCAATTTTGCATATTGACCGCCTCTTTGGAAGACGTCGCTCCAAAGGCTCCCAGCAGGGTTTTGTTCCGAGGCAACACACACAGGCTAATTAAATGCCTATTTAAAAGTTTCGAATGACATCTTGCCTCGTAGAAAGGGAATTATTTAAAGAAAGCACTAAATTTATTTGCCGCTCCCCCGCTGAGGTTAGGAAATAAATCAATAAATATTCATCTAAACTTGGCTACGGGCTGTCAGGAAAGCACCGGCTTTGGGGGCACGGAAAATACAACCGGGGAAGCGCCGAATGGGGCTGCGGAGAGGGGGAGAAACGTGCCGGGAGCGGAGCCGGGGCTGGAGCCCGTCCCGCAGCGGGACCCAGGGCTTAGGGGGTGCTGTGGGGATGGGGGCAGCCCTCGGCCGGGTGTCCCCGAGCCGAGGAAGGGGCTCGCAGCCGCCCACCGAGGGGGGTGACTCGATTCTGGGAATGGGAAAGAGCGAGGCGGTTTTGTAGGGGCTGCTCCCGCTCGGGGGGGAAGCTTCACCTCGAGCTGATAACTTAGCGGCGGGGGAGGAAGAGCTTCCCCTCTGCCGGGGAAAAGAAGGCGGTGCCGTGGATTTGGGGGCGCTGGGCTGAGCCCCCGACACCCCCCCGGCTGTGGGGTCTGACCGGCGGCGCAGCAGCGAGCGCGGCTTTGGGGCAGGGCAGGGCGGGCGTGTGCGCATCGCCCGGTGCTGCAGGGCACGGCACGGCACGGCACGGCGCGGGTGTGCTTCGTGGCCTTTGGGCGATGAAAGCGGCTATTGAGAGCGGTTTTACCTGACTTCTCCGCTGCGGAATATAACAGATGTGTTAAACGCCCTATGTTTTAAAAGCACCCCATTCAGCCCTTTGGTGCGGCTGAACCTTTGCAAGCAGAAGTGTGCAGCTCAACCATGCAGCCTTGATCCTATTAACCATGAACTAACTGTCACCTTCAGCTGTTTTCCCTTTTTACTTTTTAACACAAAGCTTTCTCAAAAATCTTATTAACCAGCTTTATTTCTCTCGATGGTTTTTGTCCGGCCGTTTTGTGTTGATTATCTCCATGTCGATGCTTTAACCATTCAATAAAAGTGCATCTGCGATTTATATCACATTAAGGAAGAAAGAGAGTCTGTTAAACCTCTCCCCTGATCCAAATCAAAAAGTTATTTACTAGGGAGGGTGGAACCGGCCCCCGAAGCCTCCGCCGGGGATGCTGCCGGTGCCGCAGGCTGCCCTCCAAGCAGACGAGCATCTGCGGCAGGGGACCGGCTCTCCGAAAGCATCGCTTTGAAATAAAACTTGGCCGGAGCGTGTGCCCCCCTCCCCGGCCGCGCTCGTCTCCACGCTTAGCAGGTAAAGCAAAAAGGACAGGACGGGGGGGATGCTCGGGGGCCACCCCCCGTCCCGCTGCGGCTCTAGCCCCCCTTGGAGCCCCCGGGGCTTGCGAAGCAGGGGGGAAGAGCAGCCCGGGGACTGTCCCACCGCCACCCCCAGGAGCAGCAGCAGCCCCCGGGGGGTCTCCGCAAAGCCCCGGCTTCTGCGGTCCTCGCCCCGTGCCTCGGCGGTGGCGCAGCGCTGCCCGTGCCCGTGCGCTCGGGGGCACTTGGCCGCGCTAGGGACCGACTGCTGCTAATTTGGCCGGCCTAAAAAAAAAAAAAAAAAAAGGGTTGGGGGGGAGCTGACATTTTCGGCAAGGTTGGGTCAAGCGCATGCTGGGGCACGCGTGGACCCGGTTCCTTGCGGTGCGTCCGAGCACGCTCGTAAAGAATTCCTTAAGCACCAGGGCGAAAGGGACTAGACATCTATTGAAAGGGAAGATAGACCATAAGAAACCAAGAAATCAGACGAAAGGATCTTATTTTAAGCGATCGCCTTTGGAAGTTTCTTTTCAAAGGCGGCGATCGCTTAAGAGAAGGGCATTCTAATGTCCCAGGATAAAACCTGTGACTAATGCCGTTTGACCTATGCTCATGCGGTTTTGTGCTTCCTGCCATTCATTTTAATGTCGTTATCTTCAAATTTATTTCTTAAAAGTCACTCCCTTTCTTTGTCGCCCCCACTTAGGCTAAGAAAAGACAAACGCGGGCGGCGGGGAGGGGGCAGGGCTCGCAGCCTGCGTGTGTCCCATCGCCGGCCGGTAATCCGCATGAAATCGGGGGAGCCGCCGCTTCCAGCCCGCCGGCCCCAAAGCTCGCCCCGGGCCCGGTAGCCCTGGCCTGGCCCGGCCCGGCCCGGCTCGGCCCCGGGACCCCCGAGCCCGAGGGGCGCAGCCCGGCCCCGAGCCGTGCCCGAGCCGGGGCCGCGGCGCTCCTGAGCCGCCCCGGGGCTGCTCCTTCGGGGTTCAGCTCCGAGAAGGGGAAGGGCGGCCGGTGGATCGCGCAGGGCTTTTCTAGAGCCCCCCCACCCCCCCCACACGCACACCTCCCCTTTTCTTGAAAATCCTTCTATTGTGCCAATCAAGCAGATGGTTTGCAGGAAATATAGCTTGGCCCCGGTGACCGAAACTAATTTTAACTAGCTTTCCAAGCCTGGCACGTTTGTTTTGCTCTTACAAAATAGCTAAAAAAACAGCTGGCAAGGGTGAATTAAACCCATTAAAGACACATTTATAAGAAATTATATTCACATAGGTTGCTTGAACCCCCCTAAGAGGGGAGAGATGAGCGTATTGAAATGAAAATGTCCCCGAACACACTACCCTCCTTAACATCGCCTGAGAGTCTCAAAACATTTTACTAAATAGATTAACTTGACTATTGTTTCGCATCACATTTATCAGCTTCATTAAGTGAATAGCTGAACAAATATATTACGCATGCATGAAAAGCTCTTTTGGGGGCTGCCTTATTGTGTCCTCAGCCCTGACAGGTGGTTAACTGTGTTTCTCTCTCCTCTCCCCCCCTCTCTCTCTGCGCAAAGAAAGAGGGATCTTGGGCAGAGCGCGCAGCCCAGACTTGGCAAAGGGACCTGGAGGGGAGAGTTACTTTCTTTTCCCTCGCCATTCATCCTGGCCAGCCTAGAGTGCACGCGGCCTGAAATGCAACCAGATGATCCGATCGTGTCAGAAGTAATTAACTTTAGTTTAGTCTCTGTGTCTTGCTTGCGCTTTACGAACTCCTTCCAAGCCTGTTTAATTTGCGTCCTTTCTTCCAAATTTGATTATTTTTGCCCACTTCGTCCTTTTATCTCTTCCCCAACCTCCACCTTTGTTTAAAGAAAAAAATCTGGGCTCGAACAATCCCTTTTCTTTCTTCTCCACTGATCTGTCTAATAAACAAGCAAACACGCAACCTCCCTAAAACCAGCTCCTTTCACGAGCTAGGATGTGCATGTCTTGGAGAGCTGGGATCTGCAAAACGCAGTGTGCTGCTTCGTTCTCTGCCTTACTTTCCCGATTCTTTACCACGGGGGAAACTGGCTGCGAACGGGGCAGCGGCTGTCGGGGTTCTTGGATGCTGGTGCCACAGCGCTGCTTGCTTCAGTCGTGGTCTCTGCCCACGAGGTTCTGAGGTAGACCACACGGACAAAGCATGGAGGATGAAGGAAAGCAACACCTTCCCATTTACTTTCTCCAGTCCGTGTTTCTCTCATTCTGCTCAAGTAGGTATGAAGACTTAAAAGATTTTTGGGTTTTCCTTCCCTTCCCGGAGCAGGGTTCATCTCTGCTCCTACAAAACATAAACTCAAGCGGTCACCCTTTGCTTACAACAGTGGTAAAGTTCTCAGCTCACTGATGAAAGAGAGCTCTGAATGGACCAGTCACCTGCACCAGGGTGTACCTTCCAGGCTGGAAAGTCACGCTGCCCATCCTGCTGCAAACGCTGAGGACCTGTTTGTGGCAACAGACACCTTTTGCTGAAACTAAGAGCTGTGTTGAGGAAAGTAAAGAAGCTCAAACACTGTAACAGTTACTTAGCAAGAAAAAAAGTGCAAAACTTCTTTGCTGGGTTTCTCCAATACTCTTAGAATTGAAATGGTGGAATTTCTTTTTAAAAAGAATATATATATATATATTTATTTTTCTAATTGGGAGTGCTGATGTGATATCTATATATCTATATCTATATATATTTTTTTTCTCTTGTGATAATTTAAATCCCTAGGCAACCAGTGATTTCACCATGGAAGCCTTGCTAGTGAACTTGTCCAGTGAGGCGGTGGGTTTGCAGTTCCAGAAGCAGCCATAATCACTGCTATCTTCATCTGTACATCTCTGGCAAACTGTAATGGCTTCGTAAAGGAAGAGTCTGTATGTGCTGGCCTTTTGGGGAAAGGTGCAATGCTTAGTTTCTACAGAAACACACAGCTGTTTGTGTGGGTGTTGATATGGAGTATATTTGATTTCTGGAGCTCTGTCTGAAGAAGAGGACTGATGAACTTTGTTCCTTGGGTGTTTACCTTTGTAGAGCTGATGAGAAGTGATTCAGCAAGCTCTGGTCTGCGTGCTCTGCTCCCAGTTAAGAGGTGTAAATTGAAAAGTCAGGCAGAAGAAGGCAGATGTATTTCTCTTTGTCCCTCTGGCATGTTTTTCAATGACTTGAGCTGCTTCAGGTGGAGAAAACCAAGGAGAATGGAGAGGTAATGACTGAGGAACGAGGAGCTTTGTAGTTCTGCGCATCATGGACATAACTTCAGGTTGCTCGAGTGCAGAGCTCTGGACTCAGGGCCACTTGTTCCTTGAGCTAAAGTCTTTGCACTGGCACTCCATCCATGAGAGAGAGCTGTTCTCTTGAGAAAACGTGTGCCTCATTGCAGAGGCTAGAGCAGGGAGGCCAGGCCAGCGGGCTTTTCTTTGCAAGCAGCTTGGCTTCACCATGTTCAGAGATGAAGAGCTCTGCCACTTTAGCCCCAGGAAGGGCTGATGAGGTTCTGGTCTCGCTTGCACCTGTAAGGCTTTCTTGAAATAGCAAATAGCAAGGACCAGAACCTTTCTGAGGGGGGCTTATCCTGTAGAAAATGTTTTCTACATATTTCTGAAAAAGCCTGCCTTGTTTTCTCACCAGCCCTGGCACTGGGTAGATACCCGGTGTTCCCTATTTCTGTCTTCAGCTTTCTGAAAGCAAATGGAAATGTCTTGGACTGAGGAGAGCGCAAATGTGTAAAGGATATTTTAGAAAAGCTTTTTGCCACAGCTTTGGCCTAAGAGTGTTGCTCGTTCTGTCAGGGCTGAAGTTGGGGTGCAAAACTCAAGCTAATTTCAGTGCAGTGGGGTTAAGCCCTAAAAGCCAATCTGAATGTGCTTGTCTCTTTTCAGTATTTTGTTGGGAGAGTTTGGAAACTGCAGGAGAAACACCGAAGACAACTGAAGTTTAGAATTAGACAGCCAGGATGTTTGAATGGGGTCTGCATTGCCTGAAACCGGTTTTCTCAGGTTTCTAGTCATGCCTGCAGAAATTGGAGCTGTTGTACAAAAGATCACCTTTTAGTGGTTGCATTCATGTTTTCAGCTCTCATCCTGACATGAATCTGGTCCGTGTTACTCCTTTACAAAACAGAAGAAGATAGGAAGCATCAAATCCTGTGCCTCCAGAAGGGTCCTTAGGGGTACTAGATAAGACTTAGTAGATTTTAACATTTGACCTAAGGAAATCTGGTAGGGTTGTATTGTCCCAGCACAGGTAAGCATTGCAAAATGCTATCTTCTGCTATTTCTGCAGTGTCCTACAGCCAAAGACAATTTTTTTTAATCTCAGTTCTGATACTCCATCCCTACTATTTTTGTCTCAAGAAGGATGGACTAATCCTGGGATTTACAACAAGCACTGATCTGAGCAGAATGATCTGGTAATTGAATATCTTAATTTGGAAAAATTGATTCATACAAGGGCTTGCATCTGGTTTCGGGTCCCAGACTACAAACCGGGACTGACTCTAGACGGGGCTGAGATCAAAATTCAAAACTGGGGCATTGGCACTCCAAGCAGATGGATCAAACCGTGACACAGTCTCGCTGTTTCCAAGAAAAATAGAGTTTGAAAGCTTTACAAAGAACCTTGCCTTGGCTTATTTTACATTTATCATCGTGTCTTCGTGAACATAGTTATTTCCCTTAAGCTAACAGGTAGGGAAGACTTGCTCTAACGTGCTGTACCTGGCTCTCAGTGTCTCCGTGAAGCCAGTGTGTTTCCAACTTGGGATTTGTGCAGGGAGGCTGACTCCAGCACACAGCCAGGCTGTCTGGGCATGTGGCAAAACCTCAGGTCATCCTCTTGGCCGGGGACTTGTCACCTCTCCCACTTGGGACCCTGGTGTCCCCTGGCACTGGGTGCTGTGTGCCCGGGGGCTGTCCCACCTCTCCTCCTGCAGCCTGCTTGCTGGGGGCTACGTGCCTAAGGCAGAAATCCCATCCCAAGCCCTCTTGGTCAGCCGTGTTCCAAGCAGCGCTTCCCTGAAGAGCTACCGTTAAATCCCAGGGGCTGTTTATGGCGAATATTTTCAAATAATGCCCTCTTTAGGTAAGAGGGCCGAGTAATTACGTATAGCTTTTTAAGAATGTGCACTTTGTTTCATTTTGCTCTTCATTTAAATTCCAGAGCGCGCAGCACTCCTGTTTTTAAGCAGATTTTCACCATGACTAGAGAAGCTTAGTTATCGGTTATGCGCTATAAACAATATGTGGGGGGAGATGTTTTGATCAGAGCCATTCAGCTCTCGCTTGCTAATCTAATTACAAAGTGTAGGTTTCCTGACACAGAGCTGCCCGCACAGAAAAGGCTTTTCTCACACCTGGTGGATTGTTTAGCCAAGCTTTTTAAATGCTTACAGTTTTAAAGGGGAGAAGAAAAAAATCTTTAAAAAAAAAACAAGTTCCTGTGCCGTGCAATAGAAAGAATTTAGTGGTTGTCAACATGAGTTTAGTATAAGGGTGCTGTGTAAAGTGTGGGTTCACTTTACGTTGACCTTTGGACATAGTAGCCCAAAACATTGTGTTCCGTATGGGCTAAGGAGAGTATGAAAGATAGCAGATGTAAGGGGATCTGCTAAACTAAATGTGTGTGTGTATGTGCAGAGATGATGCTCGCATGTTTTTGGGCGTTCATTGTCAGCGCCTGGAGTGCTCTGAAAGGGCAGCTTTGAATCGCAGCCCCCAGCAAAACAGCATTTCTGGGCTGTTTAGCCCCCGATTCCTACAAACAAAATAAAGTACCTTGTCGAATAAGGGCCATTGAGCAGGGATGATGGGTTAAGAGTGGGGGTCCGAGGTGGCAGCGTGGGTGCTTGTTTATCAGGGAGGAGTTGTCAGTTGTTCGCTGGGCTGGTGAAAGGAGGGACGCGAGAGTCTGATGGCTGGGGTAGCATTGATGTGAGGTAACGGAGTAATCGGATTGAAAGCGAGCCATGGTATTTATGTCAGTTCACATTTCGTCAAATGAATAATATGAGGTTGCTACCTAGCCCAGGCCTTGGCCCGGGGGTTCGGCTCTAAAGGCTCGAGGCCTCATTTGATTCAAATATAAATTAATTCTCACTGGAGCGTTGGCTGATTAATCTATTTGCATAATAGTAGGAAAACTGCAGTATGGTTACTTTTGCGGGGATTTGGACAAGAAAAGCCTTAAATTCATTTGAAAGAATGGTGTGTGAGAAGTCAGGGAAGCAAAAGCACCTCTATAGGGCTCCCGAAGCCATTACTTTTTTTTTCCAGACCCTGATGTGCAAAACTGAAGGCTGAACTTGTTCACACGGAGGTCTGACACCGTCCCAAAAGAAAATTATGTTCCGAGGTCCATTTGCAGTTAGGTTTTTAGTACTTCATGTAAATAGCACTGCTTTCAGAAGCTGGGAGAGCGGCACACTTAATAATTTTCAATATTTAACAAAAGCGGGGGCTACGGGGAGAAAAAAAGCATGGTATGTCTTGAAGAGAAAATGGGCTTTTTTGCCTTTAAAAGAAAACCCCCATTCTGCTCGCATTGAAGCTGGTAGACCTTTTGCCAGGGAGAGGAAAAAAAAAAAAGCCGTAATGGAGCCAAACGCAAGCCTTCCAGCGGGAGTTTTAGGGTTCAGTAATGGTGGATTGGGGTGCACACATGTGCTGGTGGTAACTTGTTCCCTGCTCTCTAGACTCAGTTCAGCCCTTGCAGAAAAGTTGGGCTGCTACTTGGGCTCACTTGAGTTTGAAAGGATTCACCAAGACTTGAGACATCAGCGTGGTGTTGGTGCAAGGCGTGAGATGGGCTCAGGCCGCAGCGTGCAACTTCACATCCTTCATTTATTCCTTACGTTCCTTGGTTGCTGTTCCTAACTTTCAAGATCTGTTTTGCCTTTATTAACTTTTTTCATTATTATTTTTAGCATAGCCCATGAATAGTACAATTCTAGTGTCATTATTTTGACCTGGCTCTCATGACATTGATTGTTACGTTCCTAAAATATTTTTAGCCTTTTTAGAACAATTTGGGAAGGATATGCTGCTCCTTAGTTGAACACTGTATTTTTTTTCTGAGTTGCTGAAGTAGGCAAAAGCATCTGACAAACTGCCACTGAAAAAGGAAAGATGGTGGTCAAAACCCCTTGGTTATGTAAAAACAAACAAAAAACCCAACCCTACTAGAGTGCCTGTATGTTCAGTGTTGCAACATCAGTGCCTGAAAGCACAAAACAAGCTGATCTAAGCCATGGCCATAAAGCAGCCACACCATAGTATTTTTGTGGCTAATTCTGGTGGAAAAGGAATGCCTGGGATGCCCGGAAGGTTGGGCCATACAAGCAAATGCCATGCCTGATTAACACAAGGTTGTTACGAGACAATAATGACTCTGCTGTCTTGCTCTGGTATTTATGAAGAACAAACAAGACTCAGAAGAAGCCAAGACATCTGCTTTCTGAACAGAAGCCCTTCGTCTGTTGACAGCCTTCTACTCCAATTGCTGCATGTCTCTTACACCAAATGATTGAGTAGTTTTGATCGTTTAATCCAGGGGAAGTTGAAAGCAACCGAAATGTGGCCTCTGCGCTAATCTGACTGACCTGGGTAACAGCCCCATTCATATTAGCTGAGAGTATTTAAGAAAAGTATCAGTCCTTACTTCTCTTCCTTCCACTATGTGAAGGTACCAAGAGATCTAATGGACAGAAGACAGCACAGGGCACCAAGGCTCCTGGGTTCATTTTATGGTCCTATCTACAGAGTCAACTGGTGTAAGCTGATTAACTGCACTGATCCTCTCTGACTCCATCCATCAGGTTTGGCAGAAGTGTTCGTAGTTTTCATGAAGTCTTTTTCAGACTTCCTCAGCTGATCTCCTCACTGAGTTCCTCATTGATCTCTTTTTTTTTTTTTTCCCCCCATACATTCCCAGAAATAAGTTTAATTACTTGTGTCTACTGCTTAAAGGAAACCTTATCGTCACATATTTTTTTTTTTTCTCCATTGTACCTTTGTTGCTTGCTATGTTGTTTTGCAGTTTAGATATGAACTGATCTTACCTCCAACAACTTCTGATAAGGGAGTACAGCAGAAAAAAAAGGCATCTTGTTTTTCCTTCATTCTCACATCAAAATTGTGAAATAAGGTTGTGTGGGCCACGAGTGACTAAGAAGAACGGTAGGATGGGTGCTGCTGATTTGTCAAACTTATTTCATGTGTATACAATGAACTTACCTGTCTGGGCTGTGCAACTGATGTTGCAAATGATGCTTAGGAAGTGCAGTTAGACAAAGGCTGAGCTCAGTCTAGCTGCTTGCAGGTGCTGGAAGGTAGATCTGATCCTCCATCTGTTTTAACCATGTGAGTCTATGGTTTCACTGGTGGAAGTTCATTTGACCTCTTTGTCAACCCATTCTGTTCATTAATGCAGCAGGAAGGTCATCAGGGAAATAAAATAATTGGGTTTTATAATTGAACAAAAGAAATCAGCCCAGCTAGGGGTGTGTGTGTGTGTATGAAAATTTGATTCTTTGTTTCAGTTTAATTTACAGAGCCATAAAGATGAATGTCAGGAAACTGAAAGTTTCTTTCTCAGTGGTACTACATCAGCTCATGCTCGCCTGAGATAGATTCTGCAAGTGTGGGTCTATTCCCTAGCAAAAACATGCCTGATGCCTGATAAAGCCATTTGTTCTGGGACAGCTATGCACTGCTGTGCAGGTGAGCAGGATCCTTCCCACTACTCTCCTTTTGCCCCTGCTTAGCAAAAAGGTAGCATCCCTCTTTAAAGCTAGAATGGAGTGTATCTGACCCCCTCCAACTTGGCTTAGCAGTTGGAAGCATTTGGTCCGGGGTAAGTTTGAAAGTGATGATGTTTAAATTGATTTTTCTACTTTGTTCATCCTTTGTTATTTCCTTCCCATCTTTCTATCTCAGTACTGTTGCAGAAAGAGAATGAGGTTATCAAAAAGGCCAAGGGGGAAGTGAGAAGTTTATGCTGATGCCATTTTACACAGCTGGGAAATACTACTTGGTCATATTGTCCTTTTACTATTAAAAGCTGAAGCCAGAGTACAGGAAGTGTTGCTTCTAGAAACAGCCCAGTTCTCTGTGCTGTGCTTTGCACACTGTTGAGCTAAGCCAGGTAACCAAAAGGAACTCACCTTGCTTGATTTCTACTTTTTTTTGCTTTGCCCCACCTCTTTCGCAGGTGGTTGGTTGGGTGCCAGGTGGGCCTAAGGGCATGTAAACCCCAGGTATGCCATGAGAGAGCTCTTTCTGCCTGAGCTGCTCTTTGGGGTAAGTGCTTTGTTTTTCCTTCAGCCAGCTGCAGGGTTCTTTAGGTGGGTCAGAGTGTATGGGCTGTTGTGTTTCCAAGTTGAGAGGGGTAAGCGTGTCTTTTTGAGGTAACAACTAGTAGGATCTTTTAGAGTAAAGCAAGCTATATAATACTAACTGACTTTGCTGCATGCAACTCTTCTTCAGGTGAGTAATTTTTAGAGCATGCTTATGGATAGGAAGATGATGTTACTTTGTGTGTTTGCTTTGTGGTTCCAGGTCTCTTATGATTTTTGCAGAATTATGGGGCTTACTGTGAATATGACCTTATGCCTTCATCTGTATTTCAGCTATAATCAAAGTTACAACCTTGGTGTTAAAGTGATGGAGCAGGGTTTAGGGGAAACGTATCATCCCTGTGCCAGTGAGTATCTGAAAACAGCAGAAGTAGGAAAGAAAGGTGTAGTCATTTTCAAGTTTAGGGACAGTTTCTTATATTTCTGGAGCATTTTTCTGCTGTTTTGCTGGCTGTAGAGTCTTTAGACTTTGTAGCCTTCTAGATTAAGGAATTAAAAAAACCCTCCCAGCCAACGTGGGTTCATGAAGGGTAGGTCCTGCCTAGCAAATTTGATTTTCTTTTCTGATAAGATCACTATCCAGTCCATCAAGGGAAACCAGCTAATGTGATCTTTTGGACTTCAGCAAAACTTTTGAAATGGTTTCCCGTAGGATCCTACTGGACAAAACGTCCAGCATACAGCTAAACAAACACATCATACGATGGGTGAGCAATTGGCTGACGGGCAGGGCTCCAAGGGTTGTGGTAAATGGGGCTGCGTCAGGCTGGTGGACGGTGTCCCTCAAGCCTCCATTTTAGGGCCAGTCCTGTTCAATGTCTTTATAAATGATTTGGATGCAGGACTAGAAGGTGTTCTGAGCAAATTTGCTGAAGACACCAAACTTGGAGGAGTTGTGGACTCAGATGAGGGTGGAAAGGCCTTGCAGAGAGACCTTGACAGATTGGAGAGCTGGGCGATCACCAACTGTGTAAAGAGCAGTTGCCGGGTCCTGCACCTGGGATGGGGCAACCCTGGCTGTATGAACATACTGGGCAACAAGACACTGGAGAGCAGCCCTGCAGAGAGGGATCTGGGGGCTGTGGTTGACAGCAAGTTGACCATGAGCCAGCAGTGTGCCCTGGCAGCCAGGAGGGCCAGCCATATCCTGGGGTGCATCCAGCACGGCGTCGCTAGTAGGTCAAGGGAGGTGATTGTCCCACTCTGCTGTGCGCTGGTGCGGCCTCACCTCGAGCACTGTGTGCAGTGCTGGGCACCACAGTACAAGAAGGATGTGAAACTGTTGGAGAGTGTCCAGAGGAGGGTTACAAAGATGGTGAAGGGCCTAGAGGGGAAGATGTACGAGGAGCAGCTGAGGGCACTGGGCTTGTTCAGCCTGGAGAAGAGGAGGCTGAGGGGGGACCTCATTGTGGTCTACAGCTCACAAGGGGGAGTGGAGGGGCAGGTACTCATCTATTCTCTTTAGTCACCAGTGATAGGACCCATGGGAATGGTGTCAAGCTGAGGCAGGGGAGGTTCAGGCTGGACATTAGGAAGAGGTTCTTCATGGAGAAGGTGGTCACACACTGGAACAGGCTCCCCAAAGAAGTAGTCACTGCACCAAGCCTGTCTGAATTTAAGAAGCGTTTGGACTGTGCACTTAGTCACATGATCTAAAATTTTGGGTAGACCTGTGTGGTGCTGGACTCGGTGATCCTTATGGGTCCTTTTCAACTCGGGATATTCGATGATTCCATGAATGTTAAGGTGAGTGTAATAAATCCAGAGCTGAGGGCCAGGTGGGCATTTCTGGGTTGGTAAGCCACAAATGCCATCTGCATGAAACTCCTGTTTGTATGCTTGTTGTTTGCACACAGTTGCCTTTGGTAAGGGTTTGGGTTAAGGCTGGGTAAGCAGACAGGTCAGGTTATGAAACTGCAGACAGAAAGGTATCAGGCAGGTTTTAGTGTTTCCTTCTGAGGTTTTTAACTGTAGAAACACCCTCGCAAACTGTTTCGGTGCCACTTACCAAGACAGGCTCGTAGCTAGGCTTCCCCTCTGGTCTCTGTCCATCTGTACTCTTACGTCTCGCATTGTTGTTGGTCAGGGTTGAACAAACCTGTGTTTGACATTTCTAGCACAGTTCATTACTGGTAAAAAGGAAACAAGGAGCTTTTCATGTCTGCTGGTACGTCAGATATATGACACGGAGAGAAATGATCTTCCACACAGAGCTGTAGAAAGTTGAACGGCAGAAGTAAAGAACCAACAATGGGATATGCTCAACAATATTTATGTGAGCTTTGTGTTCTCAGATACACTTGGATGGCAGTGAATTGTCAGTTACTATATCAATCTGCCAAGTATGAATAGCTCTCAATGAGCTTGAACGTTCTCAGGTTAAGGCGTCTGTAAGGCTGCTGGAGATTATGCACGATATTGATATGACCTCAATCTGAGGGCATATAAATTAAGCCATTCCTGAGCGAGGGCATCGGCTTGCTCAGCAATGTTCACAGGGAAACACGAGACATTTTGCAAATGGGCGGATAGCCCCTCGGTCAGCGTAGCTCGCTGTTTGTCCTCATCCATCGTTTCCTATGCTGTGCTCATCACCACGGCTGACGCAGACAGCTCTAGAGTTTTCACCGAATTGCCTTGATTTGAAGGAGGATCTTTTTGGGAGGGAGTGGCATGATCTTATCTAAAATGTTCTGCAGGTACAATATAGGCAAGGACCTTTCACCACGTAAGGGTGTAGAAACTAGAAAGCTGTGAGGGTCGTGCTCATCACTGCCAAAGAGGAGGTCAGGACAGGGATTTTGAAATTGTGGCTGAATGGGTGTCTGAACTCAGTCTGGTTACAGATGGCTTACTTGGAGATAATTATTTGTATTCTAGGAGGATGATGGGCTTCTTGGTTGAATCATGTTGTATTAATACACAGTAATGCTTCTCTTCTATTCTCTTTACCTTCTATGACAGGTGGGCAGCTGTTCCATGATCCCTGTTTCAGATTCTTGAATAGCTGTGGTAGCCATACGCATTCTCTGTCTTCCTTCAGGAAAATAGCCATAGCTGATCACGTGAAGAGGATCATGTGGTAATTCAGGAAAAAGCGTGCAAACTTTCATGGCCAGCAGCCCACATTTCCCCAGGGTCTTTATCTTGTCCCTGACAAAAAGAAAATCTGCCAAATGTGCTACTGTCCTCCTTGCTGTGCCTTCTGACAAGCAGCACCTCTGTGTTACCATCCTGGGCAGTATATATTGGCAAATCTGTGCCTCTGTTTTGAAGGAAATTCTACAGACGCAGCTTTCTTTGTGTCTTTGTAGCATGTGAGTGCTTTGCACCAGTGCGATTAACCAGGAACACTGTTTTCTCCTGTAGTTTTGATGCTCAGAAGTTAGATATACGCATCAGCTAACTCTGGTCATGGCTTATGAGCTGGCTGGGGTCCTGTGCTGGGAAGCTCCTGCATGGTTCATCAGGAAAACAGGTCTGCAGCTCCCTTCTCTGAGGCACTGCCCAATTTTTCTGTCGTGTTGTGGAGCTGGGCTGTTCTCCTTACAGAGTGTGTGTGTGTGTACACTCTTATATGACCAGAAATTGACATGCAGATCTGGATTTGCTGCTACATGGGATAATCTCCTGAGGACTCTGTGGCCTCTCTGTTGACTTCTGGTCACAGACTTCTCAAACTTCTGGGTTTAACGCAAACCCACACAAGAAACTCCTTATCCTGTGCAGACTGAGCTTCAAAACCAAAGAAAAAAATTCTTTCAGGAGCAATATTTGGAGTACTATTGCAGAATGAAAAATTCATAGTATGTTAGTTAACTGATCCTGGGTTTCTGTGGGTCAAAAGTAGGTGTGCAAAATCTGTAATAAAACTATATGGGTGTGTGACTTTGAGATCAAAGTCCTCTATTTATATCAGGTAGAAATGTTCACGTAGGTATATCCTGTGTGCATGGCATATGTTTTTTGTTGTTTTCTTTGGTTGGTTGGTTTCTTGGCAGAATGACAAGTCTGTACTTAACGTAAGAGATCTCCATGATTCTGTTTAAGCCCTGTGTCGTGGTTTAACCCGGCTGGCAGCTAAACACCACGCAGCCGTTCGCTCACCCTCCCCCCTCCCTCTCTGGGACGGGGGAGAGAAATGGAAAGTGAAGCCCGTGAGTTGAGATAAAGACAGTTTAATAAGACAGGAAAATAATAATAACAAAATAATAATAACAATAATAACAATAATGTTACAATGGTGATAATAGGAAAGTAATAATAGTATGTACAAACAAGTGATGCACAATGCAATTGCTCACCACCCGCTGACCGATGCCCAGCCTAACCCCGAGCAGTCCGGCCCCCTCCCCCCGGCTAGCCACCCCTATATAATGTTTAGCATGACGTCAGGTGGTATGGAATACCCCTTTGGCTAGTTTGGGTCACCTGTCCTGGGTCTGTCCCCTCCCAGCTCTTACTGCACCCCCAGCCTGCCTGTTGGCAGGACAGAGCAAAAGTCTGAGGTGTCCTTGGCTTGGTATAAGCACTGCTCTGCAACAATTAAAACATCGGGGTGTTATCAGCACTCTTCTCATCCTAAGCCAAAACACAGCATTCCACCAGCTACTAGGAAGAAAATTAATTCTGTTCTAACTGAAACCAGGACACCCTGCAATACAGTAAGGGAGATGGGTAATTTTAGCCATTTTAGCTCCTTTGGTAGGGCACTGCTGTGACCCATTACAATTGTGCCTCCACCAAAACTTCCAAATCCATGAATTAGCAACCTCATTGTCAAACCAAGATCTAAAAAACCTTGTGAATAAACACAGGCCCCTAGAAATCTTTATATATAAATAAATTCAGGTTACTAAATCTGTGTTACACAATTAGCGATTTGCTGACCTAGGACAGCAACTGGAAACAAACAGGATCACAGTATGCAACTTAGGGACTGCTTTGGGACTACTCCTATGCTGGTGCTATTAAAGATGATTGCTGATTCTTAATGCTGTCTGATAAATCCAGGAGGGCCTAGAAGAGAGGAAGAGAAAGAGAAGCTGAACTTGCATTCCCCATACTGAATGCAGAAGCTTTCTGCTTGGTTGGTGTAAGTTACACAAGATATGATGAAAGAGAGAACAGAAGGGGCTTTCTCCCTCCTGTGTACAAAGACTCAAGACGTGCCACTGTGCTGGCAGCATTGTGCCTCTGTTAGCCACCAGCCCTGACTGACCGTCATGGCAAATGCTGTGCATACACTTGCTCTGGAGGGACACGATTTATCCTTCCTCAAGACAAATGTCTTAACATTGCAATTTCCTCTGTAATGTTAGGGGCCATGCTGTCCGACACTCAGCTGTGGGCTTTAGATGCTGAGAAAATACTCCCCTTTCAATAGGAGTGCACTTGGCCGTGATTGGCGTGGGCACTGTCAGAAAACACTCCATAGAAAGGTGGGAGAGAGAACAATCTTGCAAACAGCTAATTCAGCAGTATACGTAAAAAAAATTGTAACTTGTCCCACGTTCCAGTCCCTGCAGTGAATGACCAGTCCATTAAATCCCATCTCAGGCAGTATGGCACAGGGTCAATTGCCATTACTTGCAAGAGTAAGGATTAGTCTCAGGGCGAAGTGCAGAAGGCCAAGTCCTGTTCTGGTTTATATTACATGGAGTCCCACTCATTAGAGATCTTACTCACAGGATACTTTCCAAAACCGAATTGGGTGCATTACATCAGAGCAGTAGCTTTGGCTCAGGCAAACAGAAATATGGATTTGCATCAACAGAAATAATGGGGGGAGGAAGGAAACCACCTTTAGAAGTTGGGGAATGGTCTGTTGAACTATATGCTGAAAACCATACTATTTGCCAGAATACACTTACCTTTCTGGCCTGAAAGATGTCTGTGGTTCTCTGATTTGCCTGTCAGGTGTAGTTCATTGCCAAGCACAAGTTAATTGATTAGCAGCTACTCCTTCAGCATTGGTGGGGAGTTCAGAGCACTATGTGTAATTACCTCTTCTTTTAAAAACTACTGCAGTTTCCATTTGCTGTTTATATATATGGCACCTGACACAGTGAACCATTATCTAACTGAGGCCTCCTGACTCCTCTTTATTTTTTATTTTAATTCTATTTATTTTTTTACCCCCCATTTGTCTGTGCAATGGGCCTGAATGAAGTTTTCTAACTCATTTGATTTCCGTGGTTTGGTTCTTCCCAAACGTTTGACAGTTCCTCTTGACTGGCAGGGGTATTTCTGGTTCCCATCCAGTGCTAACCAGGCCAAGTCTGTGTGGCTTCCTAAATCAGGTAGACACAGCTGTCTTCTGCTACTGTTATTTTTAGAATTACATAGTTAAGAGCTTTATTGCTACTATGCAAAATGAGTTGACAAAATGAACATGTGTAAATTTTCATATTTATTTCATAAAAATATATTTAATGGTTGTTTCATTTTATTTTTATTTTCATGTTATTAAAGGCAAAGGAAAGCTGAAACACTCTGCTAGCATATAGAACATAACCACAAATACTGTTGACCCGTTTTATAGCAAGATGATTTTGCAATGATTGTATGTAGTACGAAGCACGTTGCCTTGCCCACCAGTGGAATGCAACTACAACGTGATCGATACTTGCATTAAATCATCCTGTTGTGCTGGGGTCTTTACAGAATAATTAGAGCTGTGCTAGTTCAGTGTCTTAACTCAATCACCGTCTCTCAAGCTAAATCAGAGAGTGAAAATTGCCCACAGTGTTCATTTTGCTTTGGTGACAGTGACCTTACACTACCTCTGCGTTTTCTGAAGAACATGTGATAAGGTAGCTCTGACAATGCAGTAAATCCAATTAATTGTGGATAAATAAACCAGTGCTTGGTTTGCCTGAAATAAACCACACTCTGTTCATTGCTTTCTTATGCATTTATTAAAGTAAACGTTAAAATTAAAAACTTGTAGTGATAGGTGGCCCACGTATTGTGGGGCACAGGGGAATATCTTGTGCATAGCCACAAGAAATAAAAAGTGATGATAAAATGTAAGTGAACAGTGAATGGCTTTGCATTAAGCGGCAAATCAAACAGAATGGAGACACGAAGATGGGTAAAGCCGTGAGGGGGTTTAGTTAATCTTTTTTTTTTTTTTTTTTTTTTTATCTTCTTTTTTCCTCCTCGATAGACTTTAAGACATAGAAGGCCATATTGACGCTTTGGAATTTGATCCTGGCTGGTATCGCACAAATCTCAGGGCAAAAAGGTTGTTAAGAGCCTGTTAGGACCTTTTGAACTCTGTCTGCTTGTCAAAAACATCCTCTGAAGAGATGCGAGCCGCTGGCCTGTCAGAAGTGGGGCAGTACGAAGTTAAAGCCCTTGTAAGGTCTCATTTGGCTAACGATCCCTCTGCGAGCAGTGGTCCCAGTGGCTGCTGGGTGAATAGGAGGTGCTATTTCCAAACACTCAGTTGCCCTCTTGTATAAAAGAAAAAGCACAAGTACATATTAATTAAACAAACATTGCTTCCTTTTTCCTTTCCGAGGAAGGTGGCTGTTTTTCTACTCCGGCGGGGACCCAACCAGAAGAATTTCCTCGCAAACAAAAAGTGAACTAACTGCGGAGATGCAAAACACTGAGATATTTTCTTTCCTTTTTCCATCGCGCTCTCATTAATTGCTTGGATCTGTGGGGGAAAGGGCTCCAAGCCCGAGCTTTGCACAAAACTCATCCAAGAGTGAAGAGGGCAAGGCGAACACTTAGCCTCTCCAGCTGCCTTCAAGTGAATGGCTTTCTGAGGGCTATGAATGCTCTCTGTCTCTCCCCATACAATGTAGGTGTTACTGCTCACAAGGAGGAAAAAAAAAAAAGAAAACTGACCAAAATAATCACTTGAGGGGGAGAGAACACAGCCCTGGGGAGTGGGGAAGCACTCTCCAGGTCACGAGTATATAAAATCACACCTCCTTGCTTTTGGAAAGATGGGCTGGGCGTAGGTGGTGATGAGGGATGGTGCTTCTGGAGGATGGGGTGCTCGGAAAGAAGTGCGCTGCTCTAAGAGATCAAAACTGTGTTTTGCAGTGAAATAGCCCAAACCATCAACAGCAAAAACAAAATAAACCAAAATGCACAAAATCCCAAAAGGTGGAGTAGCACATCAGAAATACTTTTCTGTGGACCTTTTCATCCTCAGTTTCTTTTTCTGGCTTTCTGCACTTCCCTGTACTGTTACGTGCCTGCACATGGCATAGCAATAAGTTAATGGAAACACAGCCTGTGCCGTTTTCCCTCCGTCCTAAAGCTGACTCCTGAATTCAACCATTAGTGGTGGGTCTGTAAGTGACTTTTGCTTGGACCGAGAAGAAAACAGGTGGTGATCACCAGGATAGCAACGCTTCAGCGATTTCCAATAGCACCCGTGTGGGTGCACCTGTATGCAAGAGAGATCCCTTGTTTGGTCCGTGGAGAGGTGGAGATGCAGCGGATGCGGTGTAGCAGGGCTTTGCTGCTGCCAGCTCCTAGTGTTGTTGCATCTAGTCCTTTTTGGATGTTTGCTTTGCACCGCTCATCTCAGCGTTCGATGTGCACCTTTGGCATGGGGAGAAGGGAGCTGGCTGGGATCGGATGCCTGCACTTTTAACTCTGATCTTGTTCAGTTTGTATTTAGACCTTCAGAAGCCCTTATGCATTAGTTACTTTTGGTCTGAGCGGACCTTTACTCTTGTGTCAGCACAAAGGGTTTAGGTGCAGCGCTTTCTATGGCAAAAAGCCCTTGCTGGGTCTGAGCAAAATCTCAGCTTTTTCAGGAGCATAGCAACACAAAAGATTTAAGGGGGGAAATTGTTAAAAGGGAAGCCCTTTTCTCTTTGGATTGAATGCAGTGGGGAGATTAAAACTTTCATTTGAGATTTTGCTGTATTCATAGTAGTGAGGCCATGAATAGGTCTAAGTCAGAGCCCACAGTGGTTGTGGTGTGCCCTTTTATTCTCCGGCACATCTTCAGACACAGGTTGTTTTGCACTTGAAAGAGGTGAAAGAGGGGAATGTGGGATTTTGACAGCTGATATTGGCCTCTGAGCTCTTGATGGGGATTTTCTAATTAACCCCAAGGGCCCATCAGGTGGTCAAAATGGAACGATTTCTTGCAGAAAGGGCAAAAAAAGTTGGAATTTTCTATTTTTTTTTTTTTATTTCAGTCAAATGCACCGGGGATGGTTATGAACATCATATGTTGATGAGGCCAATTATATCTCTGGAAGAATTTTGGATACTGCTGAAGCTCCAGGAAAACTTCCTTGCTTTAGAGAGTTCTTGGACTTTAATAATAATAATAATGCTAATTAAAGCAAATGCCTTTTTGATCCTGACGTAGTTCCTCCAGGTCTGTGACACTGAGACAGTCTGGGTAGCACACTCCCACTCCGTCCCCTGCAGCAGAGTCCCACGAAATCAGGGGAGCCTTACTGCATGAATGCTGCCAGCAAAACTTGTTAGGAAAACAGCAGTAACACAAAAAGATTGGACTAAAAGCACAGGATTTTGCATAAACCTAGAACTTACCCCTCAAATTTTAAAAGGCAAAGTGTGAGCAAACTTGGATGTGTGTGTTTGCACTGTTTTACAGCATTGCAGGGCATATGGCACAGAAGCATGTGAGGTTTATGGGCAGCCACCCTTGTTATCTGCTCTCCTGGATCTGACATGCACAGTGAGGGGTTAAGATGATAAAATAAAGCCTAAGAGAGTTGTGATACCCATGGGTTGGGAGAAGCTAACAGAAAAGCATTCAATGTTAATTTTGATAGTAGCACTGAGAGGAAAAAATGGGATGAAAGCTTTGTAATATGTAAACTTTGGGCAGACACACAGGATGGATGGATAGATTAGGTATAAAAACTAGCATAAAGCATGAACGTCTTGTCCAAGATGGTATTTTTTTTTTCTGTTTGCAACTTTTGAGAATGTTTGAGACTAATAAGAGGAAGACGCAAAGGAAAGGAGAAAAAGGCATGAGGTACATGAAGAAGGGTGAAAAGGATTCCAGTGAATTAATTAAAAGTGGGATGGTGAGGACCACAAGTTGCTCCTTGTTGTCATGAGAGGTTGTATGGGATGTGCCTGCCTCGTTTGCTCTCCGCTCAGCCGACCCATACGCCTCACCCTCTTTTCCACATCAGCCAAGTGCCAATTGCCCGTGATTTGAAACTTGGTCCAGGGTGTTACCTTGAACAAACCTTGGCTTTGTGTTGGGCAGGAACATAGATAGACCAAGGGGAAGAGTAAGATGAGGAAGCGGAAAGTACCCAAGTAGGAAATTCATCAGCGTACTCTTAGAAAAGGCTAGCTCTAGGGGATAGCAAACAGGAGATCTAAATAGAAAATGTAAAGATTGCAGAACCAGAGCAAATGTTTCAAAATGCAACTTAAAACCGAGCAAACGTGCTTTCGCTCACATTTGGCCACAAGATGTTTGGTATCGGTCCAAAACCGTTTTTCCGGAATCCAGTGAGTGTATTTGGAGTGAACGGAGCCAAAGGCTGTGGGAATTGAGCTGTTTCTGGTTTTATCTAATGCTTGGAGGCAAATATAGGTATCCCTTAATTTCCGTGAGGTAAAACCTATCCCCTTCCGCTTTTGCAGAATCGTAGTCACTCTTGGATGACGGGTGAGATTTTGACTTTACGGCCTGCTTCTCAGCATAACGAGCAGGATGAGAACAGCCAAATTTGGCTATTGAGACCCAAGATGAGTTTGTGAAACAACATAGAGCTAGTACTTAGTATCTATTAAAATAGATATTAAACTGCAAGAAAATAAACGTGGTACCCAAAGATCTACTCAGTGTGAGCCTTTTGGAGAGTCCAGTTTCTCTAAACATTTATGTTACAAAGAGGGAGCCGCCACTAATGGAGGCTGGATTTTTGGATAATGCTTGCCTAAATGTTATTTAATGGTCCTGAGAATATGAATGAATATGCTTGTCTTGGATCAGGAGTTTCATGCTCTACTTAGCCAGGGATTACTCGAAGAAACCCGATGAGGTAGACATTTATCCATCTCCACTGAAGTTAAATTACTTGTATTTGTAGTGGGTTTACGTGGCAAGGTTTTGGTAGCAGGGAGCCATAGGGGTGGTTTCTGTGAGAAAGATCTAGAAGCTGCCCCATGTTTGGGAAGGGCCCCATTGTTTTCCAGATCCGAGCCAATAAGCGATGTTGTTTTTCGCCTCTGTGAGAGCATATTTAAGACAGGGAAAAAACGCTGCGCCACACAGCAGCCGGGAGAGTGAGAGGAGCGAGGAACAGCCTTGCGCCAAGGTCAGTGTAGAGGGAGGGGGAGAGGTGCTCCAGGCGCCGGAGCAGAAGTCCCCTGCGGCCTGTGGTGAGGACCATGGTGAAGCAGGATGTCCCCCTGCAGCCCATGGAGTACCACGGTGGAGCAGGGTTCCACGCTGCAGCCCGTGGAGGAGACCACGGTGGAGCAGGTGGCCCTGCACCGATGGAGGCTGCCGCCTGTGGAAGACCCCTGCCGGAGCAGATTCTGGGCCGGACCTGTAGCCCGTGGAGAGGAGCCCACGCAGGAGCAGGTGATCTGGCAGGAGCTGCTGCCCGTAGGGGAGCCAGGTTGGAGCAGTTTTCTCCTGAGGGATGGACCCCGTGGTACGGACCCATATCTGGAGCAGTTCTGGAAGAGCTGCTGCCTGTGGGAAGCCCACGCTGGATCAGTTCATCAAGGACTGCATCCCGTGGGTGGGACCCCACAGCACAGGGGACGAGAGTGACCGAGAAGGAGCGGCAGAGAAGAAGTGCTGTAGACTGACCATAACCCCCATTCCCCGTTCCCCTGCGCCGCTCGGGGGGAGGAGGTGGAAGAGGGTGGATGGGGGGAAGGTGCTTTTGTTTTTTTTTCTTTGTTTTCTCACTTCTCTCGCTTGTTAGTTGTAGGCAATAAATCTTACTATCTCCTTATGCCGAGTCTGTTTTGCCCGTTACAATAATTATTGCGTGATTTTCTCGTCCTTATCTCAATCCTTGAGCCCTTTTCACATATTTTCTCCCCATTCCTCTTTGAGGAGGGGGAGTGAGAGAGCGGCTGTGGTGGAGCTCGGCTGCCCACTCGAGCGGAACCACGACAGTATTACTTCTTGCCTAACACATGCTGGAAATGGACTGATTTATTTATTTTTTTTCCCCTCCAGTCCCGGTCAGCATGGCAGCGTGGGTGAACAAGACATTCATCTCGCTGACACGTCTTGTTTCAGCTGTTGCTGTGACAAATTGTTTTTGCTATAGTTCAGCTGAAGTGCTGCAGAGTTGCTGGGAGCGACTACTGTATTCTGGGGGTTGTTCATAACATATTTTAAGTATTTTTTTTTTTTTTTTTTTTTTTGAGGACAGCCTTAAATCAAGCTGAAAGCAAATGTTATGAAGCAATCTCAGCTACAGAGGATTTTACCGAGAGAGCTACCGCTAGAGGGACAAAAAAAGTGCAAGGTGGCTCTCGGAGCTCGCAAATCTACCAAACCTGCCAAGTTTTGCAGTGGTGTTAAGCACGGTGATTTTTGCCAGAACGTGTAAGAAAGGAATGCTTCCTCTTGTGGGGAGGGTTTGGCTCCTGAAACAAAACCCCGCTTCCAGTGCCTGTCAAAAATATGCGTTGTTTAGGAATTGGCCTGTATTTTTTATGGATGTTCCTGTATGTTTCCACCAGCGATTGCTTCAGATTGTTATATCAAATTTCATATGTTTTGGCAGGGGTGGAGAAAACAATTTTCTGTGATGATGATTGTGCTATGTGATATTAAAGACATCCACATGCTTGCTCTCAACTCAACAATTTTCTTCTCACGCTTAAGAAGAGTGGAAAGACCATACATCTGCTATGAATGATGTATTATGGTAAGGTTATCATCGTGAACAAACAAGGGCTTGCCAAGGCACTCTGTGCCCAGATTTATGGTTGCTTTCTTGCTGCTGGTGACCCTTGGTTCTGCAACTTGGTCCTCCTCCAGCTGCATTACTTTATCGCTCCTGGTAGTCTTAATTCAGTTTTCATTTAGTAGTCCATGAGGAAAAGCTCACAGAATAATGACACACTATCAAAAAGGAAAGCTTGTTTTCCAGGGAAGAGTTGTTAAAAGTTCTCTTTCATCTCCCAGCGAGTTTGGATAAAGCTATGGACTTGTGATCCTGAACACTTGAGCATGTCGTGGCCTGCCAATTAATGAGATTCATTTCCCACACACACATTTGTAAACTGCTTTTGAAACAAGCTGGAGAGAACCGAGGCACTTTCTTTTTCTAATTCCTTTTCCTTCCTGCTAGGCCAAAGAGGCTTCATCCAGATTTCAGTCCCTAGGCATCTGCTGTGTGCCTTCTCAGGCACTGACGGAGGTTTAAAAAATGAAGAACTTCACAGAGAGAAGCTGAAAAGGGAAGTTTGAAACAGAAACTCCTCCAGTAAACTTTCCTTATGTTTTGAGTTCTGAGTAGTGGTAGGATGAAAATGTAAAGGATGTCCACCTAAAGGCTTAATAAGCAGAAGCAATAATATTGCTTTAGCAACCACATGAAGGCTGTCTTTGTAGTGCATTAGCTTTGCATGGGGATTAATTAATGCAGTTGGATACCTGTTTTTTCCGTGCATTTTTCTTGGCAAGAGTCAGCACAGGAAGACTGTGTGCTCAGTTGTGAACACTGTCTAATTTTTCTTCCAGTACAGAGAGAAATATAACAGCATCGGCTCTAGAAGCTGTCGGGAGAAAAATGATTTCCATCTATTCTCAGATTGTAAGGTAGATAGCGCCTGTGTCTAATTCTGCTAATGTTGTGTTTCTTCAGCTCCTCCTCCTCCTGGCACTCTGTCAGTATGTAGCAGTTTCCAGTTTTCCTGAGTTAATATAAGGCTCACAGATGTAGCTTTGAATAATAACTAAAAGCCCTCACAAATGAAACGCCATGATTTTCCTGGTAAATGCAGTGCTGCATCCCTTGTGTTGGGGAAGGTAAGGTGGTTTTATTCCTGAATGCTGTGTCTGTGCCTCGTGCCCATTAGGTGCTCCTCTTTATAACGCCGTCTGCTCATCAGAGTTTACCCACGTGTTTTCCCTAATCACTGGGAGGTGAAGGCTCATCTCTGGATAACCCGATATCGCAGCGATGTGCAGCAGAAGAAACCTGCAGCTGCTTGAGCTGAGGCGCAGCAGTGGCAGAACCCAACAGAGTGCGCCCAAGTGTGTGCGAGTGGCAGCAGCCGCAGCTGGGTGTAACATGTCAAGGTTTGGGATAAACCACCCGTGTAAAAACCCCCAGTGACACGTTCCTAATCGCAGCTCGGTCCCGGCTGGGGTGCGGGAGGTCCTGCTTCCTCGCCCGGACAGCCACAAGAGGGCAACATGGGTACGAGCACAGCAAAGCAGGGCTGCCAGGCGAGTCCCAGAGGTGCAAACACGATTTGGGATGCCTGCAGCGTTGGGCGAACCGGCTTGGCTCCGATTTGGGTGCTGGGAGGTGAGGACATGGGTCCTCCCTGCCTGGCATTCGCCGGGTGCTGTGGGGAGTCACCAAACGTGAGAGCCTGCAGGAGGCTGCTCTCTGCTGCCCTGCGTGGCAATGTTTCACTCCTTGGCTGTGTAAAAGGCCTTTGGGATCTGGAGAGGTGCTGCTGCTTCTCATAGTGTTATGATGGATCTCGAGATGTAATGTGTGTCTGCTTCTCGAGCCGTCTAAATCAATGTGAATCCAGGCTTTAAGAATCAGCCCTGGTCCTCAAACCTGGGGAGAAAAGCCCTGAGAGGTGACCTGTAACGTCCTGGAAATTAAAAAGTGAGCAAAAACTCTGCTGTGATTTCAAGAGCGGTAGTACGGTGCCAGAAAATAAGTCCTCTATGTATGCTTGCTTGGCTAGGAAGTGCAGAAAAACATCCCCAGCGAGGAAAGCTCAGGATGGGGCTGACCCCGGAGAGCTGCCAGACGCCTGGCCGGGAGCTGTGGTGCAGGGCTCTGTGCCTGCAGGCCGGGCAGGGAGCACGCCTGGGGCTCATGGGGTGCCGCAACAGAACCAAATCCTGGGGTTGTGGTAGCCTGCAGCAGGGAGCTGGTAGCCCTGAGTTTACTTTCACATCAGTGCATATGGTTCAGAGACGGGAGAACTTGCTATGAAATCCCACAGACAAGCCAAGCTGTGCTGGGTTTGCGTTTGCCTGCGCTTTCATTAGCTGCAGCTGAGCTTTTTAGCATCTGGGAGAGACCTCCCTTACTGTGCTGCTCCTGCCTGGATAGCCAAACGTGTACTACATGGATAGGACACACAAAAAGTAACAGCGTCTTCTGTCTACCTGGAAAAAGAGAGGCACATCTAGACGATCTGAAAGCTTAAAATGCAAGTATGATTGAAAAAATGTAATTAAGCAACTAAAACTTATTGTCAAGATTTGAAAGGAATAGTTGATAAATGGGATTGAGGGGATGGTTTGGGAGTTGTGTTAAGATGTGATTGCTTTCACGTTTCCAGCAAAAGCATTCTGGTTCTTTGGAGCTGTTTCTCTAGAAATAGGCTGTGCCCTTAGCGGAAGGGATAAATTGAGAAAAAAAATGAGGGAGTAGATTTTTCCTGGGTACCCTTAGAAGTGAAGATCATGTGTATGTGAGTCGGGAATCAGTTTGACAAAGAGAAATCTCTCGAGCAAAGCAATCTCATTCTCACAGGGAGTCGTATTTCTGTTTATGACAGAGTGCTACAGATTACCAGTGCGTACCTGTCTTGCTTTACACACAGATTAAATGTTACCAGCTCCTATTTCAGTGTGACTCTACCACCACCGCCAGACGTTAGGCTCCTGGAGCTGGGCTTGCTTTCCACCAAGCTGCCATGGGGCAGAAGAGCTTCTCTGGGGCTGACATGCTGCGCTCTTCAAGTAATTCTTGATCCGTCAAGAATGGCTAGGTTCATGTTCACCTTTGGCTTTGTATATTTATTTATTTATTTATTTATTCACCTTGCCACTAGGTGGGAGCAATGTGTGTGAAGTTCCCCAATGCAGCTGTGGAACCAAACCTGGGACCTGGTTACCCTTCTACCTATACTCTGCCTTTCCTGCCTGTGGTTTATTTTATTTTATTTTATTTTTTGAGCTTTACGTGGTGTTGGCTTTATGTGAACCTCCCCAGCAGTCTTCAGGAGGGCCAGCTAGGCCACCCCTTGCACCAAAGTGGATTTCTTCCCTAAACACACACAACTCCAAGACTTGCCTTTAAACTGTGTATTGTACATGTCAGGCATTGACATGGGATTTAGAGAGGGGGCAAAGGCAGTTGTCTCCATATGGGCTGTCTTGTGTCACATTTAAAGGTGCATCTCAACCAAATAGGACAGTGGAAAGCATTAATGAACATAATCCAGGCTCTCTTCATATCTTAATTATTTATGTGACTATTTCCCTTTGACCTTTCTCCATGGGCATCCATTTGATGTATTCATGCAAAGAGATGTTTTGCACAGAGGGAGGAAAAAATGTTCACCTGTTCAAAAAGCTGCCACCAGGACGCAGATACAAGCAAAGATTCTTTCTCTCATCACCGTATTATTTTCCTGAACACACTGTAATTTCATCAATTTTCCATGCTTATGGTCATGAATGCTTGACATTACCATGTCTTTGCGTTAACAAAAAAGAAATTTCATGGCTTAAGTTTTCACTAGAAGAATGGGGAAAGCGTGAAAAGCCAGCCAAATTGCGGAGCGCCACAGCGTCCTTTGTTCAACAGCAAGATTTTCTTGTGGGGAAATTTGTATTGTTTGTTTATTAGTTGGATATTTACAACAAACAAGAACTCACGCAGTTTTCTTCTGTTGTAACTGTTTACTGCTTGGCATCTGAATGGCAGTTTATTAGATTTCAGGGCATTAATGGAATTAAATATAAATTGAACGCAACATTTAAACCTTGGTGTATTTGTTAAGCGTGTAAATATTTGCAGGGCTAGCCCATCAGCCATTTCAAATGAATGTAGTGTGGTTTTGTTGGTTGGTACTAGGTAGGGGTATAATTCCAAATAATTCTAGGTTACGTTTTTTTTTCCCAGTACATTAACTGGACTGTTTGCAAAAGGAATCCTAACAAACAGACTGGCAAGTTGGGGTGCTTGTGGCATCCTTAAGTTGGAAGTATTGTTTTATTACACCAGGTAGATGTGGCCATGACCTGAAGTTGGACTAAGGAAGGAGATATTTCTGAGGGACCTCAGAAAACTTGTAACTTGTTAGAACCAACCTTGCCCATTTTCTTCTTTGCTGATCTCCAACATGGAGCTGGTGAAGATTCGATCACTTTTGTCATTGTACTTCTGTACGTCTCTGCGCAGGGAGCTGTTACCTTTGCACTTGTACTTAGTGACACAGATGTCCTCACAGGCCGAGCAAACGGAGCCAGGCATAGAGCTCTTCCTGTCTATTTATTCGGAGAATATGGAAGACAAAGTAGAGCCAGTGGGGATGCAATAATGTAAAGTTGCTTTCCTAAGCCACTGGACTTGCGTCAAAGGATGTCTGAGCTGAATTAGCAAAGCCTTTTAAGAACGTATTGCATTGTTTCTTTGCTAAATACTGCTTGGCGTTAACATTGTTCATGATTGATACATCTTTCAGCTCTGAGACAGATTTAGATGGGGGAGTCTGTAGATGTGATGACAGTTTTCAAGTTCGGGTTGATGCTGCAGTTGCTGTACGAGTGTCCCCACTTGCACTATCCCATCAACTTAATGGGCTGAACAACAAACACGTGGGAATGTTGAGTGTCCCGAGCAGAAACTTTATGTAGTTAGTGAGTTTGAGGTTGAACTGTGAAATTCTGCTGCTGTTGCTCAAAAGAATGGACTTGTTGGAGTAGGAGAGGAAGAAATGACATCTGGCTTCTCCGAGGCAATAACATGGGCCCAGCAAGTATGAGATAGACTGCTGTTTCATCTGCTGGTAGATAGCCATGTATTTCTTCCCATGGAGTGCTTTCAATTGGGGCTGGAACTAATGGAGTTGGCAGTCTATCCAGCCACGCTGCTGTACACCAGGAGTAACTTCACTCAAGTCAGCAGTTACTAAAGCATGAAGCTGGCATAAGCAAAAACATTGCAGGGCCTCACAGATGCCTCCTAAGGGAAGACTCGAGCTACCAAATTACATTGCAGTTTCACTTTCCATGAAAATGAAATTAAATCAGACTCCCATATTCGTTGCTCTAGTCTGACAGCCAGGCCTTGATTCATATGCTGTTTCCTCTTTCTCAGTAGTATTTCAGTGCACTGTAAATATGCTAATGGAAAACATAAACCGCCCAGACAGCTACTCCTCTGCTTTACTACTGCTACTACCACTGATAGATCATAATATCCATAATATTTAATAATACCTTTAAATACCAGTGGGTGTGCTAAGAGGAGCAAACTGACAGATGGCTGTATACACCTCCACTAGCTGTTTCCGTCTGTTGCTTCTCAGGTACGCAGGTACCTCAGGAAGGATTTAATGCTACCTGTTGAGTTTTAAATGATTGTTATTTCCATTTTGGCTAACGTGACCGGACTCAGCGTTGTCCCATATGTTTGCATGTAATTGCTTCTTATTGGACTTAAGGGATGAAAAGGGAAGTGTCTAAGACCAACAAGTGGGAAGGTTTCTGTGAAAGCATTGGGAATATTTGCTGTATAGCCATGTGTGTGTGTTTTTTTTTTTTTTTTTTTTTTTTTAATTTTATTTTATCATCAACCAGCTTTGATACAAGTCTGAAGTATCCTTAGTGCTTGGGGAGGTTGTGTTGGTGGCCTTTGAGAGTGAAATAAGGGTGCCACACGTGTGGTGGTGCTGGATGGCGTGCAACCCAAAGCTGGTCCTCTGCTGCTCCTTGTGGCTCCGCTGCTTTGGGCTGTAGAAATGAGATGACGTGAAACCAGGCTAAGACGACACAACTCTTCACAAAGACGGTGAACAGGAGGTAATAAAAAGTGCCATTGCTTCTAAAACGGGGTAGACTTGAATCGATAAAAGGCATACATTCAAACAAACAAACAAACAAAACACCTTACGTCTCTCCTAACAGCACAGTTTTCCAATAATTAAGATTTCATTAATCTTTCTTAGCTCTCTGGTAGTATCTGTAAAAGTATTCAAGGTGCTGCTTGAAAGTTGTTGCAATACAGTAAAGTATAAAGGAGGCTCAGGGGCGACCTTATCGCTCTCTATAGATACCTCAAGGGAGGCTGTAGCGAGGTGGGGGTTGGCCTGTTCTCCCACGTGCCTGGTGACAGGACGAGGGGGAATGGGCTAAAGTTGAGCCAGGGGAGTTTTAGGTTGGATGTTAGGAAGAACTTCTTCACTGAAAGGGTTGTGAGGCACTGGAACAGGCTGCCCAGGGAAGTGGTGGAGTCACCATCCCTGGAAGTCTTCAAAAGACGTTTAGATGTAGAGCTTAGGGAAATGGTTTAGTGGGGACTGTTAGCGTTAGGTCAGAGGTTGGACTCGATGATCTTGAGGTCTCTTCCAACCTAGAAATTCTGTGATTCTGTGAAAGTATAAAAACACAGTTTGACTGTGTTGGATGACAATGCCACACAACTACAAAGATAGTGAAGGATTTCTTGTTGTTTTTTAAGTAACTGACTCATGATTCCCTGATGACTTATGGTCAGTAAGCACTGCATTTGCTGCACAAGCTGAGGCATAGGTTTAAGCAACAGAATCGTATTCAAAATCAGCATCCACGTGAAGAGAAGCTGCCAGCAAAATGCAACTGAGCCAAAAATGTATCCACTGAGAGACGTTGTTGGATTTTTAACTTTAGAGAGAAAAATGGAAACTTTCTGTGAAAATGAGTTCCATCCATTAGAAGCTGTATCAGTCAGATCTTTGGCACAGTCTGATCAGCAGGGAGGGACAGCACCGGCAAATAGCTCCTTACTAGGGAAAGCGCGTGTTCTGCTTCCCGTGTTCAGTGCAAAAGCCCTTTTAATCCAAATCTTCATGGACTGAATTCTGCCTGGTTGATATTCTCCTGTACAAAAGATGTAACTGCATTCAGAATCTTTTTGCCTTTAAATTATGAAGGTTACTCTGTCGGAGTTTGATATTTTATTATCTTCCCTTCCATTTCTTCTTTTCCTGTAGCAAGGACTGAATCATAACATACCTTGTTTTTCTGTATGTTCTCTTATGGCAACACGTTAATTCATTATTTTCAAGAGCACGTAGGATTTCTGCAGCTAAAATATCAGGGGATGTGCTTACCTTTCCATATATTATTCGTGCACTTTTATTTTGTGTCACTAGAATTTCATAACTCATATGAACTTGGCAGTTCATATGCTGCAGTTTTTGTGTTTTTTTTTTTTTTTTTTTTTTTTTGCTCTTGTTTATAATTATTTCTTATTTCAACAATTTGAAATAAGAACGGGATTTAGAATATTGACCTGCTGACAATGCCATGTTCTGTTGCATAGAGGAGGTTGCTGATTACTGTTTTCCTTGGCGTTGTCTTTGTTTCCTTCTTTCATTTTGGATATTATCCCTGTACTTCACCGAAATCCAGCACAGGAGAGCTGCAAGGAAGATAGCTCAGTGTTGTAAAGTGACCTGGGTGGTTCTTTATCTCCTGATCGGCAGAATTGCATCAGCAGTGTTTGTTTTTTGTTTTTGTGAAGTACGTATGCGATATCTATTCATTCCTTCCCTTTTCTTGGGAAACACTCGGATATAGAAAGTCGATTTTAAAAGTATTAAAAACCTCAAATCGAAGTTGATCAAAACTGGAGATTGCGATCAGACTCGTTAGGTTCCAAATCCTGTGACTTTGTGTATGGGACAGTTTTGTTAGTAGGTTTTTCTATAGTCTTTAAATATTAAGTTAAATTTACTTCTGTTAATGAAACTAGATTGATTTCTAACAAAAATTCTGAAACTCAATGCTCCAGAAAAAGGCTACAGCCCGCAATCCAAGGGGACCGAGGAGGTTAATCAAACGGCAATACAAACAAAAGGATCTGTTGTAATTGTTTTGAAAAGACACGATTTTATGTTGGTCTGGTGATTTGGGGGAAGGGAGAAGAACCAGAGGAATTGTCTCGAATCCATTGTGCTGTCTGGACAGTGGGCTCTAAACGGACACTAACTATTCTGCTTACGCTGCATTCTGCGGCAACTCCACTTTCAAACCCCGAGCCAACTTAGAGCTGGCTCCGAAACAGTGAAGACCGACTGCAGTGCTTCCTGTGGAAAGTAGTCCCTCTGCTTTCAGCCCTGAGCATGCTGTGCCCCGTTCCGATAGCTGTCCTTGGCGTAAACGGGTCTTGTATAAAGACTTTGCAGAAGTAAATGTCTGCAGAATCAACAATCATAAACACTCTGTCAGACTCTATAATTTTCAAAGCAGATTCCCATCATGCCAGGAAACCCAGTAACTACTACAGCACGCTCATGTGAGTAAGAGTTTGTAGGGTATTTATCTGTTAAGGCTGTACTACGTTGTACATGTGATAATAATACATTTATTCTTCCAGTGATCACTGTAGAATACCCTGGGTTGAATAAGTAATTCTATAATAATAGTTTGCATACTGATGATGCTATTCTTTTGCTCGCTATTATAATGAGAGCAGATGCAGAGAAGCAAAACCTGCCTCATGTTTTAAACAGTATTAAATATACTCTAGGATGGAAGAAGATAAGTAGAAATACGGCTAGGTGCTGGCTCTCTACTGTACTCTAAATAGTGTCTTGGTATTTCATTTACCTTGAAATGTCATTCATGTAAGCCACGTAGGTGACAGTGGTTTAGCTTCTCTGAGAGGTTAAAATGATGTGAAGTTGGTTAAATTCACGTGTGGTGTCATCTCTGTGTGCTAACGAGTACAGCCAGCATGAATGGCAACGGTTTATGCTGCCCACTTAGGAGAAAAATAAAACATATTTGTACTCATCTGCTCGTGCTTCCTAACAATTCATTAGCGACTGACAATGATAGCAGCCTGCTATGCTTGTTGTACTAGCAGAAATCAAATCAACCTGACCGAGCCATCTGTAACCATAGCTGTAAGGAAGGCTGAGACGTTCGATTGCGGATGGTGGCATGAAATTAGCTCAGCCTACGGCGAGAAAATGACAGCACTGAGATGGAGGTTTACTGCGTAATTAGTCAAACAATATTTCATCCGTGGGTCTTATCAAGCCCTGAGACAGGCATATCTGTTGTAATTATATTTTACATCAGTAATGTGACGCATTAATGAAATGTGTCACTGCGCTGGTGTTAGGATACATTTCATTAATGCAAAACACTTTTGTTGTATGCTTTACATTTGGAAACAGATTTAAGTATTAAGTGGCTAATGTCTGCAGCCAGGGAATCCTTTCCGAATTTGTAACACTGACCAGAACAGACCGCATTACACTCTCCAAATGGTGCATTTTTGCATTTGAATGTCTGAATTATCCTGGTTTCTTAGAGACGACCACAACACCAACATCTTAAATCCTCAAAATATTGTCCGCTTCATTGAATGCTCGTGATCTAAGCATATGTGTAATTATTCTGTAATTCTCCCCAAAATGTGATTCCTTGGAAATGCATACTAGATTTGCCCTATTGTAGCTGCAATGACTATTTCTTTGTGCCCGTTTCTTTAAATACGGTCACAAGGAAGCCTGTGTGCCTTGGTGCGCCGCATGTGTAATGATTTTTTTTCTACCCTCTCCTAGTACGCCCATCAGGAGGAGAAAAAAAAAAAAAAAAGAAAACTTTCACTTGTTTCAGGGTACAGACCAAGGTCACAAAAAGACCATTTAAAATAGTATACATACAACAGTAATCTTTCTTACAAGAAACGGGCCTAATACCACATACAATGGACTTATAGCTAGGCAAGGATACAAAATGAGAATTTGCAATAGCTGCCGAACCTGGCCAGGATAACGTATGCATGTGCACACTTTGGCAGAGGGTAAAGGGGAATCCTGTGTACCTTCAGATACAACACACATCATGCGACAGAGAAGATAATTTATTTCAAAGATTGCTGCTAGTCGAGAATGTATGGTCTCCTTGGTGGAAAAAAAAAAAATCATGTTTCTCTGTTGGAAAAATACAGTTTTGTTCATTTTTAAAAACACAGTTTATTTGGTAACGCAAAGAAAATGCATACATGTTTTACTGAGTTTTTCCTTGCTTTTAATTCAGGAGGAAAGTTCTTTTGCAACGTGAGTGTGCCGGACATTAGGAGTGCAGAGGCTGAGACCTGATCGTATTAACTCTTCTACTTCACAGATGTCTTTATCAGGCTAGTTATATGGGACTTGTGCAGAAGAATTGACTTCGAAGACTCCTATAGTGTTTTCTCTTAACTCTTAGATTTGAAAATATATTATTCGTATATTTAGTGCTTACTTTAGAAAGCTTGCAGTTAATTCTTTCATTTCGAAGGAGCAAAACTTGATTAAAACAAGAAAAAAGGTGAAAGGAAAAACATGACTGAATAAAATTGAAGTTCTAAAAAAAAAATGAATTATTTGAAGTCTTGGGTATATATAGAAACATTCGTTGATATGTGTATTTCTCTCACAAAACAGATTTTCCCACAAAATTTTTCACATTTTTTTTCTATATAAAAGAAATATTAAGCCATTCTCCAGATTGAAAATTGTTTCAGTTAAAACAGTCCTTCAAAGGTATAGCAGAAAATGAAAAATAAAAACGTTACAGAATGAAATCGAAGGACTTCCTTGGGATAAATGCTGTAAAGAATCTTCTGCAGTGACAAAGATACAGGTTTGGAGTTTAATTTTCCTTTTTTTTTTTTTTTTTTTTTTTTTGTGTGTGTGTGTGTGTAAATAAAACAGAGATCTGAGTTGAAGAAAATAGGGTTAATGGGGGGGCGGAAGCACAGATAAATGCAAAGAAAAACAGATATTTTGAGGAAATTAAGCCTGTGTGAAGTAATTACTGCATGGACTCAGTGTTTGTAAAAGCTCCTTTACTTGGTGAATATTGTGATGTGATCCCTTGCACTACATCATCTTACATTAGGATATTATTTTAGTGTGTTGATCCGTTTTTAGCTTTTTGTTGTTAGATTTTTATTACTAGAATTGAAGGCTATACTTCTAAGGTTCAAATTAAGGGGAAGAAATTGTAAGAGCTAAGGGTTAGCAGCAAATGATTTAGTACTGGTCTGGTTGTTACTCTGATTAAAAAGTAGCATTTCCCCTTTAGCCCTACTTGTACACAATTTGGACAATTTTAATTGTTAGAGCTTGACAATTGGCTGAGGCCTGAAAGTGGGTGCTGGGCACAGAGAGATACTATCCCTGCATCTGCGTCCCCCGGGAGCAGCAGGGCTCTGGTTCCTCATCCAGGTCTCTGCTGTGGGACAGGCACAAATATGTGGGGCTGGGGAGTGCCTGGGTCCCGGGGCTGGGCTGGGAAGGGGCTGAGCTGCACTTGTGCTGCCGCCCGAATCCCAGGGGAGGAAACCCTGCTGTTTCAGAGACTTTTCTGCCCAAAGGGCAGAAGTCAACCAAGAGCTGGTGTCCGAGTGAGTTGCCCCCAGCCGCATCTCCCTCCTCTGCCCGAGTTCCCCATGCACGCAGAGGGAGGGTTTCAAGCTCACGGCCTGTGTTCTGGAGCTGGGAGCTGGAGGGGATGGCAAAATGCAGAGTGATGCAAACGTGGTTTGCAGGTCGCTTGTAAAACTGCTCCCTGGGTTAAAACCATCGTGACTGAGAGCTCTGTGCGCTACTGACCTGCAGTACATGAATGAGAACATTGATTTGACTCGTTCATATATTTGAGTATTTACATCTCTGAAGTGCCAGAGCAGAACTTTTTTTTTTTTTTTTGAGGTTACATCTCCTTTTTTTATTATTATTATAAAATGAAGTAGTGTCTGAGAGGTGGCTTGCATTATATCACTGCGCTTTTGCATCGCTACAACTGTATTCCTCCTCTTGAACCTCCCTCTTTACTTGCAATAATCATGATTGGCAATTTTTTTTTTTCCTAAGACCCTGAAACGCTATCTGAATGAAAATGATCTGGACAACCAAGGAAAGTATCTATTAAACAAACATTTGGCAGGGAATCTTTGATACTGTGTGAACACTGATTGCAAACATTTTAATGATGCCAGCCTTGTTTAAAGGAGGGGGGAAAAAAAAAAGAAAGTTGATTGTAAATCAGCAAAATGTGCTGGGCTTTCTAAGCTCTGAGTTGGCAACAGCTTGTTCAGAGTAAATCCTCTCATGGAAGGTTTTGCTAATCTGAATAAATTCAATTTCAAAATCCTTCCTTGATCTAAGCTTGCTTAAGCTCTCACCGAGGCCTAAGGACCCTGAGGGTCAATTCCAATAACAAAAGATAAGAAAAATCTGCCCTTTCTCATATCTCCTTGCAATACACTATAAGCTGTTACCTCACTGCAAAAAATCTTTAGGTTTAATGAAGTCGCCTTTTGATACTTCTTAAGGATGAAGTTCAATGTTTCCCACCCCAGTGCATGTCTGCTCGGCATGCCACCCAGGACCAATGTCAGGGGACCTGGCTGGCTCTGCCTGGAAAAGGAGGGGTCCTGGAAATCACCACGCCGAACTGCATAGTGCTAAGGAAAGACCAGAAATGAAGCTTTAGAAGTTAAATTTTCAGGCATGTTGCTGCTGTTTTTTGGGGGTTGGGGGTGGTATGCTTGCTATCAGGTTAGACAGCTTGCAGTTCTTTTAGCTGGAGGAGCTGATGGATTCTCTGTATAACATTCAAAAAATTCTCATTTATGGCTTTTTAAAGCAGAGGAGAAAGTTTAGCTCAAATACTGAACAAGTTCTGGGGCTGTCCCGTGGTTCTCTCCCGCTGTCACTGTACAGGTGTGCTTCAGTTTAGACACCCATTAACTCCAAGTGCTCCACTGCTCCACATATATTCTGAAAATGAAGGAGGTAAACAACATTGGTGTTACTTCTCTGCCAAAGAGCTCTCTGTCCCACTTCCCTTGTAGTTGAGCTTTTTGTATTAAGCAGTAGTTGATGTGTAGACTGCAGGACCTCATCTTGTTGCGCTAACTCAGTAAGTAATGCAGAAATCCCCTGACCTGTAGCTTCTGAGTAGCATCAGGTAGTCATCGGGCATCAACTGACCGACTGGCTAAGCTGCTTGTACCTGATGGATTTTGGAAAGCCCGTCTCACTAATTGTTTCTGTAGTGGCAGATGAACTTTGATAAAAGAAGTGCCAGAACCATTTGGTTTCTTGCTCATGAAGGAGACATTGCGTCACAAAATGTGATTTCAGGTCGTGGAGAAGGCACTGAATGCAGGCTGTGGGAGACAAAAGGGAGCCTTATGGTCAGAGCCAAGAGCCTCCAGGTGACCGGGACTGGCTTTGGGCCAGGAGGACTTTAAGGAAGTGAAAAATCTGTTGTCTCCCCCTGGAGCTGTTAGAGAAGTGAGCAGGCCGTAATGCTCGATCTGATCTGAGGTTAGCTAAAATAAGCAAATGAAAAGGCCTAACCACCTCTGGGAGGTGAAAGGAAACATGCTGCCATTTTGTTTGGCTCAGTGCTGGCGGAAGGGTGGGGTACAATCAAGATGGAGTCGCATGTTCCTGGGCCTGAGTTTATTCTGAAATCATTTGTACTCTGTTGTTACAAGTCTGGGTTGTTTCAGCTTGGTCTGATAGGGTGGTGTTTGTGCTCAGGAGGAGGGATGGCTCCTCTCAGGGCCCAGCTGCTAGGCTCTTCCTCTGGACCCCTGGTCACCCTGCCCCTTGAGGACAGGCCCTCGGGCACTCCTTGGCTGCTTGGCAGGCAGAAAGAGCTGATAGATGTGTGTGGTCATGTCAAAGGGCTACCTTGGAGAATTAATTATTTGTCCTGTGTGGAAGAAAACCACGTTGAGTTGGCTCCCACTAGATTCCTGTGGGATCCCTGGGAAGGGGCCATGTAAGCATTCCTGTACTGGAGTTTGGGTTTTATACCACACTTGTTTAGCTGCAAACTCCATCCTGAACATCCGTGCTGTTCTGGCAGTTCTGCCTTTCACCTTTTTTGATTGAACTCCCCAGATCAACTCTGTTTTCCATAGCCAGAGGTGAATGAGTGGTATTTGGCTTAACACATTGCTCTCTGGAGGGAGGAGACTCTGGCTCCTTGGATGTGACTGCTTACAGGAGCAGTGGCAAATACCCATGAGGAAAGCATGATGTGCAAGGTTGGAGCCCAACGTCAAAATTCACTCAGAGATTGGTCTCGTACATTCACTGCTAGCACCTCACTGCTTCACCAAAGGTTAGGTGGTGACATTTTTATTTATTTTCTAAAAATTGCATAGTTACGCAATTTCTTTCTGCCTGCCGAATTTAAGGAGGAAAGCCTTTTACAAGGAAGAGGATAAAGCGATACCACAAGGATAACGCAGTCTGTTTGGAAAGAATCCCCTGTGTTGAATATGCAAACATGGTACTTGGTTGTAGCAAATGGCATATGAGTGTGTACTGTAGGTGGAGTAGGTCAGCACAGCCACCCATGTAGTAATTTGGTGTATAACATCCACTTAATGGTTTGGCAAAGTGGGGACCTATTTCCCTTATTTCCCTTACTTTATTAGTTCCTTTATTAAATATCGTGTATGAAACTGACTTCTCTCTCTGCCAGTATCAACTTGAACTTAGATTTAGGTTTTAAAGCAGTCCCTAGGAGCCCACAGATACTTTTGTTACATGTAAAATTATGTGCTGTGACAGATGGTGTTACCAGTTATTACACAGCATAACCAACTATTCCATGGACGGGATAAGCTGCTGTAAGTCATGCTTTTTGTCAGAGCCACAACTCCTTTGTTCATATCATTATACAATAATATCAGAAATATCAGATTTCATTAAAAAATAAAAAATTAAAAGATCAGTCTTCCTGGAAGCTGAGAGAAGAGAGGACAACAGTGATTTAAATACATTAGAAATGCTGAACTTGGAAATTCAAATAAAAATAAATGGTGGGTTTAAAAGCAGATATAAAAAGAAAAGGATGGATTTTGGCATTTGAAAGCTTTGCATTTAGTAGACCAATTCATGCTTGTAATTCATTCAGCATATTGTCCAAAGTTCCAAAAGTTATCTGAGAAGTCATTGTAAATAAATTGTGATACCTGACAGAAAATAAAGATTTAAATAGGAAGATAGTACTGATTGATAGTGGAGCATGTGAGTAATGTAGCTAATGTTCCTACATCCCATTTCAGTCACTGTTTCTAATTTCTCAAGTTTTGGTAATATTTGCTTTGAGACCCTTACGTCTGCTGTGCTCGCCTTATTGATCACGAGCTTGCCTCCACGTTTGTTTTGCTACTCAGCAGCCTGAGAGTGACAAATAGTGTTGTTGGGTTGGTTTTAGTTTGTTTGTTTAATAAACTTCATTTAGGTTTTTATATTAAACTTTTTTTTTTTTTTTTTTTTTTGATGGGATAATTACTTCCATAGTCTATGGTGCATGTAGATTAATGTCTTTAAGAGATTTTTTTTTTTTTTTGTGCCACAAAACATCTTTGTCAGATATACAAAGCAGTTACTAGTGTGAAGCAATCAAATTCAAGCTGTAACATTTCTACATTGTCAGTTCTGTTTTCCAATTTTGAGACGAAGGTGAGGAATTAAAAGAAGAAAATGGTCCTGTCTTCAAGCTGAAAAACTCAGGACATACCCTGAGGCTTGGATTATACACAGCAAAAATTGCGCTGTGGCTGTATCTACTGAATTCTGTTAATTCTTGTGCAGACACGGGCAGGTTTACTTTTTTTCTTTTTTTATTCGCAAATCTTTCTGGATTGAAAAAGTATCCACAACAGTAACATGAGGTATTAATGCAGACAAACACAGATGTAGAGCTGTTTCTCGTTAGCAGTATTCATAGTGTTTGCTACAGGCATGCAGATGAAATGCATGAAGTTCCTATAATGGGCATTGCAAAAAGAGGGTAACTGGTGATTCAGACTGAAATTTGATGCCTTGATGGGATCAAGATTATTGCAGATAATACTTCTGTACTTTGTCTATTAGCAGTTTTCAAAAAGCAAGATAATAAGTAATGGCAAGTTAAGAGTTGACTTTCTGGCTTCTCTTTTTGGGCGGATAAGAATGGGTGTTTCTATTTTGAAAACTTCTGATTTGTACAACCAGTTGTTAAGTCATCGCTTAATAGAAAATGTTTCCCATTGTATGTATGGCAGCACCATGCAAAGAGGTGTGTGAATTTTATCTTCTTCCATCAGTTGTTGTTTTGAGATTTGAGGCAAGGGAATGGACTAATTGACTTTTCAATCTCCTTAGAGGTTGAAGCTCAGAATTCTAGATTTTTATTGTTTTTTTTTTTTTTTTTTTTTTTTTTTTTTTTTCTAGTCCCCAGCTCTTGGAGTCATATAATTATGAAGAAGCCTTCTTTCTTTCATTTTTTTCCTTTTTTTTTTTTTTTTTTTCCCCCACATTTAAAAGTATGTTTTTATCTTGAATGTGAAAAGATTTATTGAATATGTCATAAGGGTGAAGATCAAAATGCAAATAGTAACTTGGAGGTTATTTTCAAAAATCTTATCATTTTGAAGCCATTTCCTATGCTTTTTTTTTGTTGTTGTTGTTGTAGAATGTTTGAAGTAGACAACATAGTACTGCCTGCAAATAGATTTTCATACTATTTTATCCGTTCTGTTTTCAGATAAAGGTAGCATAGGTAGAAGGGTTGCAGCACTTAAATGTAATAAATCATCTCTTCTGTAATGAGGGCTGGCCAAAGATTTGATGCAAACCGGATGGTGAAAGGAAGCCGAAGACCTGCACCTTGGGAGGCAGGCTACAGTCAGTACTTCTTTGCTGGCATAAAGAAATAACAAAGTATGAGAAGAGTACTGCAATGTGCATCATAACACTGAATCAAGAGTTGTTTTCTAAAAGCTACCACTCATTCAGATGCCGTGTATTTCCTGAGTAAAACTTGTTGCCTTGTACTGCCTACGATAGTGCTGCTCTTTTCCTAAAACCATATCATGCCCACACTTGTATGTTAAGAAAAAGGATCTGTAAATATAATGGGCTTCCCAGAGTGCGCTGCTATAGTGGTATAACTTATGGATGCAGAACAGATTTATTTTCAGCTTAAACCTTCATGTATTATTATTTCCCCATGGACACCCTTCAGGACCCCTTCACTGGCACTGTAAATCCACCCATTTTTCCTTGAGACCCCAAAGTATTTGAATATTCCTTGCATATTTCCATGAAGTCCTGTTATTTAGAAAAATCGACTGGTGTTAATCCTGAAAAAAAATGAAATTTACCTGTAGCTTTCAGTGTATCTTAGAAGCTGGTGGTTTCTTTGCAGCCTTCTTGGACTTACAATGTCACTTTTACCCCAACTTCTTTCTCCCTGTCCTTTAGTTGTTGTGGATTCCCGTGGTTCTTCAGAGATCTTGGGAAATCACAAAGGCCTGATCTTCCCTAGAGGTTTTTGAATTATGCATAGCTACCTTACTCCTGGAAATCCACCTTCTCTTCCATCCCTAATGAAATTTAATTCCTTCTCTGTGACATCTCTCTGTGGAAATTCACGTCCTATTTCTAGGTCACAGGAAATTAAATTCATTTTCCCCTTACCACATGTACATGTAAAAGGGAAGCAGTGGCACAAGCCTGGTAGTGTCAGGCAGCACCCAGAGTCCAACCAAAGTGACCCTGACGGACCTGTGCTTGTGGCTTAGGGTGATTTTCATAAAAAGAAGGATTTAGAAGGATTTGCACTGACCTGATCCTGAGGAATCAGGAATACTACTTTTCTTAGTAGTTTTTTATTTTTTTTTTCTCAAAAAAAAAAAAAGAATGCTGAAGTTCATCCCATGGGCTTTACCAGTGCACCACTGCTCGAGTCCTGTGAGAAAGGTTTTCATGACAAGCAGAGTGGGCAATACATGTACATGAATAGGAAGTCTAGTTTCCGTACTTCTCTATGGCCGAGCTGAACGGTAGGCTAGAGAGATTTCAGGCTTTTTTTTCCTGTTCCCTTTCTTTTTCTTTTTTTTTTTTTTTTTTTTTCGCCTCGATTCTATTCTTCTCTATAACTTCTGTCAGAGAAATCACCCACGGGAACAAAGGTTTGCTACAAGTGTCATTCAATTTGCTAACAAGTCAGGCTTCTACGGGATGTGTACATCCCATATAATAAATATCTGAGAAACAGCGAGATCGTGTACAGCATTTAACTTGAGTCTCTTCTTGATGCACAACAAATTCTGCATAATAGCAACCCTCTTATTTTTCCCCTGAAATCGGTGTTGTGTTTTTAATCTATGAAAAAATTTTATGTCCAAACTGGTTCTCATCTTGTAGATGAGGTATCATTAAGCATTTCCTTTTTTCTTTACTTACACAGTTCCATGCAAAGACTTCGGTGTTTATGGATGTGCCAGAAATTAATAACAAGTGACGAAATTTATATTGACATTATTAGCTTCTTGCATCACCATTATGATTCCTGGAGGTAGGAAACTTCTCTGTGTATTTCCTTGGATACCTCTGACGTGACTTATGGGGTTTCTCTTAGTTTCGTAGGATGTAATTTATAGTTTTACAGCGGTATTTGAGCAGGGTGATAAGTTAAACTTATGGTCAATGTTAAGTTTGTGTGCATTGAACAGATTATTTTTATTGTCTTTTTAAAAAACTGTATTCCTATTATTAAAAATACAGTGCTGACATCATCAGTGGAGTAGGTTCTGATCTGTGCAAGATGAATTTTAAAGGGCAAACTAAGCGAGAGTATCAAACTGTTTAGTGTTTCAGATGTTTTCCTAAGCTTGCATGATTTTTCATATTGTATATCAGATAGGGTATGAAATCTTAGGTATTCGAACTTGATTTCAATCTTGGACAGCCATTTATGAGCAATAGTCTTCCAAAATCTTAAAAGCACTTCTTGGTAAAGATCTTCGAGGCAATCATTTTTGTTGGTCTTGAAAATCTGGAGGCTTGCACATGGATATTGGAATATTGAAGTCAGCTTCTTGATGATTTCTCCTTAAAGAATCATTTTGAATCTTCTCTGAAGTGATGCTATGAAACGTACCGGCATATTCATGGAAAGTAACTAGCAAGGTTTGAAGTACTTTCTGATATATACACACACATAAATATATATATTAAAAATATATATATTAAATTATAGTTGTTACAGGGGAATGTTTACATAGATGTCATGAGAGTTTCAAAAAAAAAAAAAAAAAAGAGAAAGGAAAAAAGGGGAAAAAGCCCTTACGTAGCTGACAGCCTGACAACTTTGCATATGTGTGTTAACAGGAGAATGTGCTGTGTTTAGGATGAATGGAGAAGCGGGCCTAAATGACTTTCAGATTAGCTGGAACAGATGGAAGGGTCACAGTTGAACAACTTTACACAGCAACATAAAGGCAATGTTCAAGTGGAGTTCATTGCCTCTGACAGATACTGTCAATCAAACAGGGGAGTCTCAGTTAACCAGCAGCCTGTCTTTTTAAAGATTAAATTAAAAAAAAAAAAAAAAAAAAAAAGAAAGTATTGTGAGGCGATGACTGGAGTTTATCTGGTCTGTGTCAGGCATAAACACCACCCTGAGCGACCAGCGTTTTCAAACAAAGCACAATAGGTTGTGGATGTTTTGAAGACAAGCAGGTTACAGGCTACCTTAAGAGGCAGGACTATGATATTATTTCTGCAAATGTATAATCTGGGCTGTGCTTTCCAAGTGCATCCATCAGGTTTTGGTAGTTAAGTATTTCTCGGTGATCTCCAGTGTGTTGAAAATGAAAACCTCCCAGGCAGCGTAACACAGATCTGCGCACAGAGAGGGGCAGGAGTTAGGAGGGGAGGATGCAGGTGGGTGTGGGCATCAACAGGGAAAGAAGAACTTCTTAGTTGGAAAATGGGCACCTGGAAATGCTTTACGTACGAAGTTTCTGTCTCAGACACTGACACACACACTATTTCCTTCCTTCTTTCCAAATAACTGAGACAGATGCAGCAATGAGAGTCCCTTGAAAATCTGTGAGTGTGTGTCCAGAAATAAAATGTAGTTATCCAGCTGCCTCCAGATCAGTGGAAAAAAACAAGTTTTGAAAGCAACAGCAGATGAAGTTAAGCAAGAATAGTTCCTTGCAAATCAAGATGAATGTCGCACAGTTTAGACCTTTGACTATGAAGAACCTTCCAGGCGTAGACTTCTTCCATTTTTTCTTGGTATTTTATTGCTTCAGTCCCTTCTGTAGACTCACGTCAGGAAACCAGGTGTCGGTGAGATGGGATGCATTATTTGTGTGATCTCTGATTGCAGCTCTTAGTGTTTGTGAAAGGAGTATTCAGCTCTGGGAGGCACCTGATCCTAGCTTTATCCTCAGCAGCTGGCTCACTCAGAAAAACTATGTTTAAACAACAGTGTAGACCGTATAATGATCAATGAAGTAAGCATATCTTGTTTACTTTAAATGAATAGTGTAGCAGCAAATTCTTGATGTTTTACTAGAGAGCTAGGCCAAAGTAATAATTCTTATTAGCTCCATGAATTTTCCTTTTTGGATATAACTGTCAGAGTGACAGATTTGGAAGGGAAGTCTGAAATTTCAAAAAAGTTCTTAAAAAAATTCTCAGAAGTTAATAGTAATTTAGGAGCTAAATAACTAGTCACTAGCCTCTCTCAACGACCACTTCAGCTATTTCTGTATTTTGTGGCTATTTTGAATCATCTTGTCTCTAGCAGATGGTGCTGTATTTGATGACTATTTGCTTTGTTTCACATTGACGACAGTGACAGCGCTTTCAGTCTCTGTTCTGAAGGAACCGTGTCATCTCCTCCTCAAGAATGTGTTTTTGCAGTAAGTGCAATTATTTTGAGGATTTCAGGAGTTAAAATAGGAGGAGGATGCTTGTGAGGTTCCTGTGTTCTCCTGAGGGCACTCACTCTTGGCTACTGTTAGAGACCAGATACTGGGGTTGGGCTACAGGAATAATCCAGCCTGTAATGGGTCAGGGAACTAAAAAGTAAAAGTGTCTGTCACGGCAAATATCAACCTAGTCTGGACCCTGCAAACAATGCTGCAATAAAAACTAACCCAGAGCATTAAAGTGGTATTGAATGAAGAGGGTGTTGTATTTCATTTCACCAAGACTGCATCTGCAAATCCCAGTAGCGTGTCGCTTAGCAGTACGTCAGACCTTTCACACGGACTCATTCCAACACGGAGTGCCAGCAGGTGCCCAGCTGTTACCAGTATGTAGCTTTCTGCTCTCCTGCAGGTACTGGCTAAAAACTTGGTCAAAAATTTTCAAGGGAAAATCGAGCTTTTGCTCTTCTGTTTGCTTGTTTATTTTGAGGTTGAAAATGAGTTGAAGAAAAATCATCAGTTTTGTGTATTTGTTGTTTTGTCAGTTCTGAAAAAACTTTTTCAGATATTGATTTAGAGCTCTGGCATCTATGTACTTTTTTTTTTTTTTTTTTGGTAAATTTCCTTGCACAAATGTGAGAAGATTCCATAAATGAACTATGGATCTTTGTTAACTCTACTGAAGAACTATTATTCTGTAGAAAACATTTGTACAAGCATAAATGAATGGCGTAATTATTTCTGACCTTTGTCTCATGATCACTATTTGGCTTTTGGCTTTTGTCCTATTAATGAAATGAGAAATAATTTACTTAGGCAGGTGCAATGGCTGATTAAAGTCAAACAAACAAAAAGCAAACAAAAAAATATTAAAGTGTGTTTCACAACGATTAGCATCCTACTATAATTGTAATATACTACAGGAGGTAGATTATTTAATTGTGAAAGCTAGAAAAGCTGTTTTTTCCCCTGATGCACAGCATCAAACAACACACATTAGTCTTTCATCTTCTTTGACTGCTAAAGGTCTAAAAAACTCTGAGTGTTACAATTCAGGAAAATACTGAAAGGGGGCAATTAGTTTCTTCACCATTAGCTCCTGTGTCCTCATTAATTTTGTATCTTCCCATTTACAGTGGTAGCTAAGGCTTCTTGGAGTCTGAGGTTGTTCATGAAATTCAGGGCTCACTTGTTTTGTTAGTGATGGTTTCCAGTGATTTAACTAAGTTGTGATTACACTCAAGGAGTATGGCAATCTAGAAGAATTCCATGCATTTGTTAACATCCTGCATACCTGTTTGTTCCTCTAATTTATTTTGGTGTAAACACATTGACTTGGATTATTCCTGTTTAATATGTTAAAATAGAGCAAAAATCAAACTGTACATAGCTTTTGAGCTTGTTCAAAGGACAATCAACTTCTTTTGTCTATAGATCACATGGAAGTAACGAGATTTTTTTTTTTTTTTTTTTTTTTTTTTCAAAAAAGGATTGCTAAAATAGGGAACTAGACACTGAACCAGGAGGACGTTTAACTGTGAGAAAAACTAATGTGACACATTGCTCTTTTATTCTGCACGACACTGGCCTTATTAATCAGACAAGCAAGCTTTGAAAACAAACAAACATCCAAACAAAGAATTGCAGAGATAAAGCAAAGCACCCGTTTTCCATTTAGATTCTCTGACACAGCATGAAAACAAACTGGGCAAGGATTAATAAATGATCCCCAGATACGTCACTGAAGAGCCTTGTCTTGACTGCAAGTAAAACCAGCCATGTCATGCATCCCTTTATGTGTTCATTAATGGATCACAGTTCTGCTTTTTGATATAATCGGGACAACTGGGCAAGATGCTTAACAAATCAACTTTTGTTTGGTCAAAGTTTTAATCTTCTCTATGGCTGCCGGTTTAGCAGGGTTTTTGTTCCTGCTGCTGATGTGTGTGGGTGTTTCTGGTTTTTTATTTTTTTAACGAAATAGGCATTGGCTTGACCTGGAGGAGAAGAGCTCTCAGATAACAAGTCTTCAGCTAATATGGTTTATACTCCATCTGTCTTTATGGCTAAAGTTTTCCGTTCTTCTCTTCCCTCAGCTTTGGGGCAGTGCCTGTCAGAGCATCAGTTCAGCAGTGTTCATGCAAGTAGCCTTGTGTAATGCTGACTGTTGTCTAGCAAGTTGCCGCACCAGCTCAGCAGACCAAGGAGACATGCAAATGCTCAGGAACACATACAGGGGTCTTCTACTTACTTGAGAGGAGAAGAACTACAGAGAATTAATATGGTATGTTCATCATTAGTGGCTACATGCTCTAGAAAGCTGTTTCCAGGTAATCTTTGTTAGCTAACACTCTTCCGTAGTTAGTGAAGGCCTCTAACTGGACGCCACAACTTAACAGCTCCACAGAGGTGCTCCAGAAGAGAAATGTTTATTATCCTTTAAATGGAAGAAGGGGCAGGGGAAATCTGGAGCAGGTAGGCAATACTGCATGGGACTAGCTCTGCCGCGTGTCTTTATCTTCGTGTTGTGAACACCCCGACTGTGAAAAGAAGTGTACTCCATCCCTTGCTGCAAGGGTTGTTGCAATTTTTAGTTAACTGCTGCGAGCTGATCTGAGATACCAGAATGAAGTGACATGGAAGGCAAAATGCCATTCAATTCATCACTTAAAAAAAGCAGTATAGGTTGCCTGAAAATAGGACTTTGTCTCAGCTAAGGGCAGATGATGATAAAAGAACTTAGCCTGATTGCTCATGTGCTACCTTTTTGACTGGAAATAATGATCTCGGACTGCTGCTCTGCCACAAGCTGTCATATGACTTAGGGAAAGTTACTTTTTCTCTGTGCTTCTTTTTTTCCCTCTCAATTGCATAGGTGATTCTTAAGCTGTTTGGAGAGGAGGTTGGGGACAATCTAACAAGACAGGAGTCCCGTTACTTGCCTTTAAGTGCTGCAGATAGCTAGTGAGGCTTGTGCCAGTGTTAACAATTAGAAGAGGGAAGGTAATTAGATACGGTGTTGCCCCTGCAGGTATAAACTACACATCTCTGAGTTTCTAGAGACTGATTTTTTAGTTGAGTTTGATTTAGGCGTGATTCCTACAAAAGCTACATGGCTTATTCCTTAGTCTTACCACAATGCTGTCAAAATTATGGCTCTCTGTGAATGAAGGAAGTCCAGCCTGTATTTTTCAAAGTCCCTCCAGCAATTCAAAGGAACAAATGATGGTAAGTCCAGCGAGAGACCCTGCCAGGTCTGGAGGGGTTACACCCCTCCCATGGAGCATAATGTATGTCTGAGTGCATGATGTAATGCTGCAGGGAGGGTTGCAGTGATCCCACATTCCCTCTCTGGAGCTAGCAAACTTTCCGTATGAATGTGAGAGGTAGATTTAATCAGCAAAGCCTTAGGTTGTTTGATTATTATAGGCATTAGGCACTTAAACCCTCCAGCAAGATGTAGAGAACAATTTGCATAAAGCACATTGCTGGGACTCTGTGCTTGCCTGGTTTTGAAGCATCACTCCCTGGGAAGGGATTTCCTCCCACTTCAGTCTTTGCCTATTTTATTTCACATTAGGAAATGCACTCTACTCTAAAAGTGTTACAACAAGAGACTGGAGAGTTTGTGGTGCTGAAATATCCTAAGGACAGTGGCTAAAATGTTGCTTTGTCCACTGCTTCAGTGGCTGACCAGCAATTAATTTGTTGAGCACCAGCATTCTTTTCCGCAATATAGGGCGTGAAAGAAAATATAACTTCTGCCCCTGTTTTGAGAACTTGAGTGTTTTGAAGACAGTGAATACCATACAGAAGTAGAAAAAAGAAATTGCAGGATTGATCTCATTCATGGTAAACCAGCAGTACCCGTTACAGATGAAACGTAAGTGACCAGAACACAGATTAAATTATGCAGACATCTCTTTTTTGTTGGAGACCAACACTGACTGTGATGCCAGATGCACAAATCTTGACTTCTCTGTTGAGCCACTAATCCCTTTTGTTGTTCATTTTTTACACGTTAGCTGATGGTGTGGCAGTCAGGATTTTGAAATATGATTGAGGCACTGCTAGAGAAAGAAATTATGTTTTGGTTACAGAGCGACCTGATTTGTTTTCCCTCGTTGTTAGCTTTTAGAAAGGACTTGGAAAATCAGAATTATTAGATAAATAATGCCTGGAAATGGCAAAGCTTTCCTATTGCTCTTCTGACAGTAATTCCACGTATATTTGTAAAGCGTGTCCTCACAGACAGTAAGTAATTTTTACATGCCCCACGGAAAGGTTATTCCATTTTTTTTTAAGGAGCTCTTATATTGGTTTATCTGAAGGTAGGGCATTGTTCAGGGTCGTTCTGAAAAAGGCGCATTTGAGTATGCAAGATTTTCCAGGCAGATGGGAAAATTAGATGTCACACCAATCCCACCCTAATGAAACGGTATTTGTCTTGGGAATAACGACAGCAGGACTTCACCCGTTAAATGAAAGCTCAAATTTTAAGGGCTGTGTGTATTTGCAGTAGTATTGAGTCACGCAAAGAAGCACAAAGCAAATGGATGTATCATAAAGCACCTTTTGCAGGAAAGTGCAATGCAGCATCCAGTAGAGACCACAAAGTGCAAGTGTCTAAAAGCATAGCGTGGTCCCTCAGTCACTTGCACACGCCGGCGTTACTGCAAGTGCCTTCACCTGCAGAAGAAAGCACATTCCTCCCGTGGAGGGATGGCCCTGTTTTCTTCCCTCGTTCCACACAGAGCCTGGGGTTGTCAGGCTTTGATTCAGAACAGGAGTGCATTCAGAGCCATCCTCGGGCCTGGCTGGGAGCTGCTCACATCCCCGGAAAATTCAGTGGGAGAAAAAGTTTATGGAAGCGAGTAGGAGTTTATTCAACAGTGTCTGAGGCCTTTCAGAATCATGAGTGAGTGTCTATAAGGGGGCAATCAAGCATAGGCTGGGAATTATCTCTGTTGGTTGCCTACCTGTGACAGGCCCTCAAGTGCGGCTAAGAGGCTCATTCAGTGCTGGACAAACAATAGCTGAAGGGGAACAAACAATTCAGAGGAGTCTATCATTCTGTATGGTGTTATCTTTAGCACTGAATAAAACCGGAGTTCCCCCTTTCTGCCTCGTAGTCAGCACTATTTTTAGGAGCCAGTGGTACTTTTCAACTCTCTTTCACTACATTTCAACAGGTTCACAAGGGCACGAAGTGCAGTATATAAAAAAAGGATAATAACTTTACTTGAGTGCAGGAAAAGGACCAATGAACAGAGCAGCCAAGCTTGCAGGACTAGAATAGATGAAA